>NW_026623111.1:44635345-45260345 GCF_023065955.2 Ursus arctos | reverse complement strand
TTAGTCTTTGTCTACCTTCTTGGCACAGAACTCCTAAAACCCTTGGCATTTTTTAAGTGGTGAGAGCAATAAGGATGTCTTTAATTATGTTAATGAGGTGACTTTTGGACAACCCCTAGGTAACTTAAGGACTGAGACTGCTTGCCAGGGTAACCAACCATGTGATTAGAGCGTTAGAACTTTCAGTACCTTGCTTCCCCTCAATGTCTAGGGAAAGGAGAAGGGCTAGAGATTGAGCTCAATTACCAGTGGCCAGTGATTTAATCAGTCATGCCTATGTAATGAATCCTCCATGAAAACCCAAAAGGATAGGGTTTGGGGAGTTTCCAGTTGGTGAACACGTGAAGATTTGTGTAGAATAGTACACTTGGGGAGTGCATGAAAGCTTCTCATCCTTTCTCCATATATTGCCCTATCAACTTGTCTTCCATCTGGCTGTTCCTAAGTTAAAACCTTCCATAATAAAATGGTAATCTAGCTAGTAAAATGTTTCTCTAAGTTCTGTGAGCTGCTGTAGCAAATTAACCAAACCTAAAGAGGGGGTCATTAGAACCTCTGTTCTATGACTAGTTAATTAGAAGCACAAGAAATCTTATGAACATGGACTTTCAATTGGTGTCCGAAGTGAGGTGGAGGGAAGTCTTGTAGAAATGAGCCCTTAACTTGTGGGATCTAACACTATCTCCAGATAAATTGTGTCAGAAAGGAGTTGAATTGAAAGACGCTTAAATGATATCAGAGAATTGCTTCGTGTGGGGGAAAAACCCACACTGAAATTGGTATCAGTATCATAATTACTTTCACAATGTTGTACAACCATTACCACTATTTACCACATCACTCAATTAGGAACTCTGTACCCATTTATTAAGCAATAACTTCCCATCCCCTGTCTCCCTAGGCCCTTATGACCTCTACTCTACTTTCAGTCTCCATAAATTTGCCAATTCTAGATACTTCTTTTAAGTGTAATCATACAATATTTATCTTCTTGTGAATGGCTTATCTCACTTAGCATAATGTTTTAAGGCTTATTCATGTTATAGCATCTATCATAGTCTCATTCTTTCTATAACTGAATAATATCCCATAGTATGTATATACTGCATTTTATCTATCTTTTAATGTGTTGATGGATACTTGGGTTGTTTCCATCTTTTGGTTATTATGAGTAATGCAATTATGAACATTGGCATACCAGTATCTTTTTAAATGCTGTTTTCAAAAATTGAGACTATTTACCTAGAGGTGGAATTATTGGGTCATATCGTGATTCTACATTTAACTTTTTGAAGAAGCACCAAACTTTTTGCCAGAGTGACTGCTTTACTTTTAAAGTATTGTTAGTATAAATAGATTTATACAAACCATTTGTTGTTTCTTTTTAAACATTTTTCTGATTTCTTTGGATTAATTGGACACTTTTTATGATTCCATTTTATGTTCTTTTGACTTATTACCTAAGTCAATTCATTCATTCATTCATAGTTATTCAACTATTTCCTGAATACTTAATAAGTTCCAGTCACTGTTTAAATGCTGTGAATAAAATGTGAATATAACGTTAGGCAATGATGCACACATTTGTTGCTCTCATAGAGTTTGCAAACCAATGGAGGAATTGGATATGAAATAATCTTATACATGTATAATAAAATATATATAATTTAAAAAGAGGCAAGTACTCTGAAGGAAAGGAAGAAAGTACTATGACAGGATATCCGAAGAAATAAATTGCTAATCTTATTAAAATTTAAAATTAAGATTCCATGGGATTTAAAATATATCTTTAAAATAGCTTGAGTCCATCATTAGAAATATCAGAAGAAATATTCTATTTCTTAAATAGTGTAAAAATCTTAAAATGGTATATTTCTAATTCCCCCTCCATCTCTTGTACTGTTATCAAACATTTCACTTTGATATACACCATAAAGACACAGTTTTTACTTTTGTTGCTTTAAGCTGTCAGTAATTTTTAGAGCAATTAAACACAATAACAAAGTCTATTCTATCTTAATTTATTCTATTTTCAAAAATTTTCATTTCCTTTTGTAGGTACAAGTTTTAACCTATAGCACATTACTTCTGCCTGGAAAAATTTCAATTTAAGCCATTAAATGTGTATATAATTTGTTACACAGTAAAGAAAACTATAACATCTATTGAGATGATCATATGGTTTTTATTTTTCTCTTATTAACATGCTGTATCCATATGATCATCTCAATAGATGAAGAAATGCTTTTAACAAAATACACCATCCATTCATGATAAAAACTCTCACCAAGTAGGTATAGAAGGAACATACCTCCACATAATAAAGGCCGTATATAAAAAACCCACAGTTAAAATCACAGTCACTGGTGAAAAACTGAAAGGTTTTCCTCTAAGATCAGAGAAAAGATAAGAATGTCCACTCTCACCACTTTTATTTGACATAGTCTTAACCACAGCAATAGGATAAGAAAAAGAAATAAAAGGCATTGCTAAGTAAGAAGTAAAACTTTTACTATTTGCAGATGAAATGATGCTACATATATAGAAAACACTAAAGACTTCACCAAACAACTACTGAAACTGATTAATGAATTCGGTAAAGTCACAGGATACAAAATTAATATAGAGAAATCTGTTGGGGCACCTGGGTGGCTAGCTGGTTGAGCAACCGCCTCAGTTTCTGCTCAGGTCATGATCTCAGGGTTGTGGGATCAAGCCCTGTGTTGGGCTCCATGCTCAGCGGGGAGTCTGCTTGAGAGTCCTTCTCCCTCTGCCTCTCCTCCTGCTCACATATAATGAGGGTTCCTTTTTCTCCACATTCTTGCCAATACTTTTTGTTTCTTGTGTTTTTGATTTTAGCCATTCTGACAATGAGATATCACCCTCATGCACTATTGGTGGGAATGTAAACTGGTGTAGCCACTGTGGAAGACAGTATGGAAGTTCCTCAAAAAACTAAAAATAAAACTACACTTTGATCCAGCAATCACACTACTGGGTGATTACCCCCAAAGTACAAAAACATTAATTTGAAAGGTTATGTACATCCCTATATTTATTGCAGCATTATTTACCATAGTCAAATTATGGCAACAGTCCAGTTGTCCATCAATAGGTGAATAGATAATGAAGATGTGCTGTGTACACACACACACACACACACACACACATACACACACACACACACACAATGGAATATTATTCAGCCATAGAGAAGAATGATACATTGCCATTTGCAACAACATGCATGGATCCAGAGAGTAAAATGCTAAGTGAAATAAAACAGTCAAAGAAAGACAAATACCATATGATTTTACCCATATGTGGACTCTAAGAAACAAAACAAATGAACAAAGGGAAAAAAAAAGAGAGAATAACCCAAAAAACGGCCTCTTAACTATGGAGAACAAACAGATGGCCACCAGAGGGCAGGTGGGTTGGGGGATGGGTGAAATAGGTGAAAGGGATTAAGAGTACATTTATATTGATGACACTGAGTAATATATGGAACTGTTGAATCACTATATTGTACAACTGAAATTAATTTAACACTGTATGTTAACCACACTGGAATTAAAATATAAATAAATAAAACAGATGAATGCATAAAGAAGAGGTGGTGTGTGTGTGTGTGTGTGTGTGTGTGTGTGTGTGTGTATATATATATATGAGAGCTTGCCATTTACAACATGAGTGGACCTAGAAGATACAATGCTAGGTGAATAAGTCACAGAAAGACAAATGCCATATGATTTCATTCATATGTAGAACTTAGGAAGCAAAACAAACCAACAAAGGAAAAAAGAAACAAAAAAACAAAATTCTTAAATACAGAGAGTCAAATTTGTGGTTGCCAGAGGGAAGGTAGTTGAGGGGGATGGGTGAAATAGATAAAGATATTAAAAGTACACTTACCATAATAAGCGCTGAGTAATACATAGAATTGTTGAATCATTATATTGTACACCTGATATAACACTAATATAATATACCTAATATAACACTGTATGTTAATTATACTTCAACTAAAAAATTTACATAAAAAAGACTAAAAAGAAAATAAAAACTGGTTTTATCATTAGAAGTATCATCCTTTCCCAGCTCCCTATTTTCCCAGATCCAAACATTGTCTACATTACTATTAGAATTATTCTAAAATATCATTCCATTTCCTTCTCTATTTGGTCATTTTATCATATCCTGTCCCTTGAGAATGATGGCACCATGAAGTCTTTGCCATTAGCCAGAAACCACAAAGTAAACCTGGGCATGGTTCTCTCCCACACTACCTATGCAATTCTTTATTAAGTTCTTCAGTAATAATTTCTCTTAAGAGAAACAAAAACAGATATTTGATATTAGTTATGAAGACTTAACATCTGTATGCCAAACTACCTATTTTCATCATGGCCTGTGCTCCAGCCACACTGGACTTTCAAACCAGTTATGTACCATCTACATAAAAACATTGTTCTGCCATGAACTATGTTTCCACCCATCCTCAGCTCCTTCCTCTGAGTAAGTCTTAATTATCTTAAGATCTAAGTTTAATTCTCATTTCTTTAAAAAACCTTCCCTGACTCCTTCCATCATTTATTTATTCTGATTTATGTTGCCATAGCACTTCCTTCCTTTCCATCAGAGTACTTATCTCTTTTTAAATTATATTTGATATGTATATATTTATAAGATTATTTAGTTCCTATCTGATTCATCCATTGGATTGCCAACTTTATGAGAGCAACAAATGTGTGCATCATTACCTAACGTTATATTTTTCAGCATGTAAATAGTTCCTGGAACTTATTATGTATTCAGGAAATAATTCTTGAATGAATACTTATGAATGAATGAATTTTCAGAAGTCTCTGTATCACTTTGAACAACTGAAAAATAAAGTCCAAACAAGCCAAGTGTGGAATTAAAGAATTTTCCACTTTCACTGCTGGTCATTTCTCCATATTCAACATCTGCAGAACCGTATCAAAACGAATATCCTTTCTAAAACACACCTATGGCTATTTATTTGTGAATGTATTTTTTCACTGTGACACCTATCTTGTGAAGTTTTCTGTATTTCTTCCTCCAAAACCCTGCCACTCCCCACACCCCAACAGATGCACTCAGGCACATAAATAGAGGCAGTGGGTTTCTTGGTCCATGAATATAATCATATTAAAGAGATGTGCATGTGATCTAGCTACAGCCAATATAGTTATTCTGATAGTAATCTTTCTCCTTCATTTGTGAGCTTTTGGAGATCAGGGGACATGTATACTTTCTTGTAGGTATCCAGGATCTAAAGACTTGCTTGATCTATAGTTGATTCTCAATAAGTGTTTTCTGCATTAACAAATGCCTACATAACAAATAGAAGCAAATACAATAGATTTTCCATAGTCACTAAGGGTTTTAAAATGAGATTGTGGATACGTGCACTCATAAATTCATGCTATCCTGCAAATGTTGCTCCCTTCCATTAACCTGTGTTAATAAAATATGACTTTTATATACAGTAGTGGTAAACACTTCATGGTGCTTATCAGGTAATAAAATGTGTTTTACAGTTTTCCACTTTCATCTTGATGGATGTAAACAAAATATACAAACTATTTTGAGACTTTCCACCCACCATTCTTGTCCTATATAATAGCTTTTTATTGATGAATGTGGTTACTCCAGAGCATCTTAGGTCAGGAAATGAAGATGAATTGCTTATATATTTGACAATGCAGAATGGATTCAGATTAATACATATGTTAGCATTAGCATTTAACTAATTCTGGAAAAAATAGGTTTGTAAACATTTTTTTTTTTTTAACCAAGATATCATGTGCTTCTTTGGGAATAGTTAGGAAAGATATTTTTACATGATGATGATGGTGATGGTGACATTTATAGGTACCCCAAATTATTGATCATTTTAAATGTGCTTAACATACTGCAGACCTGAACTCATTTAATCTTGTAAAACAGGGAAGAAAATTGGGGCTTAAAATATTAAATTATTTGGACAAGAAGTTTAAATACTCGCTTTCAATGACTAGTAAGTAAGAGAGAGGATATGAACCCACCTTACATAACTTCAAAGATGCCATTTTAAACATCTGTAGTGTTCAGATCCAAACCAGCTTAGTGACTTTCAGAATTTGGAGATGAATGAGTATACAAGAATAATATTATCATAGGAAGGATAATCACTGAATAAATGACCTTAATTACATTTGAAAAAAAAACATTAATTTGTTGGAATTAACATCCACAGTGTCCTTGACATATTGTTTTATTTTAATTTGGATAATTTTATAGAAATCCTGGAACAACTAGATAAAGCAAACAGTGGAGGAGTTTTATTATTTACACATATGTTCATCTCAGAGAATTTTATTTCTTACTTTCATATGACTAATCTCCCCAAACAAAGATCAATTTCTTAACTCCATTCTCATCTATCACTGAAGTCTGAATTCTAATAATAATCACATACAATTAATTAATATGAAATGGAGTGGATTTTTTATTATTAAATACGCTTAGGTTGTTTTAGATCTCAGTCTGTGTTGGTAGTAGACTAAGCTTTCTAAACCATACAAAAGCAGAAACTGTTTTTCTCAGGGAATGCAAAAGTGACAGTGATACTGATGTAAAAAATCGTTACAGTATGTAGCCAAGAAATCAGGCTCAGTATAGTTTGTTTCTGCCCAGCACATACTGTCACAGAGTCACTTTGACTGCAATAACTCACCCCAATTCTGTACTGATGGTGGTTGCATGATTGAAAGAAATTTTTGGCCTGCTAGACCAACTTTACCAGCATTGTTTTTATAGTGCTGCAGAATCGAGAAATGGACTGACTCCCATGGGCCCTCACCCCACTGATTGCTTAGCCAATTCTCAAGTTGCCATTCAGAAGAATATTTGTCTGGCACTTAAGAAATCCAGAACATGTTGCATAATTTCTCTGGGGATATTTCCTATATTTAATACCATTTTCACGTATCCCATTTTATGTTTCCTAGTATTTGTTTACATTTAAATTAATAACCAAAAGAGACAGGGATAGAAGCTAATTATTACTCTGCGTATAATGACCCTTAATACTTTCGAAGAAAATGTTCTTCTTCTATCAAGCTTTGGTTCTTTCTGTGTAATGAAATTATATCAACTACTGTTGTTTACCATTAATTTTTTGGTCACACTCCATTCAGATAAATCAACCAGGTGCTGCTCCCTGTGAGGACTGAGTCCCTCTGTTTGATCAAAAACCACACACACAGGAAAAAAAAAAATATGGATACAAGAAGGACAAAATCAGATGTGTATGAAGTAATGAAACATTTTCTCAAGTAAAACATTTGAAAAATGACAAGGTCTTTGGGTATAGATGAGAAAAATAAACAAAAAGGAGACAATGGCAAAAGAGGTTACGCTTTAAAAAAAAATAAAAGCAGGTGAGGGTGGAATGAGGCATGTGGCCAAAATATTCAGTGAAGAAGAGCCAAGAGAAAATGACAATCAGCAGGGTGAGGAGAGGATTATGAACTGAACTACTAAGCTGCAGATTTACAGGACCCACATTAACAACAAACACTTGGGTTAAACTACACAGCAGCAATTACGGCTTTCTGGTTATATGATCTGCAAGTTTCATTATGCTATTTTTAGGTGGTTTCCAGGATTAATATCTAAAAACATTAGACTTACATATAATATTACTTTTATTTTTATTTAAATGACAGCTCAATATAAGAATAGAAAAAGTATTTACTTAATTATATGAAAACTGTCATTTTCTTTTTGCAAAACTTCATCAAAGAGCTTTAGCCTTGACATACATACCAGAATCTTGGTTTCTAATATGGTTTTGACTGACTGAAGAAAGTTCTATATTGTTTGCCTGGTCAGATTAGTACATAACCAAGATCTACTAGGTAGTAGAGAAAACGAACACCTCCTCTCTTAAAAACAAATCCACATCATAAAATAATAATAGCTAAGATTTTTTGAGTACCTACTATTTATCAGTGTTATTTCACCTTAGGATCAAAATATGTCCCTAAACATTTGTTGGTTCAGAAACATTCTCTACACCTCGAATTTAGTCTTCCTTGTATCCATGTTTTATTTTTCCTGTATATGTGGATTTTTTGATCGACCAGAGGGACTCAGTCTTCAACAGGACGCAGCTCCTGGTTCATTTGTTGGAGTAAACTATAACCAAAAAATTAATGGTAGACATCAGTAGTTGATATAATTTTACTACACACAAAGAACCAGAGCTTGACAGATGAAGAAAATTCTCATGAAAAATATTAAAGGCCATTATATACAGAATAATAATTAGCTTGTATCTTTGTCTCTCTTGGTTATGTGTTAATTTATACAAACAAATACTAGAGAACATGAAATAGAATGTGGAGGATGGCATTAACTATAGGAAATGACCCCAGAGATTATCTGAATCACAAAGGATTTTACTAGTGCTCTATTAACACTTTTATATACCAGTGTTCTCTGAGCACCTTCTTTTTTTAAGGCTTCAATTCATGTTGAATTAGGTTTGATAAAAGATTCACATTCATTTCAGAAGTGATTCTGTCTTCCTTTTTCATGTACATATCTTAGAAAATCATATTGGAATCCTGAAGAGATAGCAGGGCACTTCCAACATTTTCTTTTTTTATAACATCTAAGTTACTCAGAGTTTTATCTGCAACTCTTGGGACCCAACTGTCCCAGTTCTGCTGAAGGTATATGATGGCCTGTCATGGTTCAAAGACACTATTTCTGATAAGTCACTGGTTTCTGCTTTTTCTCAGAAGCTCCATACCGCTGGGACTATACTGAACAGCATTTCATTGATTTAGTAGAATGTCATCTCTAACGTAGCAAAACTGGAAGACTAAAATTGTGGGGCATCAGCCAGAGTTTAAAAAATGATGTCTTACTACTATAATCTGCATACAACGATATTAAAATAATTTTAGGCAAGGTAGGATGGCATGATATCTCCCCACCCCACCCCCAGTTTTATTGATTCTAGGTTATTTTGCAAAATGTAATTTCTCTAAGTACAAAATTTAACCTAGTCAAATGTAAAAAAAAAAAAAGATTATTTGCAAAATAACAATTAAAAGAAAATTTCTTTTTCTTCCACCTATCTTTCCTTGAAGAGGCCACCAGGCAGTATGGAGGAAGAGACTGCAATACAGCCAAGTACCTGGTAAGGCTGAAAAAATGAAGTGCCAAGGAGTTGGACTCTTGTGGGACTGGGACTGAGCAGGCAGTGGAGCCAAGAAGATAACAGCATGGCCAGCGGTTGATGGAGTAAAACAGTCAGAAGATTGGTGTATCTAGAGGGAATGAGCAACTAAGTAAATATACTGAGATATTAGGAGCCAGGATCTCACTATCAAAGAAAGGATTTACAAATGTAAAAAGGGACAAAATGTTGGATTGGCCTTGATTATATTGTTGTAAATAGATCTCTACAGATTTACATATAGAAATAAATGTACGAATGCATATATAATATGTATGCTTATATGTAGTTAGCTTTGTCATTTAGCTTTGCCATGCTTTGATTCTGTCTCTAGCAATGAAGACATAAATGCATAGATCTACTAAATAACATCTACTAAAAAGAACCAAAATGGCTGAATGGTTAATTTCAAGAAGGGAAAGTACAAGAAGAAACTGGAACACATGTTCGTGATAAAAATTAAAGTTCTCAAGGAACAACAACAACAAAAAAGCTTGAAGAGGCTCCTACTTACTAAATCTAGGGAAACTTGTGCATAAAATATATCAATAGTAACATAATGGCTTACATCACATTGGATAAATTATAATTCATGATTTCATACAGATATAAATAAATAGAAATCTCATTCTTATGCCACAATCAAAATACATACAGGAAGAATGAGAGAAATAGAAAATAACCTATTATAATGGATGCTGATTCAGGCCAGGAGCAACAATATTGTAAAGCTGGGAGGTGGAAACTTGATGATAACATATTAAGGCAGATTCATAGTAATTTACCCCCAAATATTTAGAAGTTACACAAGGATAAACCATGACTTTTCAGTAAAGAAAATTTAGGGATAATTTTGGAACTTGGCCAGCTGATCAGAGAGGTGCAGCTTCGGTGGAGGGTAAGATGTCCTGGTCCAGTGATGTGGAGATGCACCGAAAGCCATAGCATCGTTGCACAGTATTCCACCCAGAAAGTCTACATATGAGGAAACATTCCACAGAACCAGATTCAGGGAAATTGTGCAGATGGAAGGCCTTAAATTCCTTACAAGAGTCTGGGTCATGAAAGACTGCAAGACTGGGGAAATACTCCAGACTGAAGAACAAAGAAGACACATGAAAATGCAACCTGTGACCCTAGATTAGATTTGGAGAAGAAAGGAAAAAGAATATTGTTGCACTGTTGGCAAAATTTGAATGGAATCTGTAAATGCTTGATAAGATTATATCAATTTTGATTTCCAGATTTGCATGGCTGTGTTCTGGTTGTATAGATTAATGTCTTATTAATGTCTTCATAAAATATGAGCAGTAGTGTTAAAGACTGAAGAGGCATCATGTTTGGAACTATTTTTAATGGCTCAAAAGGGAAGAATTCTAATAGGTGCCCATATGTAATTCTCCATGGGTCTTTGCATTTGTATGTACCTTAAGAAAGACTTTATCCCATCCTGTCTTTGCAAGGATGTTTCTAGAACAAATAGCTGTGGAAGATAGACCTAATATCTCCTGCTGGGCAGAGAGGTTTGTTTTATGAGTAGGATAGCACAGTTAATATGTCTCTCTGCTTTAAAGTTTGGACAGGTAAGTTTTCAGTCTTCTTATGAGATGAAGACATTTCAAAGTTTGCAATTACTCAGTTATAATAAAGCCCCACTGTGTGTGTAATCATCCATCGAGGCCTGCCTTCTCATCATCCTCGTCATCATCTTCATTGTGTTGGGCAAGAGGAACCAATGGGGACAGCTAATGCTGCTCGTTGTGTCTTGAGTAATACAGCTTTAATGAGTAATAATAAAGTCTCTGACTCAAGTCTCTTGACATGTGCCAGTCTATGAGGCTATAGCAAGGTAACTTGTTAGCTCGCAAGCTGGATAAAATCTCACAACCTTCATAATTCTTGACATTTATATGCAGTGAGTAAAAAAATGGTGATTGAATGTGGTAAAATATCATCAACTAGGTAATCTGGGTGAAAGGTATATGAAAGCTCCACTGCCACATTTTTGTAAGCTCAACTATTCTGCAATTTTTATGCCATTTAAAAATTATTCCAAGATATATTTATATAAATAAAAGCCATTTACACTGATTCTAAAATAAAAGAAAATTTCTGTAGTTTTAAGCAAAATTTTTAATTTTCAAGAAAGATTTTTGGAAAAATCATCTAAATCTGGAATTATTTTTTAGTCTGCATATATGCAGGCCTTATCAATGCACCAAAATAGAGCCAGATCACTCAGAAAGCAGTTGGGCAGTTATTCTCATTTGGCCTATAATATATACATTATACTAATTTTCAGCCTGCCATTTATATTTTCAAAACTAATTATCTTTCTACCATTCAAAGTATAATAAATATCTACAGACTTGCAAATATCAATGACCATCTGGGAATTTATTTGCATTTTAATTTTTTCATAAACTATTAAGAAAAAAGGCTGCACACAGCAACCTCTACCTACAGATGCAGGTAGAGAATGAGCTGTCTTCTACAATGCTAATGTTTCAATTTTTTCCCCTTTGTAATCACTCTGCATTGTACAGACACATCTTTAGATATTTTCATGATGTCATAGCTATTTTTAATCAAGAAAAAGATTGCCCTTAGAAAATGTATCCTAAACATTAAACATGAAATGTTAATATTTTGATTTAGCATCTATCAGGAGTGAAATATCCAATGTGACTGGAAAGTAATTATAAATGTGGGGTCTGAAGGTGGAATGGAGTTTGACCTTGTGCATGTTATTTAAGTTCTTTCATCCTCCATTTTCTCACCTGTACGATGAGGATAATTATAAGGCCATGGAAAGAAGAAATATAAAGTATCTGGTACGCAGTAAGAATTCAGTGTATCATCTTTTGTTCCACCAGCCTATATTTCCCTTCTTATTGCATGTGAGGAGTATATATTCCAATAGCACTAATGTTCCGCCTTCTTATAAAATATAATTTCCTTAGAAGAAATTCCTTATTTGGCACAGAAGGAAATCTTTTTTGTTCCCTGGGTCTCTTGCCCAAAATCTCCAATTTAACTGAACGCTCTGATATGGCTGAGTGAAGGTGCAGTGTAAAAGACTGATGGGACACCAAGTTAAAGAGAAGGATGAGCCTGGGCATGTAATAGGCCATAGTAAGGCTGTTCTGAATTCAAACCTGTCTTTTATCATTAACAAAAATATCATGCAGCGTTTGTCACAGAACTAGAACAAATAACACTAAAATTTATATGGAATGACAAAAGACCCCAAATAGCCAAAGCAATCTTGAGAAAGAATAACAAAACTGATGGTATCACAATTTCAGATTTCAAGATTAACTACAAAGTTGTAGTAATCAAAATAGAATGGTACCAGCACAAAAACAGACACAGATCAATGGAACAGAACAGAGAGTCCAGAATGAAACCCACACTTATATGGTCAATTAATCTATAACAAAGGAGGCAAGAATATGCAATGGGGAGAAGACAGGCTTTTCAATAAATGGTCCTGGGAAAACTGGACAAGCTACATGACACCGGACCAGTTTCCTACACCATACACAAAAATACCCTCAAATCCCTCAAAATGGATTAAAGACCTGAAGGCGAGGCACGAAACCATAAAACTACTAGAAAAAAAAGGCAGTTATTTTTTTGATGTTAGTCTTAGTAATATTTTTCTAGGTATGTCTCTTCAGGCAAGGGAAACAAAAGCAAAAATAAACTATTGGGACTGTACTATTGGGAATGGGAGAAGATATTCACAAATGATATATTTAATAACATCCAAAATATATAAAGAACTTACACAGCTCAACACCAAGAAAACCCAAATAACTCAATTAAAAACTAGGCAGAGGACCTGAATAGACATTTTTCCAAAGGAGACATACAGATGGGCAACAGACACGTGAAAAGATGCACAACATCACTAAACCACAAGGAAATAGAAATCAAAACTACAATGAGATATCATCTCACATCTGTCAGAATTGCTAGGCTCAAAAAGACAAGAAAAAACAGGTGTTGGCGAGGATGTGGAGAAAAGGAACCCTTGTGCATGGCTGGTGGGAATGCAAACTGACGCAACCATTCTGGAAAATAGTATGGAGGTTCTTCAAAAAATTAAAAATAGAACTCCCATACAATCCAGTAATTTCACCACTGGGTATTTGCCCAAAGAAAATGAAAACACTAATTTCAAAAGATATAAGCAACCCCATGTTTACCGCAGCATTATTTACAATAGCCCAATTACGGAGGCAACCCAAGTGTCCACTGACAGATGAACAGATAAAGAAGAGGCATACACACACGCACGCACACACACACACACACACACACACACACACACACACACACACACCAGAATATTACTCGGCCATGAAAAGGAATGAGATCTGTCCATTTGCAACAATACAGATGGGCCTAGAGGCTATTATGCTAAGTGAAGTAAGTCTGACAGAGAAGGACAAATACAATTTGATTTCATTTACATGTGGAATCTAAAACCAAAAATGAATAAACAGACAGAAAGCAGAATAAGACCCATAAATACAGAGAAAAAACTGATGAGTGACAGAGGGATGGGCAATATGAGTGAAGGGGAATGGGAGATACAGGCTTCCAGTTATGGAATGAGTAAGTCACAGTGATAAAGGTACAGCATAGGGAATATAGTCAATTGCATTGTAAGAATGATGTATGGGGATATGTGTATGTGTGTGTGTGTGTGTGTGTGTGTGTGTGTGTGTACCACGCAATTTTCTTTTTTTTGTTTGCTTTGATATTGATACATGTTGATATCTGTATGACCTGCTCTTTATCTTTTTTTTCCTTATTTTATTCATGGCATTCTTATTTTTCAAAAATTACTTCAATTTTGGGGTGCCTGGGTGGCTCAGTCATTAAGCCTCTGCCTTTGGCTCAGGTCATGATCCCGGGGTCCTGGGATCGAGCCCGGCATCAAACTCCCTGCTCAGTGGGAAGCCTGCTTCTTCCTCTCCCACTCCCCCTGCTTGTGTTCCCTCTCTTGCTGTGTCTCTCTCTGTCAAATAAATAAAATCTTTAAAAAAAAAAATTACTTCAATTTTTATTACTTCAGTGTGAATTATCTCTTATTCCCAAAGCAATAACATTACCATTCTAATTTCTTCCCTCAGAGTCAGAGAAAAAAATGGTGCTTGCTTGATTCTTGCAGTCTATTCTTCCAATCTATGCCTGCCCTCATAGATTTTCATTTTGTGCCTCTAGGGAGGCACAAGGGAGGTAAATAATGTTATCCATTTCAAATTAAATCAACCACATATGTTAATTATAGTTCTATCTTAGGAAAAAATTCACATTAAATTTTTCAAGAGTTAAAAGCAGCTGTATGTCAATATATTTACATTTATTGACTTGCCTGACTACCCTTTGAGTAGAAGGCAAAGTAAAGATAAAAGAACTTCAGAGAGTTTATTAGAGAGGTAAGTGAAATCCATTTCTTTTGCTCTCAAAATAAATGAATTATGTTAAGCTCAACTTTGGATATCCCCTTAATTCTCAATATTCTTACCACTGCTACTGTTTAGATCTGAATTACCTCCCACTATTTGTACCACCCAAGAGCCCCTGTGCTCTCTCTCCACCAAGGTTCCCCGCAGTGCCTCAGAGGTACCCCTTTATAATCTATCTTTAATCCTGCCCTCCCACCCGCTTGTATGTCCTTGTTGGCCCGTTAGTTGGATATTTTTTTTTAAACTTTCAACCAATGTGTCCCTATTCCCTAAAGAATATACCAATATCTGACTGTATGAGTTTCCTAAATTTCCCCAGCTGTACTATAAAGATAATGAAAGCACATTTAGTGCTTAGAGTTCCTGATATAGACAAATGTTAGGGATCGATATTGCACACATTTAAATTAGAAATATGTTGCACGTTGGAGTTGAAATTGGAACAAAAACAATGATAAAAAGCTTTGGATTAAATTTTAAATTTTATGGGACCCTCTATGTCTTTGTGCCCAGGTATTTGTGGTTTGCTCGGGTTTTCTTTAAACTGCTAGGAGCAGAATTTCCCCAAACTTGGAACATACCCAGACGTGTATGTGAAGGCCTCCTCGAGCATTTCAGAGAAGGTGTACTCAGAGGAATACTGAAGATGCAGTAGGCAAAGACTTGACTCAGATGGGATGTTACTTTCTCTCAAACATAACTGAAGCTTTTGTGCTTGAATGCCCTGTTTGTGGGTGATAGGAAATCTCCAATTTTGGCAACAACTTCTGTATAAAGACAGTGAGGATTTATAACCTGCTACATTCTGTATAAGAAAACATGTTCATTGAGTTTAGCTTCTTAATAAGAAGCACACAAGTGCTCAAAGTTAAATTTACTTTAAAAATCCCAAGGAAATTTAATGATCAATAGCTATTAATGGTCTTAATTAAGATATGCTCCTTTCCTTACATAGAACAGTAAGCTTCCAGAATGAAAATAGAGGCTTTATTTACTAAAGAGTTCACCATTTTTCTTGCTTCAAACATTATCCAACATTTAACTATTAGCTATGAAATAGCTATGACAAAATTCAACTGTTCAATAGTACAGTAAGTCTTTGCTGTAAACCAAGTCCTATGGAATCCTAAGTAAAATAGTTCCTTTTCAAATAGGTTATCTTTTAGACATACAAACAATATAATTTGACGCCTGGAAAATAAATACCTTCCAAACAGCTCAAAATGACTTCTTATGCTCTGTAAATCCATTCCCTGACTCTTGAAAAAAAAAGATAATCCAAGCATCTTCAAAGACTTAAATGATACTTTCTGCATCAAAACAGCTAAAATTACCATATGGATTTCAAAAATAATCTATTTTTTACGCACTAAAAATGACACTATTTGGACTGTTGAAGTAAATCAGCAAACAGCATGTCAATTAGTCTAACTTTAAAAACATTATTCTCAGAGTAAACATATTTTTAAATACACACTCCCACAGGTGGCTTCTACTAAAATCTCTCTCTTTTGCAAGGCTCACCTTTAATTAAATGCTTTTCACTTACTTTCATTTTTAACTTGCCAAATAAAATTTTTTAAGAATGATTTTAAATAGGAAAGGAGAAAGAATGAAAGAAGGGCACGCATACAAATAGGGAATGAGAAATTGAAGAAGGAATAAAGGGAAACAGGAAGAAAGGAATGAAGGAAGGAGGGAGGGAAAGAAGGATGAGAAGAAGAAAGGGAGGGAAGGGGGAGAAAAAGATTACTGCAAGTGTGGATCAAATCAAATCAGGAGGGAAGGGCTTCCCGGATTCAGTGTGTTTAATCTTTCCAAAAATATTAACACATTTCCCAATACAACTTTACAGTATTAGAATTCAGATTATAAGAAATCTGTATTTAAAACAAGAAAAAGAAAGAATTTTATATTTCAAAACCAAAACTTCATTTTTTTTAAAAGATTTCATTTATTTATTTGACAGAGAGACAGAGAGAGAGGGAACACAAGCAGGGGGGAGCTGGAGAGGGAGAAGCAGGCTCACCACTGAGCAGGGAGCCCAACAAGGGGCTGTGAGCAGAGGCTTAAGGACTGAGCCACCCACGCGCCCCTAAAGCAGAACTTCAAATTTGATAGTAACAGGAAGTTGTACTCACCAATTCAGAAACACTGCCATCTGCTGACCAAATAAAATGGATATGAGTTTGCCTTGTCTTTAAATGTATAATCAGTAACACTGTAAACTTTGTAACGCATATTATAAAAATTATATTTAGTAACAAGTCACTGATATAAAGATACTAATTTACAAATATAACCAAATCTGAGAAATTTGAAGCATGAAAAAGTACAAAAGGAAATATTTTGGTTTATAGCAAAAGTGAAATTAGGGTTTTAATTAGTCATCCAAAATATGAATAAATATTTTTTCTGACACTATCCACAATTATATAGCAATTAACAAATGTTTGAGCATTAACTCAAGCCTCAGCATTTTCCTAATTTGCAGCTCTGATGTAAGAGATTTCTTCTAAACATTCATTATTCACTAAAGTCAGTCTCAACACTCAAGAAAACACATCATGTTGATGAAAGCACAAGGTGAAATGTCCAGATTCTTAAGGTGGTTCCATTTCCTTCTTATGCCATCCTTCTTCCCACATTAATCAAGGGAAGTAGGTAGCAAAGTATAGATTTTAATGTACTTGGGAGGTAAAGACATGGTGTTTTCTGAGAGATCATATTGGGTAAATATTCAGGTTATTTCCGTAGTTTATAAAAGTGATCACAAAATCACCAGCAATATTTCTTTCTACCAGTGTCAGTGATTTAGGGAGGTTCCAAATTGACCTGCCCTTCTTGTGCAAGGTCTGATTTGATACGATGTGGGACTAACAACATATTTATTCTCTGCATAATTTTCTCCCCTTCTACATTCCCAGCTTTATCTTTTGTCATACTAGTCTTGTCCTTCTACTCCAGTTATGGGAATTTGCTTGCAACTCAAAGGCAACTTCATGATATTTCATCTCTGTGCTTTTGTTCAAGTTGCTGTTTCTGTCTATGATGCAATTATCTTCCTGAGGATGTTCTGACCTACTAACACCAGGAAAGCTGAATTTTTTCCTCTCTGTTCCCAGTCAGCATGTGTATATTTACTACTGCACTTACTATGAGAAAGTGTTTTCTGTTTGTCAGTCTGTCATCCTTGCCTCATAGCGAACTCCATCAAATGTGGGATGTTGACTTATTTCTTTCCAGATAATCCATACCTGGCATGACACCTTATGAAGAAAATTTTTGAAAATTTCCCAATATTTTAGGAACTCATATAATATTTTCCTGTTCTTCATCATTGCTGCAAGGACAGACATGTTTCCATAGAAATTATTGATAGCATGTTGGGTTGGGTAGCTTGAACTATTCTGTTATATATAGTTTAGTATATTATCTTGTGATTAGAGCTTGCCCCTGTCTCAACGAGGCTATAAGCACCTTTGGGATTTGGACTATTTCAGACTGTATATTGCCTCCCAAAGTAAACATTGTTGGGGATGCCAAGTAAATTCTTATTAAATATTCCATTGTTATGTATTCTCAATTGCATTAATAGAAACAAAGCCACAATGTGATATAACAAGTACTATATAATCCAAGGATTTTAAAAGTGCAAATGAAACAAAGAGGATGAAATAAATCTGTTTGGGGGAACTTCTTGCTTCAAAGTGAACCTCTAAGTATAATTAGGAATATGCTTTATTTACACAGGGATGCTCTATAGATTGGGAAGAAGCAGGAAAATGTGTAATTGGTCTGGTATCTACAAATTGATCCAGAACATACTTTTTATTTCATTTTTAAAACTCCATATGGGACACAAATGGGAAAAACAATAAAGAGAAATGAGAAACATATCGATGATCCTGAATTATAAAACTTAAAGAGAGGGGTGCTTGGGTGGCCCAGTTGGTTAAGTGTCTGCCTTTGGCTCAGGTCATGATCCCAGGGTCCTGGGATCAAGCCCCACGTGGGGCTCCCTGCTTAGCCTGCTTCTCCCTCACCCTCTGCCTCTCCCCCCAGCTTGTGCTCTCTCTCTCTTTCTCAAATTAATAAATAAAATCTTTTAAAAAAAGTTTAAAAACAAACAAACAAACAAACAAATAAATAAATAAATAAAACTTAAAAGGAACATGAAAGTGGCCTTTTACAAGGAGAATATAAAAGAGCAGTTACTTCCTAAATGCCTGGTCATTGGATTTATACATTGGGCTATATCTCTAAAAGTTCTTTGAGAAAGGAACATCACAGATCGATCAACTTATTTCCTTAATACTCATTTTCAGTGTTGCTGGAGGTCAGTACTGAGCACTTCATATAGGCAAGTAAAGAGACAATTAATGCAATGTTCAATGAGAAGTATGGTAAATTTCTTCCACCTCAATGTGTCTTCCTTGCCAGGTCAAAGGTTCTTACTTCTACATCATGGGACCAGATATCAATGGCATTGTCATTAAATACTATTAAAATTTATAATTATCCAGGAAATGCTGTAGCCCTTCGTATCCTTCACTTTGAGCAAATTTTTAATGCTTAGATTAACTTGAGAAACTTGCTCATGAAAGAAAGCAAGCTGGTCCTTAGGGGACTAGATATACATTGGCAAGTTTCTTTTTCTCTTATTGTGATAAAAACACTTGACATTTATCCTCTTAAAAAACTGAAGTACACAATAGGATGTTTTCAACTATAGGCGCAAAGTTGTATAGCACACCCCTAGGATTTTTTTTAAAGATTTATTCATTTATTTTAGAGAGAGAGAGAGTGAGCACGTGCATGAGGGACAGGCGCAGGGGGAGAGGGAGACAGAATCTCAAGCAGACACTGCTAAGCCTGGAGCCTGATGCAAGGCTTGATCCCATGACCCTGAGCTCACTACCTGATCAGAAACTAAGAGTCAGACACTGACTACAGTACCCAGGTGCCCAATCCCTAGAATTTAGAACTGAATCTTTGTATCCATGGAATAGGCTCTCCCCTTTTTCCCTTCCCCCAAACCTGGGTAATCACCATTTTACTGTCTATTTCTGTAAGTTTGACTATTTTAATGCCTCATATAAGTGGAACCATGCAGTATTTGTCTTTCTGTGACCAGCATATTTCAGTTAGCATAATGTCCACCAGGTTCAGTCATGTTATCCCATATGGCAGGATTTCTTTCATTTTTAAGACTGAATAATAATAATCCATTTTACATATATACCACATTTTCTTTGTCCATCCATTGATGGATATTTATGTTGTTTTCATGGCTATTATGAATAAAGCTGCCATGAACATAGGAGTGCAGCTATCTCTTTGAGATCTTGACTTTAATGCTTTTAAATATATACCCAGAAGTGGGATTAATAGATAATATAGTAGTTTTAGTTTTAATTTTTGAGGAGAAAAAAAAATGACAAAATTCAACACCATTTTATGATTAAAAACTTTCAACAAACCAGGTATAAAATAAATTTAACCCAACATAATAAAGGCCATATATGACAAGTCCACAGCTAACATCATACTCAATAAGCTTTTCCTTTAAAATTAGAAACAAGACAATGGTGCCCACTCTCACCATTTCTATTCAACATAGAACTGAAGTTCTAGACAGAGGAATTAGGCAAGTGAAAGAAATAAAGGACATCCATACCAGAAAGGAAGAAGTAAAATTATCTCTGTTTGCAGATGACATGATCTTGTATGTAAAAACCTCTAAAGACTACACACACATGCACAAAACCTAATATAATAGATAAAATTAATAAAGTGGCAGGATACAAAATCAACATGTAAAGATCAGCTGAGTTCCATACACTAACAATGAACTATCTGAAAAGGAAATTCATGAAACAGTTCTATCTATAATATCATGAAAAAAAAGTAACACACTTAGAATAAACTTAACCAAGGAGGTGAAAAGCATATAAACTGAAAACTATAAAATATTGATTGAAGAAATTAAGGAAGACAAAAGACTTTCTACGTTAATTAATTGGAAGAATTGATATTGTTAAAATGTCCATATTACCCAGAGTAATCTACATATTCAATGCAATTGGTATCAAAACTCAGTGGCATTTTTTATTAAAAAAAAAATCCTAAAACTCATATGGAACAACAAAAGACTCAAATAGTCAAAGCAATCTTGAGAAAGAAAAGCAAAGCTGAAGGCATCACAGTTCCCGAATCAAAATACATTACAAAAGTACAGTAATTCAGATGACATGATACTGTCATGAAACAGATATTTAGACCAATGGAACACAGTAGAGAGCCCAGAAATAAATCCATGTATATAGAGTCAATTGATCTTGGAGAAGGGGGCCACAAATACACGAGGTAAGGACAGTCTCCTCAATAAATGATGCTGGGTAAACTGAGTATCCACATACATAAGAATAAAATAGACTCTTATCTTACACCATAAAAGTCAACTCAAAATGGATTAAAGACTTAAATTTAAGGCCTGAAACTAAAACTCCTAGAAGAAAATATAAAACTAAATATAAAATATAAAAATATAAAACTAAAAACCTTCCACACAGCAAAGGAAACAATCAACAGAGTGAAAAGGCAACATATAAAATGGGAAAATATATTTGTAAAACATCTATCTGGTAAGGGGTTAATACTGAAAAAGTTTAAGGCACTCCTACAAGTCAGTAGCAAAAAAAAAAAAAAAAAAAGAATAACGATTTAAAAATGGGTTAAGGACTTTATAAACATTTATAAACATTTCTTTGAAGAAGATATACAAAAGGTCAACAGTTATATCATCAGGAAGATGCAAATCAAAACCATAATGAGATATCACTTCATACCTTCCAGAATGACTATTAGAAAAAAAAGATAAAAGAAAAAAAAGATAACAAGTATTGACATGGATGCAGAAAAATCCTCGCCCTTGCATACTGTTGATAGGAATATAAAATGGTGCAGCCATTATGGAATATAGTAGCAAGTTTCAACACCACTGGGAATGACAGGATATCAATCAATGAATCGCAAAAGCAGAGCAGACACTGGGTAAAGGGGCAAAGAATGGGGATGTCTGGAGAGAATAATTTTATTGGCTAAGGGCATGGAGGGTATGGACATAGGAAAAAAAAAATGTTATTCAAGAACTGGCTTCACTTTCCAAGCTCTGTAGTCATCCATACCATCTAATCTCTATGCATACTGTTTTTCTATAAGACAATCAGAGTTAGTAACTATATATTTTAATCCTTAATAAATCACAATTTGAACAAGTTTATTAGTTTCATTTTACCAAAAAGAAAGCTGAGGCTCAAGAAGCAAATGGTTACGCACACCATCATAAATTCCATTAAGTGGATCTAGCAGATCACACGCTGATGTTCTTTTCCTCCTAAATTCAACATAAACCTATTGTACTGTGTATGGTGTGGGGCTTGGCACCATGATCTCTAGAGTTAGATTGTCTCGGTGCACAGCCCACGTCTGCCACTTGTCAGCTGATAAACTTGAGCAAATTATCTGATCTCTTTGTAGAGATAATTAAACCATTTTGGAGCAGATTACAGTTGACCCTTGAACAACACAGGAGTTAAGAGCACCAACCAGCCACATAGCCAAAAATCCACATGTATCTTTGGACTCCCCAAAACTGAACTACTAATAGCCTCCTGTTGACTAGAAGCCTTACCAGTAACACACACAGTTGATTAATACAAATTTTGTGTGTTACATGTATTATATACTGTGCTTTATAATAATGTAACCTAGAGACAGGAAAATGCAAAATCATAAGAAAAATACATTTACAGTACTGTACGGTATTTATCAAAAATCTGCATATAAGTGGATATGTTGTTCAAGGGTCAACTGTGTTTGTTCTCTTTTGTAAAAGGAGGCTAATAATTCTATCTACCTTACAGGTGTTAATATGTACAAAAGCAGTGCCTGGCACTATGTAACCTTTTAACTACCCTCACAGTAGCATTTCTATAAGCATTTTAAGAGACAAGCACACTGAAAAGGCAAAGGCGTACCAAAAGGAAATGGTCAAAACTCATGGCTGATTGTGTTTCAGTCAATGCGATGAATGTTAGAAATAAATTTCTTCTCATCCTTTGTGATCTGATGTCCCTTCAGGATTGCTTATTTAGTTTCATTCCCTATACTCTTACAGATCTCCAGAATCCAGGAGTAAGGGGTGGGGGTGGGGGGGAGGAATGAGCAAAAGAAATCAAAACTGCTTACCAGGAAATACTGGTACAGAAAACAATAAGATGGATCCAGTTGTCCTTAGGTACTTAGTTTCCTGGCAACATAAAATATGTGTGTATATATATGTGTCTGTGTGTGTGTATTTTACATATATATATATATATATATATATATATATATATATATATATATGTAAAATATGGTTTTCTTAGTTTATTGTGAGATTCAATATCCACAAAGTGGTTTGTAAGAGAGACAGAGTGCAAGGAGCAAGCAAGAGCAGTAGATAGCCAGCTTCCCCTGAGATGCAGAGAGGTAGCAAAAGGGTGAGGGAGAGGAGAAGGAAGAGTGCATATGGATGACTAAAGCAGTGGTGTCAAAGCAGGGCTGTGATATTTTCAAAAATTCTGTTTATTTCTTTCACAAATGCTTCTTTGTGTATTAAAAAATTGGAATCACACACACACACACAAAGTCTCTGAAAACAAAAGTGTCACCCCTGATTAGAAATGGCATAAGAAGCAGCAGAAAAGCTTTACGCTCAGCTTGAAGACTTGGGGAATAAGAAAACCTTTCAGGAGCAAAAACAAAACATAGCGGAGGAAAGGCAGATTAGTGTGACTTCAGAAATGAGTTCCAAGACTACTGAAGCACAGTGTATTAGCTTTATGACGAGAGCCATTAGCTCTCCACGGACAGGCAATATTTCTAAAGAGCTACGCTGTGCGGAGAAGATGTGAGGGATCTAGGAACAAAGCTCTGCTTTCTCACAAGTTATTAACCTCATTTATACCACTGAGTCCCTATCATTATGCTCATTGCCCTGACATGGTTCAGTGCATTGATATTTCATTCAGCAGGGTGCAAATCGTGACGACAGAGACAGGGACCCCAGAGGCTTGGCTGCAATTGCCTTTGTTATGACCAGATGCACCTCAGATGAAAGTAAACGTTTAAGTAACTATTCTGGGAAAGAATTCCCTACAAACATTTTCACACTCTCTTATCCTGAGGCCAATCCACCCACTCTCTGTTTATAAACCTCTGCAGGTTACAAGTTCATTTTTTAAGCAGTTGTACATTTTCATTCTACAGCACAGGCAAACAGAAGTTGCATGCTTGTAAAGTCAATGTGGATCTTTCCATTCGCCTCTTTAATGGGAAATAGCTTTTCATGAATTTGGAGAAACCATCCATTGGGATGGTAAATGCATTGGAAGGGGTGGAGAAGGTAGCATTTTAGCTGCTTAAAAACAAAAATGAAGAACAAATGCTCTTCATTTGAAAACTGTCCTTTTAGGATAAATACCATTTGTTCAGATTTGGTTAGCATTAAAGAATCTTAAGGACCGTGCTTCAGATTTTGTGAGTATAATATAAAAGAGGCTCTGCCAAAGTAAGCAATATGTCTACTAACAGAAAGAAAATTAATCATAATAATTTATTGAATACCAGTAGTGATCTTTGATGAAATATCATTTTAACTTTTATTAAATAAAATATAAGATCACCTTTAAGCATAAACACAGTAGCAGGTATTTCCTGCAGAATGTAACTTAATGGAAAGTGGGGAGATTCCCACTCTTTGAAAATTCTTGACCAATCATATAGAATACAATTTGTAAGATGTCACAAGTATAGATAATTAGCCTTGACCTTTGGAAATGACCTTATTTAAAGTTCAAGTATGCATAAAAGAAGCAAACTTTTGCATTTCAGTCTGAAATAACCTAAATATTTGCATTCATGAAAGATACCTGAAACCAGGCTTCTGAGTCAAAGGAAAACATTACATCTATACAAGACATTACAACTTGAAAACTAATAAGACAAATTTACATATATCTAATGAAAAGACATAGTATGTGATGAAATGACAACAACGATTTAGCATATATTATGTGTAATATTGAAACATTGTTATAAGTGCCAGTATTTCATTTTGACAGAAATCACAATAGGAAAAACAATGAAACTATGTTTAATATAGTTGAAATAAAAATATGAGCTCATTACTCATATTATACAAAACTTGAAATTGATTTATGGTATATATTTAATATATCTTAAAATTTTAATATAAATTACTAACCACTGATTACTCAGCTATTTTTTTGGGCTTTAAGCCACTTTGTCCTTTGGTCCTTAGAACACTTAGACCCATTTGGCTTACATGCTTATTCTGCCAAATTTAGCTCTCCTGTGTGGACATTTTTAGGTAGTCTTTTCAGGGGTGTTCCCCTGCTCTGACCAACAGAACTACTCAAAGAGTCCCCTTCCAAGGTAACAGCAACAATAACAAAAATCCTCCTCTTCACTGAAGGAAGGGAGTTAAAATGGGGCAAGAAAATTGGTAAAGCTTAGTGATAATGTGCCAGTGAGAAGTCTGTGATGAGAGTCCCCATGATGGGGGGGGGGGAGGGCAGAAGTGAAAGAAGGAAGGAATTAGTGAAAGAGCAGAGACCAAAGAGATCCTCTCCGCGGTATCTGAACTGATATTACACCACCACCAACAGAGATATTTCAGCCCTTTAAACTAGCATGGTGTAATGGAATATTGGAATACTAAAAGGTCTTTAACATGATAATCATAAAATTAACTCTCTGAGTCGGAAAAAAGCATAGCATCAGTAAGAAAACTGAATTTGAAGAACCTGCAACTTCAGTCCCCTTAGGGGGTCAAGGGTCAAGAAGCTCAGACTTCTCATTCCTAATAGAGGTTTGAGAAGAATTTGATGTCTATCTAGTTAGAGATGCAATAAGGACACCTTGATTTATGTGTTTTCTTTGAGATGTAATTCCCCTCATTTCTTAACTCACCTCTATCTCCTTTGAAACTTAACTCTCCATCCGTATTCATGCAACTTGTTTTTTGTGTCGACAGCAAAACTCCTCCTTCAGCCAGAGAGACAGTGAGTGAATTCTTCCCCTGCAAACAGGTTATATTTAATCAGAATGGTTTCTGTGAAAACAGTTTATCCATGACAAAGGTGCTTTTAGACTAGAGAGGTTCTTGAGATTTCCATAAACAATTAAGGATCAAGACTGCCAGTCTTTTGCGTAAAAACTAAGTGAGCACAATCAGCTGATAGTCGAGGAAAAGCCCTGTGCCAATTACATTCATAATTGCCTACTATGACTGAGATCTAACAGAGCAAGTTCTAAAACTTCTCTGTTTGAATTGTGGTTAGACAATAGTTATATAGTCATATGAAGTGAAAGATAGTTAAGTGACAGGGAGGAATTTGGCAAGAGGATATAAATGAGCTGTGATGTAACTCCTATAACAACTTGAATTCTGTTGCTTTAATTTTAAAAAAGATCCCTGTGGAGTAAAAAGGAAAAGAAATCAACTAGCATCAAAGAAAATATATTTTTAATATTAAATTTCTCTGCAGTTCTTTAGCTGAGCAAACAATAATATCAACATCTTTTTACATGTTATATTAGCTACCTTTCTTGATTTTACAAAGTCACAACCCCTGGTTTTTAAAAGAGTCCTAACTACTTCCATAGGTACTCGACATAATTTACGCAACATTCTCCATACAGGCTTAAGATTTTGATGAGATTTCTAAAGTATGTTATTTTTTTAAGTTAAAAAAATGAATTTAATGGTGAATGCTTAGGAAATCAATTGGGAAGAGGCATGTTTTAATGTTGATCATAATGGACAATTATATCACAAGGTAATAAAAATGCTTCTATTAATAATAATGATAATAATGCATTTCATTTATTGAATATTTTCTTGGTATTAGCAACTTCACACATATTTTCTTACTAATTAATCGCAAAATTTCTCTGATAAAGATTATTTCCTACTTTATAGATAAAGAAACCAAGGCTCAGAAATTCTGAGCAAATTGCCCAAAGTTACATGATAAATTTGGAATTTAAATATATGTATATCTACCTCAAGTTTAACTCCTTCAACCAAAGAGCTATATGTAGTCTTTAAAAAAATACTGAATAGAATGGTCAAAAAAATAGCAACAACTAGATAGTTGTCAGAATGCATTAAGTAAAGTACAGGTAAAGAAAAAAAGATAAATATGAATGGATTTGGGTAAAAGTTCCAATACAAAAACAAAATTTTAAATTCATTTTTTTAATCTGCAAAAATTTATTAAACTTCCTGTGTGCCATTTACTCGAGATATACAAGTGAACAAAACATATAAAAGTCCCTACAACTGGAAAAATAGAACTGCCACTTACTGAAATGAGAAGACAGCTTCCCATTGCACATAGAATAAAAGCTACATTTTCACCATAGCCTCCAAACCCCTAAGGATGGGCCCTGCCTGCCCATCTCTGCAGCCTCAACTTCTCACACTACCCTCATTGCTCCCTCAGCTTCAGCTACAGTGACCTCTTCCCACATCCTCAAAAACACAGTGCTCTTGTCTATCTTAAGGGCCATCCCACATTCTGTTTTCTCTATCTGGAATATAATTTCTTTTCTTTCTTTTTTTTAACGTCTTTAAGGACACAGGGCAGATATTTTATTCAGAGAGAACTTCCCTAAACCCAAGGATAAACTGTCCTCCACTCCCTTGTTTTCCTCCTATTTTAATCATTTTCTATTACTTTGTCTTTTTCTCTATATTATGTAACACATTTTCATATTTTTGCTTCATTATTTAAAAGTTTTGAAGATAAAAAATGTCCATTTTATTCTTCATGGTGAATCTGCCATATTTCTTAATGCTTGGTACCTGTCGAACAGTAAACGAATATTTGTTGAATATTTGAATTAATGAACCTATATTGTTTTACAGTCTACTGAGAATTGAATCATCCTCCTCCTGTCCTACATATTTGCAGTTTATAGAAAATTTTTGTAAAGCAGTTACTTAATACAAATCAATGATTCCTTGATAAAATAAGTTATGGGGAGACATTCTAGTGTAGACTACTTTATAATCATTATATACAATATCTTTATACAATGACACCAAGTTAATTTTTTAAAAGGACTGTTCCATTGTTGCAATTTGATGTGAGTTATTGAGATTCTTACATGGTGAGCATAAAGTACACTGCTTAATGATGATTGCCTTCTAAGTCAAGCAAGGTTTATTGAACAAAAGGAATTTGTAGTAATATCCAGGAAAAAAATATATATAAAAAAAGCTATTCCTAGCTTCTGCGAAAGAGCCAGAAATCTGGAAAGAACATCACTCCCACACAAATAACAAGAAAAAGCTAAAAAAAAAAATCCTCAAAATCATAATTTTTTAACCTCATCAAAAATCTGTGATCACACGGCACTCAAAAACCATGAAATCCAAGAGCATACAAGCCCCACCAAAGAGAAACTCAGACACAAGCACTGGCTTACCTGGGGCAGAGTATGGAAAGAAGATAAGGGCACCATAAAAGCTAAACTTTTTAAAACAAATTTCTAAAATCGGAGTGAGGACTGGTAGAACAATATGAAATTACCAGGAATTTCAGAGCTAAGTGGAACTTGTACCAGTCAAAGGGTATAAAGGATAAAAAATGTTACGAGGAAAAGAGAGATACTACATAATTCTCTGACCAAGATGATGCTAAACTAGAAATGGATTATGTCAATATGCTTCACAAACATTTGAAAATAAAACACAATTCCTAACAACCCATGGGTCAAAAAGGAAACCAAAAAATGAAGGATAAAATATTTTGAATTAAACAAAAGTAAAAGCACATTTCAAAATGTTTGGAATACTACTTCAGGGAAAGATGGCAGAGTAGGAGGACCCCAAGCTCACCTTGTTCCATGGATACACTACATAATACCCATATCAATGTAAATAACCCAGAAAACGACCCAAAGACTGGCAGAACAGACTCTCCACAGCTAATGTAGAGATGAGGCCACATCAAAGACGGTAAGAAGGGTGGAGACTTGGTCAGGAGCTGAAGAGACCCGCAGGACTGTTCCTGGGAGGGATCAATGCCACGGGCAGGGAGAGGGAAAAGAAACAGACATTCCCAAAGGCACTCCAGGCATGGGGAAAGCAAATCCCCACTACATTTGGCTTTGAAAATTAGAGTTTCTTGTGAAAATTTCACAAGTTCTTGCAATTAGTGGGGCTTAACAAGTGGAACTTTAAATATCAGTGGGCTCCGCTCTGGGAGAGTTAGGAGGCCAATAGGAAACTGAGTCACTACTCTTAAAGAGACAGCAGGACAAAGAGCCCTGTGGAGATACAGCATGGAAGCAGCAGTTTGGAAAGCACTTGGAGTATACTGGAGGGAGATTTGTTTACTAATCTCAGAGCATGTGCTGGAGAGGCAGGGATCTTGGGAATCTTCTCCAAGAACAAGAGAGCTAGTGGGTACCACTTCCCTCCTTATCTCCCTAGCCTAGACACACAGACACCTGCAGAAACCAGTGCAGGCCAATACTCACTATCTAAATTGCTAACAGAGTACCCTGCACCCAAGTTCTCCTGTAGACATGCCCCCTCCAGTCAGGCCGGGCTCCTGGTGCCCTCCCTTAGCAGACCTACACAAACCTCGCTAACACAAGAAGCCCAACTCCTCTGGACCTGCCACATTCTCCAATGTGCCCTTGGCCAGAGCTCATCCAAACTGGTAGCACAAAACTGGAAGCATGCAAGCAGCCCCCAAAGGGAGCAATACCGCTCCAAAGTGACCCCTGTCCTGGGGAGAGGGAATGATAGCCACATACACCACTCAACTGCAGTGGGCTGTGGGGAGACATCTAGTCTAACTGCAAGCCCCACCACCAACAAAAGCTTCAGGGACAACACAGGAAAAGTGCCCAATATCCCAGGGCTATTACATCTCAGGCAAAGGCTTGGTCTGATTCCACTCAAGGGCTTGATCTGATTCCACTCAAGCCCAACGTAGCCCCAAACTGAACCCTGCCCACAACAGGCGAAGCGAGCTATCACAGGTGACTGAACCAAAGGCAAAAGTGGCTCAGCCACAACAGCAGAGCACAAGTAACACACATCGAAGGCACCCCTGAAGCACTAGGTTCTAGGGGGCAGGAGACATTGCACTGCAGGGCACTACATGATCTCTCCTTCATAAGGCCACTACTTGCAAGAGCAGAAGACACAGCTGACTTTCCTAACAAATAGAAACAGACCCAGGGAGCTGGACAAAATGAAGAGATAGAGGAATATGTCCCAAGTGAAAAAAAGGACAAAATTGCAGCAAGAGAGCTAAACAAAAGAGAGATAAGTAATATGCCTGAAAGGGAATTTAAAATCATGGTCATAAAGAAACCCATCTGACTTGTGAGGTGAGCAGAGGACCTCAGTGAGACTATTAATAAAGACATCGAAAAGATAAGAAAGAGTCAGAGATGAAGAACTCAATAAATGAAATTAAAAATACACTAGAGGAAATACATAGCAGGCTAGAGGAAACAGAAAAACAAATCAGTGACCTGAAGAACAGAGTAATGGAAAGTAATCAAGCTGAGCAGGTAAGAGAAAAAAAAAAAATACATGAAATATGCAGTCTTAGGGAACTTAGTGACAATATCAAGCAATACATAACATAATATAAGCATAATAACATCCACACTACAAGGGTCCCAGAATGATAAGAGAGAGAAAAGGGGGCAGAAAATTTATTTGAAGAAATAATAGCTGAAAAATCCCCAAATCTGGGGAAGAAAACAGACATCCGGATCGAGGAGGTACAGAAAGCCCCAAGAAAATCAACCCAAGGAGGTCCAGACCCAGACACACAGTAATCAAAATGGCAAAAAGTAGTGATGGAGAAGAAATTTTAAAAGCAGAAAGAGAAAACATAAAAGGAAACCCCTTTGTATGTATTAAGGCTATCAGCTGATTTTTCAGCAGAAACTCTAAATGCCAGTAGGGAGTGTCGTGATATATTCAAAGTGCTGGAAGAAAAAAACCTGCAGCCAAGATACTCTATCCAGCAAGGCTATTACTCAGAATAGGAGAGACAAAGAGTTTCCCAGACAAAACAGTTAAAGGAATTCATGACCACTAAACCAGCTCTACCAGAAATGTTAAAGGAGACTCTTTGAAGGGAAAGGAAAGACCATAAGCAGGAGTAAGAAAAATAGGAAGCACAAAAACAGTAAAATTAAGTATATCTATAAACATCAATCAAGGTATTCACAAAATAAAAGGATGTAAAGAATGACACCATATACCTAAAACATGGGAGGGAGAGGAGTTGAACTTAAGTGACTGTCAACTTAATATAGACTGCTATTTACATAAGATGTTATACACAAACCTAATGGTAACCACAAATCAACAACTAGTAATAAATTAGCAAAAAAATAAAGAGAAAGGAATCCAAGTATATTACTAAAGAAAGCTAGCAAACCATGAGAGAAGAGGACAAGATAAGACAGGAACAGAGAAGAACTGCAAAAATAACCATAAAACAAATCACAAAATGGCAAAAAGTATATATCTATCAATAATTACTTGAATGTAAATGAATTAACAATCCAATCAAAAGACATAAAGTGACAGAATGGGTAAAAAAGCAAGACCCATTTATATGTTCCCTACAAGAGACTCATTTCAGACCTAGACACATGCAGATTGACAGAAAAGGGATGGAAAGCATGTATCATGCTAATAAAATGAAAAGAAAGCCAGGGTAACAATCCTTATATCGGACAAACAGATTTTAGAACAAAGTCTCTAATAAGAGATAAAGAAGGACACTATATAATCATAGAGGAAACAACCCAACAAGAAGATATAACAACTGTAAATAGCTATGCACCTAACATGGGAACACCAAAATACATAAAGCAGCTAATAACAAACATAAAAGAAGTAATTAATAATAATACAATAATAATGGGGGACTTTAACATCCAGCTTACATCAATGGATAGATCATCCAAACAGAAAATCAACAAGAAAACAATGGCCTTAAATACTGCTTTGGACCAATGATCTAATAGACATATTTAGAACATTCCATCCTAAAAAGAGTACTCATTCTTTTCAAGTGCATATGGAACATTCTCTAGCACAGACAACACGTTGGGCTACAAAAGAAGTCTCAACAAATTCAGAAAGATTGAAGTCATACCATGCATCTTTCTGGCCATGACAATATGAAACTAGACATTAACCACAAGAAAAAAATCTGGAAAGAACACAAGTGCATGGAAGGTTAAATAACATGTTACTAAACATTGAATATATCAAAGAGGAAATAAAAAAAATACATGGAGACAAATGAAAATGAAAACACAATGTTCTAAAATCTTTGGGATATAGAAAAAGTGGTTCAAGAGGGAAGTTTATAGCAATACAAGTCTACCGCAAGAAGCAAGAAAAATCTCAAATAACCTAACCTTACACTAAAAGGAGCTAGAAAAAGAAGAATGAACAAAACACAAAAGCAGTAGAAGGAAGGAAATAATAAAGATTAGAACAGAGAAAAAAAAAAAAAGAAACCAAATATACAGTAGAACAGATAAATGAAACCAGGAGCTGGTTCTTTGAAAAAAATCAACAAAATTGATGAAACTTCAGCCAGACTCACCAAAGAGAGAGGGAGAGAGAAAGAGAGGACACAAATAAACAAAATCAGAAATGAAAGAAAAGGAGAAATATCAACTGACACTACAGAAATACAACAGTTATAAGAGAATATTATAAAAAATTATATGCCAACAAATTGGACAACCTAGAAGAAATGGATTAATCCCTAGAAACACATAACCTACCAAAGATGAAACAGAAAGAAATAGAAAATTTGAAGAGACTGATTTTCATCTATGAAATGCAATCTGTACTAAAAATAATAATTATAAAAATCCCAACAAACAAAAGTCAAGAACCAGATGGCTTCACAGGTGAATTCCAGCAAACATTTAAGGAAGTGTTACTACCTATTCTTCTCAAACTATTCTAAAAAAATAGAAGAGGAAACAAAACTTCCAAATTAATTCTATGAAGCTAGAATTACCCTGATACCAAAACCGGAAAAAGATACCACAAAAAAAAAAAAAAAAAAAAAGAACTACAAGCCAATATCTGATGAATATAGATGCAAAATTCCTCAACAAAATATTAGCAAATTGAATCCAATAATACTTTAAAAAAGTCATTCACCGCAACCAAGTGGCATTTATTCCTGGGATACAAGGGTGGTTCAATATTAACAATATCAATCAATGTGATAGATCATATCAACAAGAGAAAGGATAAAAACCACATGATCATTTCAATAGATGCAGAAAAAGCATTTGACAAAGTATAACATCCATTCATGGCAAAAGCTCTCAACAAAGTAAGTTTAGAGGGAACATACCTCAACATAATAAAGGCCATACATGAAAAAGTCACAGCTAATGTCACACTCAATGGGGAAAAATTGTGACAGCTTTTCCCCTAAGATGAGGAACAAGGCAAGGATGCCCAATCTCACCATTTTCATTTCACAGTACTAGAAATCCCAACCACAGCAATCAGAAAACAAAAGAAATAAAAGGCATCCAAATTGGTAAGGAAGAAGTAGAACTTTCACTATTTGCAGATGATATGATACTACATATAAAAAACCCTAAAGACTCTACCAAAAATCTACTAGAGCTGATGAATGAACTCAGTAATTTTGCAGGATAAAAACCAATATACAAAAATCAGTTGCATTGCTATACACTATAATGAAGTAGCAGAAAGATAAATTAATAAATCAATAAAATTTACAATTTCACCAAAAATAATAAAACACCTAGGAATAAACTTAACTAAGGCATGAAAGACCTATACTCTGAAAACTGCATAACATTGATGAAAGAAATTGAAGACATCACAAATGGAAAGATATTCTGCACTTATGGATTTGTAGAACAAATATTGTTGAAATGTCCATACTACCCAAAGCAATCTACAGATGTAATGCAATCCCTATCAGAATACCAACAGCATTTTTCACAGAAGTAGAACAAACAAACCACAAAAGATTTCAAATAGACAAAACAATCATGAAGAAGAGTAACAAAACTGGAGGTATCACAATCCCAGATTTCAAGATATATTACAAAGATGTAGTAATCAAAATAGTATTTTACTGACACAAAAATAGACACATAGATCAATGTAACAGAATAGAAAGCCCAGAAATAAACCCAGATTATATGGTTAATTAATCTTCGGCAAAGGAGGCAAGAGTATAGAATGGGAGAAAGACAATCTCTTCAACAAATGGTGTTGGGAAAACTGGACAACTACATGGAAAAGGATGAAACTGGACCACTTCCTTATACCACACACAAAAATAAACTCAAAATGAATTAAGGACTTAAATGGGATACCTGAAACCATAAAAATCCTAAAAGAGAGTACAGACATAAATCTCTCAGACATCAGCGGTAGCAATATTTTTCTAGATATGTTTCCTGAGGCAAGGGAAAGAAAAGCAAAAATAAACTATTAGGACCACATCAAAATGAAAACTTCTACATGGCAAAGGGAACATCAACAGAACTAAAAGTCAACCTACTGAATGAGAGAAGATATTTGCAAACAGCACATCCAATAAAAGGCTGCCCTCATCTCTCCACTCCATCATCAAGGGGGATTAAGAGGGACTCCGAATAACAAATAACAAATATTGCTCCAAAGAGAGAGGAAGAGAAGACAATGAAAACCAGAGGACAAGGTAGAAGTCTGTACTCTTGAGAGTGAGACAAACTTTAGCCTTTGTCTTTCCTTGTTTCAAAAATGCCTACAGCCAGGCCTGTGTGTCCTAGGCAGGGACTGGAAGACTGTGTGCTGAAGGAAATTAAGAGCCTCACAGCAAAATCTTCAAAACACTGACATTGAGAGTCCATAATAAAAAGCTAGGTTACTATCTTCTCTTATTACCATGTAGCTCACATGTCAATTTTCTCTACTGAAGCACAACTGTCAATGTCATTAATGTCTCACTGTTAATGATGAATGGACCACCATTAAATGCCAGCCATAAAAGGAAGTCTCCAACACAAAATACAATCATAGAAAAGAGGGGAGGGTTCTAACCCAGATGAAACAAACATCGTAAATAAGGGAAATACGTACAATTTATATCCAGGGAAAAGTGAGGCAAAATATTGCATTTATAAATTATGAATAGGAATGCATAAAAAATGAACAATCTCTAAAGAATAATGAAATCTTGGAAATTAAAACTTTAATAGCATAAAAAATGTTCAACAATAGGATCAGAAGATAATGTATAAATAATCTAAAAGAATATAACAAAAATATAAAACAAAATGGAAAAAGGCAAGCTATGAAATTTAAAGAATCAACTCAGAAGTTTTCATTTGACTGAGTTTAACAAAGTAAGAAAAATAAACACATAAATTATTATAAAAGGATATTTTAAAATTGCCAACTGAAGAAGTCTCCACATAGAAAAGTATATCCTACTGTGTAGGCAACTGCCCAGCATAACGCACGAAATGATACATAACACATATGCCATCTAAGGCGCCTAATCATGAAGTCTAGGACGTACGACATAGAGAAAACACCAGAGAGAAAATTCTTATTACAAGTCAGGAAACAAGCGCCAATTACCTTAGATTTCTCATTCAAAACAGGACTAAAATTTCTGAAGGAAAATAATTTTCATCTTTAAATTATATACCCAAAAAAGTATCAGTCAAGTTTAAAAGTAAGAAGACATATATTTACTTTCCATCCCCCCTTTGATATGAAGCTACTGTAAAACGTGAAGTCCAGGGAACAGGAACTCCCAAGTCAAAAAGAGACAAAAGATCATCTAAAATTTAGGAAGGAAAATATTATAATGATATATTAGGTATGTTGTACCATCAGGTATGAGAACAGCCAGGACTTACTGTGTCAGGAAGAAGGGAGCTTCTGGCGGGAAGAAAACAAAAACAAAAACCTCTGATTATCGAATATGTTCAGACACTTTAAAAATGGCATTGTTAGGTATCGATCATATCTGATGGAGCATGTTCAAGCACTCAAATTTAGATCCAAAGAAAACCAAACAAGTCAAAACACAAGGCAATCACTAATGCCAGAAAAATCAGTAAGTTTCATATCAAAGAAACCTAAATATGCTTGATTATTGTTGCAAAAATAAATAATTTAAATATATAGTCAATATAATTTTTAAAAAACCTGTTGATTTAAACAAAAAATACTCATGTAACTGTAGATGGTAATATGCAGGGAGTTGAAGCTGAGGGAGACGTAGTATAATAAAAATTCAACTTCCTCAACAGGAAGTTGCTAACATGAAATTACTAATATAGCATACTGTTGATAAATATGAAAATAACAGGAATAATAATTAAATATTTGAAAATGGTTGGCTCTGAGTGTGGAAGTAGAGGCTAGGGAAGAGTGAAGCAAAGTGCTGCTATTTTCACTCTAGATTTTATAGTACCGTATATATATTTTTTTAATTTTAATTTTTTTTTACCAATTGCTTGCAATTTTTAACACAGCTTAAAATACTATATATAATAAAATGATGAACTGCATTATTCTGAAAGCAACTCATTGCAATAAATAACATTTTGAGTGAAAATTTCAAAACTGGAAACTTAAAGCTTGTGACTCTCAAAAGACACAGGGGAGGAAAGTGGAAAAGGACAGGCAATAAATGTTTTTAAATATATTATGATTGCACGTGAATGCAGTTAAGCATTATCTTTACGCCCTGCTACAAACATTCCAATTTCTATTTCTGTAAGTATTCATTCATTGCCACATATTTTTGGTATAAATATTTTGAATGAGTAAGGAAATAGAAATTACTTCCTCTAAAGTTTCTTTACAATTTCCTCACATTAGTGTCACAATCTTATGCTAAATTATCCAGCATTAGAACCCTCAAAACATTTTCAAAATTTTCCCTAAACTACAGTTGGCTAGTTTTCTTTAAGAATGACTTTATTAACCTTGAAGGAATCCTAGGTGTTTTAGAATAAACTGTGTATATTTCCTCTAAGTGGTTAAGAGCCCAGTTTGGTAAGCAAATAAACTACAATCAATGAGAAAAGCACACGATAGATAATCATTACTTATTTGTTAAATGAACAAATAAATGAATTTTCCATAACAAATTAAGAAAAACTCCAAGTGTGGATTACATTATATTCTAACATCCATTTCCAGCATCTTCCTTTGGAAGCCTGGCCATCAGCTCGGCAAGTTATCGTAATCATGGCAGGTGGGCGGCCTGGGGGCAGAGAATTGCCAAACCTAGTACAGAGCACCCACAAGGGAGCCATCTGGTTTTCACTGTTGAATAAGAATTTATGTTAATAAAATTTTTTTGTCAATTTTTCATAAAGATGAGTTGTTTTGGAAGAAAGAATATAAGTCAAATCTGATATCTATCACCATGTTACATTAGGTTATTTTGTAACTCAATCATTTTCTGATTAGAACACCTTATTTATTGCAAAAATATTTACCTTACCTTACTATTACTCTACAAAGAATACTAATAAATAGAAATTCCCCATGGATCTGCTTTAAGTCTTCTTCTCATCTTTCTCCATAAATTAGTCTGAACCATCTCACCAGAACTGAACTCAATGTTCACCTCTATGTGCATGATTGCCGAATCATGTGTTTCTAGCCTTGACCTCTGTGCTTTCCAGTCCTGAATTTTCAGTTCCTGCTTCTGGGTAGCTCCAGATAGCCTATGACTTCCTATAAAATATGATGCATCTTCCCTCTCAAACTTCCTTAGTTTCGATTTTTTTTTTTTATGTCTGCTCATGATATCTGCACCTACCCAGTCACCTGGACTCAAAACCTCTGTGCGTACCTTGCTTGTCGCCACAACGTGTTACCAAGTCTATTTTTTCTGTCTTCCACAATATTTTCACACAATACCTCATATTTATTTCCATTCCCTGTCTCCTAGTTTACACATTTATTACCTTTCATCTTGATTCCAACAACTGCCTCTGGCAAGTCTGCAATGACTTTATTATTATCTGATCAAAAATTACCAATGCTTCTTCAGCATTTAAAAAATAAGTGGAGTTTCTGTAATTCAAAATTCGCCAAGGCTTTGCCTCAAATTATTTCCCATCTCATTTTCCAGTGTCCACCTGCAAGTATCCCACTTCCCTTTTCAATCCTTTAAATACAATCCTTTAAATACTTCAGTCCTTTAAATCCTTTAAATACTGTGCCTGCCTGCCTCGCTTTCACCACATATTCATATCGATACTTCTGATTAGCATTCCCTTTCACCCTTAGTTCCACCGAAACGACAAATCTAATCCATTTTCCCAAGTTCATTCAAATGTCAACTATAACAAAGTTTTCTCTGCTACACTACTAAAAAGTAATTTTATGCATATTTCAGTCCTCACAATAATTTTTTTGTGCCTAATTGCCAGGATTTTTACCCAGTGTAAGACAATAATCTCTGAATGCCAGGATTTATACTAGATTCCCCATATATTATTTATTACATTGGAAACACCTGCTATACTTCTGATACTGTTTTAGGTATTAAGAAAACAGAGACAGGGGTGCCTGGGTGGCTCAGCTGGTTAAGTGTCCAACTCTTGGTTTCAGCTCAGGTCATCATCTCAAGCTTGTGAGATCAAGCTCTGCATGGGGCTCTGTGCTCTGCCCCTCCTCCCACTTGCTCTCACTCTTTCTCTCTCCAAAACAAATAAATAAATAAACCTTAAGAAAAAAGAATACAGAGATGAGTAAGATAAGACCCCAATATCATAAAGCTTTCATTCCTTTAATTGGAGAAACAGATATCAAACAAGAATGTGAATAAAAATTAGAAATTTAGGAGAGTGAGCACTGTTCTGAAGAAAATATTGCAGTTAATGTAATAGTACGTGTAGACATTTGTTACGAAAAAAGTTGACTGAGAGCACTTAATATGATAATATGATGGCAGAAAGACGGGGAGGCTAACAAACAAGGATGCATAAATCGCACTTCTATCAAACGGTGTAGGATAATTCTTTCATTTATTAAAAATGTGTCATGTGCAGCTAGAATGTGCCTGAACTACAGTAATCCTTGGTAAATAAAATGGTACAAACGCTAGTAGCTTACATTGTGGGGAGACAGGTATGTAAGATCATATGATGCTATATGAAAATCCCTGTAATAGCGTAAAATGAGTATGAATGAAGCTCTATTAGGAACAGGAAGGAAGCAGTAATTAGGGCAGTTTTGAAAAAATCTGATGAACAAAGGGTTTGTCATGCTAGACCTTAAAGAGCTTAATGCTCTAGCGCTCTTCCTTCCTTTCTAATTAATAGACATGCCCCCACTTCGACAATTTAATGTTCATGGCAGCTTTAATGTTCTTCGCAATTGTCTTTTTCTTTTTCCTCTGCTTTCCTGGCCACCCTGGTTGGTTTGCATATACACTTGTGAACCACACTACACTCAGGTCATGAATGATTATTTCTAGGATGGATACTAACCAAACCCGAACTTCTTTAATAGGAATCCTAAATTTGGGATTAAAGATACTAATACTTCAATTTCCTTTCATTTCCTTCAATGACAGGCCTGACACGTCTTCATCAGAAGTCTTCTGAGCTTTATTTACAGACGCAAGGAGGCTGTCATTCTGAAAGAATGAAAGGAACATGAAGAGAGAAACAGATATTCGATAAAGAAAGAACCAAGTTTTTCAAAAATTCTGTTCATCCCTAACATCTTGTTTAATTCCAAAACTTCCATTAGTTTGATTTTTTGAATTTACATTTTTTTTCTTCTCTGGTTCTCATTAAGATTGTGTTGCTTAAAGCCAAAACGCATGTAGATTAATGAAAAAATGAGAACTTTCCAGGTAGAGAAGGGAAAATAAGCTTTGGCTTTATGGTTTGCTTATTACTCCTTCAAAAATTTGTTTCATTAAAACTCTTTCCTGCTTTTCTTTTTATTCCTCTCAGACACATTTTCACAAAATCACCAATTCCATAGGCAAGGTCTTAACATTAAATTGATTTCTGGAGAAAAGAAAGGAGAAATGCTGAAATTTCAGCAACTAAAGCAAATCCATACCTTCCACAACAATTTTAAGACATTGATTGGAAAGGAAAGAAAAAGAAAATACTGGCAAGAAGACAATCAATTATATAGAAATCCGTCTCATACAAAGGTGGGTGTGGTAGATTGGGATGGGAAAACGTGGTTTATTTACATTAGAGTTGATATGAAGTGCTAATATTAGTCTTTTTAACCAATTGTAACTTATGGAACTTGAAAAAATTAAGGATCAGTCTTACATGGGATGAGAGTAAAAGACAACACAATATATTTTGTTTTGTTTTTTACCAGGCACAAAGGAGAGTCATGAGTCACCCAGAATGAGCATAGTAAGATTCTGAGTTGAATTCAAATTCAAGTTGAGTGTAATACCAATATGGCAATATTCTCTCCCAGCTTTATCCTGTTGGTTTCTGACTGATAGAAAACTGTTGTCTATTTTGTCTTGAACAATGGATGTTAAATGCAAAAACTATTTTTTTTAAAAAAGTATACTGAAGCTCCTGGGAGGTACTCCAGAGTCATGTACACTGATGCATCACAAAGAAAGGATATGGTTAAAAAAAACAAAAAACTGAATAAAACATGTTAGAGCTGCTTGATACTCCATATTAGACTGCAAATCTGCACAAGAGAGGAGGCATTGCTTTGGTCAATTGCATAGAAATTTGCAAATTAATGCACTACTGGCAGGATGAGGGTTAGAAGCAAATATATTAGGAGACATTTGAAGTATTTATAATTGGTTTGAATATTTTTTAAAAAATTAATTATGTTACATATGTAACTTATAGTGTTATGTATGTATTCCCTTTGTATTTTTGCCCTAAGATTTTTGAAGAGTGATCTATAATGTGTAAATATTATAAAATCTAATAAATTAAATGGTAATGATTTAATATTGCTGCCTTTAGATAATGTAATTTTTCAGTGACACATTAAACAAATGGAAAAAGTAATTGTCTAGGACATGAATTGTTCAGTCTTTGTCACTAAGAGAGACATGTCTTCATAGTTTTCCACAATGAATATCAAAAAATCTAATTTTGAAAATCTCAAATATGAAGAAATACAACTGAAGTCTGCAGTCAGTAAGTAGTAAAAGATAAGTGAGAAATACTGAAATAAAGGAGCTTAAACAGAGAGAGGAAATATTTCCAGGAATGGGCAGATGAAACAAAAAGTGTTTGAAATCCGATGCGAGCACACTTCATCTTAGCAATGCCAACAAAACCAGAACAGAGGGCCACCAAGTATACCTCTCCACAACGTATAAGTTACGTATGTTTTCAGCTGTACAAATTACCAGAATGCTTATATAACTTGCTTACTGTGCAACCAGTTGTATTGATTCCACAACCCATTTTCCATCAATACACTATACTGGAGGATTATTAGGTTTGGGGGAAAGTCTTTTCCCTGTTGATGCTTGAAAAAATTTTTTAAGATGAAGCAGACACACTGTTATGAGATAATCAATGCAAATAATTATGAGATAAAGATAACATATAGACTCAAATTCACAGAATTATTGAATTTAAAACTTCTCGTTTAGCAAAGAGGTTGGGGAGGATTCAATTTTACATACATCAAAGTTATACACTGAGTCAATCTTAGACTACTTTATGAGTACAATATTAAATATACCTCAGAGTAGAGGATATATAGATAGATATAGATATATCTTCACTCTAGTTGTCTTTGTTGTAAATATGAAAGTTCAGATATTCTAGCATATTTTCTTGAAAGTGATATAAAATGAAAAATACCAGGTTTCTATGGAACTTGTTCGTAGTTCAGGTGGTCCGAATTATTAAGCCACACTCCAAATGTACTTCTACATGCATTAATTTTTTTCATGCAACCAACAATCATTCTAAAATAAAACCAGAATAAAAGAAAAAGTTAAAATACAATGTCTCCTTTGATAAACAAACAAAAAAAGATAAAGTTGTATGAGTTGTCTAATATTTAAAAATGTGAAAAACAGTATTTAAATAAAATGTCCTTGGCAGTTTTTATTGTCGACCCATTTGCAAATTGGCGTTTGTTTATTCATCTTTCTAGAGCAGCATATAGAAAGTCCAGTCTGTGTTGCTTTTGGCTTATGCGTGCATATACCACAGAAGGGCAATATAATTGACAGCCAGAAAGCGAAAAAGAGAAAACCAAATGTAGAGAAGGAGTCAAAGAAGCTGGTTGTCGTACGAGTTTGAGGAGCAGTTACATGGAATAAATGAGGGATGTGGCTGGAACGAATTTAAGTCAAAGTCACGCAGTAGAATGGCCGAATTTATCATCACGAAACTGCAATTCTGGAAGCTGGAGATGTCTCAGGTAGCACTGCGGGGATGAGCGGTAGATGTACACTAGTGGTAAAGGTCACTTGATATGAAGTGGAATGCAAAAGGACAAAGATGACAGCATAGCAATATGACAAGTCTACATTTTTTCACTTTAAAACTCTAGCATACATTTCAGTAAAATTTCATCTCCAGATCCTTCAGATAATCATAACCTCTGCTACATGCGAGGCATTGAGCTAAGTGCTTACATACATCATTCCACTGAGTCCTCACAATTACCATATAAAAATACATACCACTATTATTTTCAGCTTGTAGATGAGAAAACTGTGGATCTGAAAATGTGAGTAATCTTGTCCACACTGCACAGAAGTACGTGATGAAACAGAGTTCAAAGCCAGACAATCAGACTCCAGGGATGGTATTCTGAAGCACGGTTTCATGATACTATTACCCAAAAATAAAACCAGAAAGAAGAGAGCTTACTGAATATGAAGAACAGAAATAACAGTTGTATTTAAGTATATAAGGAACATTTTCCTGCAGTGTTTATTCAATTTTGACTGTTACAAATCCATTAGCAAATCTAATTAGATCTAAGAATATTGTCTAAAGAAAATGCACACACACATATTTTAAAAATGGTTTGCGTAGTCTCTTTGAAAGACTAAAAAAATAACAAATATGAGACATTCATTAAAATGATAGGCACATAGAAAAATATACAATTTGAAACATTTGGGTAAAATACTTAATATTTTATGAAACATAGGAGATTTGTCTATGAAACTGGTTACATTTTTTGTAGTCACTTTGGGCTTTAAGGATTTTAAAATATAGTTGTGATCAGAATTAATGAACTCCAGTTGACAAAGCCATCCACAGCATTATGATATTCTTTTATGTGAGACATGAAAATTCTAAACATCCTGTACTCTACTAAGGTTCTGTCTGGCAGGGGATTACCATGAGACACCTTTATGAGTTGTTTGAAAATTTCTTTGCAAAGGTCAGTTCCCCTCAGGATTGATATTGGTAATTGGCTCAAAAGCAAACCACCTCTCCAAAATGTGCCACTTGCTGTCTGATTAGAACTTAGAGGCCAAAACAAAAGCGGGTTTTAAATGATCTTTGTTTCTAACACAGACTTATTTGGAGTCCGTTTCAAGGGCACATGAATCCATATTCCTCAGCATATTGTTCTGAAAATTCTGCGGTGAGGCAGGGTTCTTACCTTGTGAGAATTATAGATTTCTTTTTAAGTTAAAATTGGCATTTTTAGAGCTTATTACTTGCTTCCCTCTGGCAGCTGCCATATTGCTATGAACATTACTGTGTCTGCCATCATTTGTGACATACTCTGTAGGAGGCCTGTCAGGAAATGTTGGTCTCAGTCTCTACCCTAATGCAGGTTTAACAATCAGAAGAATCCTACACTTTAATAAAACATTAAACACATTCTTGGCAGCATGAGGACGAAAGCAAGACAGTGGTAAACTCTGAGATGTCTGTGGCATTCTGAGAGAACCCACTGATCGTGTAGCTCCAGACATGGTCAAATCATTGTGCAACTGATTTCTGAAAGTATATATTTACTAATGACCAAAATGGTAAATGTATTTAAAATAAGTCATAGATGAAAGTTGTAAGAATAGTTCAGTTTTATTTTCATTCTTTCTTGAAGAATCAGAGAAAGGGAAATGTCAATATGTTTTTCCTTCCTCTTTTATATCCCATAAATTATATGATATTTCATGCCAATTAGTACATTTCTACCTTATCTTCAAATAGTTTCTGGGGAAACCATAAGAAGAAAAGAAGATAGATTTAAAAATGAGAGGGAAGAAACCGAGCCTGAATCAGAAGGAAGTGAATGGTCACCAACTTGTGCACTACTGTTACTAGCTGTGTGGAAGAGTGTGGAGGCCCCAGACAATGTGAAAACTACAACGAAAGTCATCTTTAAGACTTAAACCCATCAAATTTATTTAGTTACTCAGTTATAAGCAAATGGAGGGACTAAAACAATACAGCCCAAGTATCTCCCTGACACATTTATAAATACCTAGTACATCAATCAGGCTGTAAGGAACTACGGTCTGGGATTATAATTTGAAGTAATTAGTGTACTTCAGAGTGACTATAATTAATTATCAAAATCTAATCATTGATATTGACCCTGTTTAGGGAAATACTAGACCACGGTTACATGGTCTCATAGAAAAGGGTCATCCAATTCCCAGAGATTTTCATGTGTTCATTCATGTATTTACAAAACAAGTACCCTGGAGTAAAAATAGGAATGCTCTGATTCCTATGTGGTTATGGAATAAATACTGTCTGGGTTGGTTTAATCCATTAACTTCTGTTGCTCTATTACTATTTTCAACTTTTGATTCTAATTTTTCTGACAGTGAAGCTTTCTTCTAGGGAGAGCATATTCTGATCTCATTATTCAAACATCTTAGCCTTCTGGACAGTTGATTTTCTTATTACAAATTACTAGATTATAATTCTGTCTGGATTATAAATACCATTCCATGTGAAGTTGAGTAATATGATTTCTCTCCCTGAGAATCATCTACAATTTCAACTTTTGGAAAAAAAAGAAAAGAAAAAAAATTTTCTGTGTTTAGAAGCATCAAGTCAAATTCTTGTAATATGGTTAATTCAATAAAGTATCCTCCAAGTTGAAAAGTACATTGCCAGACAGATAGTGAATTCAGTCAGTCAGTCATCTCTTCTTCATGATTCTCAGGTTTTGTGAATGAAATTAAGTCAATTTGGCCATTTACAACATTAAGTGATTTTGGTAGGTATTCAAAGGCTTTAGAAATTAGAGATGAGGACTCTAATTCGCCTCTCCCACAATTTCTCTACTAGGTAGAGTACCAGATGAGAGCAAGTCTCTGAATGAATTCTGAACCAGCAAGCAGGCAAAAACTATCACACAACTTATTCCTGTGAGCTTAGCAAAGTTGCAGGCTCTCCTAAGCACGTGATTCAAGGCACACACAATGGTATTTTAGCAGCAAACACCAGCTAACCTTTCATTGAAATCTCATTACAGAATTCTCCGTTACGTGGCCAAGAAAAGATGCAAGGGGTACAGATTGTTATATTTTTGTTTATTCAAGGGCAAATGTTCTTGAACAAGGTTTAGAGTTAAGTCATACATCTAGAACAGCAAAGCTGAAGTATTTCTAGTATTTCTGATACTTCTTAGGCTGATACACTTAATAACTTGCAATTAATAACCCAGCAATCATAGTGATATTGTTATCTGTCATTTGGCTTGAGAAAGGGTTAAGTTGTAAGTTTTACCAAAATTTCTCTCTCTTCAGCCTTTCTGTATGCAACACCTACTAAGAAGTTGAAATCTGGTAAAATTATGGTTGAGATCCAGGGAGGTAGGGGAAAAGATTGAAAAAACAAAAAAGAAAAAACAAAGCGTGTTAGCACTGTCCAAATTTCTCTGTGTCCTCTGAAGACGTAAGAGAAGAAAGTGGCTCTAATCTTGCTAGTTGGCATCTGTCGCATCTCCGTTTTGTTTCCCATCAGTGGACTGGAAAGTGGGACAGGCATATCTTACAAGGCAGTTACTTTTACCAGTCCCTGTGAGGGGGCATCTAGTTGGCAAGGAATACAATGATATCTAGAGCAAGCACAAAGTTGTTGATAATATTGCTAACTCCACGGAGCTAGCTTCATCGATGGCAGCCCTTAGGCAGAAAATTGTGAACTGACTTCAATCTTTAATATCCTTATTTAGCATGTCTGAGAAGAACACAGTGAATTTTTGATAAACCAATGACCACTCTCTAGCATAGGTACATGTATTGATAAAGTTTTTTTCTTCTTGCTTTTAGGGATAAACTCTGTATTAGTGTTCCTGCAGCCAATCCTGGGAGACTAAAAGTTTCCTGACAAGGGATCCCCTTCTGCTCTTGCACCTGCCAGGCAAAGAACAGCTTAGCGGAGAACTCATGCCATCATCGTCTTCATGCTACAATGACCCCTGTATGGTTTTTCATTCTTTCTGTTTTGCTTTTTACTTCACGGGGAGAAAAAAAAAAAGTTATGAAAGGATTGGTGGGAAAGAGCGCAAATTTTCTACTTCCACAGATCATTCTCTCCAAGCTGCGGGACATGCTTCAGCTGTTTTTGATAAACAAGGATCTTCAATCTTAGGCACTTGGACATTGGATGCTGTTCAGCTGAAACTTCAGCTTCCTTCTCTTAGGATCTTTTGGGCTGTCACTGGTGATTCTCCCTCCCTAAATTTACTCCCCATCCCATTTCGCTACTTTGTTGTAGGCTGCTGCTATTGCCCCAGTCCTAGCTGCCCAGAGTTAACACAAGGGAAAGCGAAATGTAGGGAGGTCCTTCCCGCGGTCCTGACTCGGCTTCTCTATTAACCTCTCAACCTCATCCTCACCAACCTGCCAGCAATGAGCAACGGAGACTAAGTAAGAGCTTATATTCTGAATCAAAATTGTGCAAGTAACAAGTAACCATTTTTAGAGTGTGCATTTCTGTGTCTGTTAAGTAACTTCTCTGAGATAAGTAGGTTAAAGCCAGCAAACACATTTATGTTGGACTCTGTATACTGAAGCATTTCAAAGTAAACTAAAGCAATATAACACTGTCATTACATGTCATTTTCCATTTTAAATACATAATATTATATACTAATATTGTATAATAATTTCTTGAAAACATCTTAAATAGCCTTATGAGTTGGTTCAGATTTTTTAGAATGGGGATTGATAGTTGTAAACTCACACCACTCACTTTTCTGGTTTTAAGATTGCCCAAATATACAAGACAGCAGGCCAATATGAAAATCACCAAAATAGATTACACTTGCTTATTACTTTTATTTTATTTATATATTTCTGATCAACTTAATCCAGAAAGATAAACTGATCAACTTTTTTTGGGGGGGTCAACTTTTATAATGCACTTACTGTGTAATCTAAAATATTTTCCATCCTTTCCATACTTTAACTCATTTAAAACATATAGTAAATCTTGCAGGTCTGTAAGAAAGATTTCAAATAACAGCAAAATGATACTTACTAGGGATGTATTTTTTAGAGACATTGTGTGATTTTAACAAGATTAAAAATAATGCAAAAATGAGACGAAGAAGCTTATCCAAACCAAATTATAAGCAGCTGTGACTGAATCAAATTCTACCTTTGGCAACTTATTCCAAAGCCTGCATATAGGAACCTTATTCTGCCTTGGCCCTTCCATTTTGCAAAATAAAATGTAAGGGTTGGAAAACTAATATGCCTAAGGCAAAATCACTTCTATAGTGGTAGAGACAGTATGTAAAATTTATCTGGTTCCATATTTAATGGTCTTCCACCTCTGTTTTAATACTTTCCAGAACAGTCAAACTAATACAAATATTTATGCTCTTGTTTACAACCCTGAAAGTATATTCACTATTCTGCTGTGTTTAGCATAGCTCATTTGTCAGGGTACTGCTTGCCATATACTGCAAAAATATCATGTCAATTTTGCTTTTAACTTTAAAGGGTATTAATCAATGGGGTTACTCAGTAAATAAATAATCCCATAAAACTTAGTAAAAATGAATTGACAACAAATTCTTCTATAGGCTCTTATAAACTATTTGAGGCTATAACTAAACAGAGAGAGTTCTTAGTCAAAAATTTCAAAAATTCTAGGATAGAGAAAAGAAAATAATTAATCTTCTCTCTGTTGGTACATAATTTTCCATGGATCTCTTTTTGTTTCTGTATATGTTTCCAGGGAGGCACTGCCAGCCTTTGCTTGGGCTTTTCTTTTAGGGTTGTTTGTATAGTCCCACACTGGAGTAGACGGCAAGGGTGTTGACTGTGCAGTATACTGAACATCATGTCTCTCCTGGAACAAAGACTGGACATTTTTTCTTCAAATCCACTATAAAAGATTTGGGTTTCCTGAAATCAGGGTTTCTCATGATGTAAACCTACTGGATGTACAATATCCACCTGGGCCTCTTCAAGTCATCCATGGGACTTGGAGGTCAAGGGGAACAAATGCAAACATAAAGCTCAGGATGCTCATTGTGCCATTAGTAATAAACTCTTTTTGTCTCTGACCCAGGAGTCTTTGACCTCTGCCAGCCTCCATGAAACTGTAGAAGGCTGATTTGTGAGCTTGCAAGTAACTTACAGTTACAATTAACGTCACAGTTACTGACAGTGTCATGACTAAATCTCTATTTTTTCTTTTAATATAAAGCAGAACTATACTATATATGCCACAAAAAAAGGTATTAACCTCCCAAAGAGAACAAAATGTAAATGATAGAAGCATTTGATGAACTCTTTCTAAAACCACTTTTTAGACTTTTACTGAGATTGTCTTAAGTCTATATCTCATAAGTCAAAAATTAAACTTTGACTTGTTTTTGAATGCTTAAAATTATGAAGTTGAAAAAAAATTATCCCACTTCTGTTGGGTGTATCCTATAGTGGAATTCTGATTAAAGGACATGCATATGTTTAGCCATGGGAGATGCTGCCAACCATTTTTCCTGGGTGGTTTAGTGAAATTCCATTCCCAACAGCAATGTATGAGAACTTATTTATGGTACCTTAAAAGTAAAAACAACGCAAATGTATTTTGAATTAGAGGAAAGCAGAGGGAGACCATGCTTCCGTTATAAACGAGTCCATATCCCCCAGAGTGTAAGAAACATCATAAATCTTAACTTGTAATCAGAAATCATGTCATCATATCTAACTCCAAATATTTACATTGTCATAAATGGGCATAAATGCAAAGAATTTCATAATTAAGAAACATTATATGACCTTTTAAAAGAATATGCATTTGTTTAAAAAACAAAATGTTATATAGAGCTTATTTTTTTACAAATACAACCACTCTTCAATGACTGTGCTAGTCTCCAAAGATGGCCCCAGAAGTTCATCCTCTTTTAGAATCTGTGAATGGATCTGTTAATTGAATATGGTGAAAGTAATGTTCTGGAACCCCCCGAGCCCAACCCTTAAACAGACTGACTGGCAGTTTCTACTTCCTATAATCTCTCCATATCCAGTCCCTATGCTCTGAGGAGCCTAAGCCAAATGAAGAGGCCCCATGGAACAGAACCAAAGTACTCTATTCAACAGCTCTAGGTGAGCTTCAAGCCAACAGCCATAGGAGCCATCTGAGTGAGCCATTTTGGATGCCCTGGTCCTGTTGATCTTCCAGATAAATACAGCTCAACTGACAACACTTACATCACAAAATTACATGGGCCAAACCCAGTCACCCTATAAAACCATGAGGGATAAAAAAGAGGCTCTCGTATTAAGCTATTAAGTTTTGAAGTGGCTTGTTATTTGGCAATAGGTAAACAAAATAATATATGTATCAGTGTTTCTCAAGCTAGAGAAATAAGGGAATTGATACCATTAAATGTATGTAGATATACATACTGATTTTGGATTCACATTTTTTTTTAATGTTCATTTTGGGTCTCTTGCTGGCAACATAATTAAGGAACACTGACAAGAGTCCATAGGAAGGCAGTACGATTACTCCCAGCATGATAAAAAGTGATTTTCGGGCCAATAACTACCTTTTCAATTGCCATGTAATACTACACTATATGCATATGTTGAAATTGATCTCTGTGCACTCAGATGTTTCTTAGATTTTAAATAAAATCAGAACTGGAACTATATGTCAGACCTGTTGGTGATTAGCTGCAGAAGGCAGTAGAGGTATCACATTTTGAGACATGAAGGGATACTTCCTTCACCGGTGTTCTATGCTTCTTTAATTCTTTCCATTATTGAGTAGTTTGAGCCATAGTGTCCATTTCCCTGGGGAAACAAAAGAGGCAAATTCTTGATCTTTGATATTCAAACCCCAAGCTGAACACATAAGGTGAAACATTGAGAATATGATTTGATACATAAAAAGAAAAGACAGGACAAAAACGAGAAGGAAAAGGAATAGAATGGAGGGAAGAAAGAGAAAAGAAAGAAAGTGAGGTGAAGAGAATGGAAGGGAAGGGAAGGGAAAAGGAAGGGCAGGGGAAGAAGGGAAGGGAGGGAGAGGGAAAAAGAAAAAAGAAATTGAACTGAAAAAATAGGTAAGAGTATATGTATCAGACATGGGGGTCTACTTTCTATGAACTTCAGGCACTACCAAACCCAATACAGAGTAAAGGATAGATTTGAGGGTCAAGGATGAGAGAAGATTTATACTCCTGATTTGCAGAGAAGAACCCAGGTTGTTGACAAGGTTCCAGAGATTTCTGTTATTGAACCAGTCAGGAGCAGCAGAAAATAAATGGAGGCAGGTGAGTCAAATGCATCCTCAGAATGCAGTGGTTCCCAACTGGGTTGACTGCTAATGCTTGGAGAGTTTCTAATTGTAAAGACCCATGAGGGTGATGGTGGTGGTGGTGGACAGAACCTAGTGAGCACCAGCCAGGAATACTCCTAATCTCCCCAGACGGCATGAGACCACAAAGAATTACCTAGCCCGAAGTGTCAATAGTGTCAAGGTTGGGAAATCTTGTCATAAGCTTATTCACATCCCAAGTGTGCTGCAGACAGCCCTGAAATGTATAATGCTACTGGCAAGATTAACACGAAGGTAAAGAAGAGCTTACACAACTTCACTCTTTCCTTCAAGCGGGTTAGAATAATGATTTTTCTTTTGTATCTAAGAAGGTAAGACAACAGAGAAAGAGAGAGAGAGACAAATCTGAAAAGAGCCTATGTTTTTGAACAGGGGAGAATGCAGCACCCTATTGTATAAAGCAGCCCTTGAGAACTGGGTAAAATGATGCTCAGTGCTGGACCACATGGTCAGGACATTCCTGACCCCTCCCCCACTGACGGCCGCGTTATGGGAGACTTCCATTTCCAGCCACGGTCTGAAAGAAAAGGGGAGCTGGGAGAAATTCTTGCCTGAATCAGTTTTCATGACCCAGAAAATGAGGGTTTGATCATGAAATTATGTTCAATTTTAGGAAAATGAAATTAAATGTCTAGCACCGTGGAATCTGTAGAATAAGTATCACATCTGCTTCTAAACTATCATGTTTGGAGTTGAAATGAACATTATCAGCTGCACTGAGTCACCTGCCTTTGCTACATCTTTCACTTTCTTGAAAACAGACTGAGGGATATTGATGGATAAACATTAAGATAAAAAAACGTTACATCTGAAGCATTGTCGAAGATGAGAAACACTCCAACTTTAAGAAGACCTGAGCTATGAAAATAAAAATATAGTGTTGGCAGTATTAATTAGTGTCATGCAATATTTGATTAAAACTGTACATGATTTTTATTTTTCTTTATTCCACAAGCATTTTCTATCTGCTTGTCTTTTGCCATAGATTGTTTCTTTGCCATCATGATATATTTGAAATGGAAAAGAAAGGATGTGAATGAAATTGCTTTCAACTCACTGGAATGTATTTCTTGAGGGTTCATTCACTTCTAATGGAGAAACTTTGCAAAGATATGTGACTTTTCAAATGGGAGGACAGGGACCAGAGTGTGAAGTTACAGAGTCTATGTGGGCTAGGGAGGAAATAAAGTCAGAAGAGGGTGGCAGACTTTTGGAATAGAGAAGACCTCAAACCAGCAGGTTAGAAAGAATTTAGGAGGGAGAGAGATGGAGGGAGAGGAGGCTGTGACCTGAGATACTCAGAGCTCAAAACTGGATAAAGCTGCTCTTAGTGATGGTAAGGTTTAAAGCATGACGGGTGCTGGGTGACGGGGGCCAGGGCGCGGGCATAGGCACTACTGAAATAAGGTGAAGGAAAGTATATCAGAGAAAAGAAGATCAAGGAAAATCAACTGACGAAAATGTCTATGTATTCTAGCAAATTACGGTTAATTGTGGCTGCATTTTTATGCCTACTAAATAAAGACATCCAAAATAAATTTCTTTTAAAACTTTGTACCAGGAAAATTTTTGTTCTTTTTTCTCAATTAAATTCTTTGAAAGAAGGAAAACTGCAGGGGTGCCTGAGTGGCTCAGTTGGTTAAGCATCTGCTTTCAGCTCAGATCATGATCCCAGGGTCCTGAAATCCAGCCCCAGCAGCCCCAGGAACCCCATGAGCCCCATGTTGGGGGCTCCCTGCTCAGCGGGGAGTCTGTTTCTCCCTCTCCCTCTACCCCTCCCCCCCTTTACCCCTCCCCCCCTCATGCTCTCTGTCGTTCTCTCTCTCAAACAAATAACATTTTTTTAAAAAGAAGGAAAACTGCATCCTCTAAGCATTGTGGGTTTTTTTTCTCTTTATAATAGTAATAAAAATCCTAAAAAGTAAATGAGCGAGGAAGAGGAGAAGGAAGAGGGGGAGGGAGACAGAGAAAGGAAGAGGAAGAGGAAGGGAAGGAGAGAGAGAGAGAATGAGGGGTGAGGAAGGGAGGTAGAAATGGCAATCTCTCCTTTCAGGAGCTCACAGCAGGCTTAGGTAATGATTCATGATGATCCTTCCCTCTGAGCCTGCGCACAGCTGAGATTTCTTCTCAAGCTGGCACTCCAGAAATCGTTACCAATTTATTGAAAGTGGCAAGTGAGATAAAATGTATTTTCTATTCTTATTATAAGTGGATCAATTTTTCTTACCTTTTGAGAAATTATCAAACAAAAACTGATATATAACTGTAATTATTAACACGTCCGTTCACATCTTCGTCCCCTTAGGTTATCAATGGATACGAATTCTTTCACATATTCAAGACACAGAGGTCAAAATGCATTGTGTGATATGCTTGAGATACAGAGAATAATACAATTGTTCTGGTCATGGAAGAACTTAAAAACTGGTATATACAAGAGGTGGTGAAAAAGACAGGAAAAGAGAAAGAAGAAATATGGAAAAAGAGGTATTGCTATAGGAGGAGGAAGAGTAAGAAAAGAAAGGTTATGCTTGAGCCAAACTAGGTTCTGGGGAGTTGGACAACACAGCAGTGACAGAGGAAGTGGATGTTGGTGGCGGGGGCGGGGGGGGGGGGGGGAGTGGGGGGGTGGTTGGCAAGGAGACGGGGAAGGAAAGGGAAGAACTGAAGAGCAGCAAGTGGAAAATACTGCAATTTCAACAAGATTTGGGAGTTTTCTTATTGTTATGGCTCTAACTCCCAGAACACTGCCTGGCACATAGTAGGTGTTCAATTCTGAATGAATCCTGACTGAAATGATATCTTCTCTTATCCTTGTCTTCTGAAGTAATTTCCAAGGTGAAAGGGAAATCGGGATTTAAAGATGGCTTTTCTTTGTTCACATGATTTCACACAATGAGTTTAACACTATTTTTTACGCTGAGAAATATTTCAGTAGGTATGAATTTTAAGTTGTTAGTTATGCATAATTTTCATTATCATTTCATAACATTGTCAAGCAGTCGGAGAAGGAATTTACTTTGCTTGAGGCCTGGCTTAGTTCTGTCTGTGTATTCTGCTGCTGGGTAGTCAAGCATATTTTTTTTAAAGCTATTTCATAGCGCTCTTCAGAATTGAGCAATACCCTAGGGAGCTGTCAAAGCATTGCCTGAGGTGATTTCATGTGTTTTTGCTTATAATTGTGGAAATGTAACTGCAGTTGCACGGCGTGAATTTGTACTGGGACCGGTCTGCGTAGTTTCACATCTCCTGCAACAGCACTCTGCCATCCGACAGCAGGAGAAGAAGGGGTGGGCATGTGAGTCATCGCAGCTTGGAAATTATTGCAATGGGCAAAATGGAAAACCACTCGGGACAAAGAGAGCAGTACTAAGGACAGCACTGAACTAGCAGCCTGGGCAAACCTCAAGGAGAAGGCAGATGGAAATGAAAGGTCTAAGTAGTTGAGTGGATTAAGCAGTGTATCACCAGCTGCCCCATTCAGTGGCTGACAGCCCTCAGCTAAGCACCCCTAGAGGCATGACCCTCCGGCTAAGAGAACCCGATCACCTAGGTCATGCCCCCTCCTCTAGGGAAGTCCACCCCTAAAGATTGGTACTAGAACACTAGGATCGTTCTTGGAAACGAATACGGATGTGGCAGGGCAATGACAGCCTTGCCTCAGGGTAGGTCCATCTAAAGCAACATCCCAACTTCTCATGGACTGGCTAAGGCCTATTTGACGGTCTCACAGTTCAACTCCTTCCTCTGCCCAATCCTACTTCTTTACTCATCCAGCATACATTGAGGGTAAAGACAATCTCCAGCACTACTCCCGCCTATGGCAGTCCTGCATGCGTGTCTCTCTGGCAAAGTCTGTTTTCCAAGGAACCTGAGCTAATACAGTCAGTACCAAGATTGACCTGATGCGTCAGTCTCTAAGAATATTTTGGAGACTGGCTGACAATAAGGACCTCATCACTGCTAGCAGGTAGAGCCCTAAGCACCCCCTGGCATGATGTAGCAGTACAGTTGTTAAAACGTTTATTGGTGGAAAATTGATGTAGGACGCGAGTGCAATGCTCTGTACTGGTAGTTGCAATATCTCAGGCCTTCGAGAGGTTTAGGACACTCTAATGATAAGGACAATGGAATCAAACAGCTATGTTGAGTGCCGCTGATGCTTTGGAGGAAGAAAATGAAAGGCCGAGGGTGATCAATCATCAGTTATAGCTGCTTTAGCAATACCGCTAAAAGTCAAAGGGACTCCTTGGCAGCATACGGAGAGATGCTTATCTCCCGCATTTAAAGGAAGATCATAGGCATAGCAGAGCTCCAGAAAAAGATGGATTCTCAACCCTAGCCAGTCTGTTCCACCAAGGTCATAGTTCTGGTTGAAAAGAAGTAGGACACTGAGTCTGAGGGTGTGCACATCTGACTTAGTGTCCTTGGAAACTTGGAAACTTTACATCTCCCTAAACCTACTAAGTATGCAGAAATAAGTCACTCTTTTTCTCAGAGGCCAGAGCTCCTGCCTTGATTAGAGGTGGTCCAAAGACCATAGGAGCTAACCCCACTTCCTCTTCCGATCACTAGACTGCTAACTTTGGGCACAGTACAACATAATTCAGTTAGAGAAGTGCTGGACCTTCTAAGGGAAGAAAGGGTCCATATTCCAAAGGAGCTGTGGGACCTAGACCGTACTGGAAGAAGCTCGGAAAGTCTATATAATACTAGATCCCAATGGAGCTGTAGTAAGGCAGGTAGAAAATAGGGGTTGAAAAGGGAAAGCGTATCGTTTCAAGAGTATTATTCCAGTAGAAGGATTTAATACCCTGGGAAAAGGTATTCAACATCCAAGATTTAATGCCTTGGAAGCAAACACTGAAAAAACGCCTGCTGGAATGTTGAAGAAAGCAGTGCAGCACATTAAGTGCAGCACATATATCACCAGCTACCGGCAGACAGTAGAAAAGGGGTCGAAAGGCTTCTAGAAGTAAGGATGCCAGAGTAGCTATAGTTTGTGAGACCAGAAAACCCACCAACTGATTATGCTCCCAGAGGAGCCTAGATGACATCCCATTTCACAAAGTGATGAAACGTATACTAGTGGGAGTTGCATTGTGGGTAACATTGTGAAGCTCCAGGGTGGTTGTACTCTTGTCAGTCAGGCTAATGGTAGGGGAAGCTATAACAGAACGGACTTTACTGAGAGCATCGGGGGTGATGGGACTCTAACATCATAGAAGCCAAACGTCTGAACAAATGGTGGGAATGAATATCACATGGGCAGGAAGTTTGGCCTGGCAGCTAGGGAAGCTTGACCCGCAGATTGCTAGCTATGAAAATAGTAAAGACAACATAGGGCAACTGAAATAGGCACCAAATAAGCATATTAGTCAATCCATAAAGTCACGATAGATAAGGATTGGATGATCAGAAAACTCACACAACAACCCCAATAAAAAGTCACACTCCCTATCCCAATTTCTGGATTTAAGCCAGTTTTTAGACCTGGAACCCACGGAAGAAAAAAGAGGCTAGATCCTCAGGAGGACAGACCTATAACTTAATAGCAAGTGTATACTGTTTATCCTGCCACTAACAAAGACCAATGTTGACACTTTCATATAATACTATTCCTCAAGATCAATAAGCCACTTGGTGGCAAGTAGCTCGAGTTAGACCCTTTCCAACCCAGAAATGATATTTATCTCTGTGCCTCAGCCAGCACACTATCCATCGCAGTGTGAGGCATACAAACACAGGACCTTCCATCACATCTGATCGAACAAGGAACCACTTGAAAGACAAAGAGGTATGACTTGGGGTCCAATGATCCTACCGTATAATTTACCTTTCAGAAGCTGCAGACCTTATAGTGTGTTGGGATGTGGGATGACCTCATTAAGGTACAACCTAGGCTCCAGGTTAGAGGATACTTGGCAAAGATGAGAAGCCATCCTACAAGGGGAGGGAGAAATGTATATTTTTAATAAATATTTGTATTTATAAATTATATATGTATTTATAAATTATGTAACTATAAAATACATATATTACATCATTACATTACATGTAAATACATATATGTTATATCATCATATGTATGTGTGTATATACATCTTCAATCAATCAATAATAATTATAAGGTATTCCCAGTGGGTAGATCCTGGTTCCAGGAACCAAGGGGTAGAAACAGTGGTGATGATGCTGTTCACCATCGCTCCCAGTGGCCCAGCTTGTAGAAAGGTGCAACTGGTCTGAACAACCCTGGGCTATTCAGATCTAGTGGTCTAAATCTTCAGATTTAGAGATCTGCTGTGGGAGAGAAAAATCCTTTCACAAGGACACAGAGCTCCAGTCCTAATGGAGTGGAATCCAGTCATTTCTGGATCCTCTACCATGAATGCAACTGATAAGAAGAGGAAAACCACCTTCCAAGCAGAATCGTCTGTGATCATCAAAAAGAGGGAGGTGTGCTGATACATAAAGGAGGCAAAAAACAGCATGTTTGAGACCCTAGTGATCCGTTAAGGTTGCTCTTGATCTATCCTCGCCCGATTTTAAACGATAAAAGAGCAAATGCAGCATTCATGGCCTGGGAATGTTATGGTCACCAGAAATTCAGACTTCACAGGAATGGGGGCTGAATCTTCTAGCAGGTAGGTCACCTTGCCCAGCCAAGCTGCAAGTTCGTGTCAGCCATAAAAGACAACAGAGTAAGGTGGCCATTAGGATCAGTGGTGACCTTAAAACAAGCTGCAACAGCAGAGTGTGGTTTCCCCTAAGGTGTTTCCTATTTTTAGCTTCCACAGGAAAATGACCAGAAACTTAGAGGCGCGTTTCCCAGAACTTTCCCGTGAAGCAATTGGATCTTAGTTGGGAAGAGGTACATTGCAGTGGATATAAAGTGTGTCACCCAGCAGTTCTCTGTAGGACTGAGAAACTCCCAGCTGCTAGGATTAGAGGCACTGAACAGATCTTAGGTGAGTCTTTCTCTGAAAATTCTTCTCAGCCTAAGAGAGCCGCATCACACCTGGTCCAGCTACTCACCCCAGGGCAGCTTACCTCCAACGAGCTGATGTGCGGGTCTAACTCAGAGGCCTCCTTACTCAGGGCAACACATATTCTGAAGGGCTCCTGCAGAGACAGCCCCCCTGAGTGGCTGGTGTCTTTGCTGTACCTCCATCTCAGTTTAACTTTGCTGCACAATCTGACATTTTTCACTCTCCCTCACTGTGTCCTGGGGACGCCTGAATAAACTTCCTAAATACAAATCTCCACTTCAGAGTCTTTTCCTGGGAGTTCAGACTAAGATAGGCAGTCTAAAAGCAGGCTAATTCATTAAGTATTACAGAATTACCTTACTCCATTTAATCTTGGTTTTATCAATGTTAACAGGCACCATTATTTCCTATAACATTAAAAAAGATTCCAATTAAATAATGACAAATGCTCCTTTAGTTATAAATCTTACCTTCTTTTTATGAACTCTTTTAGACTTGTTTAGACTTAGGCTTCTAAATCAAATATCATCATCGATTATTCATAAAAAGGAAATATAAACATATCATTGAGGAAGCGGTACCTAAAATCTATTTTCGTTCCAGCTCTGCCTCGTCTGTTCAGTGTTTGACACAGTCATCATTGTTCACATTTTCTTGCATAATATTCTCTTTCATGCCATCAACAGCTTAGCATAGACAGCATTTCTCTAAGGAGTATCGCATTGCTCTCCCTGGGATTCCTTATACGCCACTGACGCTCACGATGCAGGTTTAGATGCTGCTGCCTTTCCATCTACACCCCGTTTCATCTGAGGAAAGAGATGTTAGTGAAAGTAGGTGACACACAAAATATCCGAAACAAGAAAAAGGTGTATTTAAAAATAATATAAAACATTCGTATTGTAGGTCATTAGCAGGAACATATTTATACATGTAGTTTTATATTTTTTAAAGATTTTGTTTATTTAATTGTAAGAGTGAGAGAAAGAGAGAGCATGAGACAGGGGAGGGTCAGAGGGAGAAGCAGCCTCCCCGCTGAGCAGGGAGCCCAACATGGGGCTTGATCTCAGGACCCTGGGGTCATGACCTGAGCCGAAGGCAGATGCTTAACCGACTGAGCCGCCCAGGCGCCCCTATACATATAGTTTTGTGTTATGAGCATTTACAGGGAATCGTCTTGCTATTGACTAGATGATAGTCAAGGAAAGCAAGAAAAAAAAATTAGGTCACATGTTCCTGGTCCCAATATGATTCTAAGAAACTAGGTTATTACCTGATCACCTCTTGCATTAATCACAGAGAACATCTTAAATCTGAATTTTTATGACCCATCATTTCTTTGGAAATGTTCTGCTCCATGAAGGACACCTACGTTCCTTCATCTGAACTAAGTGTGAGGCCTTTTGTCTGTTTCTTTCCCCTCACACTTGTCTGTTTGGTATGAATATAAGTAATTCAGGCCCAGTAAGGACTTGCTTGAGGCATGTTTGGAATCCAAAGATAGCTATGCAGGAGGCAGTCCAGACTAAAAATAGCTCATGTAAAGCCAATTAATATCAGTCAATTATTAAGGTTAAGTAAACAAGAAGAAATAACCAGAAATTCGGGAGGGTATGTGTTGTAATGAGCACTGGGTATTATATAAGAGTGATGAATTACAGACCTGTACCCCTGAAAGAAATAATACATTATATGTTAATTATAATAAAAAATAAATAAAATAATTAAATGATTTGATATCCATGAAAAAAAGAAAAAAGAAAAAAAAGAAAGAAATGGTTCAATACATGGCATGAAGCAGGCGACAAAAGAAAATTCCAAGGGCAACATTCCAGGACCTGAACAGGGCTCAGCCAACCAGAGTGAACCAGGAATGAAAACAAGCAAACCAAGAGGCTGAGTAGGTGGGAAGGTGCTTCAGGACAGAGAAAGCAGAAACACGTTTCCTAGAGCACAGACAGAAGCATATACAATGTTGGGCACAACATCCCCTAGTGGTCTGGCTCTTGGGCAGCCCTCGCAGGGCCCACTCTTTCAATGAGATGTTGGAGGCCTCTGGCAGGGAGATGGATAATGACTGTGAGATAAACACTATTACTACTAATGCTGAAAGTGTTAACAATATTGCAGATTAAGCAATAAGCCACCATAGCTACTAGACGCGTAAGTGCAGAGGCCTGCAGAGGCCTGCAGAGCTCAGAGAGCTGTGATGGGTGGGAGAATGTCTCCCCAGTTCAGGGGGATTCGCACTCCTTTATTTTTCCATTTAATAAACATTGATTGAACACGACATGTGCCACACACTTTCTAGGTCCTGATATTAGAATTAAAAAACCAAATAAATAGGGGCGCCTGGGTGGTGCAGTTGTTAAGCGTCTGCCTTTGGCTCAGGGCGTGATCCCTGCGTTCCGGGATCGAGTCCCACATCGGGTCCTCCGCTGGGAGCCTGCTTCTTCCTCTCCCACTCCCCCTGCTTGTGTTCCCTCTCTCGCTGGCTGTCTTTCTCTCTGTCAAATAAATAAATAAAATCTTAAAAAACAAAAACGAAAACCAGATAAGTAAAATGTAACTGTTTACCTAGAGCCGTCCCTATATAGCTTCAAACTATTCACAGCAAACAGCAACTTTGCACACACACTTTACCAAACTGTGTGCAGGAACGATCGCTGAACTCTGAAAATTATGTCGGCCATTAATCATACCGAATTCCTGGCACCTGTTTGGGAGTTGTTCGCAGTGTTCACTGGTATTCCACGTGCACCTATTTTCTTCCCCAGGGAGTACATGAGCTTTCTGAGAGCAAGGTCTCCAACTCATTCTTTTGTCTTTGTCTCTCACTGAGTGAAGAAGAGCAGAAATTTAAAATGTATGAACAAGTTCTTGATCATTAAAAAAAATAATAATAACAGAAGTAGATTCCTATAAATGTGAAGTCATGGAATATTCCTAACGGTAATTTGCCTTGAAGAACTGAAGGAGTAGAAATCTATTATCTGCAGATTTTCCAGTGGTTCTGTACATAAAGTTCTCATTTTAAATATGTAGACAATTACTATACATGACTCATTTATATGTAGCTGTTTTGTATGTCCCACAGCTGATCCATTCATACTGATTACACTCTAATTTAATCAAGATTGGAAAACCAGATGGTTTGAAATTTACTTCATTAATAATCCATTTCAAACGGTTGATTCATATGTACATAATATTTTCCTATCTTTTTTTGTTCTAGCTATTTTTATAATTAGACTCTTATATTTATTCACTGAATTCTGGGGAGAAGAGAGAAAAATCTATCACCAGTAGTTTTAAACCAAGTTTCATAAAAAGCCTTTATGTCCTTTGATATTCTGTTGCTCAACAAGGGAAAAACAGAGGCCAAAGATGGTTTCTTTAAACCTGAGCTCAGAGGTGTCTTTTCCCAGGAGGGTTTCCACTAGTGCTTTATTATCAAGAGCTCCAGGTTGGAACTAGCTTCCTAGACAGAAAAACATACCAGTATTCCTCTTTTATTTTCTTAGTACTCTTGACCAATACTCTGCTCTGAAGAGAAGTTCAAAAAATACTGTTTGCTCACCACTTAATCCAATTTATTTTTAGTAATGTAGAGATGGTGAAATTTAAGGCAGTAGCACAAATGCCTCCAATTTTTATTATCAGAAGTTTCCTAAGGAGGACAGAACAAGTTAAATGCGGCAAGAAGACAGACGGACTTTCCATGTGCACATTATGGCGAGACCTTGGTCTAAAGGGTATATTATTTCACTTGCATTTCAAAATGCACTGCTTCTTCTACAACTGTCCCTCAAGAGGATATATTTGGTTTAAAAAAAATGAGGAAAACCACCAGTAGCTATCAAAGAAATCCATGCTGCATGTAGCTATTTCATTTTTAAGATTCTTTTTTTTTTTTTTGTCAGTGTTTTCCTGCTGTGTGGTTTTGTATTCATCTGTGTGAAGCTACAAAGTTTCAAATGGCAATAGGCTGTGAGTACTAGGTGAAAACAGGGTTTACAAATGCAATTTGATTTTACTTTTCAAGAAAGTAGTGTAACTGCCATACAGCAGTTAACTAATTCAGCATCTCTCTCTTTTTTTTAAATTGGCACTTCGGATTAAGTTGTTTTGTAAATGATTTTTTTTTATTAAAATGGAACAAGGGCTCTAAATGGATTCTAATATTGTATACTCTGGAAGATCATCATTTTAAGAATCTGGCATCCTTAAATAGAAATATATTGATCAGACACTATCCCATACATAATCATAATGTTCTTGGGAAAAGGCCTTTCCATGGCAGATAACAAAGATGGATGAGACAACATCCCCTCTTGGAGTTCTTTAAATGCTTATCCATGAAGAGAGCTTCAATAACCAGGGGACCAGAAAGGTTGTATGAGCATGGTAAAAGCTACCTTTATTTAAAATGCCATTGATGTAAACAAAAGAGCTAAGGATTTCCCCCTACCAACCCGCCACTAAATTTATTGCATTTCCTAAAACCAGAAAATACTCAGGTTTTAGTATACACAAAGTAAGATACCTGCTCTTAGACAGACCTTTCTGCGGCAGGTGGGTCCGCCTGGGTGCCGATATAAAACAGACGGGGAACATTAAAATTAGAATTGTCTTAGGAATGTTCAAAAAAGGACCACTTAGAAAGGTGTCATTGGGTGTAAGGGAATCACAAGAAATGACACAGGAGTGTGGGACAAGGAACACTGAAGTGGCGGCTCCTAGAAGCTAGAAGGAAGGTGTACTATAAGGCAAGGGAGCCTTGAGAAGAGCGTGACCCTCAGGGAAGAGACACGGCAGGCATCCCCTCAGTGTGGGAGCCAGGGCCACAATTCATTACAGTTGAGTTACTTGATGGGTATATTCAGAAGTAATGGGGCATGTGTGGCTCTGCTCTTCCATTTTCTCTGTAGTGGGGAGAGGGGCAGCTGCTGGCAGGAAGCATTCACTCCTACCTTGTTTTAGGAAGAAGGCAGTACGAGGCTTGGTGAGGCAAGATCTATGGGGGAAGCCTGTGGCTGGAGGAGGAGACTTTCAGCTGAAAGAGTGTTAACATGACATTGGACCAAATTTACCAACCTATCCCATTTCACTTTATCAGTGATAAAGTTGATATTTTGATCTCCAAAAATGTGATTCTTGTCTATCTTTCAAGTGGTTCTGAATCTAGATAGAATAAAAGGGTCCTACTTATTGGGTGTTTCTCATCTCCAGAACATCTAGTATATTTGGCTTGGAACACGGAGAACAGACATGGGGTAAGGTTAAGCGGGGAACTAGTACCAAGAGCAGCCAGAAGGGGTGGCCGTGAGATTTAGCGGAGCTACGGCAAACACCAGTATCGTGAGTTCATAATTGTGTCGGATTATCAGATTATAATAACTTCTCTTCTGCTGTTTTTGTTTGTTTCTTTTTATAATCATGCACTGGTTTTTAACTGATGTGACCTGGATGACTGACTTTAAAACTCAGTCACGTGGAATTGTGACCTTGGCAGTTAACTGTAGCAAAAAGCAGCCATGACCGTCCAGACCAGCTATGTAATTTGTGGTGCCCAGTACAAAATGCAAATGTGGGCCTTCTGTTAAAAATTATTAAGTAATTTAAGATAGTGGCAGCGGAGAATTGTATTAAGCACAAGAACTTTCTGAATGTGGAGCCCTGTGCAATTTTATTTATTTATTTATTTATTTATTTATTTATTTATTTATTTGACAGAGAGAGAGAGTGAGCACAAGCAGGGGGAGCGGCAGGCAGAAGGAGAGGGAGAAGCAGGCTCCCTGCTGAGCAAGGAGCCCGATGTGGGGCTCAATCCCAGGACCCTGGGATCATGACCTGAGCCAAAGGTAGATGCCTAACTGACTGAGTGAAACAGGTGCCCCAGCCCTGTGCAATTTATACAGGCAGCACCACACGAGTGGGTCTTAGCAAACAAGAGGTGGGCCACAGTGTATAAATGAAGGGGGGACCATTCTCGGCCTTAACAAAGACACACGGGCTGTCATGCTAACTAGGTTAGACATAGAACATAGAGGAAAACCACTGCATGCACTAGGTTAGAGATAACTTATTCTTGTTGTTGTCACCTTTTGTATGTTTATTTACTTAGATTATAAAGCAGGACTTGAAACTGCAGACATAGGTGTGCTGCACTGTGAAACGGGCCAGATGGGCTGTACCGTATCCAAACTCCCAACGCTACCCTCGCATTGAGCAAGATCAGGACCTAGCTTCATTAGTAGCATGAGTTCTCATTATCACTTCAGATTTCAGAGACATAAACTGTGGTTTTAGCCAAAGAGGCATGCTATATTTTACTAAAAACAAAGAGAAATGGAAGCCACTGTTTTAAGGAGAATAAACTATAATCTTAAGTAGATGTAGAAAAAAAATAAATAAAAAATAAATAAAATGAGCACACCTAAAATTGAAGAAGACAATTTTAAGGGCTTTGGCAGAACATTTGGTTTCTATGCTTTATTTTTAAAAATGTTTTAAAAACATATGTGTTTCAAAATTATCTCAAGCACAGGAGTACCAGAAGAATGAAAACTAAGTGAAGAAATGTAGGCTGATAAAACAAGAGGGAGAGAGGAATTTCTTTGAGATATAATGAAATTAAAATGAAATAAATGAGTAAAGTCTCTGGTTTCTAACTGATCTTAAACTGTTAGAAAAGCAGTGGTATTAGTGTTACTACAACAGAAAAGGACATCAGACCCCAAAGAAGCATAATAAAAAATATGAATAAGATGTCAGAGAAATGACTTACAACTAATACCAAAGGGAACTAATGTCTTGACAGGAGGAAGAAGTATTCTCTTAAAATTGCAGATCAAGTGTCCAAGGTTCTATCAGCTGGGAGCTGACCCTTAAAAATCAAGAAACATAAAATAAAAGCTCCAAAAGTTGGGCATATTTGAGAAGAAAAATTCAGAAAGATCAATGTAAAATAATCAAAGCATAACTCGGTGAGTTTTAAGGAGGAGTAGTTACTGAAGGGTGGGTATGCAAGTACGAGTACTGCCTTTATCCTGACGGAATCATACAGAAAGTTTATGGAACTAAAACTAAGAGAAGGCATAAGAATAAAGAAACATATTAGCTGCTCTGAAAATTTATACCTTCCTATAAATTTCTTCTAGTCTTAAGGCTCGCTTGAAATCCCTAATGAAAAATATTATAAAACACAGGCACTGACATTTTTAACCCCTACTAAAGACATCTGACGAATGAATTTCACCGAGCTTCCTGTTTATATTTGCCTTATCTTTTTGTCTAAAAAGCAATCTTGGTTCAGTGAATGAATTAAATCTATAATGCTTAAAGAATGTCAGAAGTGTAAACTTGGGATGTTAGAATATATAGTAATTGGGGAAAGGGATAGAAAAAGTAAAACGATAACTTACATGCAAGGGCATAAATAAAGTTCAACTCGTCCTTAGGTTCAGACAAAATCACAAATGAAGAGGTTTTGGTAAATAAAATGCAGTTTATTTCATAAACTTCATATTAAGCAGTCACTCTGGCAATGATGAGCATAATAGACTCATTGGTTATTCATTGCACTTGAATGTTCCAATACAATTTGTAATAGTTAATGGGCATTCACAATAACATGACTCCTCTATTTGTTTTCTAATTATACAAAAGTGATGACTGTTTTGCCTGTATCTTGCCTTTTTTTTTTTTTTTTTTTTTTTTTTACCAGTGAGGATGGATGCTTCTAAGCTGCTCACAGATAATATATTCTGTACCTTATTTCTGCTGTAATTGGTCTTCTGAATGTTTCTGTTTCTATGGCCATGATTTTTTTTTCATGCAAAATGCTACATGTTGTTAGGCATATTCCTTTGCATCATCCTATATTTTGAACTTTATTAAATGATACCACAGCACTGTGGCAAGTTTTCTTTTAATAATCAAAGGAAATTCTTGCTCACTATTCTATTTCTAAAAAGAAAAAAGAACATTAAAATAAAGCTGCTTTTGTTTCTTCTAGTCCTCCGTTAGAAAAATTTCTGAATTCCTCAAGTGTTATTGTAAAGCCAAATAATGCTTATGGAAGAACACATCCCTTTACACAACCTCCTGCTAGACATCCCTCTCCAGTTGTGTGTCTCGAAAAAGAAACCCTTTTTATTTTGTAAGCCACTTCTCACCTCTGCCTCACAAACCCAATCAACTTGGAAAATATTCCTAGCACTAGAAGCTAAACTTCAATTGGTAATGCTGTAAATCTCTTTTATTTTTCAATGTATTACAATAATCCTCTTTCTTACTCAGTCTGTCTGTAGAAAGCATCTTTTATATTCAAGGATATACACTGAATCAATTTTAGCTGGGATCTAGTACGCTTGAGATTTACCTGTGAGTGCCACACTTAAAAAGTTTCTACTAATGAACTTTTTGCTAATGTCAGGATAGAAAACAATCCTTGATATATGGAAGTTTTTTGAAATTCACTCTGCTTTGTTAAACTAAAATTTATGATAGTATTAATCAGTGCCTACCAAGTATAAACCACTATTAAATTCAAGACCTTGCGATAGACTATGTACTGAATTACTTTTCCACTGTTATGCGACAAACTTCCGCAAGCCTGAAACAGCATACAGGCATTACCTCACATGTACGGTCAGGAGTCAGAGCACAGCTCAGGATCTGACATGGCTGTAACCAAGGTGCTGCCTGGGGCTGTGGTCTCATGTGAGGCTCAGGGTCTTCTTCCCAGCTCACAACCTTGTAAGCAGAATTCATTTTCCTGCTGATGTCTAACTACTGACAGCTTGCTTCGTCAAGGCCGGTAGGATAGCTTCTCAGCGGCTTGTGAGTTTTTATAAAGGACTCAGCCGATTAGGTCAGGCCCACTGGGGATCATCTCTCTTTTCATTAAAGTCAGCTGATTAGCTTTATAGCTACAAAATTCCTCCGTATCTGCCATATAATGTAACCTATCATAGCAGTCACATTTGTCATATTCACAGTTCACATCCACACCAAGGGGAGGGGATTATAAGGAGGGGATTATCTATATACCAGAGGGTGGCCCATCTTAGAATTCTTCCTACCACAAGTATCTTTCCTATAGTGGTCAAAGTAGCTGCAATAAATGTTTCTCAGACGTATAATTATAAATATAGACATATATGTAGGTTTTGGCACACCCTCAATTTGAGAAATTTGAAAAAATATGTATGTATACATTTCTGTTAGGCATTCATGAGCCCAAATAACACTGAATTCTTGCTTACTAAATCTATTGCAAAGATATTTTTATTCTCAACTAGAGAGAGATAGAAGGATGAATTATGTAAGCATCTGGATCCCTTTTTTCCCCTCCAAAGGAATTAGAAATAACCAGATGTTCCTTTAAATTAACTCCTTGTTAATGTAGTCAAACCTGAGTACCTGTAGTTCAAAGACTTCTACATTTTAAGAAAGGAAAAATATTGCAGTTGTTAAATATACTGAGATTAAGCAATTTATTTCCTTTTAATTTTTATCTTTAATAGGTTGTAGAGGATATTTTAACATAAAAATGAGTTAGTAAGAAAAACAATTTTGAGGACAGATACTCAACATTTATCTTATGTTATTTTAAGAAATTCAATTCAGATTGGCGTCTAGAAAGCAGAATAAGACCCTAAGCTCACCTTGACCCACAGACACAACTAGATAACATTTGTATCAGTGTAAATAACCCAGAAAATGACCCCAAAAATGGCAGAACAAAATCTATAACTAAAGGTAGAGAAGAGGCCACATAGAAGATGGTAGGAATGGAAAAAATGCAGTGGGGCTCTAAATGGACTGCAGGCCATCCATGGGAGGAAGGGAGCTTCAGGCATGGAGAGAGGAGAGAAACACACCCTCACGCTGAGGAGCTCATGCAGGGAAGATGAATCCCCATGACATGTGGCTTTGAAAACTAGAGGGTCCAAATTTTGTGAGGTTTTACAATTAGTCAGGCTTAAAGTCTGGAATTTTAACAATCAATTAGCTCAGCTATGGGAGGTCCCTGAGGGCAAAAGGAAGCCAAGTTCCCCACCCTTAAAGATACAGCACAACAAACAACCAGCAGAGACAGAGCTAGAAGCAGCAATTTGAAAAATGCCTGGGGCGTATGGGAAGGAGAGTTATTTACTAATCTCAGAGCCTGTCCCCAAGGGACAGGGTTCACTGAGGGATTTCTCAAGGAACAAAGGAGCCACCAGGTGCCATTTTCCCACCCCTGCACCCCAGCATAAACACAGGGCCACCCACAGGAACCAGTGGGGTGCCAACACTGCCTGTGGCAGATCTGCCCTTTCCAGTCATGCTTGCCTAAGTCCCAGCACTGTGGGTCCCATCCCCCAGCAGAGCTCTGCACACATTGTCAGTCCCTTGTTGACTTGAACTTCGTGGGTCCTTGGTCCTAACAGTGGCTGTAGCGGTGATGGCAGCCCCTCCTGCAGAAGACCTTCAAGCACATTGTTAAAACTGTGTGCCCCATCCTGGCCAAACCAGTCTGGCTGCAGCACATCTACTCCAATAGGCTCTTGGCCAGAGCCCATTTAAACCAGGGCCACAAGCCTGGCAGTGTGCAAGCAGCCCCGACAGAGGCCAGCACCATTCCGAAGTGACTCCTGCCCTGGGGTGAGGGGAAGATAACCACACACTCCTCAGGCTGTGGCCCCAGCAGTGGGCTGGGGGCAGACAGTTAGTCTGACTACAGGCTCTGCCTTCCAATGAAAACCACTCAGGGGACAACATAGGAAAAATGCCTAGCAGTTTAGTGACACTGCGTCTCTGGCAAATGCCAGGTCTGACTAAACTCAAGTCCAAGGTGGCCTGAGACTCATCCACCAATACTACGGGAACCGAACACTGCCCATATCAGGCAAAGACAGCCACTGCAGATGACTGGACAGAAGGAAAAAAAAAGCCAAGACACAACAGCAGGGCACAGGCAACACATATTGGAGACATCTCTGAAGCTCTAGGTTCTGGTGAACAGGGGAAACTGCACAGCAGGGGACCACAGGACGCTTTCTTCAAAAGGCCATTACATTCAAGAGCAGGAGATGTAGGTGACTTCCCTAGTACACAGAAACAGATACAGAGAGTTAGTCAAAATGAGGAGACAGATGAATATGTGCCAAATGAAAAACAGGGCAAAATCACATCAAGAGACCTAAGTGAAACAGGTATAAGTAACACGCCTGATAGAGAATTTAAAGTGATGATCATAAAGATACTCAGTGGACTAGAGAAAAGAGTGGAGGGCCTCAGTGAGACCCTTAACAAAGACATAAGAAAGAACCAAATACAGATGATGAACACAATAAAAAAATTAAAAATACACTAGACAGACTACATATCAGGCTAGAGGAAGCAGAAAAACCAATCAGTGACCTGAAGGACAGAGAAATGGAAGGTAATCGAGCTGAGCAGGTAAGAGAAAAAAAAAATATGCAAAATGAGAACATACTTAGGGAACTCAGTGACACCATCAAGTGTAATAACATTCACACTATAGGGATCCTGGAAGAAGAAGAGAAAAATTTATTTGAAGAAATACTAGCTGAAAATTTCCCAAATCTGGGAAAGGAAACAGATATCCAGATCCAGGAGGCACAGAGAGCCCCCAACAAAATCAACCCAAGGAAGTCTACATCAAGACACATGGTAATCAAAATGGCAAAAGTGGCGATAAAAACAGAATTTTGAAAGCTGCAAGAGAAAAGAAAGACAGTTACATACAAGGGAAACCGTATAAGGCCACTAGCAGATATTTTTAGCAGAAATTTTGATTGTCAGAAGGGACTAGCAAGATATATTTGAAGTGCTGAAAAGATAAAATCTGTAGCCAAGATTCTCTATCCAGCAAAGCTATAATTTGGAATAAAAGGAGAGATAAAGAATTTTCCAAACAAACAAATGTAAAGTAATTCATGACCACTAAACCAGCCCTACAAGAAATGTTAAGGGGAACTCTAATGGGAAAGGAAAGGGACTATAAGAGGAGCAAGAAAATTAGAAAGCACAAAAGTAGTAAAATTAAGTATATCTGCAAAAGTCAAAGAGCTAACAAAATAAAAGGATGTAAATTATGACACAATCGATCTAAAACTTGGAAAGAAGAGGAATAAAGATTGGGTTCAAACTTAAGCAACTACCAACTTAATATAGAGTGCTATATACAGAGATGTTATATACAGACCCAGTGGTAACCACAAATCAAAAACCAGTAACAGATATGCAAAAAATGAAGAGATAGGAATTCAAGTATATCACTAAAGAAAGCCTGTAAACCATGAAAGAGAGAAAAAGAAGAAAGGATCTGAGAAAAACTGCAAAAATAACCACAAAACAAGTAGCAAATGGCAGTAAGTATATATCTATTAATAATTATTTTGATTTAAATGGGCTAACCTCTCTAATCAAAAGACATATGGTGATGGAATGTATTAAAAAAAAAAAACAAGACCAATCTATATGTGGTCTATAGGAGACTCATTTCAGACCTACAGGTGCATCAAAATTGAAAGTGAGGAGATGGAGAAACATTTATCATGCAAATTAATGTCGAAAGAAAGCTGGGTTAACAATACTTATATTGGACAAAATAGATTTTTTTTAAAAAGGCTGTAATAAGGGATAAAGAAGGACATTACATAATAATAAAGGCGACAATCTGCACAAACATATAACAAATGTAAATATGCGCCCAACATGGAAGCACTCAAATACATAAAACAGTTAATAACAAACATAATGAAATTAATCAATACTAATACAATAGTAGTAGTGGTCTTTAACATCCCACTTATATGGATGGATAGATCATCCAAACAGAAAATCAACAAGGAAACAGTGGCTTTGAATGACAAACTGGACCAGATAGACTTAACACATATATTCAGAACATTCTATCCTAAGACAACAGAATATGCATTCTTTTCAAGTGCACACAGAACATTCTCCAGAATAGATAACATATTAAAACACAAAACAAGTTTCAACAAATTTAAAAAGACTGAAGTCAGGCCATGCATCTTTTCTGACGACAACACTATGAAACTAGAAATCAAACACAAGAAAAAATCTGGAAAGAGCATCAATATGGAGGTTAAATATCATGCTACTAAACAATGAATGAGTCAATCAAGATATCAAAGAGAAAATCTAAATGACATGGAGAGAAATGAAAATGAAAAGACGGTGGTCCAAAATCTTTGGGATGCAGTGAAAGAGTTTCTAACAGGGAAGTTTATAGCAATATAGGCCTATCTGAAGAAGCAAGAAAAATCTCAAATAAACAACTTAACCTTACACCTAAAGGAACTAAAAAAAAGAACAAATAAAACACAAAACCAACAGAAGGAAGGAAATAATAAAGATTAGAGCAGATATAAATGATATAGAAACAAGGAAAAAAAAAAAACCCACAATAGAACAAATCAATGAAACCAGGAGCTGGTTCTTTCAAAAGACCATCAAAATTGATAAACCTGTAGCCAAACTCATTAAAAAAAAAAAAAAAAAAAAAGAACTCAAAAAAAGACAGGACTCAAATAAGCAAAATCGGAGATGAAGGAGGGGAAGTAACAACCAACAACCAACACCATAGAAATACAAATGATTGTAGAAGAACATTATGAAAGATGATATGCCAACAGACTGGACAACCTAGGAGAATGGCTAAATTCCTAGAAACATATAACCCACCAAAACGGAAGCAGGAAGAAGTAGAAAATTTGAAGAGATGGATGACCAGCAATGACATTAAACCAGTAATCAAAAACACCCAACAAACGTCCAGAACCAGATGGCTTCAAAGGTGAAGTCTACCAAACATTTAAAGACGATTTGACACCTATTTTTCTCAAACTTTTCCAAAAACTTGAAGAGGAAGGAAAACTTCCAAATTCATTCTGAGGTCAGCATTACCCTGATCCCAAAACCAGAAAAAGACATTATGGGGGGAAAAAAAAAAGAGGGAGAGAGAGAGAGAGAGAGAACTATAGGCCAATATCTCTGATGAACATAGATGCAAAAATCCTCAATAAAATATTAGCAAACTGAATTCAACAATACATTAAAAAAATCATTTACCTGATGGACTGGGATTCATTCCTAGGATGCAAGTGTGGTTCAATATTTGCAAATCAATCAATGCAATACACATTAATTAGAGGAAGGATAAAAACCATATGATCATTTCAACTGACGCAGAGAACGCATTTGACAAAGTACAATATTCATTCATGATAAAAACCTGCAACAAAGTAGGTTTAGAGAGAACATACTTCAACATAATAAAAGCCTTACATGAAAAACCCACAGCTAACATTGTACTCAATGGAGAAAAACAGCTCTTTTTCCCTATGGCAGGAACAAGACAAGGATGTCCACTCTTACCACCTTTACTCAACATAGTACTAGAAGTCCTAGACACAGCAATCAGACAAGAGAAAGAAATAAAAGGCATCCAAATTGGCAAGGAAGAAGTAAAATTTTCACTCTTTGCAGATGGCATGATACTATATATAGAAGACCAAAAGGACTCCACCAAAAACCTACTACTGCTGATAAATGAATTCAGTGAAGTTGCAGGATAAAAACTCAGTGTACAGAAAACATTTGCATAACTATACACTAATAGTGAATTAGCAGAAAGAAATTAAGAAACTAATCTCATTTACAATTGCACCAAAAATAATAAGATACCTAAGTATAACCTCAACCAAAGAGGTGAAAGTACTGTATTCTGAAAAGTATAAAATACTGATGAAAAATACTAAAGATGACACAAATAAGTGGAAATACATTCCATGCTCATGGATTGGAAGACCAAATATTTTTCTAAATGTCTATATTACTCAAAGCAATCTGCATATTTAATGTAATCCCTATCAAAATACCAAGGGCATTTTTCACAGAACCAGAATAAACAATCCTCAAATTTGTATGGAACCACAAAAGACCCTGAATAGCCAAAGCAATCTTGAAAAAAAAAAATAAAACTGAAGGTGTCATGATTCCAGGCTCAAGTTATATTACAAAGGCTTAGTAATCAAAACAGTATGGTATTGTCACAACAATAGACACATAGATCAATAGAACAGAATAGAAAGCCCAGAAGTAAATCCACAATTATGTGGTTAATCAATCTTCAACGAAACAGGAAAGAATATGCAACGGGAAAAAAAGACAGTCTATTCAACAAATAGTGTTGGGAAAACTAGACCAGTTTCCTACATCATACACCAAAATAAACTAAAAATGGATTAAGGAACTAACTGTGAAACCTGAAACCATAAAAATCCTAGAAGAAAGCACAGGAAGTAATTTCTCTGATACCAGCCATAACAACATCTTTCTAGATGTTTCCTGAGGCAAAGGAAACAAAAGCACAAACATAAACTATTGGGACTGCATCAAAATAAAAAGCACAGTGAAAATTAAACTAAAAGTCAAACTAAAGACAAAACTAAAAGACAAACATACTGAATGGGAGAAAGTATTTGCAAATGACATATCTGATAAACGGTTAGTATCCAATATATAAAGAACATATACAACTCAACACCAAAAAACCCTCAATAATCCAATTAAAAAGTGAGCAGAAGACATGAACAGACTTTTCTCCAAGAAGACATACAGATGGCCAACAGACACATGAATGGATACTCAACAGCACTTATCATCAGGGAACTGCAAATCAAAACCACAATGAAATATCACCTCACACCTGTCAGAATGGCTAATATCAAAAGCACAACAAACAACAAGTACTGGTGAGGATGTGGAGAAAAATGAACCCTTGTGCACTGCTGGTGGGAATGCAAATTGGTGCAGTCACTCTGGAAAACAGTATGGAGTTTCCTCGAAAAGTTAAAAATAGAACTACTCTGCAAAATAGCATTACTGGCTATTTATCCAAAGTATACAAGAACACTAATTTGAAGAGATATATGCACCCCTATGCTTACTGCGACATTATTTACGATAGCCAAATTATGGAAGCAGCCCAAGTCTCCATCAATAGATGAATGGATAAAGAATATTGCAATACATCTTGCAATATTATACAGCTATAAGAAAGAATGAAATCTCGCCACCTGCAACAACATGGATAGATCTAGAGAGTATAATGCTAAGTGAAATAAGTCAGTCAGAGAAAGACAAATACCATATGATTTCACTCATATGTAGAATTTAAGAAAGAAAACGAATGACAACAACAATAAAAAAGAGACAAACCAAAAAAGATTCTTAACCATAGAGAACAAAGAGATGGTTACCATAGGGGAGGTAAAGGGGTGTAACAGGTGAAGGCAATTAAGAGTACACTTATCTTTATGATCACTGAATAATATACAGAGATGTTGGCTGACTATATTATACACCTGAAACTAATATAACACTGTATGTTACTACACTTTAATTAAAATTTAAAAAGAAAAGAAATTCAATTCAGCATATAATTATTTAACATCTGATAGATTAATGGTCATATCACTTTTCATTCATATGTTTTAAGACTTACAAAGCTTTTTAAGAATCATTTTATTTAATTTTCACAGAATAAGAATTGTGTTGAGGCAGGAAAATTAAAATGACCAATATTCTGTATTTTAAAAATCTTACAAAAAATAAATTAGAATAATATTTTCAAAGTCATGTCTGTTTCATACAAGGTTGTCTGTCTACCATCAACATGCTTCTGAATTTGAAATGGATATTTCTTGCTAACTATAGTTCATAGAATCAGCAAGAATTAAAATAGTCCCAGAAAATCATTTGGTCATTTTTTATTCAGGATAAAACAGACAAAATGATTATTGTGCATTCTGCAAATTAAAATGTTACTTAAGTCTGCAAGTTTACCTTATTGGGCTGATTCAATAGTTCCTCTTATATCCTGAAATTTTTATCTTACTGATTAAAACTTTTCAAGGAATCAAATTTTTTAAACATGTAGGAGATTTTTTAAAAGTTAATTTTAATAATTTGGAAAAATAAATGAGTTCTTTCATACTCTGTTTATCCTGGTAAAATAATTTGGGCAGCTGTTCCTTGAAAGATCGTGGGTTTTGTTGTCAGTTGGAGTTTGGTGTGAATCACAATTTTATCATACTCTACCTGATAACCTTTAGATAGTTATTTCTCTAAGACTCAATTTCCTTTTGTACAAACCAAAAGCAAAACCTGTCTAATGTTGTCATGAGCATTAAAAACTTCATGCTTCTGAAAAGTCCAGCATAATACCTGGTTCGTAATGTGTGCTTAAGAAACGGCCTTCCTAGTGTACCCAGGTGGCTGTCAGTTAAGTGGCTGCCTTTGGTTCAGGTCGTGATCCCAGGGTCCTGAGATAGAGCTCCACATTGGGCTCCCTGCTTGGCGAGGAGCCTGCTTCTCCCTCTCCCTCCGCCCCTCCTCCCCGCTTGTTCTCTCTCTTTCAAATAAATAAAATCTAGAAAAGAAAGAAAGAAAGAAATGGTTCCCTCCATCCTTACTATTTTTTAACACCTTTATTGAGACATAATTCACATGTCACCAAATTCACCTATTTAAAATATACAATTAAATACTTTGAGCATACTTACAAAATCTGATAATTGTCATCACTATTTAATTTTAGAATGATTTTATCACCCCAGAAAAGTAACCCTGATACCCACCAGCAGTTACTTCCAACCAACCCTCCCGCAAACAGCCACTAACTGATTTTTTGTCTCTATAGTTCTGCCTTTTCTGGATGTTTCATATAAATGAAATCACACAATATGTGACTTTTGGTGATTGGTATCTTTCATGCAGAATAGGTCTATCCATATTGTAGCATGTACCAGTGATTATTTTTCACGGCTGAATAATATTTCTTTCTTTTTTTTTTTTTAAATGAAGGAGAGGGGGAGTCTTTTTTTTTTTTTTTTAAGATTTTATTTATTTATTTGACAGAGATAGAGACAGCCAGCGAGAGAGGGACACAAGCAGGGGGAGTGGGAGAGGAAGAAGCAGGCTCATAGCGGAAGAGCCTGATGTGGGGCCCGATCCCGGCACGCCGGGATCACGCCCTGAGCCGAAGGCAGATGCTTTAACCGCTGTGCCACCCAGGCGCCCCTGAATAATATTTCATTAGCCAGATATACCACATGTGTTTATCCATTCATCAGTTGGTAGACATTTGGGTTGTTCGCACATTTGGGCTATTATCACAAATGCTGCTATGCCTATTTATGTACCAGTTTTTGTGTGGATATATGTTTTCCTAGAGGGAAGAAGGGATATACCAAAGGAATGTAATTATGGGTATATCCATATGATAAGTGTATGTTTAACTTTTTTCAGGAACTGTCAAACTGTTTCCCAAGTAGCTGCACCATTTTACAGACCAACTAGCAATAAATGAACATTCCAGTTTCACACATCCTCACCAACACTTGCTATTGTCTCTTTTTTGATTTTGGCCTTCTGAGTGGGCAAGAAGGCAGTATCTCATAGTGGTTTTGATTTCCATTTCACAGTTTTTAAAAGATTTATTTATTTATTTGAGAGAGAGTGTGTGTGTGTGTGCAAGCAGGGGGATGGGCAGAGGGAGAGGAGAGAGAGAATCTCAAGGGCCTCCCTGCTGAGCATGGAGTCCAACAGGATATCCCATGATCATGAGATCATGATCTGAGCTGAAATCAAGAGTCAGACCTTAACCGACTGAGCCATCCAGGTGCCCCCATTTCCCATTTTTTTTTAAACATTTATTTACTTGAAAGAGAGAGTGGGGAGAGGGGCAGAGGGAGAGAATCTCAAGCAAACTCCCCACTGAGCATGAAGACTGACACAGAGCTCAGTCCCACCAGTTATGAGATCATGACTTGAATGAAATCAAGAGTCAGATGTATAACTGACTGAGTCCCCCAGATGTCCCCCCATTTCTCATTTTTAATTGAGTTGTCATTTTATTATTGCACTGTAAGAATTCTTTATATATCCTGGATATCAGTCCCTTATCAGATATATGATTTGTAATTATGTTCTAATTTTGTTGCATTTTCACTTTTTTGATACATTTTTGTAGCAAAAAGTCTTTAATTTTTTTGAAATCAAATTTATCGACTTTTTCTTTAATTTCTTATGTTTTGTTTTTGCTGTTATACCTAAAAAATCAACACTCAACTAAGGTCATGAAGATTTACTTCTACGTATTCTTCAAAGAGTTATATAGTTTAGCATTTCTATTTAGGGTCTATGATCCTATTTGAATTAATTTTTGCATATAATGTGAATAGTCCAAATTCATGTTTTTGTAGTAGTGTGTCAACACTGCTAAGTGAAAAGACATTCTTTCCCCATCAAATTATACTGGCACCCTTGTCAGAAATCAATTGACCATGGATGTCTGGGTTTATTTCTGCACTCTAATTTGTACCCCATTGATCTCTATGTCTATCCTGTCAATGTCATATAGTCTTGATTACTGTTTCTTTACAGTAGACTTGGAAATCAGGAATTCCTAATCTTCCAACTTTATTCTTCTATGTCAATAATCTTTTTGTTATCAAAAATGGGTCTTTTGCATTTTCATGTGAATTTTAGTAATCAGAATGCCAATTTCTGCAAAGAACGCAGCTGGAATTTTGATAGGGATGCACTGAATCTGTAGATTAATTTGGCAAGTACTGCCTTCTTAACGATATTTTCAGTGTAGAAGTCTTGTACTTCTTTAATTTATTCCTTAGTATTTTATTCTTTTTGATGTTATAAAAGGAATTGCTTTAATTTCATTCATTTTCATATTGTTCATTGGTAGTATATAGAAATACCATGAGTGAAATATCATGAATGAATTCTTACCATTTCATTTATTTTGTTTTTGTCAAATTCCTTGGGATTTTCTATGTACAAGATCATGTCGCCTGCATGACTAATTTTCCAATATGTGTTCTTTTTATATTTTGTCTTGTTAAGTGCCCTGGCTAAAATCCCTTACTTCTTTCCATTTTCTAACAAGACTTACGTATTTGTTATGTGTTAGAAAGTGAGATATTTCTAAGCATATGAAAAATAAATAGTTTTGGTTTCCTTTATGAATTGCTAGGCACAGCATGGACTAGTATGAAAGTGAGAAACTCCTGGGGCGCCTGGGTGGCTCAGTCGTTAAACGTCTGCCTTCAGCTCAGGGCGTGATCCCGGCGTTCTGGGATCGAGCCCCACATCGGGCTCCTCCACTATGAGCCTGCTTCTTCCTCTCCCACTCCGCCTGCTTGTGTTCCCTCTCTCGCTGGCTGTCTCTATCTCTGTCAAATAAATAAATAAAATCTTAAAAAAGAAAAAAAAGAAAGTGAGAAACTCATAGAGGTGGCATTCTTACAGAGACCCCCATGCTTCTGGGGGTTTTTACCTTCAGGAACCCAATAAAGTTCTCATGATGAAGATCTGGTAAAGTTCCCTTCCTGACCCAGGCTCCTGGCTAGGGAGAAGAAAAAAAAAAGTCGCCAGAGTATTTTCTGTAGGAAAGTCCTATTCTCCAGAGCAGAAGAATTTACCAGAACCTTGTACTACCTGGGCAAAGGGCATTTCTACCACCCTACTCCTTTCATCCTTTTCTCACTAAATGTAGGAGAAACCTAAACCACTGAAACCACTTATAGAAGTCACAGCTCAGGGACACAGACCCACTAAGAGACTGAGGTTTAATCATTAGATTATAGAATGTTTTCCTCCTTTAAAACAAAAGTATATTGGAACTAAAAGAGCTGCAAGACACAGACTCTCTCTGAGGGAGAGTACTTGCAAAACCCCAAATCAAAAGGTAAGACAAAAACAAGGACACAATTTGAATTTGAATTCGCTTTTTACCTCAGTTTCTTTACCTGATAAAATATAACTGGCTTTAAAAAAAATTTTTTTTAGAGTTACCAGGAATGCCAACGGCAAGAAAAAGAACATGTTCTAAAGAAATAAAACAAGTATCCAAACCAGATTTAGTTATGACATTGATTTTGGAATTATCAGAGAGGAAATTTAAAACGACCATAATTAATATGTTAAGAACTTTGATGGAAAAGGTAGACAACATATGAGAACAGATGCTCATGTGAGCAGAGAGACTGGAACTCTAAAAAAGAGTCAAAAGAAATGTTAGAAATCAAAAACACTGTGGCAGGATTGAAAAATTCTTTTGAGTAAACTGTGTCAGTAGACTGGAAACAAGAGGAAAGAATCAGTGATCTTGAAAATATGTCAATAGAAACTTCACAAACTGAAATGCAAAGAGAGAGAGAAAGAGAGAGACAAATAACAGGAGTGTGTCAAAGAGACACAGGTGCCAACTGAAAGACCTCCTGATGGCCAAAGCTGGAATATGTCACGCAAAAAAACCTGACTTAGTATTGCATTGTAACCCAAAGTATAAAATCAGTATTCATGAGTCCATATTGAATCACTGACATACATAAACGATTGAAAAAAAAAATGGGGCTGAGACAAATTTCCAGTGCAAAAGAAGCCCAAATTTCTTCCGGATACTCCATCCTCAAGGAGGTGGAGCAATAGAACACCTTCCCTAATCACGAGCTCTGCATAGTAACTTCCTTCCAAAGAGTAAAGTAGATAAAGTTGGATAGAAAGAGTCACTTTATCATGGAGAAACCTGATAAACAAACCTCAGTCAGGTGATCAAAGTCAACACCAACAGGGATAGCTCATATTCATATGACGTTATGGGATGTTGTGATGAAAATATCATTTTACTGACCTCCGTAAGTCTCTCTCTCAAAAATTACAAACTCCATCTAACAATGAGAAAAATGTTAGCTAAATCCCAACTGAGGAACATTCTGCAAGACCCCTGACCAGCACTCCTCAAAACTGTCAAGGTTCATCAAAAATAAGGAAAGTCTGATAAACTCTCACAGCCAAGAGGAGCCTAGGGAGACATGATAACTAAACAACAGAGTACCGGATAGGATCCTGAAATAGAAGAAGGATATTAGGTAAAAACTAAGAAAATCTGAATTAAATACAAACTTTGGTTAATAATAATGTATCAATATTGGTTCATTAATTATAACAAATATACTAATGTAAGTTCTTAATAGGGGAAAGTGGGTATAGCATATATGGGAACTCTCTATTATCTTCACAACTTTTCTATAAGTCTAAAAAAATCTAAAATTAAAAGTTTATTAAAACAAGAAATGATTTTTAAAAGTACACCTAAAACTAATTTAACAATATAGGTTAACTATACTGGAATTAAAATTAAAAAAAAAAAAAAAGAAAACATTTTGTGTAAATCTTTCTTCAAATCCTTTAACTAAAATTCTATAAATTAATCAAATAGTATTTAAGGATAGTATACTTAAAAATAAAAAAGGGGATGACCATTACATCTTCTTAATTAATTAAATCCATAGTTATATTCAAGTATCATGTCATATGTTTGCTTTTCTCTCTTGTCTCTGTCTCTCTCTCCTCATTTTATCAAATAAGAGATATGGAGGAGGTATATATCTTAATTCTAGTTACAATCTAGTTATCATTCAGGAAATTAACATATCTAGGAGATAACCAGTGTGTAAAAATGAAATTAATCCGGAACGACAGATGTTCCATATGTTTTTTACTGCGCCAAAACAAATTAACAAATTAGCAGAATAAAACCACATACATGTATTCTTAGTTTTCCTGGGTCAAAATGTGAGCACAAATTAGCAAAGTCTTCTCTTTAGGTCTCACAAGACCTCAGTTAACATGGTGACCAGGGCCATAGCTCTCATCTCAGGTCCAGCTTCCTCTGCCAAGCTAATTCAGGTTGTCAGAAGAATTCAGGTCCTTGAACCTCTTGGACTGAGACTTCCCCTTACTTGTCAACTCTTGCCAGGGGCTATTCTCAGCAACTGAGGCCTGCACTTCGCTGCCACCTAGCTCCTACAGCATTCCACCACAAGGCAATTTGTTTTCTTCTGGACCTGAGCTGTCTCTCCTCCAAATGCCCTGGAGGCTAGTAATGAAATCCTGTATAAAGTAAAATGGTCTTGAAAGTGTCATATAATGTAATTAATCAAGGGATCCACCATCTTATTATATTCCCAGATTCATCCACAATCAAGAAGACTTCCTTAGAATTCTGCCTACCACAAATGTTAAAAAGACAAAACAAAACAGAACACTAAGGGTTTTCTTTATGTCCTTTAAATCTCACTCACACTGTATATACTCCATTGGTTCTTATATTAACTACTAAATCATTTATGTGGTTTTTAGTCCTTAGCAGATAAAATGTATCAAATTTACAAAATGGAGAAATAGAATACGAATCGCTTATGAGGTAACAGATAAATAAAGGGAGAATGAAAGAAAATTATACTCAGGAATCCAAAAGGCTAGCTACCCTGGGCAATTAGTGGTGTGGGGGAACAGCCCTTGGGATTCAATCTGCTCACTATGGCAGGTTGAGGGTTTCTATTAGGCAGGGACTTAGAAATGGCTCCACTTGAATGGTATGGCAGGTTACCGGATTATGGAGCTTGGCTGCCTGACACATGGTTATTAGTGGCAATTGGAAATTGGTGAAAAGCAATTGTGTAAAGGCTAAATTTTCTCCATTAGAACCTCCCCAAATGTAACCACTCTTCACATTTTTTCTCTATATTCAGACACATTAATACCTACAAACCTATCAACTGCTTTTCATTAATTACTATTCCAGGGTCAACAAATATTTAGGAAGCTCTTGTTATACACCAGCAAATAAAATTTAATTAGCCTCAAAAGAACAATATGAGGTAGATTTCTTATACATATTTTAGATATAAGGTTACTGAGTTTGAGGAATTTAACTTCACTCATTCAAGCTCACACAGCTAGTCAGTCAGGAACCCTGCTCCCAACACAGACTCTCTCTTCCCCACAACACAGCCATCTTTCTTTTGGGGGCATAAAGTTGCATAAATGAGATGTCAGCGCACAAAAACATCATAGGTGTCTCCTACTACAGACACAGAAAAGCAGCTAGGGGATGTTAATCGCACGAGCAGACGGACTCCAACTAATTATGAAGCTGACACTGTTCTTTTGGATGCTTTGACTAAGTGCTTCTGGATTCGTAACTGAAGTGCTAAGGGGCCATATGTGTTCATTCCTGAGGTAACACTAGCTATTTTCACCTTCTTCTAAAGTCATGCCTTTTAAATTTTTGCTCTTCAGGAGGTTTATTTTTGTCTTTTGGGCTATTTGTTTGTTTGCTTGTTTTTTACATAACTCCATTTCCAAATTTCTGCAGAAGACTAGATGGTGATATTTTTCGGGTGGCCAAGCAGTTTAAAATATTGATGGCTAACATAAGCTGATTCCAATTATAATATAAATGATGGCCTTACATTTTAAATTTCCTCAGATATCTGGTATTTATTAAGTAGAATCTTAAGAGAATATATTTGACAAAGGATATAGTTGGAAGATAGAATGAGATTCAAAATTTACATTTTAACAGTATATTATTTGTATTCATTACAATGAAATAAAATATGGGTACATGTATCCCAGCAGAATAATACCTACCTGGCTGAAAAACACCCTATATTGTGTTTTTGTTTTAATGTGCTTGGGAACAAAAGACTGGACCTTCCTTAATTCCCTTAATGGATACTTAACGAACACGGCCTTTGGTTGCACAGTTGGAGTCTAGTTCCAGCTCCATCACCAGCAGCTAGATCACTTCGAGGTCCCTCTGGGTATCTTCCTCTACCTTATTGAGTTTCAGTTTCCTTACCTGTAAAATGTAAATACTAGTAATGAAAGAGTAGTAATGATTACTAGAGTTGTAGCAAAGTTTTATAAACCAAAATGCGTGTAAATTCCACGTTATGGATCTAACTAGAAAAAAGATGTTTTGTATGCTTGTTTGTTTTGGGTTTTGTTTGAGAAAGTAGAGAAGGAAAAATAAGAAGAGGGAGGAGGAATAAGAGAGCAGTCTTAACTTGAGTCCAAAAGACTAAGGCAAATGAAAACTGGTACCAACATTTTCTTTTGTACATGCAGAGAGCACCTAAAAACATTCTTTTGAAGTATAATATATTACATACAAAATGGATTTATAGAATTATCCAAGAATCACTAGTTCAGGCAGAAACTCCCAAGTACCTACTGCCTACAAAAATTATTTGACTATGCATATCTTGTCTTTCCAGTGAACTTTGTTTCTGTCCTTTCACAGTTGAAGCCCTTTAAATTTATCTTCTCAGGGCTCTAGGAATGAGGTGATTTGACTACCTTAGTTTAATGGAGCTGAAACAACCAAGTAAGTAAGAGGGTTAATTGATTTGTTTGGAATCCAAGTTTTATTTTTAAATTGAGTATAAGGGAAATAAGCAAAAGCAAAACTGCTTGATCAGCATGGGACAATTTTAAGAGCACTAACTAATTAGATTATAAACCTGTTATGGCTTTGTTAGTTTGCAGAAATCTCCAAACCCAGTTGTATAGTAATGAGCCTTAATTGTATGCCTAAATCCATAATTTGTAGTCAGTGATTAACTAGAAATATGTTGTCAGAAATGCGTGCACTCTTATCTTTTATTATAGGAGATCTGGCCATTTACTTTTGAATTTATATTTTATATCTTACGGATTTTAAAATCCCTCTCTCAACTTTTATGAGTCTTATCTAAATTTTCCAAAGATTCTTACACAGGGTGATTTCAGTGAGTTGGATACTTAAAATAGAAGGACTTGTGATGGAAAATAAGAAAACTAAGCAAAATTTATTCAATGAACATTCAAGAAATCCACTAAATTATTTTAGATTAAGACTCTAAGTCCCCTTATAACAGGGTATGAAAATTGGAATAGTCCACCAATAGATCTTAACATCAATAATAGTAGCACAATTAGACGTTAAGTTCATCCTGATGTATTGTGAAGTGAAATATACAACATCTGTGAAGTATTCTTGACAAAAAAGAAAAAATGAGTAAGTTGAATCTAACCAATCTGCTGGATCTGACTTCCACTTGACACTAAATACAAAAAAAAAAAAAAAAGAACCCTTTATAGTCATATGAAAAATCAATTAGACAAATTCAGAAGTGGAATCTTCTGCAGGATAATTGATTGCTTTCTTCAATAAGTTGATGTCATGGAAAAAAAGTGGCACTGTTTATATCAAAGAGATTTAAGGGACGTAACATTCAAGTGCAATGTGTAGATTTGGGCAGATACTGGTTTGAACCAACTAACTGAAAAAAGATATTTTAGGAAAATCTGGAGAAATAAGAATATACACTGTGAGTTGGATGTTATCAAGGAATTACTGGGTGTGTGTTTTTTTAAACGTGAAATATTATTTTGATTAGGCTATATAGGACAATGCCTTTGTTTTTTGATATTCACATATTGAAGTATTTTGGGGTAGATAACATGAAGTTATTTTAAAATATTAGAGCAAAGTAGATGAAGTAAATATGATGGAGAAGGTAATTAGAAGCAGAATCTAAGACTTGGTGATTTTATCAACTACAGGAAGAAGAGAACGGTTCAATGTCAACCAAATTTCTGACTTGAAAAATTAGGTAGATAAAAAGATTTTTAATGTTTTCCACAATGTTATAGTTATCTTTTCAGCAGTATCTAATTCATAACTGTTTTCAGCTTTATTGAAGTAGAACTGACACTTAATTTATAATTCTGTTTGAATAACTCTATTTTCTGAATTTCCAAAAAAAATTAGTGCCATTGTAACAGTAATTTGTTTTATAACTAATGTTCTGAATAATCTTTACCCAAATTGCTATCTACATTGACAACAAAAACAAAAGTTAGATGTAATTTTTTTCTTTCTTTTTTCCCTAAATGTAAATCTTTTAAGTCTAGTTATTTTTTCGTCATGAATATAAGCAGATTTTATAAATACTCCCAAATGCCTCAAATCATAAAGCCTGCATCAGTTTTCCAAATGTACTAAATCAATGTGGAGCAATCCAGACAACCGAACTACAAAAGTAGAAAGTTGTGTAGCCTTGACTTAGTTTTATTTGAGTAGTACAGTGTATTGATTGACATTTGAGAAATACAGCATTCAATAGCTATCCTCCTGAGAAGATAAGAAATAGCCTCAAGTTCAATAACACCCACATGGACTGAACTGGCCTATTGCCTCAAATTTATCCTCAAAAGTTTACATTTTGATCTTAGGTTGATTTGATTATGTGAGGAATCCTACATTTTAATAAAGTGCAATGCCATCTTTTAACATTATTACATTTTTAGTTGTCTACAGAATTTTCCAACGTACAAATAGCTACTAGACATAATTTAAATTTTCCTAATAAGTTCTTAGGTCATGGGAATATCACAAATATCCTACAGCATCATTTCATGTCTCTTTTGTTAAAGCCCCTCTGTGTACCTGAGTAGAGGGGATAGAGACTAGAATGAACTTTTCCTCTCACCACTTGCTAGTGACTAGAGCACCATTCAAGATTCTTTTCTATTCTTTACGTGCTTTTCCAGCCAGTGATGTTGGGCTTTGGAAGGAAAGCATTTTACTGCTCCCCACCAGCACTCTGGATCTCCCTCTATTTTTCTGATTGTAAGAACCACAAAAATAACAATGGTTTAATGAGTGCTTAGCATACTCCAAGTTCTATGTTAAACATATGGCAAACGTTCTCTCTCTTAATTTTACAAATACTCTATAAGGCAGGATATCAGTTTATAGATGAAACTAGTTTGTAGATTAAAACAACAACAACAGAAAAACAGATGTTCATTAAGATCATCTAACATGCCCCAGGTCACACAGCTAGTAACAGAATGCTCCAAACTTCACGTTTGTGTCTCTCTGATCCTAAACTACCTTGCTCTCCATTATTCCCAGATTCCTTGTGTGCGTATTAGTTTTGTTAGGAATGAGGAGGGGAAAAAAATTATTTGGAAGGATTTTAGATTTTTCCCAGCCTTCTGGAGGTTATCATATCAATATCATAAATTAAACAATGACACAGTATACCCTGAGGGATCCATTTTCATTTATGTGGTTTATTTAGATAGTGTAATTTATGAATCGCTAATGGCTAGGAACAATTTAACATTGAAAGGGATAGTAACAAGAGGGAGAATGTGAGAAGGCAGTGACAGTTTAATCGTTTTGCACGCTTCTTTTGTACTATACTCCATAAAAATTTATAATCAGTTATAACATTAGAAAATATTGAATTCATCTAAACATTTTAAATTGTTTTAAGAAATAAAAATGTTCTCTATATAATTAATGTATAGTCAATATTTTAACTCATTACTAACATTTCCTAAGTGCTGTAAATGACAATATTATTTGAAAAAAATATGTTTTTTTGTAAAGAAATCCATCCCCTTGAAAAGCATTTCTTAAAACAGATTATTTCCTAAGATGTATTTTCTACTATAGAGCTACTTCAGAAATTTATTCAAACCTTGAAATTTGGGAGAAAAAACTTTTAAAACCTACTGACTGTTGAAACTATACTTTGTAGGAAGACAGACATATTATTACGTTTAAAATTATTGTCTGAATGGATGTAAAATAAAACTCATTTTGGAACACAGAAGGCTGACATTAAGAAAAATAGGTACGTGCATTCAGAGTTTGTTGTAATAAATGACAAAATTTCTATATACTAAAGCCATTCATTGAAGAAAAGTATATCACTTCTAAATAGATATTGATTAAAGTAGAAAGATAAAACTGGCACTTCAATAAAGGGCAGAAGGAAACTATTATAGAAAACAGGCATGACATGAAGATATGATGGACAGATGGGAAGCATAATGAAATATAAATGGAATACAATGGAGGAGAAAAATGAAATGTTGAAAACATATGTAATGATTAAAAATAGGAAAGCCTGTTATAAAGCAAGGACACATTCTTAAAAAGAGTGTTTTAAAGGGAGATGCTGGTGGTTTTGAACCAGATGGGGTAGAGAGAAATCCATCAGAGAGCATATGGGATTAATGAATCTATTCAAACAGTGTTAGGACAAGTTAAATCACAGGTGTTGATAACAATCTTTAGGACTACTGACTTCCGCTGTGGTTTGTGACAGCAGAAGCCTATATAATGTATCAAAGTAGGTGTAGGCTGAGAAAGAGAATGCCTAAGAGAACTCTGTAGAAGTATGAAATGTAACTTTTTTTTTTTTTTTTTTTGGTCTATGATGCTGAACTGTTAAAGGTATATTTCCTCCTGAAGTAGTACAATTGAAAATACCTGGTGTTATTTTTTGTTGTGCTGGTTTTCTGAATGTTTGGTCGCTAAAAATTAACAATGCTAGATCTTTATAAGACTACTTTATACATAGAATTTTTCTTTTCCTTTCACCAACTCCAGAATATTTCCAATCTATAAACAAAACAAAATAAGCAACGAATTCACAGGAGCTTCCTGCCTCTTCTTTTGTTAATAGCAAGTCAATATCTGTTACATGGTAAACTCAGTTTTTCTTAGCCCTTTGTACAATGTTGCTGCCTTCCAGGGGCCTTCGCTTGCCTGTAGCTGGTTTGTCCAGTGGGGTTTCAGGCTCTAGGCTTGTAGTTAGGACCTGATAGGTGTGCTTTGAGTTTCACTGCTCCTTAGAAATAATATGTTCCCTGAAAAACGAAAAACTCCTCATTTACAATCCACAAATTTACAATAATCATAATTATTTTAACTGAGAAGATGATGTAATGATATTTCTTTAAACTATAAGTAATTACACAAATCAAAGATGTTTCCTCATTAATTTTTTGTCCTCTGGAAAACAGTTATGATTCCATATAAGCCAGATGATATAATGAAGAAATCTTGTACTATGAAATCTGAATAACTTGAATTCAATTCTATGTAGACTTGAATAAATTACTCAGACTTTCTTGCCTTTAGATTTCTCTTCAGTAAAAAAACCCAAAAAACAAAAAACACAAAAACCTGTGGAGATTTCAAACACTATGTGAAAGTTTCCAGTATAAAAGAGAAACTAAAAAACTGTCTAGTGGAGACTAAAATAAAAAATTTCCATACTAAGACATTTAGTCATGCTTTTTTAGCCAACTTTCCCAAAGAACAGTCATAAATTAATTTTGATTCAATTTTTTATATTATAAAATGACTATGCAGCACTCAAAGCAGTAATTATGGACTGCTTTTTATAGATAGAAAAAATAGCACTCTCATGGATGTTGAGTCATAAGTAAGATCACATGAAATGTAATTAAGAATAATATCTCTAATTCCCAAATGCCAGTTCCTATCACTTTAAGAAGATTTTTTTTTTAAATTAGGATGAGGAAATTTAGCTTGCTAAGTAAATATTGAATTACGTACAAATTCTTCTTTAATAATTTGGTGAAACAATAGTATTATTGAACACTTATAATCTCACTATTTACATAGGAATTGTTCATATTTTTTTTAAATTTCAAAAACACAATGAACAACCTCTGAGGAGAGAGCTATTCCTGTCCAGAACCAGTTTATTTATTTATTTATTTTTAAAGATTTTACGTATTTATTGACTGAGGGAGTGAGAGAGCGCGCACAAGCAGGGGGATTGCAGGCAGAAGGAGAAGGAGAAGCAGGCTCCCCACCCAGCAGGAAGCCCCCAGCGGGGCTCAATCCCAGGATCCTGGGATCCCTTCCTGAGCTGCGAACAGACTCTTAACGGACTGAGACACCCAGGCGCCTCCAAAACCAGTTTGGTGTCAGTTTTAGACATTGTTTTAGTAAAATAAACTTGCTTAAAAAAAGTAAATAAATAATTAAGTTAGGTACATATCAGGGAGCTTTAGTCCTGAAAACAATGGCAGAAACTTTATTTGGTTTGTTTCAGGCCCAGGGGAAACTAGACACTGAAACTGAAACATTTTATGAACCCGCACAGCTGTCCATGTCATTTATCTCATTTTCTCTAGACTATTATGGTCTCTTACCCCTTCATTCACCTCACACTTACTTAGAATACTGCTGGGCACACAGCAAGCACAATATACATGTTCGATAAAGTAAGTCTCTTTTTCTTTAGTTCATAAAGATTCACAGAATCCAAGTTTCATTTGCGAGATCAAATGATAGGAACCTGATTGATGTCACTGAATCCAAATCCCCAAGAGAAAGAATCTGATTGGCATCGTTTGAGTTATAGGTCCACTCCTGGTTAAATATACTGTGCTTAGCGAGCAGGATCAAGAAACACACACACAGACACTCAAAGCAACGAGAAAGTGATATTTACTACAGAACGCAGTGTGATGTTCTGTCTGTGCACTCCATCGTACCCATGAGCCATGAGCCGCGCAAAAGTAGGAAATATGTAATGGGAAGGAAAAGTGCACCGGTCTCTCTTTCTCTCTCTCTTTGGTTAGTTTCATAGATCAAAGAAATCTCTTAGGTAAATTGTATCCATAATATTGAGTGCAGAGAGCTATCACAAATTGTAACAGCAACAAATAGAAAACTGATCCTTTGAAAATCTATTGCTCATTCCTATTACAACTTCTGCTCAGTGTATAGAATTATATCAATGTTTAGCTCATATACTGGTACCACTGATTTGTGTGTTGTGTGTGTGTTTGTGTGTGTGTAGGTCTATGTGTCTCTGTGTGTGTGACTCCCACCCCTTTGAAATCACAATTAACATCGTTAAATTTTTGTTTTGGTTATGTTCTTTCTCTTCCTTAGGTTCTTAGAACATTTTGGTTTTTGGGTTTTTGTTTTTTAGCCAGAAACTGTACTTCAATACCCATTCCCTGCCTCCACATTCTTTTTCACAGGTGGATATTCATTAGACCTCAGGGTCTGACACAGAAGTCATTTCATTTTTGTAGGAGGGGCCTTTTCTGGTCACATAAGTCTATCTTGGGTGTCTCAGTGTTTGCTGCATTGAAAGGAAATTTTGTTTGTTGTTTAATTTTTCATTTTATCTTTCACATTGTTGTGACTTTAGTATGTGAGAGCCTGGCCCATTGCATGAACTCTGAAAGTATCTGTTGAATACATGAATTAACAAATCTGGAGAAAATATTTCAATCATAATTCATTACAGTGAAATCCAGGGAAAATAGCAGTTCATATCATTGAACTTTGGGAATTCTATACAATTAAGTAACTATATAAAAACAATGTCTTTCAGCATTGTCATGGTGTTCATTGGGTCACTGAGCTGCTTTCATGTGCTAGACACAATATGCTAAAACTTTTTATTAATTCTTATATACTTATTGCTTTTTTTTTTTTTTAACTTCAGTCCAGAGGTAAAGCCAGGAAGTAGGGTTAAGAATGGACTTGAATAGCAGTCATTCCTTGCATTCAAAATCTCTACTCCTCATCAGTAATTAAGACTATTACTAAGTCAGGCCCATTATGCCTCTTAGAATGAGTTATTTCTCAGGAGACTCTTTATTCCCCTTGGAAAATAGACGCTTACCCAACAATTCCCTAGATATTGAGGTACGTCTGAATGCCAGCAACGGAAACACATTGAAGGTCTTCGTTCCCTTATGTGTGTGTTCATTCGCTTGGGCTTTCTTCTTTTCTCTTAGGTCTCCTCCGTCTCAAACAGATAACATTTGGTCCGTCATAGACCAAATATGTCCAGACATGTAAAAACCCCAGAAATAAACAGAAATTTTAGAATGTTATTAAATTATAATCTCCTACTGGGCTATGATATTTTAATTAAGTTTAGAATCAGGATTGTAAATATATGATATGAGGGCCAGTTCATAAATTTAAAGATGACAAACAAAAAGAACAAAAGAAGAGAAGAAAAGAAAGTATGGAAGGAAGGAAGGAAGGAGAAAAGAAAAAAGCAAGCTAGAAATAAATAAACAGAAATAAAACAAAAAACTGTCCATTCCAACTGTTAACTTCTTAGAAGCAAGTATACTGAATTCTGCTTGTGGCTTACATTGGAGAAACTACTGCACTGTGCTTGGCACATCAGTTAGGGTTCAAAAAATTTTCACTCACTAACTCTGGGAAGTTAACAGACTTACACATTTTTTCACTCAGTAAACATTTATGGAAGGCTTGTTTATATTTATGTTCTCCAATACATTTTTTGAGGAAGTAGGGGCTTATAGAAAAGAGCCAGTGCTCATCAAAATAGACCTAGGTAATATACAACTTTAAATTTCCTTAGACATTGATCCCAATAAAAACAAACGGTTGAATAAAGTATCTTTAATACAGAAATCATTAGGTAAGCTATCTATAAAACAGTCCCTCACTCCTAGTAAGGTATACCATAGATATTAAAGTCTTAAGGCCATGATTAAATGCGTTTAGATTAAAAAAAATAAAAGACAAAACCCTGAAACCTAAGTTAATAAATGATAAAACTGATTAGTTAAAAGCAGAATTATTTTTAAAAATCAAAATAATATACCTCAAACATTGTACTACATGTCATTCGAAATCTGTGGGCAATACAATAAAGTCGTTCTCTAGACCAGTGGTTTCCTGACCCGATTCTCAGTTAGAATCCCACATGGATCACTGTTAAAAGAGACATCTGGAGATCCTGGAAGGCTGGGGGTGGGTTTTTTTAAATATTGTAAAATAAATAAATAAATAAATAAATAAATAAATAAATACTCCCCAAGTAATTCTCATAATCAATCTGTTTTAGGACCCATTATTCAATTATTTCTGTAATACATTGGCAGGAAGAGATATAAAATAAATTGCTATGCTTTAAGTAGTTCCTTTGTCCTCTTGTCAATTAGCAAAATCCTTAAAATATCATCTTTTTTAGTTCAAATATTCCAAACAAAACACACTTACCTTTCAAATTATCAATATCCCCTAATCCTCAAAGAAAAAAAGAAACTGAGTCTGAGGAAGGAAATATTTGACAGGTGCACCATTGACTCATTCTTGCCTGACTCTACTTCCGAGATTAAAAGTTCATTTTGAATGCACAAGTCTGAACATTTGAACAGCTTGATCTCTAAGAAATGCAGACTGGAACATTGTTAGAGGAATTACATTCCACTGTAACTTGGCTTCCTGTTTTCTTACCCATGAAGCTCCTACAGCTAGACACCAATTGGTCTCCAGAGTTCAAGCAGTTGCATGAACTGCAGTCTGTCAATGTCTGGAAAACTGAGATGCCCTCTCTATTCCCACACACTGGTAGCCATTCACTGTGAAAGGCTTCCAACAGAGAGGTTAAGAGGTGGCATGAAGACACTGCAGCCCCAAGAACAATTTTGAAATGTGAATTAGATAGACTTCTCGTATTAACCTCATGACTGAAGAACCCATCCGTCCTTCTAGACTTGAGCTTTTTTGGCAGGGAGGCTGGTGTAATCAACAAACCACCGTCCTAAAAATTCCCATGTTATGGCTAGCGCTTTGTCTCTTGGAAAACCCCCAAATTATTTGCATACAATAATATCCTCTCTATTTTCATCATTACAGCCGGAGAAAGGTAGCATGCAGGGCAGAGATAGATAAGTAGCTGGAGGTTTGGTCTTTAACATGTACTCAGATAAACTGTTGACCCTTACAAACAATTTATCTGACTTTCATGAAAATTAAATATAAAATCCACTAGAATAAAACTATGTAAATAAAATGTGCAAATTCTAATAATTAGACATAATATGGGAAAATCATGAGGGCCATGAGAGTACAATTTTTGTACTGATTTAGTACCAATGTTTAATTTGAGAATTACAGATTATTCACATATAGGCATGCTTATTGAACTAAGTTTTTATTTTTCTTATGCCATTAGAACATGAAAACCTTTAAAACAGCAGAAAGTAGCCTATCACATTTTCCCTATCCGACTTCATTGTGAAGCTGAATAGACAGAAAGCAAATATGTATCGATATTTTCTGCTAAATATCATTCTTCTACACTTTACATAAATGTTCACTATGGGATACAATTGATATATTAAGTGATTAAATTTCATATACATTATCTTAATTTCTGCTCAACTTATGTGTTTCTTTCGTATATATGAACATACACATATTATTTTTCAAAACGGTGAATTCCACTTCATTACAATTTTCTTTTAAAATATTAATGTCTATATATCCAGCCTTCCTTACAGACTCTGTCTTGTTCCCTGATGTGAGAGCATCAAACGTGCCTGGACCATAAGAAGCACTTAATAAATAATTGTGGTGGGAATGAATGGATTTAACCAAGATCCCATATTTGCAAATTTCGACTGTTTTCAATTTCATAATACTAAAAACTCACACGTGACGACTACAGCTTCTTCATGGAACACAGACATGATTACTTTCTTAAGGTTAATTCCTAGCTGCAGGATAACTCATAGAATAGTTCTTATTGCTTTTAATATTTACACTTGAACTGCAGTCACCATTGAGATATATATAAAAAAAAAGACAATCTACATGAAAATAGCATTTTGAGAGAAGCTGGTTTCAAACTGAGAGCTGAGACTACTGTATGTCTTTTGTATTTCTAATCTGATTTACTGGTTTCACTTAATCCATGGTCCTTTCAAACTGGGGCCTGTGGTGAGGAAGAAATGAAAAGGTCCCTGCACTGCATGTTTAGATACTGAGCCGAGGCTGGTACTGAGTAACTTTGCCAATTAACACCTGGGCTAGCAGTTCAGAGGAGACACGGGGCACTATTGAACCTTTCAGGCATCCAGTGTTTGGAAAGTTAAAAAAGATTAAACATTTCATTCTCAAAATTATATTGAGTTTTAAATAAATTGAAGACACTGTGAGGGGTATAATGGTCTGCATCCTTCAGAGATCCATGGTCCAGTGTTTGTTTATTTCTTGCTACCCCTTAGATGAAGGCTTTGATGTGTTATATTAGGGTTCGAATTTTGGACTTAAAATGGAGTTCAAGTTACACCACTTAGTGTAGCAACAGGGTCTCAGCTGAAGTGGTGAGAACACTCATCGTATATCAGTTACCTGGAAAAGAAGCAGGGCTTTTTGAGGGAGAGTCTGGTTGGGCTGCATTCAGGTAATCTCACTTTTTGGATCTTTGTCACAAAAGCATCAGGGAAGAAGAGAGCAAAGAGATGGGGCAGAAACCAGGCGAAAGCAAACCTTAAAAGACACCTAACAAAGCAGTGTCAGCTCTTTGAGGCACCAACAAACTTATTGTGTCCCAATAAGAAAAGGAGCAGGGCCTTTCAGCCCTGAGACCAAGCTCCCTGGGCTAGTAAAATCACTTGTTCCTTTTAAGCCAGTCTATATTTCTTCTTATTTTCTCTTTGATGCCTTCTCTGTCCTTTCTTAATATTTATGAAAGTATACATTTATTTGTTTGTTTATATTCATGGGCTGCATGCGCTGAGCTGAAATTGAACGAAGAGTAGAATTAAGGTACAAGTGTGTGTATTAAAACTATAGAGTGAAAGTGACATACCACTGGGGCACCTTCGTGTAGGAGTACCAGGTATCAAAGTGTACGGATGGCAAAAAGCAATGGTTCACTCTGGGAAGTACTGGGCTGGTTAACGAGATGCCCCTTCCCACCGAGATTCATCTTCTATATTTAAAGCACAGAATAGCTAAGTCTCATTATAAAAGCTGAGGCAAATGTTCTTACACATATAAACATGTATAAAGACAGTACAAGGAAATGTATAGTAATTGCTATAACCTGAATTACATTTTAGTGACATACACTTACAACTTAGTAGATTGACATTCAGTGGATGTGGCATGTGTTTCATTCCATTACTCTCTAAAAATGACCAAAAGGGATTGCTTTCATTCTCTAATAAAGAATAAACTAGGATAAGTTATCTATTTATTATGAATGTGATATTTTCAAGTTATGTCCCAAAGGGCAATGTTGGGACAGTCTGATTTAGCTCTTGAGAAGCATACCTTAAATTGTATAGATTGACCCTTGGTCCATCCCATTCTTAAGGTGAGAGAAGCAGGGCAGCATAATACAGATAGGCATGAGGACTGGTATATATAGCCTGGCAGTCCAAAGGGAGTCAATGGCAGTGGCTCGGTCGGTTTAGCATCTGTCTTTGGCTCAGGTCATGATCCCAGAGTCCTGGGATCAAGCCCCACATGAGGCTCCCTGCTCAGTGGGGAACCTGCTTTTCCCTCTTCCTCTGCCTGCTGCTCCCCCTGCTTTTTACTCTCTCTGTCAAATAAATAAATAAAATCTTAATAAAATAAAATAAAATAAAATAAAATAAAATAAAATAAAATAAAATAAATGAAAGGAGTCAATGGCAAAGAGTTTGGTCTTTAAAGATGAATGCTCGTGTTGATGTCTGAGTTCTCCATGAGATACCAAGCTGAGAACAGAACTGCAGAGGTTTCAGTAGGGTAACTGTGTGAAAGAAGATGAGGAATCTTAGAGAAACCAGACCACAGTGCAAGTCTGACCCAAGGGAAGAAGAGAGGGAGAGATGTTGGTAGAAGTGTGCTAGACTGCCATGTAGTCTGAGGAAGGTTTGGCAAGGTCTTCAGAAGCCTTCAAACCAAAGGTTGGTTTCAAAAGGGTCCTGTGTTTCCCAGAAACCTGCTGCCTTAGGAAACATCCAGTTCCTGGCTGGGAGAAGCCTGCAGGAAGCATGCTCTCAGTGCTAACAAGGATGTGGATTTCAGAATGCAGCAGCTGGGATCCTTGGTCCATCCTGCTAGAGCTCTGTGAGGTGCAATGAAAAGGAGAGGAAAATTATTTAAGAATTTTCATTAAATACGTATTAAATGCTTTTGATAAGGGCTTCATGTGAATTATTATATTTAATGTATATAGTAATCACTCAAGATAAGTACTAGAATATAACAATTTACAAAATGAGGAATCAGGGGCGCCTGGGTGACTCAGTCAGTTAAATGTCTGCCTTAGGCTCAGGTCATAATCGTAAGGTCCTCGGATTGAGCCCTGTGTTGGGCTTCCATGCTCAGCGGATAGTCTGCTTCTCCCTCTTCCTTTACCCCTCCCCTCACTTGGGCTCTCTCCTTCAAATAAATAAATAAAATCTTCAAAAAAAAATTAGGAATCCGAGGTATGGAGAGGTAAAATAATTGGCCCAAGGCCATAAGCTAGTTATGGAGTATAAGCAGGAGTCAAGGAAGGTCTAACTCCTAAACCCATGCTTTTAACTTCTGAAGTTAAGTGGTTGACAGAAAATAAAAAAACAGGCAAACAAAAACAAAACAAAACAAAACAAACAGGTGAACAAGAAGGTATAGGGAGAAAAAAGAACTATAACAAAGAAATTAATGGCCATTCTTACAAATGCTAAATCCTTTAGTTAGTTTAGATGAAAAAGAAAAAGTGAAAAGAAAGATTCCAATTTTGTTTTTTTCCTCCAAAGTACTGATTTGCTACTATATTCTGTGGAGCTCTCTAGTAATGTTTTAGTAACAAGTGGTGGAATCTCCCCCTTGCTAGTCTCCCACTTAAACTGTGGTTCAATCTAAAACATCTGTTCTGAATAGACTATGAAGTTTTGAGGCCATTCCTGAAATGTTTGAAGAATTGAAATGTGTCTGGATGATGACATCAATAGTCTTCTGAGATCTTTCCCTATTTTCAGTATCGGTATTTTACCAAAAGGAAAAAAATATGTTAAATAGTTTGAAAGACTGCTTAAGTATTAGTTTACTCAAGGTATCATCTTGTCTCAGGCAGACCTTTCATGGAGGGATGACATGAAAACAAAAACACAGACCCAGAACGCATTTTTAGAGGTAGAGCTATTCTCCCTCTCTAATATATAGATAAGTGGGTAATTTTTAAATAGGTTATAATAAAATAATACTTAGGAACTTTGCATATTATCTTTCTAAAAGTAGTAATTATGTAAGACAACCTCGTAAATTTTTCATAAACCTCTATTTTGTTTTATTTGATGAATTTAACATGTCGGAAATAAAGATTAACTATTTTTTATGAAAGAAAGTGGTAACATTTACCTATCCTTTGCTGTACATTGAATGTCTGATTGAGTTATAAATAATCATAGATAGATAAAAGCATATTGCATGTAATCTTTTAAAAAGCAGTTTTGAGTTATCTAAACTAGAGAAAAGAATAGATATGCAAGCAATTATAATGAATTACAAGACAGAAGAAGAATGGCTACTTTTAGAAAAACTAAGAACCAGGAGGAAGCTCTATAGGGTATGATTAAAGGGTACATTCTGACACCAGCTTGCCTAGGTTTGAATTCTGGCGATTATAGCTACGTGTTCTTGGACAATGTGCTTCAATCATCTATCACCTCACTTTAATCAATTGTAAAACAGAAATGACAGTATTTAGAATGGTGCCTAGTACATAGAAACAATCGATGAATAATTCTTAGAAGTAATTATCAGCAATAAGGGGAAAGGGTTAACGGCGAATTCTAAATCATAGTGAAAAGGATGGTCAATGGCTAATGATTTTTAAAAGGCTAACCTAACAATACTTTGTTGAAGATTTCTTTATAAGAAAATACTTTTAAAGAGAGATAATAGCAGTAATAATGTATTTAACTGATGGCAATAAAGTAGGTTTCTGAATCTCTTCTCTAACTTGGATATTTAACAGTTCTTTCTATAAATTTTGGTGTGCTTTTCATACCAAGATCTTTTTTTCCTGGATCTCAAAAATATATATATTTTAAAAAAGAAAAATAAAAACCCTATACCCATTGTTCAAAAAGTGTCAGTAATTTCTTATTCATAGACTATTCAGTTCTGCGTTTAAGAACCATTTTACCCATGAAAGTAATGAGTAAAGGCAAATGCTAATTGTTATTGAATATATGGATGTCTTCAAGACCTCGTCAGCGTCCTCTAGGAAAAGACCAGCAGATACACACCTGTAGTCAAACAAAGTTGGGTTTATTACTCATTTCAATAAAAGAGGTAATATACTATGGGGAATAATGGATCCTGTCAACATGAAGGTGCTACAAAGATTGCTGGAGGGTTTGGCATTTTAATAGGTGATAGCGACAGACGATTCAAGTGTGTGGTCTTTACTCCGATCAGGTGCTGTCAGGAAGCAGAAGCGATTCCATGATTTATATTTTAATATATATTTTCTGTAAGACAGGAGGAATGAAAAGAAGCTACATTCCCAGTTGGTAAAGAAGCAGCAGCCACTCAAATGCTGGGGTTGGTGGCGGAAGGTTTGATACGTTGACACCTTATACTGTGAACTTGTTTTTGTTTGTGCTTGGACGAGATCACAGCATGGCCTTGTTTTTTGATTAATTTCAGCGCAGACACAGAGTGAGTGTCCCTTTTGATTTTCTTGTCCTGTGAGATTATTTATGTTCAAAAGGAGAACATAGTTCTATGCTGGCCTAACTGTGAATAACTGGCCAATTTCTAACAAAGCCAAGGTCTGGATATTATTATTAGATCATTTTCCTGGTGTCAGGGGAAGGTTTTTCTTTCTCAAACCCAAACAGAAAAATCACAATAATATATACCTAAGTGGTCCATGCATATTAGTTACTGGGTAACAAATAACCCTGGAATTTAACAGCTTAGAACAATGAATGTTTGTTATCTAAGAGTTCCTGTGGGTTAGAAATTTAAAAGTGGAATGGGTGGGTGATTAGGGCTCAGGATCTTTTTTTCTTTTTAAGATTCTATTTATTTATTTGACAGAGAGCAAGAGCACAAGCAGGGGGAGCAGCAGGCAGAGAGAGAAGCAGGCTCCCGCTGAGCAAGGAGCCTGATGCAGGACTGGATCCCAGGACCCTGGGATCATGACCTGAGCTGAAGGCAGATGCTTAACCAACTGAGCCACCCAGCACCCCAGGATCTTTTATGATGTTGCAGTCAAGATGTGGGCTGGGGCTACAGTCGTGGGAAGGCTTGACTGGAGTTAAAGGAACGGCTTCCAAAATGATTCACACACATGGCAGTTGACATACTGTCTGTTTCCCACCCTGTGGGCCAGTCTGTAGGATTGAGTATCCTTACAGGGTGACAGTTTACTTGCCCCAGAGAAAGTGATCCCAAAATGCAGAATGGAACCTGCAAGCATTTTTATGACCTACTGTCAGAAGTCACATACATAATTTCTGTAATATCTTATTGGTTATTGATATGGTTGCTACGTCTCCAGAAATCATATACTGAAGTCCTAATCCCCAGTGTGATGGTATCTGATAGTGAGACGTCTGGAAGGGAATTAGGTTTAGATGAGGATATGAGGTAGAGCCCTCATAATGGGCTTAGTACCCTTTATAAAAAGGGGAAGAGACCAGAGCCCTCTCTCTCCCTGCCGTGTGAGGATACAGCAAGAAGACTGCCATCTGCAAACTAGGAAAACACGCTCATTAGCCACCAAATCTGCCAACATCTCTCAGCCTCCAGAACTGTGAGAAACAAATGTTTGTCGTTGGAGCTACCCAGGCTCTAGTTTTTTTGCTAAGGGATCCTGAACTAAGGCAGCTATCCCAGTCAGTCCAACTCATTGTGAGAGAGAACTATCCAAGCTCGTGAACAGCAAAAAGCAAGGAGCACTGACGACTAGCATGGAGGCTGCTTACTCTACATGTTCCAAAGTAAACCATACAGGAAGTCCGTCCTAGATAGTCTGTGGCATACACCGATAGGTACTTCCCCTTCACAAAATGACTGAGCAGAAATCACAAACCAAGTGGCATCTAGCAAAGCACAGAAACATACAAACAAGAAATACCAAAAGAATGTGTCTGTAGTAATAGGAAGCCCCTATTTTAAGTAGCCTTGAGGATTCATAACGTATAGGATGATGATGTTTTCCATGTGCTAAAATGAAAACTGGGACAGACAATAAAGGAGACTGTCTGGGGGATATTGACTTTACTACTGACTTTATTATGTCAGTAATGAGCAAACCCAAACAACTTCATACGAGAAATAAAAAGCTCCTGAAGAACTTAGCCGACTGACTTAAAGAAATACAAGGTCTTCTGATGGCATTTACCATTCTGTCACCTGTGCCAAAGGCTGATATTAATAGTGTGAGTATTCAGCATTAAATTCTGACAAAGGAATCCTGGACCGCCCAAACGGAAATAAATTTTCTTCCTGCTACTTCCCAAAACTGAAGATGTAAGAATGTTGCAATTGAGCTACCCAAGAGCAAAAAAAACCTTTTAAAAGATAGAGTTGAACCGAGAGCTTATCTCAAAGGACAGCGAGAAATCTTATTATTCAGTAAAACAGGGGAAGTTATAACATATTCACTTTCCTAATAAATATATTAATGCCATAGCTTGAGGAATAGGAAAACCTCAGTTCAATGGGAAAAATTATTTTCATGAATTCCTGAGTGCTGATTGAGATGATTTTTAATATAATACTCTTTAAATATGTAAAATAACAAAATTTGGTGTAAACTCATAGCTCCTATAAAGAGATCAAAATAAAACATGTTTTAAAATGGAACATGATAAAACATTTAATATTTAAATTAAGAGAAGATGGTGTTCATAAAGGGAATGAATCACTTATGAAATAAATATTATACGGCATGCCATAGCACTGGTATCATTAAACCCAGCACATGTCTAGAAGTGTGTGCCTTGGGATAACTCAAATCTCCCATCAATTCCTACATGTAGACCATACCTGTATCATAAAACTTTGAGTCTGTCTCTTCTTTTGACAATAGCTCTTTGGAGTTAAACCATTATCATTGCCAAAGTAATTATAAACAAAGATAGGAAGACAATACTACAATGGCATGATTTTAATTAACTATAAAATACTAATATAGACCATGCAACACACACACACACACACACACACACACACACACACACACACACACACACACATCCAGCATGTAATGGATATGTGTGTATTTGGATTAGTATTGAAATTAAAACACACAAATTTGGGAAATAAACAAATAAACCTTGATGAGTCCTAAATGTGTCTTTCAGAGAAAAATGGGGGGGGGAGTACTTTTCTTTGGTTTGAATTGAAGTGAAGGTGGGAGTAGGTGGAAGACTTAAACTCTCACTGAGGAAACAGTTATTATTCGGAAAATGTGATGGTGAATGTTAGAATGAGATCCATAGTAACAGAGGCATTGCCCACACAACCGCCCTGGGATTCTATGGCACCTGTGCCAGGTAGACATCGACAACCGGCGGCCAGTGCCAGAGTCCAGTTTTATACGTACTTATGCTTCTTTTGTGGGAAGTGAATTGGTTTGGGACAGATATTCTGCAAAATCCGTGTACGTTATGATCTGTGAAGAAATTCCTGTTGAGAGTCAAGGGTGGAACGTGCAAACGGGGACTGCTTAAAACTCATTAGATTTACATTCAAAGAACACCAATTCCATTTAACAGTGCCAGATACAGTATACACAGAATACCATTACATTTGTTGTTTGAGAAACTGTTAAATTCCAGAATTCTAGAATGTATTTTGGCCCTTTGTTTCCATTTTAAATTCAAACAACAGAAAAATTGACAACCTCCACGCTTCCTTGTTATTTGTAACATCCTGCTAACAAACCATTTCCCACTAGTCTAAATGACGATGTAGTTACAACTGAGAAGAGTTCACAGGCTAGAGCACCTGTCAGAATTCTATCAAACCAGCATCCAGCTCATTTACAATGGACAAAAAACAAAACAAAACAAAAAAACAGGAAAATCAAGAGCAAGTCTTTTCCTCTTCTTCTCAGAGGGTTATGTCTTTTGAGCCAGAGGAACTGCACATTTTGAAATTTTTCCTGGCAGTCACAACACCCAGCTTTCTATAGGAGATACTCTAATATGTGTAACTCGAGGAAGGAGAAAGAACTGTTTCTCATATAGCAGCCCTGCCAGAGATGTGCCCTCTTGTACAGAAGCCTGCTTTGATACAGCAATTTCCTTTGTCCAGTACTGTAAAGAATGTGGAAATTCATTCAACGTGAAATATGCTGTTTACTTAGGAGTGTTCTAACTCTGAAAGCCTAATGTGTAGTCAACCAACTAAAGGGAAAAACTTAAAAGATGAGCAAATCTAAGTAGATGCAATTATTTTCACTGGCAAGCAGGTGTCAAAGGTTTTTTTTTTTTTCTTTTTCTTTTTTCTTGTGTGTGTCAGCGGTTTTTTTTTTGTTCTTGTGTTTGAGTTGAAATCTCCCTCCTGTTGAGTAATATAAAGTTGTGATTTAAGCATTCATTCTGTTAGCCCTGTGTATTTTGTGACAATGAACAAAGCAAATGACTCAAGGGAGTGAACTTTTGTGTATTAGCTAACTTAATTTTCATGGTTAATTTTTAAGAAATTGGGGAAAAAATCTTTAAACCGCATACATGTATGCAAGACTGAAGAAAAAGATACTTTAGCCATTTAAGCATATTATAAAGAGTAATGAAATTCTTAAAATAGATAATATGTACCTTCATTTGTGTAATTTCTTACTTCTATGCCCATTTCATTTCAAAGATAAATCTAATAGTTTTCTATATTCACATAATGTGCACATAATATAGATTTAAAACTAAATTTAAATATTCAATTTACCATTATTCATATTTCAGCACTGGGTCATAAAATCATTTTTATACCCTTATTAACCAAATCAAATTTCATTGTAAATCAAGGAATTGCTTAAAAAAAGATACACTCAAATCTCAGAAACTATTCAATATTAAATTGATAATAAATATAATAATGGTTCTTTACTTCTGTATAATAATGGTTCTTAGATTACACCAAATTCTAAGTTTTCTGATACTTCAGAGAATATACATCTTCTCAAGAGCACTTAATATATTAATAGGGAGTGACTAAAATTATCAGAGATCTGAATTAAACATTATACATATTTTTGCATGAATTATACTATTGGTGTTTACTGGATCAAGACAATTACTTATAATTATCTTTGAAACTGAAAAGTACAATTACGCCTTATTTATACAAAATTACCTGGAAAAACTTTATAGAAATAAAATCTTACTTTTTTTTCAAAGATTTTATTTATTTATTTGTCAGAGAGAAAGAGAGAGCACAAGCAGGGGGAGCAGGCAGGGCAAAGGGAGACGCAGGCTCCTGGCTGAGCAAGCAGCCCAGTGCAGGGCTCGATCCCAGGACCCCGGGACCATGACCTGAGCTGAAGGCAGATGCTTAACAGACTGAGCCACCCAGGTGCCCCAAAATCTTATACTTTTAAGGAGCAAAACTTTTAAGAAGTTGATTACTTTCATAAAAAATGCATAAATGCAAAACCTTCTGTATTATCTTAATCCAAGTACAATAAATTCCCAAAAACATTTTCTGAGATTACCTTCTGAGAATAACAGGTTGCTAAACCACATGCTATCACCAGGGCATGCTATTTTTGAGAAGGCCTGTAACTTTCCCGGGTCTTAGCTTCCTCATATGTAAATTATAACAGCTTCTATAAATTATTTTTGTACCTCTAAAACCACGTATGATTTAAGTGATACCCCCACTTAAGAAAAGTCTTAGGAAACTTCATTGTCTTGAAAGAAGCCAAGCACTGTATTTCCATGGTGAAAATATTCCAGAATAGTGATAACATTTACTGAAATCTTAGTTTTGCCAGGCAATGTTTTAAGTAACTTACATAGATTAATTTGATTAATCCACACAGCAACTCCGTGACGTAGGTGCTATTGCTCCCTCCAGTTTACGACTGAGGAGATTGAGATCTACAGAGTATAGGAAAATTGCCTGAGTTCACACAACTAGCAAAGGGAGGAGTAATCTGACCCCAGAGCTGCTTTATATAACTTCACTGAAAAAAAAGAGGCATGCTTTTAGTTGTATATGTCATTATCACACTATTTCAATTCAACAAATATTAACTGACTTCCAATTATGAAGAGGTGCTAGGGAAGATATAAAGACCAAAAGCCATCTTTAATCTTCCAAATACCACAAGTTGAGTTATGCAAATTCTAAAATTGTGACAAGAGATCTGCACTAGGAGGTAGACAATCTTCCCATGCCTGGTCCCATTACTTACTGGCCAGGTAACTTTAGGGAACTCAACTACGATTATTTGCCTCTGTTTCCTCAGTGTACACTCTGTCTAATAACACAAATCCTTTTATTTTACAGATATGCTTCTTCAAAGATTAAAGGAAATGACATGCTCTGTAGGGCAAAAGGTGAATATTAGTTATATTATGATTAATAACAGTTATTTAATTACTAATAAACACAATTCTACAAAGAGATTTGATGTAACTTAAACTGGGAAGTTCAGATATACTTTGAATCAAGATGGCTGTCTTTAACACAGCATTTAAAGTGAATTACTTGAACTCTCTGAGACTTGTATTTTACTCACATACTGAAAGCAATTAAACTCATTAATTTATAAAGTATTTTGTGATTCTTGGATGAAACAGATTATGAAAACTTAAGTTATTTATTATAATAATTCAGATTTTACCAAACATATACATATATGCACATATTAATTTCCTGGCATTTATGCCATGCCATGACTTTTCTCCAAAGGCCCCAAGCCTTTTCATAAATTTGAATTTAATTTCATAGGTGTTAATTTTCACAACTGAAGAGTTACAGAGGCACCTGCAATGTTTTTTTGGTATAATTCTACTACAATATAGGTGTCTAGTAATCTGCAAATTCATGAGGATCACTTCAAAGTAAACTGAAAATCCCTGTGCAATGTTACACATGGCAAACTTGCAGATAATAGAAGACAACTGTCATGTACTTTCTAAATCTTCCCGTTTTCCTGCAAAGTGCTCAATACCTTTTTTATCAGTGTTCAGTGTGTCCTAGATTTCAGACTGTTACCCTCTGGTCACTTTCCTAAAGACATGCTCTGACATCTACAATTTCTACTTCCTTCCTTTTAATATAGGCTGTAGAAACATTGACCTATCTGTAATTTTCTTCCCACAGCATGCTCTTTACCCTGCCATGCTATAGTACAGAAAAGTTTGCATTGTACAGTCCAACAGTTATTTACCATAGAAATGACACTGATTACATGGGTAAGCTAAACTAAGTGGGTTCCTTTCAAAGAAAATGGTTGGCTCCTACACCAACGAGAGAAAGTAAACCAGCATACACATTTCATATACTTCTCTACCCACAGTATAGCCAAGTAATAAAGTCAATGAGAACTGACTTTGCCACAGAATTCTCAATGTTGCAGGTGTTTGAAAGCACTCACTGCAACCCAAAGCCAAAATTCCTTGCTCAGTCTCAGATGCCAGCCAGATTTCAGATATGGAATCAACTGACTGAAGTAGCTATATTGTGGTGAGACAAGACCTCCCAACACCATAGAAAGTATATACTCTGATGGTTTTCCCAGTCTTGGGGAAAGGGGAATATCTGGTTATTTCAAGGACTATACCAAGGTCTGACTTCATGTTGGAACTAAGGGACCCAAAAAGCTATCAAAACTGCCCTATTGGGAGGGAGTGCTTACAGAGACCAAGTAATAAATGGAGTCCTGGCTAGGATCCTGGTTCATGGCGGATCCTGGTTCACAAGGTCCATGAACCCACCAAGTAATCATTTCCTTAGTCCCCAAATATATAATTGGAAAGGATTATACTTAGTAGTTAGAGTAACTCCCACATTGAGTTCTTAGACTATGAAATAAGAGTAGGTGTGCCTGGGCAGTCAGTTAAGCAACCAGCTCTTGGTCTCAGCTTAGGTCATGATCTCATGGGTTGTGGAATGGAGCCCTGCATCAGGCTCTGCGCTCAGCAGGGAGTCTGCTTGAAAGATTCTCTCCCTCTCCCCCTCCCTCCCACTCGCTCTCTCTCTCTCAAATAAATAAATAAGTCTTTAAGAAAAATAAAAAGTAAAAATAAGAAATAAGATAAAAATAGATTAGTGTCATCAGTAAAGACCTAAAAGATACATGATTGTGTCTCTATTATATCTCCACTTCATTTGCCACTGTGGTTCCTGCAGAAACTACATGATTACTGGAGATGGCTGTAGAACACTGCAGGCTTAGTCAAGCAGAGGTCCTAGTCCCAACTGCTATGCTAGTCATAGCATTTCTAATAGAGCACATTAGTAAAGTCTCACGTGCATGTAATGTGATCACTGACTTGGTAAATACTATTTTTTCCATTTCACTTAGATAAGAAAATGAGAAACAGTTTGCATTCATGTGAGATGGACAACAATATTCATTCATAGTTTTGCTTCAGATTTATATTAACTCTCTCACTCTCTGTCACAATATAATCCAAAGAAGTCTGGACCATTAAGAGTTGTATTCTGCTGGAAGCACTAAGTGTAAAAATTCAGATGAGTCTAGCAAGCGGGCATTTTAAGATGGAAGTATTCTGTCCTGCTTTGAGCCTGAGAGGGTGAGAATGTATGAGTAAGCTGCATGATCAGGTGCCCACACTGTTTGTGGCCATATTGTGGGGAGGGGCCCTTATGACCAGCTGAAGGAGGAGAAATACTAAACTGAGGTTGGTTTACTGATAGATTCTCAGGGTGGAAACAAAAAATGAATGGCAGTTGACTTCAAGAGTTGTCTTGAAAGATGATGGAAATGAAAAGTCTACCCAGTAGACATAACTACAATGATGTACATAGTATTCGTCTTCCCACACCCCTGGGCTCTTCAAGGTTGGAGATCTTAGTTCACAAAATTGACACACTCATGTGAGAAAACACAGCAGGGGTTTCACTGGACTGCAAATTACAAGTTACACCAGGAATTTTAGGACTCCTTATATCCAGGGACCAACAGGTGAAAAGGAGAATCACTATACTGGCAGAGGTAATTAATCCTGATCAGCAGAAAGAAGTAGGGCTTCTTTTATACAATGGAGGAAGAAGATGTGTGAAACCCAGCTCATACATTTTGGTGCCCCCAATATTGTCTTATCCTATTCTAACTATGAATTTACATGTATAAAAATTCCATCGTGAAAACAAAATAACCTCTTGAGAATGAAGTTTTAGATCACATTACTTAGTAAGCTACCAAGACATACTGAAGTGATAACTGATGGTAAGTGAAATTTAGCATGGATATAGGGGAGAAAGGAAATTCAGAAATTCAGCAAGACATAGGATAGAAAGGGTGAGTGTAGTTGCAACCCCAAGACCAAATGCAATGACTAAAACCAGATTGGTCCATTAACCCCTATCTATGTTTTCCTTCAGGAGAGAGGTCCATGGATGGAAGAGCTTGGGGTGGGGGGGCTATTCCGAACTTGAATGTAAAATAGATCTTATTCAAAAAAGGAATGAATTGCAGCCCCCATAAAAATGCACAGCTCTGGTCTCCAGTTTAAGGTGTGTAACAGACTAATAGCCCCGGCTGCTGCCCTGGAAATTCACAAGTATATCCACTCTGATGCCCATGGACTACTTCCAGCCAATGACTGAGCACGCAGGCCTGGTTTCTTGAGATATAGGACACCTCTGTCAGGTGACTTTGACTTGAAGATTCCCCACCAGCTTGACCAAAGCTGTGTTGTAGTCTGTGATTCTTCCAATCCAATCATGTTTTCTTGTCTCCCTTCCTAAGGGATGAATTTCACGACAGTCTCAAAACTTTTCCCACCACCTATGTCTCCCTTTCCTTTTCCCTTCAAAAGTATTTCCTCCAAAAAATGTTTTACACAACTAAATCTTGTGTTGGTGTCTTCTTCTCAGAAGTCTGACACACTGTGTGTGAATGTACACACATGCACAGGCACATATGCAAACACATTCACACACACTCACACTTCTCTACCATTCTTCTTCACCCAAAAATATGATTTGGAGATCTTCCATATTAGTTCTGTAGAACTGCTTAATTTTTTTAAACATGTGCATGATAGGACATTGTATAAATGTATTGTATGATTGTATTATTTAAATGTATTAGAGTTCATTTAATAAGTTGCATTGATAGAAATTACATTATATTCATTCCTTACACTAATCTTGCTCCTATGAGTCTCAGTGTACATACATTATAAATTGAGATTTGCTAATATCTATTACTATATATTTACTATAAGTTGTGGAGGTGCAATTGCTGGACTGGACGGCTTTTCAGTTTGTAAATTCAAGCTTTCCTTTCTGTTTGGAAAGGGTATGGAATTATACAATTAGGATTTTCCTTTCTTCCATTATTTTTATTTCTTGCCTTCGTAGACACCAATTATTCATACATTAGAACACTTGGGAACAGTTTTCAAATCAATCATTTTCTCTCAAATCCATTTTGGTTCATTATTCACTTCTATTCTTATCTCCAGTTTCTGTCCATTCCATTAACTATGTTTGCTCAACAGTACCTGTTCTTTCTGTGTCCCAAGTGCTGTTCATTTACAGAACCTCCCAAAGCAAAAAAGAAGAAGAAACAAGTACACATTATCACTTAAGTTGAATGAGGCACATCTGTAACACCGAAACACTGTAAATGAGGAGTCGTCCAAACATTACAGAGATCAAACCGTGTCAGAGGACATGGAGGGAGCAGTCCCGTGGCTACGGATCTGTGATGACAGATCTCAGGCAAAGCTGCCAGAAGGCAGTTCTCTAAATGAGAGGCACTTTCTGTTTAGGTACAGCCTCATGCTACCTACTTTTGTCCACACACTGCCTGTGGACTAGGACTCTGCCTCTCTATCTGGAACATTCCAGTAGTTTTGTCAATACTCCATTTTCTTTTCTTCTCCAACTCTTCTCTATATTCTCAGCCAATATGATTTTCTAAAATTAAAATCTTATCACTCCATGCTCCTCTTGAAAATTATTCCATGTCCAGAGGCTCCAACTTAACCTGCCCCTGGCCTACTGGTTCTAGAGGTCATCCTTACATTTTCCCTCTACTTCCTCATACCCCTCATTTTTAACTCGTGGCCTTTTGCCTTTATTTCCTCTGACTGGAACGTTCTTCCCACTGACGTTTGCATGTCCACTTGGTGTCAAGTACAGTCCTTCTCAAAACATTCTTCTCCTTACCATGGTATGTAAAATAGCTGCTTTAAGATTGAGGAAATACCGACATTCAGACAGTATAGGTTATCCATCTATTTTGAATGTATATAGTTTCTAAAGAATCCACTAACCATTACCAATTGACTTTTAAATAATAATAATTTCAATTTTATGATTTTGAAACTTTCTGATATGTTAGATTTTCCAATTAATGTGATGTCTATATTTTTTCTCTTCTTCCATAAATAATAATAATATAGAGACATTCAAAACTTTCTGAAAGTTCTTTAATCAGTTTACTATAAATAAGTCTGTTTTTCTGCTCTTAGTACTGATAGATACATTAACCATAACCAAAGCAATATACATACAAATGCAAGCAAAATAAATATTTTGAAGTGAATATTTCCTATAAGAAATAATTTACTAAGTAGTTTTAAAATGTCTTATATATTAAATATTTTAAATGATTTTATAAAGCTAGAAAGCAGTTTTGCTATTGCGTCCATGCATTATGAAAATGATTAATTATGGATTTGTAACATGTTTTCTTTATCAGAAGAGAAAATATATCTCGATCTAATACAGCAATTTGGCACTATAGCAGGATATACATAGTTCAAGTTTTTATTTTTTTATTTTATTTTTTTAAAGATTTTACTTTTATTTATTTGACTGAGATAGAGACAGCCAGCGAGAGAGGGAACACAAGCAGGGGGAGTGGGAGAGGAAGAAGCAGGCTCACAACAGAAGAGCCTGATGTGGGACTCGATCCCGGAACGCCGGGATCACGCCCTGAGCTGAAGGCAGACGCTTAACCGCTGTGCCACCCAGGCGCCCCACATAGTTCAAGTTTTTAAATAAATAAAATACAAATATTTTATTTTCCCTTATTTCCCTACTTTGGTAATGAATACATTTATTTCTGGTAAGGAAGTATGTAAGACTATGGTCTACCAGTACTTGCTGTAAAATGAAATGGTTTTTATTTTTCTGCTGTTGGTTTTGTGTATGTGTGTTTCTATGTGTCAATGTGTGTGTGTGTGTGTGTGAATGTAATTTGGAATTTTTTTATCTTTTTATTTTAAAAACTGTACTACTAATATTTCTTGTGAAAAGAAAAAAATGAGGAACAAAAAGAATATGATAGGATCAATGGATGCTTGGGGAACTGAATAGATTCCAATCCACTGAATTAGATGCCGAGAACCAAACCAAGTATAACCGTTTAAGGGAATTTACTGCAGAAGCTGGGGAAGTTCTAGTAAGTGGCTCAAGAGAACACACTGCAAAGTGTACCACATTTGACTTTAAACTGTGTAAGAAAGGAAAGCTTACCCACTAGCCATATGACTCTTCCATCAAATGGACCATGTGAGTGTTCCAGCTGGGTATCTAATATGCTTTTTGGGAAAATGATAGGGACCTTTCCTCCCTGAGATGACTACTAATTAGCTCATTTTGAATACTAAGCGACACCTGGACATACCACAGGGTTTCAGTTTGTCACCCCCAGCAATCATAATCCCAATCCCCAAAAGAACCACTAGATAGTTGGTGGGGTGTTGGAAGAAGACTGGAGAAGAGCCTTTTCATATGTTCTAGATACAGTGGTTGCTAAAATGAGCAAGTCCAATGCAAAGGTGATTAGGATGGGGAAAGTAATGGAATAAGTATACATTGCTGGAAAACCTTTTCGGGTTCTTCATATCCCACTACCACCAACAAACACATTCCTCTAGAGAACCGTTGTGTAATATATTAAATCAAATGGTCCTCCAATTGCTAACCACCCATGTCACCTACTACAAGATTTGGTCTTCATCTAGACGACACACATATTACTTGTCCTAATTATGCTCAGAAAGTAGTTTTAAACATCCATTTAGATGACACAGTACAATGTACGTTTCAGTGTTTAAGTGTCCTGTTGTGTGTATCTAATCATAAAGTAATATATTAATCAGTAATTGTTTTTTATTGAAACATAACTGATGTAATATTATATTAGTTTCAGGCATAAACATAATGACTCTATATTTGTGTACATTGCAAATAATCATCACAATAAGTCTAGCGAACATCCATCCCTACATAGTTGTGAAATATTTTTTTCTTGTGAAGGGGCTTTTAACGTCTACTCTCTTAATAACTTTCAAATATGCAATGCAGTGTGAATAAATATAATAAAACATGCTGTTCATTACATCCCCATGACTTATTTTAAAGTAGGTAGTAGGCGCATATTTACTGTAATGATGAATTCTAAATGATCTGAACTTTTATTAGGAATATTTAAAAAGAAGAAATAATATATTTTAATATTTTAATGATCAGTTTTTTATACAATTTCTTAATTAAATGATCTGAAATGATTTAGAAGCCATAAAAGTATAAATTTTGTTTCATCATAAAATGATCTTTTTTAAAAATGGAATGACTTATTGATAAGAATTTTAGGTCACAAACTTCCTGGGGTAGATAAGATCTAGTTTTGAAACACTAAAAAGAGGGTGAAGACAGAATTTGGTATGCTTGGAAAGTTCCTGTTATTCTGGAGATTTTATTAAAATCACCCTCTTTTAACGCTCAGAAGTGTTGTCTGTATGGCATACAATGTTGTTGCTCCTTTCTGAGCCTCTAAAATGTTATGATATTCATCCTGCTCCATTACCTGCATCAACTTACTTCTTGGCGTCCTCTTCTCTTCTGAGCTCCTCAGAGGCCACCACTTCTTTTAATTTCATTCTACCTACTTTAAACATGTTTGTCTTGGCTGATAATTTAGAGAGAGTCTCTTAATTTCATTTCTCTGCAATTTCGTGTCCTGCTTTGTAATTCAGGGCTCTAATGTTGGGAAAATTTAAGATGATATCAAATCATGTGTAAAAAGTGTATCCATTCTGTCTATATATTTGGGCTATAAATTTTGAGACATTTCAATAAATTAACACGTTAAATTTCAGAGATAAAGAAGTCTACATTTGCATAGTGCTTTCCACTTTATAACATATTTCCACGTAAATCACGTCACCATGTTCCTTTATATGAAAAACATTTATTTCCTACAACCTCTCTGTCATGATGATCAAATAAATGTGTCTTTTTGCCAATGCTGAAGGTACATTCTTGGCAAATGCTATCTACCCAAAAGCAGAATTTTCAGCCTTCCCTTAGGAGCCTGGTATTACTGCAGATATCTAAAACTGATTTCAAGTTCTCTTTAGCTCCATAACACTTCAATAATTCATCTTCGTTTTCACGGCCACTGCCCTTTGTTCGACCCTACATAAAAACCTATAGTTTCTATCTTCTTTCTGCTGAAAAAGCAACTCAAAAGACAAACATCAAAGTCTTTACAAAAGGCTTGTTATTCATAGCATGGTATGAGACGATATCACATCTTTCCCCAGTACTCCAAAGAAATATGTTCAGGCCCATCCACATAGCAGTACCTAGTTCAGTTATGCTTCCAAATCTGATAGTTATCAGTTAGAGGAAAATTGTCCAGGTCTTTCGCATAGTACCTTACATATTTTAAGGTAGCCTATTATTCAATAGACAATATATAAAAAGTAATTTCTAAATTTCTATATAAAATCCTTAAACAGTTTCTTAAGTTAAAACGATGTCAATGATAAACCACATCATTCTAAATAAGTTCAGTTTATTCTTAACTTTTACCCAAAATAAATTTCCTCTATATCATATCAGAGTTTTGAACCAAAACATACAACTTCATTGTGATAGAGATATTTACCAACATTTCTGGTTCTTCACTTTCTAGGCACACAACAGGATCTCTAAATGTTAGGAGTAGCCAGTGAAAAGTGAGCTTCCATAGACAGTCTTTAAAAGTTAATGGTGCACATTCACACAGTCCCTTCCTTTCTGTGCCAGGCTGTATTCCCAAGAGTTAAGGCTCAGTCAGCCTGAGTCCCTGTGTAAGGACGCTGTTGGATATGCAGCCTGAGAGAAAAATAAACACTTCTTGTTTTAAGACACCAATATTTTGAGGCTGTTTGTTACAGGGCTATAATATAATTTATCTTGACTGACTCATTAACAAAAATGAAAATTAATCATGTGTCACAAGGAGGCTGCAGTAGGCTGGCTAACGGCCACCCAAAGATATCAGGTCCTAAGACCCAGAACCTATAAATGTTGCAAGAGAAAAACATCTTTGCTGATGTAATTAAATTAAAGATCTTGAGGCTGAGCGATTATCCTGGATTATCCAAGTGGGCTCTAAATTCAATCAAAGAAGTCTTACAAAGTCAGAAGGTAATTTTACACAGATATACAGAGAAGAAATCAATATGGAACTGGAGCAGAGAAAGATGTGAAGATGATGGTCTTGAAGACTGGAATGATGTAACTATAATCCAAGGAAAACCAGTAGTCAACAGAAACCAAAAAAAGCCAAGGAATGGATTCTCCCCTAAAGCCTTTGGGAGAATGGCTCTTCTGATATTTTGGTTTTATTTTTTATTTTTATTTTTATTTTTATTTTTTATTTTTTATTTTTTTAAAAGATTTTATTTATTTATGTGACAGAGAGACAGCCAGTGAGAGAGGGAACACAGTAGGGGGAGTGGGAGAGGAAGAAGCAGGCTCATAGCGGAGGAGCCCGATGTGGGACTCGATCCCGGTACGCCGGGATCACGCCCTGAGCCGAAGGCAGACGCTTTAACGACTGCGCTACCCAGGCGCCCCTTGATATTTTGGTTTTAGTGCAGTGCTATTGACAGGACTTCTAGCTTCCAGAGATGTGAAAAAAGAATTCCTGTTGTTTTAAGCCATCAGGTTTGTGGTAATTTGTTATAGCAGCTCTATCTCTCTGTATATTTATGTATTTTATACTAATTTATATTTATTTATAATTTATTAATTTATAGATAATAAAAAATATATTATAAAGTAACAAATATTACATGTATGCATTTATTTCTTTATCTCCTACTGGCTCTATTTCTCTGGAGAACCAGGAGTAATACATATTTTTTCTTTTTTTTAGAAGATTTTATTTTTTTATTTGAGAGAGAGAGAGAGTGGCAGCGGGAGCAGTGGGGGAGAGGGAGAGAGAGAATCCTCAAGCAGACTCCCAGCTGAGCACAGAGCTTAACATGGGGCTCAACACTGGGCTCGATCCCAGGACCCTGAGATCTTGACTTTAGTTGAAATCAAGAGTTGGATGCTTAAGCAACTGAGCCACCCAGGTGCCCCTGAGTAATAACATCTTTAAAATAGATTTTGTAAAGGAATGTTCTATACCTTAACTGACCAAGCAGAATTGTGATGTAACCCTGAGCAGTAGCATCACACCTATGGCCCACTCTCCCTTTTCACATTTCACATAGCCTTTCCACCACTTTTTTTTTTTTTTTCCCCAAAATATATTCGGGAGTATCACCATGCTGTTTCTGGATAATATCCATGTTTTTTCTCTCCTACTTTAGTTTTGTCTGCTTATTTGTTTATTATACTCTTCTTCTTATATTCACCCAAATTTGCCTTTCCTGATGCAGTTGAAGTTGTACTGTGAAAATAGCAAGAGGTCTAGATGGAAGACAGAAAACCAGTTTTCTAGTCCCACTTCCATTGTTTATTAGTTCTTTGTCTTAGGTATCAATTTCCTCATCTGTAATATGTAACACTTGACCTGTACACTTTCCAGGATTGACAGGATAATTAGATAAAAAGATGTATGCTAATCTAATTTATAAATACCTTTACAAATCAAGAGAATTGATTGTATTACCCCAGGGCTCTATGCTTTGCTGCACCATCAAAACTCAGCTCTAATATATTAACTAGTTAATAATTAATTTCTACAAATTCTGATAATGCCTGTACCAATTACATATATATATATTCAAATACATGTATATACATATATATTCAAATACATGTGTATATATATATATTCAAATAAAATTAAAATAAAATGACTAAACAGGGAGAATGGATTTTGTTCAGGTAGAACATTAAGGGTTTTCTAAGTTGCACAATATATTTTATAGATTTGTTCTCTTCATCTTCAAAGTTTTCTTTTGTATTGTTAATTCTTTCACTTCATTTCACTGCCATCTATACGCACATATATCTCTTAATTTGACTAACTTTTAACTTCTTCATATTCATATATTTTATGCCAGAGAGGGAGGCACATTAAAAATAACTGTTGTGTCTGTTGGTTTGTACCTTCTGCATCTGTCTTAAAGACAGGTTCCATCTAGCTTAGGAAATACCTATAGTGCTTGTCCCTTTCCTTCAAATTTCATTGGCAACTGGCACATGAGAACACTGCCATAATTTCACAAAAAGCCTGCCAACTATGACATGAGAAAAAAATACAAAGTAAATATTCTTTCTTGCTACAGAAAACCCACAGCCTAATGACATTCCTAAATGCATGGAGAAAGCAAGTGATGACATGAATGCCAAAAGCGGTGTTTATTGTCAGGTGTTAGAGGAACCGGCCTGAAGATGTCAAGAGCTGAAACCTCCCTTGTGGGCAGGGCATTCTTCTGCTTATACACACATAAACACACCAGCTACTTTATATAACAGTTACTACTGCAATACTTAGACTATGCAATTTCAGGATGACAGAAATCAAGGGAAACCTTTTCCACACCTACTGAAAAAAACAGAAAAGAACAAAAAATGTATCCCTTGCAATTTCTTTTCATAAAAGTAAAATACTACTTTTTATTAAATGATATTTTGTCTTTCACCTGTGTACTGATTTCTATTCCTGTCTCTTGCTTTCACCACAATTTTTTTCTATCTCCATCATCATCAATATCTGTTGTTTATATTAGCCACCTTTTCTACATTCAATTATGCATTAATTTACATAACTTAAAAAAAATCTTTCTCCCCTCAACACTGCTAATTTCCTTCCTTCTTTTGACATTTTCTTTTTCATAGTGAGGAGCCCCTGATGTATTCTTTGTTGACCTGCATATTATGGCTGGCTATTTGGAATTTTTCATAGGGATTCCTGATTGGGGGGAGGGGTGGTAACAGATTTAATGGGGAGAACAGTTCCTTAGAGAAGTCTCAAGCGGGACTGACTCTGCATAATTTTGTCAGAATTGAATCACAATAATTTTTTTCCCTCCAGGCATTATTTTCTCCTTTCCCTGGAGCTCTGGGAGTTACTGCCTCTAATTTGTGAGTCTGGAACCTTCTCTTTTCTCTGAGTCTAAGGCTTTATGATCTCTTCCATTCATCAACTATCTTCTGGTTTTGTAGCCCTTCATTTTATTCTAAATGGCTTTTTTTATTCACTAAGTACTCTCAATGAGCCATGTCAGATTTTGATTAATGTTTCTACATGCATGCTTTAATGTAAAATGAAATTTTGTGTATTTCAAATATTTCTAGTTTATTTTGGAGATTTAAACTTAATTTTTATAAGTTATTGTGAAACAGGTCATATTGTATGTATTTAATTTTTTCAACCACTAAAGAAAATACAGTGTGAAGAAGCCATGTGAGGAAACTTCTAAGAATTTAGGACTTTATCCTTAATGGTACAGGCAGCTATCAAAGGATTTTGAGTAATAGAATTTCACAATCAAATGCACATTTTGCTAAAATTCCCTATTGTATTCAGTGAAATATTGTGGGATGTTTTAAGATGTAAAGAGAGGGCCACCAGGTAGAATGCTGCTGAGTGATCAAATGACTAAATAAATGAAACAACAGAGGTCATTAGTAACTTTAAAAAGAGTAGTGGAGGGGTACCTGGGTGGCTCAGTCAGTTAACTGTCTGCCTTTGGCTCAGGTCTTGATCTTGGGGTCCTGGGATCAAGCCCCACGTCAGGCTCTCTGCTCACAGGGTGTCTGCTTCTCTCTTTGTCTCTCTTAAATAAACAAATAAATAAATCTTTTTAAAAAAAGGGTTAGTGGAGGCAAATAAAAAATGAAGTCAGATAAGAAGGAAATGAGAGGCAAGGGAAAAAAGTGAATGAAAGTCTAACCTGAATCAGAAAAATTGAGTCTCACAGCCTTTCAATCAATTTCCAGACTTGAACTAGTTAACAGACCCAGCAACCCTTGAATAAAGAGGAGATAGAGATCCCTCGAAGAAGGATCCCATTACACTGCCAAAAATTTATGCTGTTATTCTTTTTCCAAGCCCTCCCCAAAGGGACTTATAGCCTTTTACCAAAATGACTATATAATGAGGGGAAGGAAATAATCAGACCTTTTGGGAATTGCTGAACACTGGCTCTGAACTGGCACCAATTACAGGAAACCCAAAACATCACTGTGGTCTACCAGTCAGAGTTGGGGTTACAGAGGTCAGCTATCACTGGAGTTTTAGCTCAGTTCCATTTCACAGTGAGCCCAGTGCCTTCCTGAACCCACCCTGTAGTTATTTTCCCGGTTACAGAATGCTGAATTAGAATAAACACATTCAACTTGCAGATTCCACACATTGGGGATTCTTCTCCTTAATCTCTTTACCATGTATACTCAGCTCAAATTCCAATTCTGTAGGACATTATTTTTTGACCTGCTCTACCAGATTAGGTTGGATCTTATTATGTGATCCCATAGCAACTTCTCCATTTTCCCTTTATGCCATTTTGCTCTTACAACTTTTTTATTTTTTGCTATTTTTATGCAGGTCTTATCTGCTAAAGTGTACACTCCAAGAGGGCAGGGGACTGTTTTATTCGTAGTTACACTGTAAACATATCTGCACGGTAAGTTTCAACAGGGAGGACATTTAATCAGTTTGCCAACTGGTATCAGCATGTATCATTTCAATCATTTCATTTAATCTGCAGCGTGTGTGTGTGTGTGTGTGTGTGTGTGTGTGTTTATAATAGATATAGATGCAGATACAGATATAAAAATAGGTGTAGATAATCATTTTCTATTTTCTTTATTAATTTTTAAAGATTTATTTATTTGACAGAGAGAGAGAGCAACAGAGATAGTGAGAGAGAGCAGGAGAGGGGAGCAAAGAGAGAAGCAGGCTCCCTGCTGAGCATGGAGCCTGACACAGGCTCCACCCCAGGACCCTGGGATCATGATCCCCATCAAAGGCAGACACTTAACCAACTAAGCCACCCAGGCGCCCCCATTACTTCCTATTTTATTCCAAGTTTCCTACTTACTGCTCATTATTTTACTGTCTCTATCTTACTTTTATGCTCCTATTTGTAGTTGGGAAATGGTTCTTCTCTTTTTTCTCTTAGAGACTTCAGAGGTGAGGAATCTTGGAAAGCTGATAAAGAGGAAAACGCATGGCACAATATACAAATGATGTAAAATATTCCAGTTCCAGACAAATGAAAGATTCCTTGGCCTTAGAAAATAGGCTTTAACATTTTCAATCCATTTCTTTCTCCCAGGGCAAGAATTTTTGTTTGTTAGGTTTAGCTTTTCTAATTATGTTCAAATTTGGCTTTTTAAGGATTTTATCTATCATCTATCTATCTATCTATCTATCTATCTATCTATCTATCTATCTATTATCTATCATCTCTCTATCTATTTAGAGTGTGAGCAGGGGGAGAAGCAGAGGGAGAGGGAGAGAGAGAGAATCTCAAGCAGAGATTCCCCGGAGCCCGACTCAGGGCTCAATCTCACAACCCTGAGATCATGCCCTGAGCCGAAATCAAAAGTAGGATGCTTAACCACTAAACCACCCAGATGTTCTGCTCTTGTCCAAATTTGTTTCTAATTTTAAACTCTTTATTTATCTTGTACTGTCTCATCTTTTGCTATCTTAGTTTTTTATATTGATTTAAAAAAAACTTTTTTGTAACTGATTTTAACTTCCATATTACCTTGCTAGTGTATCATTCTCTCCTAGTCTACTGTGTGCTGAATCCTGTGAAGTATATTGTGGAAAAATATATTACACCATCTTCTTCTAGGAAGAAATTCTTCCTTTGCTTCTGTTTTTCTAAAGGCGAAGCAAACTGAACTATCTTACAAAGAAGATATTCTTTTACTTTTTTATTTTTTTTAAAGATTTTATTTATTTATTTGATAGAGAGAGACAGCCAGCGAGAGAGGGAACACAAGCAGAGGGAGTGGGAGAGGAAGAAGTAGGCTCCCAGCCGAGGAGCCCGATGTGGGGCTCGATCCCAGGACTCTGGGATCACGCCCTGAGCCAAAGGCAGACACCTAACAACTGTGCCACCCCGGCGCCCCAAAGAAGATATTATTTTAGTTAATAGTGTGTATCATGTTCAATAGCAAATGAACATGTTAACAATATAATTTTAAGTCAATTCAAATAATTCTCATTGTAGTACCTATAATAAAAACCGAGCCTCTGAATTCAGCCTCAATAGGTAATTTGTACATATTATCTGTATTTCTATTTATTTGCAGTTTACATTATTATATAAAGACCTTCAGACTGAGTTACACAAACCATGCTGAGCTATCAGCACACTTGGAGAACTTCATTTGTTCCTGCTCTCACTGCTTTCAAAGGATACTGAAGAAATGCTAAAATATTCCTACTATTTGGAAGAAATATCTGAACACCACTGATATTTGGTTTCAGAAAAAGTAGTAATGAATGAATGGATGGAACTGCCACATTTAAGTTATTGCAAATTTTATGGAAATTTCTAAAAAGATTGTGATGAATTGGTCAGGTTGCTTTATAACCATGAATTCCCTCCTACCTATACCCTAAATATAGCATCAGAAAAGCTTTCTTTGAAGTTTAGCATTTCCAATTATAACATTTATAAAGTAAATATACTTTGACTGAGAATATTCACCTTTTAATATACTCACATGGTATAGACAATAGATTGAATATAATATCTTTTAAGTGGCAGAATTTTATCTGGAGCTATCTACAAAAGGAATTTTTCCTTTTTAGCCAATATGTCTTTACCTATTGTAAGTGGTCTTGTAAACTTCGGTAAAGAAACGCAACTAATGCTTTGTATCATATAAAATATAACCTGAATTAGTTCTGGGGTTTCTCTAGTGGAAAGATACAAATTTCTATCACTGTTTGGTAATGCCTGATGAACATAATCTCAACAAAGTCAGATAAATTGACAATTGAATAGAAACGCTAAAATATTTTTGTGTAATTTTGACTTTTTATTTCTGTCTTTTTTTAAAGAACAGAATACCTCTGAAGAGAAATTGTATTATTCCCTGCTTACTCTTTGGTTCCAGACTTAGAATATGGTAGACAGTCAAGAAATGTTTTATTACGAACATAAAATCTTAATCAGTTGCTCTCTAACCCCGTTATGCATCAGAATGACAGGTACTTATTTTTTAAAAATGCAGATTCCCTACTTCCCCTTCAGAAATTCTAATTCTATAATTAAAAAAAAAATTTCCTCATACTTTCAATGAAGATGATCTTAAATGTGAGTATGTATGTATATATTTGTCTATTGTTCATTTTTAATATTCTTGAAAATTTTGCCTTATGCTTCCCTTTTTGGGGGACATTTACTCCTAAATATCAATTTTAAGACCTCCCCATACCATCCATTTTAATTTCTATATCTTTTAACATTTTATCTTTTTGAAGATGTGAGTGAAGGGAAAGAAAAGACCTCCATATCTCTGTAAAGAATCTTACTGCAGGGGCGCCTGGGTGACTCAGTCCGTTAAGGGTCTGACTCTTGATTTCGGCTCAGGTCATGATGTCAGGGTGGTGAGATGGAATCCCACACACACTGGGCTCCATGCTCAGCAGGGAGTCTGTTTCAGGATTCTCTCTCTCTCCCTTTGTCCCTCTCCCCACTTGCTCACACTCTCTTTCTCTCTAAAATAAATAAATAAATCTTTAAAAATGCATGTTTAAGTAACTTATTGCAAATTAAGAGAATTAAGTTAGAATTAGGAAGTTCAAAGAATGGTTTAATTTAAAGGCAATGATACGTGTATTCTCCAGAAATCAGAAATAAGTTTCAATTTCAGTCTTTGCTACTACAGATCATTACAGATGGTCAACATTCCAGAGGCAGTATGGTGCTATGGTTAAGAGCTCTGCCCAAGTGAGCAGTGAGCAAGGATCTCAAATCCTGGGTCTGTCATTGCTGATGTTTCCCTGAGCAACTGACATCTCCCACCTTCAACTTTGTATCAGGAGACAGGAGGAAACCCATCTAATTTCCTCACAGACTGTCTAAAGTATTAAATGAATTCGTAAAGGTAAAGCCTTTGGTGATGTGCCTCACATAATGTAAGCATAACTTATGTTCCCTATTTTAGTATATAGAGTATACGTTTGTTACTGTTGGGGAAAAAGGGGAGAGGGGGCTCAAATAATTTCCTGTTTGTAGATTCTAAAAAGATTTTATATGAAAGGAGAAATTTTGAGTACCTGAAGGCTCTTCCTACTGCCTCCAGCATATTCATCCTCTCTCTGATTCTGAAGAGTATATGCCCCACAAAAGCACACAAACACACAGACAATCAACTCCACCTTCATCAGGAGGGGCTTCGTCCTCCCATGTAAACCTGATTCTTCTGATTTTTACTCATGAACATTATCTGTGGCTAAATACGTAAACAAATGGCCCACATGCTTCTCTCTTTCATGTGTTTTACATGTGTTCTCCCTAAAATGTGAGAAAGAATTTTGTTACGTAATGAAGATAAGATTCTACCCCCCAAAAACATTTTAATTGTTCAACTGTCTCTATATATCACAAAGTAAAGGACACTAGACTTTGAGCCCTGAGATGAGTATTTGAGCAACCTTTCTAATAGAAGTCCTCGTTCTTTACTGTTTCCCATTCACTATTTCATGTTAACACAGAGGGCAACCGTTGTTAGCTAAGAAATGCCCGATTGAATGCAATTCCTGCCCACCCCACGCCCTCACAAATGCTTGCTACACATCTCTATTTCAAGTAAGAAAACTGCATTCTTTGTTTTAAACGTTTCCTGCGTAAGAATAAAAGCAATATTGCAGGAAGGTTGTCAACAGAATATTTTGTCATCTACTTAGCTTAAGTATATCAATAAGAACATAAAAGCACTTTTTTCAAATGCTTAAGTCACAGTAGAAATGTTCCTTCTGTAAATTGTCATACTTTTAAAAAAATGTATTTGTCCAAAATACACTGGACATTTTAGATAGCTTTGTCCTAAATTTTTCATTTTTATTGATACCAGTGACCAAGAAAATGACTTTCTTACATTACTATAGATTCTTTCTTAATTTAACAATTTTTTAGACTTGGATATGGTCATCTTACATTATTTAACTTTTTTTTTTCTTTTACTTTGCCATTTAGTTGATTGTTTTCTTTCATTCTGGGGTAAGGATTTACTTTAATTTTTTTAAATGTTCTATTTCTAAATTATAACTTTGAAACACCTGGGTGGCTCAGGCGGTTAATCATCCAACTCTTGATTTTGGTTCAGGTCATGATCTCAGGGTCGTGAGATTATTAGATCAAGCCCCATGATGCACTGTGTGTGGAGCCTGCTTAAGATTCTCTTTCTCCTTCACCCTCTGCCCCTCCCTCCACGCTCATGCCCCTGTGCACATGCGTTTTCTCTCTCTCTCAAAAAATAATTATAATTTTTTACACCTTATCTTAATATGATTTTAATGTCTTTATTTTCTTCATCCTTCCGTTTTTCTTTTACCTAAAAAGATTCAAACACACTCTGAGTGCCTTGAAAAGAGAAGCCTGGCATGAAAACCACTTCCAATGATTGTGTAGTTGTTTGAAACCAATTTGTTTTCACAAATGACTGCATCAGAAAGACTTCTACTCATGGCTGGGAGTGAAATGATATTCCTATATATTTACAACCTGTAAAAGTACAATATTTTAGTACAGGAAGTTCAGGCAAACAACAAATTATTTTTGAAGAATGGGATTTTTAGTTTGGGTAAAGATAAGAGGTAACAGATGAAAGGAGATTTTTTTCTTCTAAAAATTAATATTACCAGTATTAGTTTAATAATGATCTATTAAGTCCGAGATGAACTGACTGTAGTAGATATGGTACATTAGTTTCCTCTATTTTTGTCAAAACTTCTTTTAGTGTACCTTGCTGGACTGCAGTCACAAGAGGACCAAAAATTGAATTTCCTAGGCTCCTTCTGGCTAAATTTCTAGCATTCATTTGGAAGACATTTACCTAAGTCTTGAATTCAGACCAGAGCTAAATGGGGAGTATAGCAGCAAAGTGGCATCCATTTTATTTTTGTGGTACAAACAGGTATGGACTGGCTCCGGGACCAACAATTCTGAGGGCTTATTCCTGGTTTTCCTGCAGCTACGATGTTATTTATAGACCAAAGAGTTGTGTTTGGACATTTGTCATTGAAAACACTTCCTGATTACGACAGAGGTAGCAGTTACCTTGTTTAGGGAGTTCTGCCATAATATTATGTAAGACTCACACAAAATTTATTCTTCCAGCCCTTGGAACAATGTTGTAGGCATCTCATTCCTAATAGCAAAATCCATTCTGATTTAAATAGCTAGAATGGTTTCTGTTATCTGTGAGCACTAAATGATATGATGATCCATAAGAATTAATACTTATTGATTGAAATGATCTGTTATCATTGCAATGTTGCTCGAATATAATAGAACACACAAACTTCCTTCATCTAAAGGATTTTGCTAAAGAAAAAAAAAAGTTTCACTGCATTTACAACCTCCCTGAGTTATGACAGAAATACAAAAATACATCCTAGAAATTATGTTCAAAACCTCTCATTTTTCACAAGTGAAAACTGAATCCTAAAAAGTTTATGCAATTTGCAGAAACAAAAATAAATTTTGAATAGTCAAAGGAATTCAGACTTAGAAAATAATTATAGAAGAAAGGATCAAACCAGGCAAGCAGGCAGAAAAGGAGCGCAAGAGGAGTCTTATTTGGTGCCTTGCTCCTTTCGAAAAACTTTTCTAGCTATATCAACAGAAGTGCTTACCTATCTCAGTTTGGTGAGAAATTAGCCACACATTATTTTAAAATGTGGGGAAAAAAATCCAATTACTTAGAAGATGTTCAAAAAGTGTAAGTGACTCCTAGTCTCTGCAGTAATTCCCTTCCTACACGTCTTCCTCCTGTTTCTCCTGCTTTGCTACTTCTACCTTTTCTTTCTTTTTTTTTTTTTAAGATTTCATTTATTTATTCGACAGAGATAGAGACAGCCAGCGAGAGAGGGAACACAAGCAGGGGGAGTGGGAGAGGAAGAAGCAGGCTTCCAGCGGAGGAGCCTGATGTGGGACTTGATCCCATAACGCCGGGACCACGCCCTGAGCCGAAGGCAGACACTTAACCCCTGTGCCACCCAGGCGCCCCCTCTACCTTTTCTATGTTATTTTGCTTAGATTGTTTTCTCTTGATTTTGTAAGGTAATAATTATATCCAAATTAAATTCCTGTGCCTTTATCGAAAGTGTCAGTATGCATGGAAATAATTGAAGAAATGTTTAAGAATTTCTCTATACCAAGTAAGGCAGTATACATACATATGGTCTTGCTTCCTTCTTCAACATGCTCAAAATATAGTAGAGAGACATACACAGAGCAAACTATGCCCTGATATGAAACACCAGTAACATTATATTGAATCCTAAAAGAATTACATAAGACTGACATGAATCAATTGGTAAGAAAATACTGTATGAAGAAGCAAATACATTACCATTTGTGTTTAGGCAAGTATTTACTCATTCATATATCGGTATATAACCACTACCTTGGCCTTTATGTTTTATAGAAAGGGAAGGTAGTACACGAAATGGAGAAGTTATTAATTTTTAAATTTTTGAATATCTGCTAACATATCCCTCTAAAGTATTTGTACTCTTTATATAAAAAATATATGGAAATAATTTTCTTATGATTATTTTCAGTTTCTTTTCACCACTTCACAATGCACAGACTCTAGGCTATATTATTACTTGAATTTAAATGTAAGTTTGTTTCTATATTTCCAGGTTAAATTTCTAGACATGTATCAAAATCAATATATCAATACTGACACACTTCCCCCACTTATCTCCTTGTATTACATTGTACAGTAAGTTCTTTCTACTTTTAGAATTTAAAATATCGGCCATAAAACTGTTTGGGTTTTTTTTACATTCTTAACACAATAACATTATTGTATATTCTAATATTTTTAAAAAATATAAGTCAAAACTTCTGGTAATCTAATTAAGCTTTGAAAACATTACATAATGGCTGTTTATTGAGTTGCAGATATTTATAGCTAAGCAATCCCTTTTTTTAATGAAAAGTGAGTGATGAAGTTACCAAAAATGTATGTATGTATGTGTGTGTGTGTGTGTGTGTGTGTGTATGTATATATAGCAAGAAAATAAATCTTCACTAAACACCCTCATACACATTCTCACACATCAATACATAATCAAAAACAACCAAAATAATCCTGAGCACAGTACATGTTAAAGAAAATAAAGGCAACAAATCTCATAGCAAATAGAATGTCACTGTTACTGCTCAGGAATGATCAGAAACCAAAGTAAAACCAATTTATTATTTCAAATGCTTGTGAATACTTTCTACTCATCTTTACTTCAAAAATTTTTATTTGGGCTGTGCGGATACTCTCAGTATAGCACCCTTCAAGAAAGTGAGCAAGAAATACAGCCAGACTCTGTATAGAGTGCCTCTGGGCGAGGCACAAAAAGATTATCCTTATGGTCAAAAAGAAAGAAAGAAATGTATACTTATATATATAATAACTTAAGTCTTATATGGATAAGCTTTCCATTATAGACTTTAGAACACAATGATTCATTTGATATATAACACTGGTGAAATCTTTTCACAAGCTCTATCAGTGACTGATGTTGCATTTATGATCTGATGGAATCAATTAATCTCATATCCTCTTAAAGTTAACATAGGAGGGGGAGAAAGAGTTTTCCTAGCAAACAATATCAATATTTACTTAGGAGAAAACACTTTATATATTTAGTAGGTCTCTCTTCAGTTTTGACTCTTTCGGTGCATTTTTTTTTTTAACCCAAAGTTTTAGCCATTTGTAAGTCTGCCTATGAAAAATAAATCCTTTCTTTTTTGGTTAATGATCTCAAATTTTTTAAATTCAGGTTACCTTTTAGAATTATTTCTAATTCTCTTAATGTTAGTCAGTCATTTATCACCATATAGCACAAACCTGAGTATAAAATATTGACAAAATTCATGTGTTTTATGAGCAATGCAAGTATTTACTGGAAGAAATCAAACCACAAATGACTAAGGCACTATTACATACTGAGATTATGTATACACTGTGAAAACTGTGATTGAAAAGCAATTTTGGAATCAGCATTTTCTGGTATAGTAATACATCTCTTTATATCAATTTCTACCATATATATCATCTCCACCATCGAAAACAAACCTCTCTGAGGCATGACAGCACCTGATACAATCAGGAAATTTGTGCTGGAATAACAAAATTGCATTGATAAATAAGCTTTCCATTTTAGTGACTTCTCAATTTTTACAGTTATTTTTTATATCTGTTTCTGACAGCAAACTTAGTGTTGCATAATTAAAAAGATTAAATGCATTGGCTGATATGACTTTGAAAGACATTCAATTAGAACTTTATAGAGTTTCTAAGCAAGGGGGGAAAATCTGACACTGTGATATATTTTCAATGTGTGTGGTTCCCACACAGTTGAAGAAAAATGGTCAGAATGTTCAAGGCTAATAGACTAGAACCACTGTAACACTGGCAAATCACAACATAAACTTTCACTGGAATTAAGGTCACGTATTTCTGCCTGCCACTCTTTTTCTCTTAATTTCTCAACCTTTGTTTATTTTCCTTCTATTTTCTTCATGTTGAAAAATGGATTCAGACATTTGACTTAAACAAGCAGTGATGAATTTTATTATATCCTCTTTTGTTTCATAAAAGCAATAACAATTATAATGGACAAAACAAGAAAAATATCGTATTAGTTATATAGAGGAAAAAAAGTCTGTTTAGCTCATTAAGAAAAAAAAAAAGAAAAAGAAAAAGAAAGGGAATGCAGAATCCCTCTGCTACCGTGGCCAGGCTCAAAACTCAATTCAATGATGAAGATGATGGTGCTAATGATGATTATGGTGGTAATAATGATGATGGAAGGAGAAGGAGGAGGACAAAGAATACTTTTTTCCCCCCAAATGCCAGGACTGCCCTAGCACCATTAGCCACATTTTTTTCTTGACTTGATCATTATTTAAAAAGCCTATGTGGAAGGTAATTTCATGATGGTCTACATTTTTTGGTTATAGTTTTCTGAGACAACTTTTTGAGGAAAAATTAGTTAAAAATTTTAAAAAATATAATTATGATAAATAAGTAAGTGTAGAGTAAACTTAATTTTCTTTCTGTGCATTCATCTATTTTACATTATTATTGAATGCTGACTACGTGTCAGATATTTTGTTTAGCACTGACGATGCCCCAGGTAACAAAACAAATAAAAATCTTACGTTGAACTTCCCTTTCAATGTAAAGAAACAGAAGGTAAACCAGCAAAACGGCTACATAAGGAAACAGGTTCTTTAGATAAATGGTGGATTCTAGATGTGCAGCAGGGAAAATTCAAGATGAGCACATGACAGTATCTTATCTGCCGAAATGTAAGGAAATGCTCAACCAACCAACCCAAGCAACCAACCAACAAAATTAAACCCGCAAACTGACGGGGTGTCAAAGGGACACCAGGGGCAGCTTAAAAGAGCGTTAAATGTTCACATAATGGTAGTATTTTACTGTAACCCAAAAAACAAAATGAATATTACAGCTTCTAATGATATAAATAAACGATTGAATAATAAATAAGTGGAGGACAATAGACACATTTTTCCTTATAAAAGAATTCTAAAATAGATCATGTATAGATCATCTCCCTTTTAAGAGAGAGAGCTTAATTCCTCTCCCGTTAAATGTGGGCTGGACATGGAGATTTGAATAGAGTATAGAAAGGGAAAATTTGTGATTTTACAATGAAGAAATATGTGAGAAACATGTTCACCATATATTCAAGGTTAACATCATCAGTGTAAGTCGTGTTGATATCATGCATCTGTGAGATGATGCTACAGAAGTGCTCGTCACCTCTACGGTTTTCTTCCCCAAATCCGTAACCCTAACCTAAACATGAGAAAACATCAGGCAAACCCAAACTGAAGGGCATCCTATAAAGTACCTGACAGTCTCTTCCAAAGGGTCAAGGTCATGAAAAACAAGCAAAGATCCTCGGAGACGGAAAGGACTAAGGAGACATGATAACTAAAAGTGTCATGGTATCCTGGATTGGATCTTGGAACAGAAAGGAAGGATACTAGTGGGAAAGCTAGAGAAATCTGAATAAGTCTCTGGTTTACTTAATATTATTGTACCAAAGTTAAGTACTTAGTTTTGACAAATAAACTCTCATTATGAATGATGTTAACGTTGAAGGATGCTAGAGGAAATCTCTACGATATTTGCAACTTTTCTGTAAATATCAATTTTTTTCTAGAATAAAACAGGTGTTGTTTATTTTTTTTTAGGTGAACTATATTGCTCATATGATGACAACTGCTGTGGAGTTAAATACAACTGGAAAAGTACTAGGGAACGCTTGGGCACAAAAGCCTTCAGTGAGGAGGTAACACCAACAAAGAAAAGACAAAAAGGAGGAAGAATAATCCACTCAGATGTCTATATTCAGATATCTCCCATCAGAAAGATAGAATAGCCACAGTTAAGGCCCAAAGTAGAGAGTGTTTCTGATGATTTATTCATTGTTAACAACTCATTATGAACTTGAAGCAAGTAAGTTTACCTTTCACACCATTGCTTTCATAGACAATATAGAAAATGTATATTGAATCACTTGTTGAGTTATATATGTATATTTTTAAATTTGGGGGTTGAGATTGAACTATCAAATAAAAATATATTTTTTTTCTTTTTCAAATTTTTATTTAAATTCCAGTTAGTTAACATACAGTGCAATATTTGACCCCTGAATTTCAAATTAATAATAAAATTCTTTGAATTACTCTAATTTTTTTAAAATGCTGTCTGAAATTTAAAATGCTGTCCTTTACTTTCGGAACATACACATGCATATTTTTAAATATTTTCATGTAAAGAGCCATTTATCTTTAAAATAATAAGTCTGAGACTAATGAAATGATAAGCCATCTGGCATAAACATGGATTAGAAGTGCTTGTTATCTGAGTTCCGGCTGCTTCAAAGCTTTACATATTTATTCAATAGCCTCTTCAGACATCTGTCTATTCGTGTATGTTAGGAATAGTGGTTAGTGAGTATAAGAACATTCATGGTAAGTATTGGCTAGCATCTCATTTGACTAAATTGACTTGCCAGTAATTGCAGTTTTATTTTTGGTTCCAGTGGCTATTTTTTCTTTAGGTACTAATTGGTTATCATTTGGTTGATAAAATAATTTTGTTTCTATTCTTTTCATGGCTATACTGCAATGCCACCTTTATAGGGAAGTTTATCATTATCCCAGAAGCTATGAAACCTTCTAAATCAAAGTATTTGTGTTCTTCCTAATAAACCCTTACTTCATTGCAATTCTAAATAATAATCATTGATAGAAAAGTAGTCTATTCACTCAAAAATTACAAATCTTCAACAAATGATACTAGGACAAGTGAATAACCGATATGAAAGAATGAAGCTAGACCCTTACTTACACCATATATAAAAATTAACTCTAAATGGACCAACGACCTAAAAATAAGAGCTAAAATTATAAAACCATTAGAAGAAAACATATGGATATAAATCTTTGTGTCCTTAGATTTGGCAATAGATTCTTAGGTTTGATACTAAAAGCATAAGCAACAAAAGAAAAAAATAGATAAATTGAACTTCAAAAAAAAAACAAAACAACTTTGTGTATCAAAGGACATTATCAAGGCAGTTAAAAGAAAACCTCCAGAATAGGGAAAATATTTGCATAGGATTTGCAAAAAGTATTTGCAAAAATATATTTGATAAAGATTTAATATCTAGAATATGTAAAATACTTATACAATTCAACAACAAAAAAATAAGACTCAATTAAAAATGGGGAAAGGGCTTGAATAGACATTTCTCCAAATAATTTATACAAATGTCCAAAATTGATATTAAAAGAAGCTCAAAATCATTTGTTACTAAAGAAATGCATATCAAAACCACAATGAGATATCACTTCACATCCACTGGAATTGCTATGAATCAATCAATCAATCAGGAAAATAAATGTTGGTTAGGATATGGGAAAATAGGAACCCACGTATATTACTGGTGACAATGTAAAATGGTGCAATCACTGTGGTTCCTCAAAAAGGTATACACAGATAATGCTTAAACATTGACTCAGCAATTCCCCTTCTAGGTATATTCTCAAAAGAAATGAAAACAGGTACTCAAACAAATATTTATGAATGTTCATACAAACAATAGTCATACTAACCAACAGACAGAAACAACCCAAATGTCATCAATGGATGGATGGGTAACAAATTTTGGTACTTCCATGCCATGGAATATTATTCACCCACAAAATAAATGAAGTACATGCTACGACTTGGATGAACCTTGAAAGCAGTATGCTAAGGGAAAGAAGCCAGACACAAAAGGTCACGTACTTCTTTTTATGTGAAATATGCAGAACAGGCTAATCTGCAGAGATGGTTAGCAGATTAGTGGTTAACAGGAGACTGGAGAGTGATTGATTAATGGATATGGGGAGTTCATCTGAGATGATGAACAATTTTGGAACTAGATGCAGTGGTTACATAACACTGTGCATCAACTTAATGCCGCTAAATTGTACACTTTAAATGGTTACTTTTATTACAAGTGAATTTCTAATTCAATAAAAAATTAAAGATCTTGAAATATGGTTCTGAGTTGTCATTTTATTTTGTGATTTTTTGTGTGATTTGATTTTTGTGATTTCAGTTAGAAATATTATCTGCAGATTGAGAAATAACAGGCAGTTTTCCAAAGAAGTAATGATATCCAAAATGACCAATTCAATGACTGATTTAAATGTTAGACTCTGTTTGCATGGAGATGAAGACTATTTTTAACTGTTTTAAACTATGTATAAAATACTTATTTCAGTATTGATCACTGAAATCTATTCAGTTTAAAGATATCTGTCTTAAATTTCTCTATTGTTTAATGCCACTCAAAATAAAAATGAGCTTTCAGGAAAAAAAAAATCTATCTATAACAGGTGAATCCTTGTTTTGTCATCACACATTGAGTGTCAGACATGGGTCAAACTCTAAATATTTGGTCCCAAATGAAAGAGAAGATAAAGACCACAAAACCAGCACAAGTATGTATTCTTCTTTAACTCGTTCATATCGGATTCCTCAAGAGCAGCTACTGCTCTTTGCTGTTTAAAAATTGCTAGTATTGGGGCGCCTGGGTGGCGCAGTCGTTAGGCATCTGCCTTCGGCTCAGGGCGTGATCCCAGCGTTACGGGATCGAGCCCCACATCGGTTCCTCCGCTATGAGCCTGCTTCTTCCTCTCCCACTCCCGCTGCTTGTGTTCCCTCTCTCGCTGGCTGTCTCTATCTCTGTCAAATAAATAAATAAATAAATCTTAAAAAAACTTGCTAGTATTGGAATGCCTAGGGATTAGAAAGCGCTTCCTAGCATTTGCCGATACACTGATTAAAAACTTCGATGAATGAATTTGGGGGAAGGATGTTAGTAAAAAGCAGAAGTTCCCTAGTAACTTAATAGAATGTGGGGGTTCCGGACCGGAGGATATGGCCCTATGCCATGTGTTTAAGCATTCCTTTGGCTAATTTGATATTTATGGAACTTATTGTAAAAAAATTTTTTTTCTTTTCTGCAGATTTTATGAGGTGCTACTATATCTGCTTGCATTCTCAGTACTGTTGCTATCGATACAAATGACCATTTGTCACTCATGATGTCTCTGCTTGGTACCACTGCCCCATTTGCCGGTCCCACTTCTTCCAATGTTCTAGGGGTATCCAAGCTACTATGTTCTATGGAAAAGTGACATCTACCCAATTTCGTGTTACACTCCTTTCCATTGAGTCATAATCAGATTTCATGGGTTTTAATGTCTGAAAGAAATGTTAGTGTTACAATATTTCACTTTTGGCCACACCATTTCCCCTAATCACTCCTCTCCTGCTTTGCCACAGGACCTGGGGAATTAGATCGGAGAAAATGTTCAGTAACAAATACACTATTAAATTGAAATTTTCCTTTCTGTGTGACTCGTGTTTGTTTCAAGTATGACTGTATTGATATTTTTCCTTAATATTTATCCCTAATAAGAGTCCTCTTAGTCCCTCATCCTAACAGATTTTTCAGGGCCAGATGTACCATTTCAATAGTGACAAGGCTCAGGACCAAGTTCCCCTAAAACATCATTCTAATTCAGTAGAGAAATAAAGATAATACTTGCCCAGGGCATCTTGCAAATATAATTTTCCAGTATTTTCAATATAGCAAGTGCTTTTGAAGATTTATTTATAAAATTGCTTTAGAAATGAGATCTCTCATGAGATCTAACCCATTATTTTTAGTGTGAATGATTAAAACTGTTAAAGAGAATCTCAGTAACAAAGAGAATATAAAGGAAAGAAAAAAAACAAAGCTATCGATTTGCATCACACATTAAGGGGAAAAAGACTGAGATATATATATAGTACAATATATAAAAAGTAGCCAAAAGAGGTGAAAAGAGCAACCCTAAAGTCCAAAAAAGTCTGTAGAGATTTTTAAGATACACAGACACACAGACACACAGACATACACATACACACACTTCAGAGCAAGGAGTTCATATATTATGAGAGTTCCAAAAATATCAACTTATCTCAGCTTGATGGCAGTGTTTTCTATTTTTGCAAGACTAATTAAGGATTACAAAAATTTTCTACATATAAATAATTTTACGTTTGGTATTTTATCAAATAATTTATCTCTAAAACGAGTGTCCTTTCGGAAAATCCCAATGTTCAAAGTTTAATACAATATAAACTCTGTCCAAGATGGCACATCTGATTATTTCCAGTACACACTGTCCATTTTTTGGTATTGTTTTTAGTAATAGTTCAACTTAGCTGAGTACATTGACAAACGGGTAAAATCTACACTGCCCATCTTCTTTGCAGCAAAGTTTAGCCGTGTGATTTATTCTGATCGATGGTAAAATGAAGTGATGCATGCAATTTTCAGGTTATGCTGTTAAAAAAAAGAGACATTCCAGATATTGAAATTCAATAAGCAAAAAATAAGAAGCACCTTTCCCTAAACCCTGCAGATGTCATATCTGCCCTGAACTGTTTACACTTTGTTGTAAGAGAGAGAAATAATCTTCTTTCTTGTCTACCATTGTTTTCCTTGGGTTTTTGTTGCAACAGCCAATATCTAACTAATTCAAGAGACAATAGCTAGGAGAGTCTTGGAAATTTAGTTTCTGGAATTAAAGAGTCCATGACTATCACAAAAAAACTGCCTTTAAGAAATTTGCCAGCAGGGGTACTTCAGTTTCACAAAAATAAATCAAATGCTATCTTATGTTCTTGGATAAGTAAATGCAGATCTGAACATAAATATTGGATACTGAGCTGCTATTATCCATTAAGTATAAATTATAACTAGATTATGAGACGCATATCTGTTTATGCTCATGAAGAAGGCTAAAAACATTGTTACCCATGAAATGTGAAGATATAAGGATTCCCCTGTGTGACAGGAAAGTGGAGTTTTCTCTTCGTAATTAGATTATTTACCTAAAAAAAATCCCTTTGGGTCTAGCATTGGGTCTTGGATTTAGGTGAATGATAGGAAGGATTTGTTCTCTGCTCCTGAAGAACTGTGAGGCTCTTTAGTGCAATACGAAGGCACGGGAATTTCTTCCTCATTAGGGAAGTAAGGCAAGCCCCTTGATAGATTTTAAAATTTACAAATCCAAATGTAATTACTACAAATGCTTCTCTAATTTACCCTCTATGCTATGTTTCTAATGTTTGCAAAGTATTCCATAAAGATTTATTAAACCCTAGTTTGGTTTCAGAGAAACTTTGGTGAGTTAAGGATAAACTGCGCTTAAAGAAAAATGATATTGACTAGTAATCCGCTTGAAGATGTGAAATACGAGATAGTAAAGTGAATCTATAAAATTCTTGCATAAACAGCATTCACAGTACGCACTGTCGCCAGATAATGGTAGAACATACAAGCATTACTTGAGACCGCCTAGAAGAACTTGAGGTAGCAAATGACAAGAAGAATGTTGGACTTTCCGCAAAAGGAAGCAAGGACAGGGGAAGAAAAAACTATTCACTTGTAAATCATGTTCAGAAGTTTGAATAATTCTTAAGATAGCCTTACAGTGTTACTAACACAGAAACCGAATTGTCTCCCACTATCCAGTATAATAACCTGAGATACATTCTCGCTCGCTCGCTCGCTCTGTATCCTTTTCTCCCTTTCTTGTTTTTGATCTCTTGTTCTTGCTCTTTTTCAACATCCTTTCTCTTTCAAGTTGATTTGCACAAAATTCAAAACTTGTCTTATGTTATATTCTCCTTCATTTTTAATAGTTTATGTCCTTTAGAATCACAACACTTTTTGTCATGTGGATTACAAGCTGTGGATTAGGTCAGTTTTAAACAGAGAAAGGATTTGCTTTAGGCATGATAATCACAGAAGAAAGAATATAGTCAAGATAGAATGAAAATCTTAACTGAAAGGCATAAGTTGTCAAGGAGCTGGAGTCATTTGTGATTGGAAGTCTTCCACTCCTCAACATAGGGGAAGACAATCACTGTCACAGAACAGCGCAATAAGACTTTCTAAAATAACTTTATTCAGGACGCCTAGGTGGCTCAGTTGGTTAAGTGGCTGCCTTCAGCTCAAGTCATGATCCCAGGGTCCTGGGATCAAGCCCTGCATTGGGCTCCCTGCTCAGAGAGGAGCCTGCTTCTTCCTCTCCTCCCCTGCTTGTGCTCTATCACTATCTCTGTCTCTCAAATAAATAAATAAAGTCTTTAAAAAAATAAAATTCAGTATTACTTATAGCTAGTCTAAAATGAGATATGTACAGCAATTTCGATGTATTTATTTTTTAAATGAAGACTATTAAGCTAATGAAAGTGTATTTACAGTAACAAATCTCTTAGCAAAAAAGATTTTAAAATGATTATAACATATTTTAAATGTGTAGCTTAGTGTTTTGAGGTGTTTTAGATGATTGTTGGGCTACCTTTGTTGGTGGAAGCCCAATATTGGGCCATTATATAGGTGAGGCATTCCAGGTTGTCTACCTTTTAATTAATCAGAGTCTTGCTCCATAGCCATGTGTTATATTTGCTGGATTGGGCTTTCTAACCACCCCTCATCCATTCTTGGCATAAGAGTCCCCTCCCATTTAATAGACAAAATCAAAATAGTATATTATACAGGCATCCTTAAGAAGATGAGAGACTAAAACAAACCTTTTAAATAATTACCCAACAGCTTAGAGAGGCACAATCACCATTAACAAGAAAACTATATGTACTATTCGGTAAACATTTCATAATAACACCAGAATTAAAATAGCCATTTCCGTATATGCCATTTTTCACTTATAGAGCCTTATGAATACTGCATTCCATTTTCTCATGGGAAAAAGTAGATGAAACCAATTGATGAGTACCTACACCAAGGCTGACCTCGGGGAGAGGAAAAGGACAACTCCAAGGCATTTGTAAGAAGTACAGGAGTGGGGAGAGAGAGAGGAGACAGCAAAATGACCATCTAGGGGGTTCAGAATGGCTAGCATATGCTGGAATGGGCAAGTCAATAACCTCGTAACACTCAGCTTGAAGAAAGGGATCCATAAAAGAGGAATCCATCAAAGCCTACTACACAACGTCATCTAATTCTGAATCACATCTGTCACAGCCCTGGATTTTCCTGTCAAGGAAAGCACAATCTACAGGGGTATACTAGAGGGCACAAACATACTTTCCATGTCTGCTTATGTCTGACTTATACAGGAACTAACTTACAAAAAGGCATGGGTTGCATTTGGCCTTACACATCATCCTTCAAGGACACTTCAGGATTTCATCCTGCTCCATTTCAAATTGGCCTCTAAATTTATTCTTACTCAGAATTACACAAGCTCCATTCTATGACCTTACTTGTGAAATAGCTACAGGTTTTTCAAGCCAATTCATATAATCTATTTTCTCACACAGTCTGTCTAAAAAATACATTTTTTTCTTCTCTCGACACCAAAATTTTGATTTTTAAGAGATACGGATGTTTATCAACTGTGAGGCAATATCCTAGGCATTACTGATAGATTTAACTCCTCAACAACCCCTTAAAATAGTTTTATTAATTACCTCTTTAGTGACCTCTTAATTATTACCTCTTTAAATAAGAAAAATAAGGACAGTGGGTTTAACTTAAAATTAGTTTTATTCTCTTATTAACTCTTTCTACCTATTTTGATTATAATTCAATTCCATTAATATCATTCATTAATTTTGAGACTATAAATTTAGGAAATTGCATCTGATCATCCAAGATCATGGCATATCTTTTCATTTGTTATATTTCTCATTATTTATTCTTTAATAAGATATTATACATTTTTCATATAAGACCTGCAAATGTAATTATGATATCTTTCTTCTAAGAATTTAATTTTGTAATTTCTTTCATTAAGTACTCATTATTATGGAATATATTAAGAGCATCTGACTCATAGAGTTGTTATTAGGATTTTACGAGTTAGAATTTATAAACTACTGAAAAGAGTAGCTGGCACAAACTATGATGTAAATGTAAATTAAATGATTAATATGATCCTTTCATCAATTTTTAGCTGTAATAAATTATCCTCATCAATTTTGCAATATTGAATGATTTATGATCTGACCCTACATGAATGGAGTATATTGCTGGATATTTTTGCTAATATTTTATTAAGAATTTTGTGTCAATATTCATGTATATTTTACATAAAATTTCTTTCCTTTTTCTCTTTTGGCTATAACTTTATGAGGTCTTGGTGTTTAGTTTGGGCTGGCCTCAAAATTACATTGGGGAGATTTTTATCTTTTATGGTCTATAATTTTTGAATAACATTGGAATTAACCACTCTCTAAAGGTCAGTTGATCCCAGCTCTGAAACCATCTTTTCCTAGGGCCTTTTTTAAATGGTAAAGCTTTAATCACCTTTTCAGTATCTCTAGTGGGCTATTCAGGGATTCTCCTTATTCTTGGATGAGTTTGTTTTGCCAGGAAAGCAGCCGTTGTCCCTTAGTATTCAAATTTGTGGCCAAGGTCTTAAAAGTAGTATTCTCTCAGAATTTTTTGAACATCACACACATCAGTTATTACTTTTTTTTTTTTAAGTTTTTATTTATTTATTTGACAGAGAGAGAGAGAGTATAAGTAGGCAGTGCGGCAGGCAGAGGGAGAGGGAGAGGCAGGCTCCCCGTTGAGCAGAGAACCCAACGTGGGGTTCCATCCCAGGACTCTGGGATCATGACCTGAGCCCGAAGGCAGACGCTTAACTGACTGAGCCACCCAGGCGCCCCACTAGTCTCTTCTATTTTTAATCTCTGTAGATATGTTATCTTTCATTTCTAGTCAAATCTGCAAGATCTTTCTTTTGTGATATTTAACTTTTTAAGGAGCCATATTTGGGATTTATTTTTCTCTCTTTCCTTGTTTTAATTCTATTGATTTTAGCTTCATTAATTCTCTCTTCGTATCTTTGTTTTTCTAAAACCTTACATTGAATGACTGGTTATTGCATATTTGTTTTTCTCTTAAGAGTATATATAGCTTTGACTATGTCTCATTGATTCTGGTATGAAGAATATGGGTGTCTATTAAATGCCTTTATATTCTTATCCCTGTCATAATGAGACACAGTGTAGGCCAGTTTTTCATTATTATTATCCACATTATGACTGTGTCCTGTGGAGCACTTATCTTATTTATTTCATGATTTATTTCCATGGACATGGTTTTCATTTGATCTACTCTGTTCAACTAGATTTTATTGAGTTATTTTTAAAGAAAAATATTGCCTTCTTTTTCTCTCTTTAAATAATTTCAACACATTTATTTTTGAGTTAATGTTAGATTTTTCTGTATATTTTACCTAGTAAGATTTGTGTTTTGCTTGATAATGTTGGCTTTCTTTTTTTCATTCTTTTTTTTTTTTTTTTTTTAAGTAAGCTCTATACCCAACATGGGGCTTGAACTTATGACTTTGAGATCAAGAGTCAAATGTCTACTGACTGTGCCAGCCAGCCACCCCTTCTTTTTCATAATGTTTTAAATACTGGTATGCTGAATTTTTTTGAGTGAAAGATTTGTTTTTATTATTTTGGTTTTCTGTTTATTTGTTTTTAAATCTCATAGTGTCTCTTACTGTCTTAAGTTCATCTCTCTTTTTTGCAGTTGCCTTCTCCTGGCCTTCCAGATTCTGGGTCTACCAAAAACTCTCTTAATCTCTTTAGAATTACTGCCTTGTGTGCCTTGGAGTCATTACAGATAATATCACTAAGGCTGTGTTAAGTATCGTGGTGACGCCGTATTATCAGGTAGCATGGTGTTGCCACAATTCTCTGCCTTACTGCCGGCAGTTCTTGGTCGTGCTGCTTCGAAGAACGAAGAGGTAGAACAGATGAAGAGTCATGGGCAGCCAAGCAGTTTATTGAGCAGGAGCATAAAGCTCCCAGAGATGGAGAGGGGCCCAAAGGGTTGCCCTGGGAGTTCCTAAGTGTAGGGGGTTTTATGAGCTCTTTAGCAGAACTATCTTAAGCAATCAGGGTGTGCTGAGTCGTGCCAGTCAGTGCTTTGGTCACATATCTGTACTACCTATTAGGTTAATGTCAACGTGCTGATGGTCTTTTTTTGCTGACATGTGGGGGCTTATGTCTTAACTGCCCCTTGCCTGTGATATTGACAAGTGCTTTGTGGTTAATTGCCTTATTTTAGGACGTTTTGCAGAAATCATTTCTGCAAAGGCTGCAAAGCAGAATGCTAGTGCGCTCCTGTCTAAGCTGCAAGACAGGATGTCAGTGCTGTTTTATTTTAGCTGTCCTGACTCCGTATTTTCTCACTGGGGACCCTGGCCCTGACTACCTAACTATCCAACTAACACCTAACAATGGGAGCAGAGGTCAGAAGATGGAGGGGAGGGGTGTACTAGCTCTGTCTTTAAACGGTGAACCTGCATCCAGTACCTTGTCATTTGACAATTTTGAACCCTCTCTATCTTGCAGAAATTGAAATTTACTGCCTCCCACACATGATTCCACACACAGAGCCCACCGTATTAACTTCCTATTTTATTTCAGGTTAACTACTTATTTGATTTTACTGATCTTGTCAGTTCTTGTTTTTTTTTTTTTTTTTTTTAAAGATTTTATTTATTTATTTGACAGAGAGACAGCCAGCGAGAGAGGGAACACAAGCAGGAAGAGTGGGAGAAGAGGAAGCAGGCTCATAACGGAGGAGCCTGATGCAGGGCTCGATCCCAGAATGTCGGGATCACGCCCTGAGCCGAAGGCAGACGCTTAATGACTGAGCCACCCAGGTGCCTCGTGATCTTGTCAGTTCTTGCTTTTTGTTTATTGTTGTTGTTTTTTTCTATTTTACATCATGCATGCCATTGCTGTGTGTTTAGAGAGAATGGCAGAAGTATGAACTTGCTGTATCATTTTTACTGAAAGCTCTTTTTGTTGTTGTTGTTCGGTTCAATTATAATAGCCAAGAAACAATCTATTCCTCAAAGGTCGATAAAATTGTTCACCTGTGCTCCACTTCAAAAAAAAAAAAAAATAGCACTACGCTAGACTTTTACTTTGATGTTGGCAGCTTTTACTGTATTTAAATTTACTTTCATTAAAAAGAAAAAAAACCCACAGGCTGAAAACGGCATCACTTAGGCCAGGTCACCAAGCCAGGGTTAATGCCTAACCTAAAGGCAGTTTCAACCTCCCCCAGAAATGTAGTTTTAACCTGTGGCTCAGGAATTTTCTAACCAGCAACAAGGAGGTAATCTGTCACATGGAGCCTCTCCATCCCACACAGGAAGATGACTGCCATCTGCATGGGAAGAACCTCTGCTCTTCCCCCTAAGGGAAAGTGACTTTGCCTGACACAGTCCTCTTTCCTTTTGCTAAAACCTCCTTGCCCTGCTCTACGACACCTTCCATTTTGTACACCTCCTCAGAGCTCCCTCTGTTTGCCAGATGAGGTGCTGCTTACTTTGATTCATGAATCCCTTTTAAAAAGCCAATTAGATCTTCAAATTTACTCAGGTGAATTTTTGTGCCTTAACATTTTCACATTATTGCTATAGTCTACTTTCTAATTTTTCTCAGATTATATTTGGAATTTTTACTTTTATGGAAAATCACTTTATTTATATATTTTAAGATTTACACATTATATTGATACATTTTTTATTCGACCTTTTTTTTGAAGATTTTATTTATTTATTTGAGAAAAAGAGAGAGCATGCAAGCAGGGGGAAACCACAGAGGGGGAGGGAGAAGCAGGCTCCCCACTGAGAGAGCCTGACTCAGGGGGCTGCATTCCAGGACCCTGAGATCATGACACAAGCTGAAGGCAGACGCTTAACCCACAGAGCCACCCAGGCGCCCCTCAACCATAATTTAATTTTTCCATTGGTCTTATAAGGGAGTTAAAATAATTTCTCCTCTACTCTTCTGAGTTCTTGGCCACACACCCCCAATAATGAAAGACAGAGTAGCCGGAGAAAAATAAATTAATAACATGTGATAACTAATGGAGGATAATCAGAAGAAAAGCAGGCAGTGGCAAGGGGACCTGACCTAAGATGAAACTACCCTTAAAAGGAAAAAGACCCCATCCTGTTATTCTGTATCATCCTGAAAGGAGCTCTCCACCCTTTCCCATGTGAACAACTAAAGGTAGATGAGCTCATAGAAAAGACTTCATTGGGTCACAGGGGCACTGAGTGTTCATCAGATTAAAACAGCCGCCAAAAATCTTATAAAAACCCTAGACTTACAAACACCAATGGCGACCCTTTCAGGTCTCCTCCCTCTTCAGGAGCTTTATACTATCATTCAATAAACTTTGCTTTACTGCCCACCACTCTTTGTCTGGTCTACCTCTTCCTTCTTTGAAGAAGCATGACCAAGAACCATGGGTACTAAGGGTACTAAAGGAAAAGAAATCCTGAAAAAGAGCAAGCAGATAAATTGTTCTTCTTGAAATATTTCCCCTATATTTAACATCAATCAGTGATTCTTGTCTTAAAAAAAAAAAAAAGTTTCACTAGATTAATTGCAAAGAAAATGCTTTTCAAACTTAGCATTCCTCTTAACATTTAGGATTGACAGCTGGCATTTCATACCAAGCAAAGTCCTTCCTTCTCCATCATGTCTATCTATTGCCATTAAAAGAAAAAAAAAATCTATTAGCATTGGTATAGATGCAAAGATTTATGTTTTCCTTACAGTGGTTTATGATTCCTTATTGTCCTTAAACTTTTGATGCTCAAATTGTCCAAAACTTGGCTAATGGGGGATTCTTCTCATTTCGCTGATAATTTAGGAGAGAAGTGTCATTGGGAGTAAGAATATCCTGTCCCCCAAGGTCCTTTTAGCTGGACTAATCATCAAATTGACAGGAGAAAATCAAATTTAATAGTGCACATACGAGGAATCCACATAGACATGGGAATTCCAAAGACAGGCAAAATGAGGTATATACCATTCTAAACTAAATTGAAGAAGATAGGAGACTGGGTCTTCAAGGGGAAAGGAATGCAACCTTCAGGAAGATTGAAAAAGAGTAAATATTTGGTAAACAAATGTTTGCTGGGCCCCTCAGAAACAGCTGGACAAAGAGAAGACTTGGATCAAAGTGGTTTTGTTAGGTTTCTCCCTCTCTACCATACCTAGTTCACATCATAATGTAGTTATCTACGCTGACAGTTCTCTTCCCAGAGCCCTAGAGCCTGTCCTCTTGATGTGGGAAACATAGGCAGAAGAGAAAATTATTAAATGTCCTTACTACTTACAGCCCACTGAGAAGTCCTTGAAACAGGATGAGTGGCATTTCCCTAGAGATTCAACTGCCTGGATGTTGATGATTTGCTAAGGGCAAAAGGCAGTCTTCGCCTGTCCCCCAGGATCCTGTAAGTTTACTTCAACATATAAAAATTCCTTTGGAAATCTCCTTTCTCTCTACCTCCCCCCCCCCCCCCCGCAAGATACACATCAGCAATCAGTCCCAAGTATATGACCCACCAATACACATCTGAAGTGTCTCACTGAGTAAGGGACAGGTGGAGCTAGGGAGGGAGAGATAGGTAGGGGGCTATGTGATCAGGCTCACAGAAATCCCAGAAATGGTGAGGCGCTCAAAACCAGACATAAGGGAACAAACCAGACCACCCGGCCATGGGCGTCAGAGGTGGGGTCTTTTTATGTCAGTCTCATTGTGACCAGACCCCAAAGAGGAAGTAAGCCAGCAAAGATATTATCACCAGTCCTTCTCTAACCAAAACCTCCCAAGAATGTTAAGGCCGCAAGCTCCATAGTCAATTATAAATAAAAGACTGTCAGTGGAGTCCCATGCTGGCAACCCTGTTGGGACTTCTCTCACTCCTGAGAGCTTTTTCTGTATCCTTGCTTAATAAAACTCTATTGCTTTACTCACTCTCCTTTGTCTGTGAGATTCATTCTTCGACTCCTTGAGACAAAAACCTCACTCTCCTGCTTCACTCTATCTGAATTCTTTTTAAGCAGTTGTGGGGGGGGGGGACATAAAGAGCTTTTCTTGAGTCAGCTGGGTCTTGATTGCTCAAAATAATCTTTATGCCAAGTGACCTATCTTGGGGCAGCCTGCCCTTGACCCCTACAGAAGCAAGGTAAATGTATATAATTTGGGCTGTCATTTAGAACTGAGAATCATTGTACATTCACTTTCTTTAGTTCTCAAAAACATCTAACTAGATAAAAGAGTTTTTAGATATTTTAGATCATGTCATCTCCTTTAATTATAATCATCATGATCAAAATAAAATAAAGCATTCAATTTTATTTGTTCAGTGTCCATAAGTAACAAAGCACCAGGATTCACCCAGATAGCCTAACATTTCCAAGCCAGAAGAACATGCATTCACACTTGATGGTGTTATTGAAAATATGTGTTTAGGAAATTTGAAAATTCTACAACCAATAGCATGCATTTCTATTTTTAATAATTGATTTAGTAAAAGTTAACTTTTTCTGAAAGAGAATTTTCTATTAAATAATGCATACCTTGATATTTTAAAATTCTGATGTATTTATATATCTGTAACTAACAATTTAAGTTATTAGACTATACCACATAGAATCAATGTCTCTTCATCTGGCTGCTTCTCTGTAAACCTATTTTAAAGTACTAAAAAAACATATTAACTGCAAAAATTCATAATGTTTTCAACTTTGGGCTGACAAAATATTGTCAAATAATATGAGATCTTGTGGATGTAAGAAGACCGAAGTTGGAAAATAGATCTCCGTGTCCTTTATTGGGAATGTTCCTATTTATAAAAGTTTCTGTGATTTTCTCTCAAGGCTATGTAAAAGTGAAGTGAAAGTGATTGTGAAGATAGAGTCGAGTCTTAGTAGATATGAAATTGAAAATGAGAATGAGATTGAAAACATGTTTTATTTTGTTTTCAGAGAAGCAGAATCTGGGAATATATACTAAGGTATATAGTGGCAAATAAAATAGTATTAAAAGATGCTATGAATCATCATATTTATACAATTATATAAGAATTGAGAAACAAAGTCTCAGCAATGTATAGCTCAATTAATAGATTTGAAGACAAGCGTGGACATCTATGTAGTACATATTGTGGAAGGTGTAATGTTGATTCAGGATATATACCAGGCTACTGGGACCAATCCTCTTGCTGACAGAAACTTACAATGCAGGATTAAAAAAAAAAATTAAATGCATAGAAGAGATGACAAGGTAGTAATTAACTATTATGATATAAAATAAGATAAAGATTCCAGATAAATCAACAATATCAGTTTTGATACATTTTGTGAGATACAAAAAACTAGCCTAGAACTCTAAGAGACTACCCACTGTTCTTCTAGAAAAACACCCCCTCAAAGACTGGAAAGACATTTTCTATGTTGTTGAATAAAAGAAAATATGTTCCAGAGAAACTGGAGCCAAAAGCTGGCCTTTCCAGTCCCAATTTATGGTACCTAGGGGATCCAATTAAAGCTTCAAGTTATATACTTAGATTAAATTGATACCTGACTGGATATGCCCCTATTTACTTGGCAGAAGCAAGTACGTTTTCTCTGGAAAAATAAATACCTTTATCCTAGGTTCCCCAAAAGCCCTACAAATATTTTTAACAGCCTATGGTTAAAAAAAAAAGAAAATCCATGAATGCACATAAACTTGGAACCATAATCAAAACCAGCAGTAATAAAGTAATAACAGATAACAGAAGCAATCTGATATATTATTCAGAGATTTGGATTATTACAGTTTAACTTTAAAAACAATTTCATTCTGTACTTAAAGAAACTGAGGGCTTCAGAGGGGAGGGGGATGGGGGATTGGGATAGGCCGGTGATGGGTATTAAGGAGGGCACATATTGCATGGTGCACTGTTATACGCAAGTAATGAATCATGGAACACTACATCAAAAACTAACGATATACTGTATAGTGACTAACATAATAAAAGATTATTATTACAAAAGAAAAAAAAATGAAAGCTGGCTTAAAAGAAAGAGGGTACTATGGTGCTTCAGCTCCTAGATGAGAAAAAGAATCAAACAGAATTTCTAGAACATTCAAAACACTAATGAAAGTTAAAACGAAATGTCCACATTTTAACAGCACTATATAGACATAGCTAAGGAGGCACCTGAAAACTGAAGAACAGGTCAGAAGCAATTATCCGGACATCAGAGAGAGACAAGTAGAAAGAAAATATGGAAGAAATGTTAAGAAATATGGACCAGAAAGCCTTTTTTTTTTTTTTAATTTAATATATATTGCAAATGTTGAAGGGCAGACACTAGGACAAGGCAATTGCTTCAGGATATAATGAGAAAAAACAGTGGCCAGAAACTGAGTTTGTTATAAGCAAATAATTACTAAGGAAAATTATAGTGTCTGTTTTAGATAGAAGGAAAATAATCACAGATAGAAGAAACTTAAGAGTTCACGTTATCTCAGGTGGAAGGCATGGAATGCAAAAGGAAATGGATAAAAATCTGGTAAACATGAAGGGTATGTTTATCAATGGAAATACAGTTTGGAGTTAATAACAGTATAATGTGTTAATACGCATTAGAGAAGGTACATACAACTTGAGTGGAAGGCAAACGGAGTTAAATTGCTCAGTAATTGTTACTGTTCAGGAGGGTAAAGGTGCTGATTGACTATGATGGTGATAATTTTAAAAGGCATTAGAGATTTCTAGAGTAATTACTAAGAGAACAGGAATAGCTTTCATAACTTCAAAACATAAAAAGAAATCAACTGAACCACAAAAAAAAAAAAATTTAAAAGAAGGTTGGGAGGTAGAGCAAAAGAAGCAAAGAATTAGGCGAGACAAAAAACACAAAATGTGCTTCAAATTCATTGTTTTCTACTTTAGATCTCATTATTACCTTTTCCCATATAGTTTGGATTTGTTTTACTGTTCTCATTTTAATCTCTTGAGTGAAACATACAATCTTGCACTTTAATACATTCTTGTTAATTAGTAAAGAAAAAAGTGTTACTTTGAAGAAATGATTATTTTCTAAGAAATATAATTATAGCTTTGATTTTTCTCATTCTGTCAGTTATTTATTATTAGTTTCAAATTTGTCCCAAATGAATATTTTATTAACTGCAAGGTTAAAGTTGTGTTACATTCTAGAAAATATCTTACATGGTTTCTGCTTTTTATAATGTATTGACTTTTTTCATAACCAAATATGTGATACATTTTTGTAAAAGTTCTAGAACAAGCTGTGCACTACATACGGTATGAATTTTATGAATTTTAAATGCTGTTATTATCACTGCTATGTAATTGGACTTACTAATTCTATTATTGACACTTTGAGCAACATATAACTGAATCTCACCTCTGTTCTCATTTGCTTTCTCCTTGATTTCTATCCATTAAAACAAAATTTTATGTATTTATATGTGCTTTTATGATTTACAGAAAGATCTTTGGTTTTTATACTTTTCATGAGTTGTTTACTTCATTTATTTCCCCAAACCTATTTTTAAAGGATATTTAATAAATGGTAAGCCTGTTATTACAGTGTAATAACCTGCTTAACACGACTGCTAACAAAGGAGGACAGAGTAAAACAGAGTAATAATAATTAAGCCAAGTGTGCAGGGTACTTCCCAGGCCCCTCCGGAGCTACCCACGCTACCCCGCACTCTGAGAGGCTGACTGTGTGCACTCCCTGTACCTCTCTTTGGCCCCCCGACTTCAGTTCATGCCTGCCCAGTGGGAAGCACCAAATGGAGATCAGACAAAGGAACAAAAGTGAAATGGAAGGTCCCCTTCAGGGTTGCCTCTGGGTGGCTCCACCCTGGTGGGTCACAGCTCCTCCCCAAGCAGCCTTCCCTGTGTATCTCCCCTCCCTTCTTCTTCCCTTGAGGATGGAGAGAGTGTTTAATTTGAAAGGCTGTTCCCAGCACAGCAGCACTATGATACCCTTGGAGGTTTCTTCACACCATGGCCACAGCTTTTGTATATTGCATCTTTAAAAACAAAATTTCTCTTCAAACCTTGGAGGTACCATCTGTTTCTGGCTAGGACTGACAGATATACCAGGACGTTTTCCTGCAAATGAATGGGCCTCATGGAAACTGTATGACTCTTAGCCATCAGTTTCTTGGTTATCCATCAGTTCCATGCTCACTGAGAAGACATTTGATCCAAACCCACCATCTGGGGCTTTCTTTTTAGTATGGGGAATTAAACGGTCACTCCCACTTTCAGATGGATTCTAAATTTGAGTATTACCTACTATCTCAAACACATGTTTTCTAAACAATTTTAATTCTTTTTAACGGTGTTTCTGTGTTAAATTATAGGGGAAAAAAGGAAGTAAAGTTCTCATATATCAAAGATCAACATTCAGCAAGGTTTGGGGAAAGATTTGCCATTTAAAGCCTCCAATTAAGTAATCAGAAAGAATAAGATGTGGGAAATAAAGGGTCAAGAGGAAAGAAAGCAATGGGAGAGAAAAAAAAAAAGTTCTAAGTATTGAAGGAAAGGAAGAACTTGTTAGTGCGAGATAATGAAAGTTCACAGAAAGAACTGCTGAAGAGGGATAGCTGCTTTTAACAAAGCGAACAATTTAAAGCATGAACGGGAAGAGATTAATTTTTTTCAAGGGCAACATCATTAGTATTCAAAACCTAAATGAAATGAGCACCAAGGCAGCTCAACTAATTACGAGTAGGACTGATTCTGTTTGGAAAAATGGTTTTTTATTAGATAATTTAGAAACAAATAAGTTACCCATGTACTGATAAGTAAAAGATACACCAAGGACTCCTTGCTTTGACTTTAAAAACAAAAGAGATTTCCTTTTAGAACCCACAGTTATAGGCTTTATGCTTCACAAACACTTTCAGGAATTTACATTTGAAGGGGAATCTAACAAACTGGAACAAAATGACAAGTGTTCTGGTTTTCATTATTTTTTTCTTTTTGTATGTAGTAGAAAGGCAATTTGATTACTTCGTGTAGTTTTAAATCTGGGATAAATGAGATAACGCATGTGAAATTAGCAATCAGAAATGCAGTATTTTCAAGATACATTATCCTGACATTGTGTAAGTATGTTTTAGTGAACATAACAGACACTTAAAAAGTACTTTTTCTTAAATAGTTATAAGGACTTACATTTGACAATGTCTCCAGTATTTGAGTAAATCAGCCTGAAACAGAAACAGCTCTCTGCCTACCATCCTCATGTTAGGCCACAGCGAACCAGGATGTCAATGTTTACTTTTCAATCACACACCCGTTTCATTGATCAGCAGGACGATTCCCGTGGATCAAGTCTGTACATTAGATGTTTCAAATTGTTCTCCTTAAAATATTTAGAGAAAATATACCCCGGCCACATTGAATTTAAAAGTATGCTTCTAACAAAGGCCAGCTTACAACAATTTTAGAAACTTGTTAAGGTAATTAAGAACAATTATATGACATTTTAACCCATTTCTAGCTAAGGGCCAGCAAGGATCGTTTGTCTCTGAAAAATTCAGACGCGTACATGCAAAGATGTTTATTGTGTAGGTATGTGTGCGTGCGCACCCTCATTTGACCACGCTTGCTACATTCTTGCCTGAATTATAGGAGGAAGGGACTAATAAAAAGGGATGGGATTACAGAGGAGACACAGTGAAAAGTGATGCTCTGAAATCAAAATGGAAAAATGTCAGGCAGGGTGAATAAATGACCTTTCTTGTGTGTTGTACTCTTAAATGTGGATAGGGATTCACGCTTTGGTTATAACATTATTATTACCACATATTGTAGTTTTAACCTCAGCCATGCAGTGTATTTTGATTGCCTTCTCTTTTTTGTATTCCTTAGCATTTTTCTAGTTCATAAAAGCTTAGTATATTTTCACTTAGCTGTGCAAGTGTTCCAGGTAGGTTTTCTCCCAACTTTCAACCATCATAAAAACTTTCCCAAAATTATCAAAAGCACAAATATGACTGGTTTATTTCCTGGTAGTAGGAGTCCTGAAGTTATCAACCTTCCTGCTCCAAACAATATCAGTGGTTCCTGAGGTCTGTCTCACAGATGTATTTTGGGGGTTTATGTTTCCATTATTCAAGAAAATCCCTTTGCCATCTTTCTGTTGGATCGGCTACTTCCTGTATTATTCTCCCAAGTCATAGTCATGCCTCATTTTCATGGAGCACATATATCTCCAGGAACTTCTGGGAAAAGCATACAAAGGAGGAAGCTTTGAAAAGCTACGTCTGTAATTCCTTCATAGTCCTTTATACTTATGGATAATTTAGCTAACATACAATTCTAAATTCCCTCAGAATTTTAAAGGCATTATTTTTTTTAATTCTCAAGTCCTGCATTTCTCTTAAGTTAATATGATTTTGATTTTGATTCCTTCATATTGTGATCTTTTTGTTATTCTTGGCTCTCAATGGAAGCTCTCAGGAACTACTTTTGATCTTGGTGTTCTGACATCTCTTGGTTTATGCACTTTTATATGTACCTTTTATTTTTTTTTTATTTTTATTTTTTAAAGATTTTATTTATTTATTTGACAGAGATAGAGACAGCCAGCGAGAGAGGGAACACAAGCAGGGGGAGTGGGAGAGGAAGAAGCAGGCTCATAGCGGAGGAGCCTGATGTGGGGCTCCATCCCATAATGCCGGGACCACGCCCTGAGCCGAAGGCAGACGCTTAACCGCTGTGCCACCCAGGCGCCCCTATATGTACCTTTTAAAATTCGTTTTATTGGATTCTACATGGATCCACTCAATTCTGAGAAATAGCCTTATTATTTTTAAATAATCTATCCCCTCTGCCTTTTCTTTTTCTATAAATCCTATGATTGGATATTAGATCTCCAGAGCTGAGCTTTTTCTCTTATATTTTTTCATACGTTTTTGTCTCTCTTCTCTTTCCTCCACCTTCCCCATACTCTGTTTTGTGGAATTTTTTAGAAACCTTTTCATTACAAATTGGGTCATGCCGGTAAATATTTAACCACCAGCTCTACGGCAAAATGTATGCATGTCGATGTGCATACATGTTTGATAGAACTTTTACTGATATAAACGACATCTGGTACGCATCTTACAAATAATAAAATATAAAATATCTTAATTTTGAATTCCAAATAGCAATAGATTCTCACAGAATGCTTCAGCTGATTTTTGCAGCTTATATTTGTATCAAATCTATGGTTATAATTTATAAAACATTGTTCTGATATGAATGTTATTTGATATATTCATTTACTTTAATAAGTAAAAAAAATTAAACAGTAAAGATATATGCTGGGAGCCTCACTAATTCATCAATGACATGACATGAGGAACTTTTGTTGAACTAGGAAATTCTTTTCAAATACTAGAAAAAATAGTTTCTCAATTTTTCATGTTATTCATAATGTAAAAACATGACAAATTTTAAGTGTAATCTACATTTTTAACATTTTATCTATCTTTTCAAAAACGTAGACATTCTATGAAACAATAAAATCATGTCAAGATTTATACTGTTTGCCAGTTTCTGAGACATAATTATTCCCACTATGGCCAATTGCAAGCCACCAACCTGAGATCAACGAATAGGTATGTGGAAAGGGATGTGCTTTAATTCATTATTAGCAGCATTTGCTATTTACTAATACAATTGATCTAAATACCATCGAGAGTCAAATGTAATAAAATAATTAGGAAGATCTGAGTTTAGAATATCTTTTACCTTTCTAAATATAATTTATTCAACATTAAGTTTATAAATGAACATTTAACCACAGCTCACAAAATGTCCCAAAGATTTAAGGAGCGGCGCTCAGAGCTGGTAGGGCTGGCTCCAACGCAGCACTGAGACCAATGTTTCTCTTACTTTTTCATTTTTTTTAACATTTCTATTCAAGAGCTATTAGGTGCTTTCTAAATGTTCCTTTATATTAGTATTATTTTCTGTTTTATGCACATATATTATACATAACTGTTAATTATATATAACATGTATTATAGTTATTACTATTTTTTTTGGTTCCAGCTATCGTTGTTTGTGTTGTTTCATCTTGCTTGTTTTGTTCTTGGTCTTCCATACTAGAGATTTTCGCCAAGTATCTAGAGATTCTTGTAGGCTCATAGATCAGGGTCTCAGGATCTCTATGTGCAGGTATAGGACTTATTTTTTAAAGGGCTTTTTCACAAAGTGAGGAGATAGCCAGTTGCCTTTTTCATAGGAAGATCTCAGTACAATTCCTTTGAGAGCCATCCAAAGTTTAATGTGTATCAATAGTTTGTTCCTTTTATTGCTGTGTGGTCTTCCATGGACTGAATGTACCAAGTTTAACCACTGACTCATTTAAAGATAATTGACTTTGTTTCCAGTTTTCGGCTATTATGAATAAAACTGTTATGAATATTTGTGCACAGAGTTTTGAATGAATGTGGCATTTTATTTCTTTCAGATAATTGCCCAGGAGTGTAACTGCTGAGTCATATGATGATTGCATATTTACTTTCTTAAGAAACTGCCAAACTGATCTCCAGAGGGGCTATACACGATTTTATATTCCTACCAACAATATGTTTCTCAGCATCCTCACCAGCATTTGTTGTTACCAGTATGTTTTAATTATTATTTTAGCTATTCTGATAGGTGAGTAGTGATATCTCGTTATGTTCTTAGTTTGCATTTACTTATTGGCTAATTATGTTGAACACCTTTTCATGTTCTCATCTGCCTTTTGTATATTTTCTAGTAAAATGTTTGTTCATGTATCTTGCCCATTTTTTATTTGGATTTGTTCTTCCTATTGAGCTTTTAGGGTTTATTATATACTCTAGATTACTAGTCTTTTGTCTTATACGTGGTTTGTGAATATTTTCTCCCAGTCTATGGCTTGCCTTTCGTCCTCTTCAAAGGGTCTTTTGCAGAACCAAACTCTTGTTTAGCTGATAGGTTTTCATTTAAAAGTACATAGATTCCAGTTTCTCTTTAGTGTAGTAAGACCTGGGAACACTGGGCCACGACTATGTCTGGCACCAACAGAAACAGTTAACTCATGTCTGCCCCGGATACAAGAAAAGAGGGGGGTGGCTCCCTTCACCAGAACCCTATGTCCTGCTTGGACCCTAAAGCGTTGTGTCAGTTCACAACCCCAAATCCTGCAGTTTACATGGTCTATACATAGAAAGCAAAGAAACTGATGAAGTGTTCTTGTTCATAGTATCACTGTTAGACACTGTCATATGAATTAAAATGAGCTGCACTTATCCTGAAATAAGAGAATTAAAGTTATGGAAATTAAGCTTAAATAAATGATAAAGAGAAAAAGAAATATGTTTAAATATCTAAAGATTTTTCATCTAGACCACTCAGTAAAAGTTTTAACATTACCTAGTATGCTACCACAATTAATGCTTCTTAGAATCTGCTTTCATTTATACCATTATTCTATCGTTATTTAATCTCTGATTCACTTTGTTATTTGGTGTTGATGGTTTTTACATCCATTACTCCTATTGAGTGTTTTTTTCAGAAGTCAGCATGTGTATATTCAGTTTGCCATATTTAACAAAGAATGTCCAACTTCTCTTCTATTTCCTTTAATCTGGCTTTTATCAACACTACTTTACTTAAACTGATTTTTAAAAAATCACCAATAAACTATCTGTTGCCGAATCCAATGGACACTTACTTGCCTCCAATTCCTTCAAATTTCTGGTGATATTTAGCACAATTGAATGTTATTTTCTCTCTTGAAGTTTATACTTGACTTGTGTGACTTTTTTTTTTTTTCCAATTTTCTTGCTGACTCCTTCTACTCTGAATACTGTTGAACTGTTCTTCTTTAGGAAATATTCTGCTCCCTGTTCTTTCCTTTTTTCTTGGGAGATCTAATTCACATCAATTTGCAGCAAGTACAATAGTGATGACTCAAATCTCCAGCCCCATACCTCTTCTCTGAGCTCTGAATTTACTTGATATCTCCAAATTGTATCACCTGAAGTGCTTAACGATACTCTTTTATCTTCCATTCACCTTCATCCCAGTCAATAGACTTCACCTCTCAAATCTAAAACCTGACAATCCTGCTTCCTCTCTCTCTGTTAACTCCCACATTCAATTAATCAGCAAGTTCTATTGATGTTGTTTCCAAATAACATAACTCAAGTCTATTCATCTCCTACCCAGGGTCTTGCAAGCTGTTGCCAAATATTTATTATGGTTCCCTCTTTCTCCCATACTCACAATTCATTTCTTCCATAATAGCATATGTGTTCCTAAAATGTCCCTTAACATGACTTACAAGACAGAATGATTTACCAAATCTTTAGTTAGCCCCCCAAACTCATTTCCTTTATGCCTTAATTTTCAGGCACAGCTCCCTTCATTTTGGTTCTTAAACATGACAGGGTATGAACTAAAGTATATGGACTTTTGTTCTTCTATTTTCTTTGCTTATAATTCTCTTTTCCTCACTATTAGAAGGACTACAATCATTTTATCTTTCAAAGATTAAGTACTCTTAGTCATAGAAACTACTTCCAAACATCTTTTTTTTTTTTAACTTTAGGGCATTTATCATAACTTACAATCATTCTATTAATATGATGGTTAACGAAAAACTTTTCCAGTTAAAGGTCCATGGATGAAGGCGCACTGTCTGCCTAATACCTCATTGATTTTTCAACAATTACCTCATTGCTTAATTCATAGTAAGTTCTTTTCAAATATCAAATTTAATGACAAATAGCACTGTTTTGTCATAGATGAATGTGATTTCATAATATCATATTCTGTATTCTAGCTACTAAAGAGTAAATTCATGTGATCCTAACAATTATTTATTGGTAATACCACTCCTCATTAAACAGCTTTTAAGTAGAGGGATGTCATAATTGACAATACAAACTATTATGGATTACTTGAGCTTTCATTTTTCTGTGCTCGTGTTAAACTTTTCATTGGCCCAAATAGCCATAACAGGAAACCAATAGTAGTTGAGAACAAATTTACAATTTTTTATGTCCAGAAAGGAAAACAAACAAATAATGTCTTGGAAAACTTGGCCTAGCACACTCAAGTCTACTGTGTCCTATGTATACTGTCTCTAGAGATAGCAAATTATTATTGTTTCCTTTGTAGAAGAAAACGTCAGTGAAGTTCACAGATTTAATTCTTGCAATTACCATCTTTCAGTAGTGACTCTGAAAATGTAAAGAAGGTACTATTTTGAAGCATCAGTTGGAATCATACCCATCAAGGTGGAATGTAGCCTATGGAATCTCTTATTGGGGAACAAATCTAATAATCTTTCAAGATTATCTTATTATCTTTCCTAATACCCAGTCTCTGCATACCAAATGAGTTTTATTATTATCTACACATCACTAAATATTTTATCTTTAGGATCATTCGTTGAAAGAATCATTTTCTCATGTTATCAATGTCTAGTATAAATTCAAGTTAAAAGAGCAATGTCTCAGAGTAGACACAACCCTTTGAGTTGACTTTTAAGAATTTGTCCCTTACTTTAAGAGTTTAATAGTACAATAATTTGGAGCAGAAGAAAACTATGGTCCATGGGCCAAATCTGGTTCACTGATTATAAATTTTCATTAGAAAAGAACACACTCGGGGCGCCTAGGTGGCACAGTGGTTAAGCGTCTGCTTTCGGCTCAGGGCGTGATCCTGGCGTTCTGGGATCGAGCCCCACATCAGGCTCCTCTGATGGGAGCCTGCTTCTTCCTCTCCCACTCCCCCTGCTTGTGTTCCGTCTCTCGCTGGCTGTCTCTATCTCTATCGAATAAATAAATAAAATCTTTAAAAAAAAAAAAAAAAGAAAAGAACACACTCTCATTTGTTTTTATAATTTCCATGGCCGCTTCTATGCTACAACAGCAGAGTTGAGCACTTACAACATAAATTGTATGGCTCATAACATCTACAACACTATCTGGCCTTTTGCAAAAAAAAAATGTTTGCTAATCTCTGGTTTACAACACTAGCCAGGCACCTCACTTGTGTGTGCCTCAGTTTCTTGGGCTTTAACTAAGGGGTTGGGCTTTGTGACCTCATGGTCCTTGATCTTATGCTCACTAGTTTAGCTCTGTCTGGCTTTATAGATCCAGACTGCATTCGCATTCATGTCAATAGTATACATTTATTTTTCTGCTTTTTCCTTTTCTACTGTGAACACATTAAATAACTATGGTCTTCTTAGCAGAGCAAATATTAACTGCAACAAAAATAAAGAAACAATATTTTCTGGCTCCATTTTTCATTCTTCACAGGAAGGTAAGAGAGAAATCTCAGGTGAAGACAATAAGTCAAAATTCAGGACATAACTAGCAGACCTGCAGTTCTTGTTTATTTTCTTATCTTAACATCTTTGGCAAAACAGACTGCACTCAAGATGGCACTCAATATCAATATCCATTTATTTTATTTCAGTCTGTAAAGAAATTATCCTTGTTTGTCATAGGTAATATATTTTAGTTATGTAAGTATAGAAATTACTTTGGGCAAACCTGTTCCTAAGAGGTGAGATTTTATATACACAAGGTGATAAATTAATGAAGTTGACCAGTGACAAAATGGAAGGAGCACTTACAGGATTTCTACATAAAATGTTTTTAAATAAAATGATCTTGAAATTCATGACAATGCAAAACTAGAACACCAAATGACTGATTTGCAAACTTTTTGTTCCTTTGCACAATTAATTTTTAAGTTCAAAAGACAATAAAATCACCCAGTAAATTACAATGTAAGAGACTATATTAAAATAATTCTCCATACTTAATATGCATGTGACCCTAAAACAGTTGCTTCTTTGTTTTGTTTTAAATAGTGCTGAATGAATGGTTTGAAATCTGGGTTGATTAGATGTGATAGCTGTGGCCCTATGGCCACATGTAAGGACATGTAAGGACATGCCAAACCATGAGAGAACAGCTACACCTCAACAAAGAGCCAAAAGTCAGAACAAAGATTTCTTAAAGCAAAGTTTAAAAAACAAACAACACCCCAACAGTTTCTTTAGTGTATAGGGAAAAAAGAAGTAATTTTTCTTAGTAGCAACTGATTTAGCATGTCATCTCTATCTTTAAAATAGAATTTTAACTACTTTTTATAGGGGCAAGAAGCGTACTCTAAAAATCTTCCTTCTGTGATATCCAAGAGCCAGAAGAGGTACGTCCAAAATGAAGGCTTTCCGTCAGGAAGACACTGACGACAGAAATGCTACTCAGACTTCGATGCACAGTGTTGCTTTTTGCTCTTCTCACAGTCACTATTTTATCTAGTCTCTTGGCTTATTCTTGGATGAACAATGTTTTCTCTGACAAGCTTTGGATTTCTCTAAGAGATCAGAATGATTTAGTGCAGAAGAGATTGGTGCTTTGCTGCCCTTAAGAAAGGAAGATGCAGATGTGAATGACCTTAAAGGTCTTTGTCCAAATCAGCTTCTTTCCCTCCTCCTTTCGTTCCTGCAGGAGGAAAATCAGTCATGTCTACACAAATCCCAATTCCATTAACCTTTCAGCTACTGCTGAGACATAGCTGTACTAAGGTCCCTAACATTATATATGTCAAGAATTGGCTGGCATGTTCTTTATAAGTCTCTCTTGTAATATCTTGACTATTTCAGATAGTTCATAGTTCAGTTACCTGAGAATATTAAAGTGTGGTGCAATTTTTATTTCTGGAATCAATGCCTGAACTTGAGGTTCACTGGAGGGGTGAAAAGGAACAAAAACACACACTCTCTCACACACTTTATATTTAGTTCATTTATGTTATGTTCTTGTAAATTCTCTATGCTGCAAATTCATGGAAAGACAATAAACAGGAGGGAACACTACTCCCAAACGTTCTCTTGGAAATGTGTAAATTGAGTCCTAATATGCACAGCACATTATAGAAAGTATGAGTGAAGACCCTAGAAACCAGACTGCTTAGCTCCTATCTGAGCCTCACTTTTTATAAAATATGTTACTTTGGGAAAATTAGCTAACTTTTCCATGCATCAATTTCTTCAAATATGGGGAATGGGACTAAGCCTGACTAATATAGTTACTGTGATGACTGAGTCAATATTTGCCTAGAAATGGTAAACACTCATTAAATGGTAGCTGTGTTATATTTAAGTATGGATTGCCAATAATAGAAATGACTGATAATATAACTTATTTTTAATAATGGGTAATAAATATCAATTTTAAAAAGGAAAAAAAGTAAATAGACCAGAATCCAAAGAGCAAGATTTTTGAGACCATTCCAATGTTAATAATATTTCTTAAAATTATATTAACCATTTTGAATCTGATAATATTGTATTACTACACAGATTACAGAACCCCAAACCATACTGGGCTTATAGGGAATGTGCATATCCATCACTGAATAAGTGATTGGATGAATTTCAATGGAGGGAGTGGAAAGGATTCATTACAGAAGGAAAAGCTGACAGATTAGGCCAGGGAAATATGATTTTTACAAATATCCTATAATCCAGTATGTGATCTCTTCTCTTTCCTATATTATCAGCCTTGTTACGCATGTAGGTCCCATCTTCTCATCTGATACATTTTGTAAGGACCATTCCCTTATTGAAAGCAAAACAAAACCTCCCATTGCCTGTACTTCATGCTACCATGATCTCCTTTCTTTGAATACAATACAATTTAATATTAAGATCAGTATCGAACTTTTTACCTCCTAATAACCTTGTTTTCAATCTTAACAATTTATTGAAATTACTTTCTTCATGAGCATTATTTTTCCAAAATCAAATGAAAATTTTGGAGTTTTACTGTTTGCTTGTGTTTTGTTTTCATCTTTTACCTATCCATGAGTTGTCTAGGCAACAGCTCATCTTGAGAATCTATATTGCCAATGTTGATGCTAATGTTATTGTTTCAAGTAGTCTCTCCTCCTGCGATTATGGTTACTCTTTCTCTCTCATTGTACCATGGGTTTTTCCTCTCCGGAGCCCACAGTATATGCAGCATCCATCCACCAAGGGTATGAACATAGTAGTCAATGTTTTGTTTAACAAATTATTTCCCCTGAGCATTGTATAGCATCCTGTAACTTCATCTGTCACATCTATGCAAAGGACTGAAATGTCCCTGGTCCATTATGAGATTCAGTACACAGTGTGACAGAGTTACTGGGGAAAAGACTGCAGCTTTGCTGCCCTTTAAGAAAGGAAGTTGCAGGGGCACCTGGGTGGCTCAGTCTGTTAAGCGTCCAGCTCTTGATTTCAGCTCAGGTCATGAGCCCAGGTGTGTGAGATTGAGACCTCTGTGTTGGGCTCTGTGCTGAGTGTGCATCCTGCTTAAGATTCTCTCTCCTTCTCCCTCTACCCCTATGCCCAACTCATGCTCTCTCCCTCTAAAAAAATTTTAAAAATTAAAAATTAAAAAAAAAAAAGAAAGGGAGCTACAGATGTAAATGACCTTTAAAGTCTTTGTCTAAATCAACTTCTTTCCCCCCCCTTTCTTTTCCTGCAGGAGAAAAATCCGTCAACAATAATGGGAAGTAGTGGCCCTTACTGTCTCAAATTCAAATCAGAATACATTATCTATCTTCTTTCCTCTTTCAGCGAATGATTCTATAGTTACCTAATGACTCAGGCTTTAAGCTTGGAGTCACTTTTAGTTCTTTTCTTTATCTGTCATATTCAATAATTATTTATGCAATTGAAATTCAGTTTACTCTAAATGTGTATCCTACATTAAAAACAATTTAATTATTGTTGTTATTGGATGAACTATATCCTCCAAAAAGATATGTGAAAGTCTTAACCTCCAGTACCTCCTTTAGAAACAGTCATTGCAGATGTAGTTAATTAAGTTAATACGAGGTCATACCTGAGTAGGATGAGCCCCTATTCCAGTGTGACTTTTCTCCTTGTAAGAAACGGAGAGACAGAAACACAGGGAAAATGTCATGAGATGACAGAGGCCAAACTTGTAATGATGCAGCTGCAAGGCAAAGAACGCCAAAGATTGATGGACGCCCCCAGAAGCTAGGAAGAGACAAGGAAAGATTCTCCCTCAGAGGCTTCAGAGGTAACATGGCCCTGACAACACCTTGACTTTGGACTTCTAGCCTCCAGAACCACGAGGCAATGAATTTCTGCTGCTTTAAGCTATCATTTGTGGCACTTTGTTACGGTAGCCTTAAGAAACGAATATATTTGCACTCCTCATTTTTCAATCACAAAATAGTTTTGAGCTTACATGGTACTCTGGACATTTCACTAAAATTATCTACTTGTTCTGACTACAACTGTGATTTTATCTATTTTTCTTTGTAGTTTTAGCAAATTTTGGTGCATGTAGGTTGAAGCTCTAACATTAGGGGCATACATGTTTAAGATTATTAGGTCTTCTTGATGAAGTGACTCCATTATTGTTATGAAATGATTCTCTTTATCGCTTGTAATACTCTTCTCCAGAATAAATTATTCCAGATTTAATTTGATTAGTGTTAGCATGTTATGTCTTTTTCTACTATTTTAATCTGTGTGTCTGTATATATAAAGTATCTTAGAGGCAACATGAGATAACATTATGCCTTGCATTTTAATCCCATCTGACAATCCCTGTCCTTTAATTAGAGTGTTTAGACCATTTAAACTATTATAATTTATTTTAAATAAATCATTTTGCCGTTTGTTTTCTATCTGTCCCACATGTTCTTTTTATAGTTTTTCTTTTTCTGCCAAACCCTACCCACAGCCTGTTTTTATAATCTTAGAACAACAACAACAACAAATGGTTTTCACCCTTTTAAAAGGTTTTAAATAGGTGAAAGGGATTAAGGAGCGTACTTATGATGAGCACAGGGTGATGGACGGAAGTGCTGAATTACTGTATTGTAGACCTGAAGGTAAGAGAACAGTGTATTTTAACTAACTGGAATCAAAGTAAAAACTTTAAAGAAAAGGTTTTAAACAAAAGAAAAAAAATATGTAACAGAGACAGAATGTGTTCCTCAAAGACGACACTCTTTTTCCCTTTATAGAAGACTCACAATGCATTGTTGTGATGTTCACTTTAAACAATACCTTAACTTTTAAAGAGATTTAATTTTTTAATGTCTTTTAAATACACCCATGAAGTCACTATTTCTGCTTCTCTTCATTCCTTTGGATAAATCCAGATTTCCATTTAGTATCATTTTCCTTCTATTTGAAAGACTATTTTTCTTGAGTGCATGTCTGCTGGTGATGGGTTCTTCCAATTCTTTCTGCTTTTGTATGTCTTAAATAGTCTGTGTTTCCCCTTCATTTCTGAAAGGTGCTCTTCCTAGGCATAGAATGAGGATTGATAATTTTTTTCTTTTTTCCCCACTTCTTTCTGTACTATAAAGATGTTCCTCACTGTCATTTGGCTTGCAATATTTTCAAGAAGTCTGCTGTCATTCTTGTATTCATTCATTTGTGTGTAACCCCCCAGGTTGCTTCGGGATTTTTCCTTTCATCACAGATTTTCTGTGATTTGATGAAGTTTTCTTCTTGTTTCTTATGATTAGTGTTCTTCAATTTGCTTGTGTTGTAATTATCTTCAATTCTGGGAGATTTTTGGCTCTTATTTCTTCAAACATTTGTTTTGCCCTTGACCCTCTGAGGAAATTTCATATACATATTAAGTTGCTAATATACATGTTCCACATCACCACTGTGCTCTATAGTTTTCATGTGTATTTGTTTGATTTCTAGCCTTTCTTTTTACTATCTTTTATTTTGCCTAATTTGTACTACCTTGTCTTATGTTCCTTAATCTTTTCTGCTGCAGTAATTAATTAGTCATTCATCCTATCTAGTGTAGTTCCATCGCAGTCATTGTAGTTTTCATCTTTAGAAGTTTGATTTGGGTCTTTTTTATACTTTTCATGTCTCTAATTTACATGCATAATTTTCCCTCTAGCTTTGTGAACCTATGGGAAACAGTTGTACAGTTGATGTTTAAACTACATGGGTTTGAACTGCATGGGTCCACTTATACATGGATTTTTGTTGATAAAGTAAATGTACTATAAATGTATTTTCTCTTCCTTACGATTTTCTTAATAACATCTTATTTCCTTTTTTAAAAGATTTATTTTTTAGAGAGAGAGGGTGTGCACATGTGTGTGTGGGGGGGGGGGGGAGAAGGGCAGAGGGAGAGACAATCTCAAGCTGACTCCCCAGTGAGCAAGCGGCCCAATGCAGGGCTCAATCCCAGGACCCTGAGATCATGACCTGAGCCGAAATCAAGAGTCAGACACTTAACTGGCTGAGTCACCCAGGTGCCCCTAACATTTTCTTTCCTGTAGCCTGTTTTATTGTAAAAATACAGTATATAATACATATAACATCCAAAATACATGTTAATTGACTGTCCGTGCTATTGGTAAGACTGCTAGGCAACAGCAGGCAATTAGTAGTGAAGTTTGGGGGAAGTCAAAGGTTATACACAGATTTTTGACTGCACAGTAGGTAGGCATCAGTAATCCTGGTATTGTTCAAAGATCAGTTGTATCTGCTTTTAATCTTCTTTTATGCTTATTCTATCATGTTTATCATTTGTGTCACTTTTCATTAATTGATTTTATCCTCCTAATAGGTTGTATTTTTATGCTTTTTCCCATGCCTGGACACTTTTAATTAGATGAAACACTGCAAGTTTACCTTGTTGGCTGCTGGTTATTTTTGCATTCATACCAAGATTCTTCAGCTTTGTGCTGGGAGGCATTTAATTTACTTATTAACAGTTTGATCCTTTTGTAACTTTTTTTGTTTTGTTGTTAGTTGGGACAAAAGCAAGATTTATTCAATGTCTAATTTTCCTCTACTACTGGGGCAAGATCTTTCTGAGTAGGATACTTGTTTATCTAAATTACAAGGGTGTAGCCTCTGCCTGATGGGAACAAGAAATATTCCAACCTGTGGATGCTTCATTCAGATACTATTCCCACTAATCCTCTTGGGTGATTTTCCACCCAATCCTGGACAGTTTCCTCACACCCATGGGCCAATTAATACTCAGTAATTACTCCAAGAATATCCTTTGAAGATTTTCAGAGCTATTTCTCTAAGCAATTCCCTCTTCTCTGATACTTGGGCCTGCTAATCGTGGCTTCATTGATATCTCCAAACTCTTAGCTTCGTTTCTTCCTGTGAAGGAGATCCCCAGGGCACATCTGGGTTTCTCCTCTCTGCAACATAATTTGAAGATAATAGGGTGGAGCAATTATCAGTTTACTTTATCTGTTTCCATATCCCAGGTATCACAGTCCTTTACTGCCTGATTCCAACACCTTGGGAACTATTGGGGGTTTTGGGGTTTGCTTTTTAGTTGTTTCTAGCATAAGTATTAGTCTTATGACAATTATTCCATCTAGATTGGACATGAAATTTCCCAATATTCCATTTTGAGTTATTTTCCAGTATGTTATTAGTGTAGCCATGAAAAATACTATTTTCAAATTTATATAAAATATATACTGTTATACTCCAGCCTATTAAAAACATAGTAACACTCCTAGAATATTCAAATAGTACTGATCAGTCCATAGATATAAGGAAACTACCAATGGCCAAAGAAATCAAGGTATAATTTAAGCATAATACATGTTAAGAACAAATATGGTAACTTAACAAATAGTATACTAATCAATAAACAAATGTAATTGTAGTTTGAACAAAATCAATGGTTTATGAAACTAAAATCATTAATCTTGAAAAAATGGAGTACAGAGCTAAGATGGAAGATTTTTTTTAAATCCTGAAATATATATATATCTCTGTCCTTTTCTGTGCCTTTAACTGCTCAATCATATAGAAGAGTAAATTTGGAAATATGGTTTATTTATTAAGAAGCACAACTACATATGACTATCACTTCTGTGTAAATGGTTGAAAATGTCACTGAAATCTTGTTTTAAAATTATTTAAAATCAAGAATATTTATGTAATCACTTTTAAACAACTGAGATTTGTTTTATGAAAGATGGATGTTATTATATACACAATATACATTACTGATATAAAAGCAAAAGAAGGATCCAAATTACATTTTAATATTCATTATATTTTAATATGAGTATGCCTTTTTCCTCAAGTTTTTTTTAGAATTTTTAAATATTAAGAACTTTACAACCACTGTTACTTATGCTTTCAAATTATTTAGTTTTTTCTCCTAAAAATGATAGGGTTTGAGCCTGTTGAAAATATATTTTCAGCATTTCCTTTCTCTTACCTAAGTCCTTCTTCTAATTCACAACTATCCAGAAATACCACCTGCATAATGCTCCAAATGTAGAATGAGAACCATAGTGAAGGGTTTGATATTAACCCAGAAAAAGAACATACATTTGTCATGTCAAAATCCAATCTTATTTCATTTTTACTAATATTTGCTTCAAGTTATCATCATATCCTGATTCCATTTCTGAGTCCTAAGAGAATAAGGCTAAGCAACATTAAAATCCTAAGAACTGCAGACTCCACAGGTGATTTTATTACTAAATAGTTACCAGATAACCCATTATATATCTTTCACACTCATAGCACCTTCTTAATTGATTTTAAATAATTAAATTTAATCCAGAAAGTACTTCTGGTTTTGATAAAAGTGTTAATAGTATGGAGAAAATTACATGTACAATATCATCTCCTTTTTATTCATCCAGTGATTCCATAAACATCTTTTCAGAATCTACTTTTCCAGAATGCAGTAAGTATTGGAGATCCAAGAATATCTTGAACAGTTTTTAAATTCACGTATCTTGCTTTTAGTGAAGAAGAAAGATTTTAGACAACGTATTTGATAAAGTATGAAAATGTTGACATAGGATTATCAAGATGTTATTGAAAAATATATCACGGTGCCTAACCTTCTCTGGTGGAGTTAATGAAGGCTTGAGGAAGTGATCAATTTTATCCACAACAGAAAAAAACTATTTCCCTGATTATGTGGAAAAAAGTTATATTAATGAAGCTTTGAACAGTTCTTGAAAACTTTAAAACAATGAAACAATAAGAAAACTTTGAAACAATGTACTTAAAATAACCACCATAAATATTTTGATGATAAGCCTTTCTTTAACTACTTCTCTTTACTTCACACTATTAGATTCCATGTAACAATGAATCAATTAATATTCTCAATTAATATTCTCAACTGTCCTTAATGTAAATATGCATGAAAATATATGGAAAGAACAATGTTTAAACTTAGAAAATCAAAAGGAAGAAATAAGACCACATTTATTATTTATTTCTTTCATATTTACAAATAGTCTCACTTCTCTGTTGCCCAGCCACCTTAATAAAGAATTCTTAATAAAGAATTTTCCTTATGCGATTTTTTTAAATTGTTTAGTGAGGAACAAGAGCAAGATTATTATTGTTGCAGAATGCAAATGGAATACTTCATCTCTGAGTCAAGCACTGAGCCTGGCATATAGTTCGTGCATTATCAATATTTAATAAATAAGTAAGTCTCAATAAGTTTTCAGACACCCAGGTAGATAGATGGTGAATAAGTGTAATAAAGTAATGGTGTGTATAACACCAACTGTTAAATAAGTAATCAGGGACAGGACTTAGAAACTGAGGGAAATAGAATACTTATAAGTAATAGGGAGTATGCATCAAGGTAAGAGTTGCAAGCGTGGCATAACAAGGTACAAATGTGAAAGATAATGAAATCTAGTTAGCTCGTTAAATCTGCCACACTTTACAGAGATTCTCTCTCTCCAGAGATATATCTTCGACTATCTCTTTAGAGATTGGTGTTTTAATTGGCTAATATAATTACATTTCTTGTGAGTGATAACACATTTGCCAGCTAACATATTAAGAGGGTCACTTTATCTGGGTAAAACTAATTCGTTATTGTCCCTTCTCATCACCAGAGGTTTCAGGAAATTGGACAAAACCCACATGGATATTATCGCAATTACTGGCTGAGGACACTTGAGGGTAACTCAAGGGACCTACAGTAGCCAGACACAATATGAATGAGCAATGCAATCAATCAATCAATCAAGATTCCACCCAAAGTAAATTGAACTTGACTAAAATAAATATCAAATAAAGTAGACTATATTCTGGACCTCGTACCATCCACACAAATGTTGCCCTGGAGACCTCCAGCGTAACTCTTTCCATTTATTCAGGTCTCCTACAATCTTATATAAAATAGCACTTCTCTCACACTGTGTCATCTTTTTGTGTCCTAACATATGTTGAACTTGCTTTTGTTACCTAGCATTATGTTATACACATTATCTGAGTACCAGGCCTCTGCAATTTTATACCTTACTATCTGACCAATAACTAAAATAGCACCTGGGGTATAGTAAGTGTCCACCGAATAACTGCTGAATGAGTAGTAAATGAATGGAAGCATTCAGAGCCCTCCCCTCTCTATTTTTCATTAACTCCCATCACTACTAGAACTGGAAAATGATACTAAGCCCACTTTGGGCATTAATAAATGACACGAAAACTAGGAGACATAATTGTGGATGGAAGGGAACATGTTCAATATCACTGAAGGTCAAAGAAGCTTGGGAGCCATACCTTCGGGTATTTGATAGCCTCTACAACTTTCATAAATGAAGTTCAAAGCCTATGAAAAGATGTGTTTATTCCTCTGTGAGATCACTGGCATCATCAAAGAAATTTTATATCAAACTTAGGCTCATCAGTACGGTCTTTTTAAAAATTTTATAACTTATGCAACCAGTAGAGTAATCAGTCCACAAGCACATTTAGACAGCAGAAATTTGTCTATATGCTTGATCTCTTTTCTTCCTGACAGTTCAATATGCTGGAAACAGGTATGCTAGAGAAAAGCCAAATAATAAGGTAAGTCCGCCTGGGGTAACACTGCTATTGTGTTTTCATTATTAAATACAAATGAAGAACAGAACAGGAAAGGGTAAGAAACACTCTCATATGTATTAATTACTATCCTGATTTAACAGTAGAAAATATATTTTAGAACTGTTTTCACATAGATGATCTCAAACTTTTTGTCTCTTAATAGGTAATTGATTCTGCCTTTAATGTAAAACTTAAGAAACAGCCACCTGGTGTATTTTATTTATTCAACTCCCAAAAGATAAGATTTTAATATGACAAGATTTGAAACACAATAGTATACATTTTACCTTGTCTTATGCTTAGAAAACTGATCTATAGCTATTTATGAAGTAGTTGGGCAGTAACCATCATTCTGATAGAACTTCTTGTAAATTGGGAATCTTTAAAAGCATAGTACTTTTATATACTTTTTTTATAGGCAATACTGGTTGAGCTATTCAATAAAATCATTACCTAAGCAAAAGAGAGAAAATTCAAATTAACATTATTTTTAAACATCATTTCTCCTTCATTACATTATTTGCTGCATTACCCTGAAGTGAGCTCATTTGACTTCTTACAAACTGCAAAGGTATGTTCATGAGTCTCTCCTTTATTTAAGAGAAAGGAAATCACTCTCATGATAGATTTTTATGTCAATTTCAAAATGCCTTCTAATTGTCAAAAAATGTATTTAAACTATGTACACTTTAACTTCCTGCCCAGGATATAAATAAACACTTTCAATGAATGGATTCAAGTGGAATTACTGTGAGCAGTTCAGAGTTAAATTCCATTATGTTCCCTAAGTGTTAACCAATTAGTCATTTTCATTAGCTACAGGTCATAACCTTGGACCGGCCCCAAAGAATTCAATCCCTACTCTTAAAAAGACAAAATATGCTTATTAATTCAATTTGATAAAATGTGTCATATCTGTGGCTAATTTAACCTTTTCCTTTTCAGTCTCACTCAAATCCTCCGCCCCTGCCCTTTGGGCATCCACAAAAGCTTACCTCTGTACATCCACCCATGACATGTGAGTAAGCGTGCTTCTAACTGCTGGCACGAGCTGTATACTAAATATTGTACCTATCAAGCTTTTACATGTTTTCATTTTGAAATTTCCATTTAAATGCAAATTCTGCCATTTAAATAGAGTCCTCGTGTGCTTTATTACACTATAATTACTATTTCCCATCTTCCTGGGACCAACTGCAAGAAAGACCATAGGTCACTTTACTAGCCCTCTAAAAGTGCAATTGAAATCAGAAAGTCATCATCGCTAGCGCTTGTGAGTGACACCCATTTGTTAAGGGAGACCTGAGGGACTGATTCAAACAGTGCCCTAAAACCTGTCTTGTCCTGTGATTTACAAGAACAAGAACAAACAAAGCCCACAGCTACAATTTCTTTAGGTCCATGTGAATTAAATAGCTTAGCCAGGATTTGGCACAAATAAATAGCAATTGAAATGCTGCCCTCATTTTGAAAGGAGACACATGCCAAGATATAAGCTAATTCCAATGTCAAGGGACAAGCAAGAAACACAAATATATTTAGATATTGTCAGTTCTTATTGAACAAAATGCAATCAATCATGGGTTCAACTGAATATAAATGTTAGAAATAACATTTTTTATAGAATTGTTTATCAATAACATGGGCACAAATATAAAGATATACATATGTATTTGAAAGTCTTTAGGAAATACAATGAGTTATAGCACTCTTAACATTTAATTCTTAACATTTAATAAAAACATTTAGTAAAGCCTTGAAATTATATTTTTCATAAATGTATTTTGTGGCATGTATGTTTGTGTGTGTGTCTTGGCGGGGGGGGGGGGGGTGCGTAGAATGTGGATGGCAACCAGAAAAAAAAAAGGTTGGTTTCTATAGGCAGTATCTCCAAAATGCTTGTTCAGTTTACTTGAATCTCTTTTTTTGAGAGGCTATGTGGTACAGTAGAAAGAATATGGATATGTGAATCAGACAAAGATGAGTTCAAACAAGACTGCAATTACCAAATTGATGTCCTTGAGCAAGGTACTTAATCTCTGTCTCTCTGAAATTGGAAACTGAAAGTATAAAATACCTCAGAAGCTAACATATAAAGGCATAGATACATAGAGGTAGAGAGATAGGTATAGATATAGATAGTTTGAAATAATATCACTGGACACAGAACACATAACTTCTTCAGACACTCAACATTCCCACATATTCAGTTCACGGTCATTATGACCACGCATTACTATTTGAACACAGGAAAAAGAACCACCACTTTTCTCATAGATTCCTGATTCCTAAGCCTGTCTAATAATAATACAAATCCTGGGACCCTGAGGACTGAAGGAGCCAAGCACAACCATTTATACACAGGGTAGGTTCAATTTCAGTATCTCTTTAAAGTTCACTAAATCACCAACTAGAAATACATTCCTTGCTACTGTTTGCTCTTACCTTGACTTCTTGTGATCTTGTCTCTAAAATAAAGGTAAAGCAAGTTTCATTTTCTTAATTTTTTAAAGATATATTTATTTATTTTATATATAGAGAGAGAGCAAGCAAATAGGGGGAGGAGCAGAAGGAGAGAATCTTCCAGCAGACTCCCCACTGAGTGGGGAACACTATGCAGGGCTCCATCTCACGACCCATGAGATCATCATCTAAGCTGAAACCAAGAGTCAGACGCTCAACTCACAGGGCCACCCAGGCACCCTCAAGTTTTACTTTCTAAGTTGAACTTTAATATCATTCTTGATGTAATAAAAATGTTGAGGCAACTTAAATGTTACTGGCATGGCTTTGAGTTTGGTAGTCACTGGTCCATGCTGAACTTCTTAAAGCACATTACGTCAAATTTGCTCTATCAACTCTGTTTATTTTTTATTGTCATCGGGAATTATTTCCTATATCAATATTAAGATAGTTGTTTCTAAAATGTTCTAATGATTACTCTAGAATTTATAACTTTTCATTTAGCTAATTTATTGAAATTCGGAATGCACTTGTATAAACACACAATCATTTTAAAACTTAGAGCATTCCTCAGCATGTGATAAAACTATTTAGTAATTGATATACTTTTAGATAGTCACTTAAAAATCAAATTCTCTCTTTAGTATAGGAAAAAGGATCGAATCACCCAGGCTCCATATTTTTAACCATCTGACTCTACTTAAAAAGCTGATAAGACTGTTACTGACAGAGGCTTTGGGGGAGCTTTTCGGTAAACCAGACCATAATTATGTTTGGTAGTCTACTTAATGAATAGGTTTGGATTAACAAAAAGTGTCATTCCTTGACTTAAACTCTATTCCTGATACTGTTTGTAATTAGTGAATCCTACAGGTTTCAGTGTTTCTTCCAAAACTGTTCATTAAATTTTCTCTTAGGATTATGTTCTGGAGGAATTTTTACTTCCCATTTCTAGAAATTAACAACATGGACCAAGTACATATTTCCACATAGAAAATAAATATTCTTTAAGCCTTATGCTGCGGAGTTATCTTTATCCTTATTCTATTTTCTAGACAACAATATTTGAACTCTATAAATTGTTTCAGAATGTCAGCAGAACTCAATTGCTTTTGTCAAGATATTAACAGTATCAGTAATTGAATCTTTCTCCTCTGCATTCATGGTGCTGGCTACATTATGACATCTCTAGTTTCTGGCAGTGCACCAGATTACTGCTTAGCTTACTTAAACTCCAAAAAGTGGAGCACCTGTAGAAGTCTCTAATTTCATCTACTGTATTTCATGCATTTACTTATTCTTTCACTTAACACAAGTATCTCTTGAATGCCCACTCTATTCCAGGCACTAATGCATGCACTGGGGATAGAGGAATGGGCCAGTTGGATAATTCTCCGCCCTCATAAATTCTGAAATTTGGTGGGGAGGATGAAATACAAAAATAAATAAGTCTAAATGAAGACAGTTCATGATGTGGGCCCTAAGTGCCACAAAGGGAATAAAGAGGAGTATAGTGAAAAAGAAGCATGAGAGGGTGTGGGGAAAATAAAGATGGAGTGTTCAGAAATGACTTTTACGAAGAGATGACTTTTGAGAAGACACCTGAAGAAGGTGAGTGAGGACCTTTGCAAATATTTGGGGAAAAGAGTGTTCCAGACACAGAAAGTAAAAGGGGAGAGACCTTGGAAGGGTATTTGTTATGTTCAATGAGCAAAAATGCTGGCTGATTGGAGCTGAGTGAGCAAAGGAGGAGATGGATTATAAGTGAGGTCAGGGGGTTGCCATACACTAAATCGAATGGGACCTTTGAAATTCAAAGCAAAGACTTTGAAATGTAGTCTCTCTGATAGGAGATGTTTTCAAAAAGAGCCCTTGGTCTACTGTACAGAGAACTGACTTATCAGTGGAAGAGTGGAAAGAGTTAGACCCAGTGGAGTCTGTTGCAATGTCTCTGGAAAGGTGGTGATTATCTGGACAAGGGTGGTAGCAATGTGGATGGTAACAGCAGAAGGCCAGTAACTGTACATTATGTATGTATGTATGTATGTATGTATGTATGTATGTATGTATTTAATGTTAGAGTTTGTAAGACATACCAGCCCTTTAGTTTCCCTGATCTTTGATTTTTTCCTTTCTCTCCCTCTCTCCACATAATTTTCATCAGTAAACTATGCTGGTTCAATCTTTAAACTATAATCAGAATCCAGCCATCACATTTGCTTTACTGACACCAACACAGTTCAAGCCCATCGCGTCCTTTGCCTGGACGAACGCCTCCTTACTGGTATTCACCACCGTATTCTCTGTTGGCGGCACAGCCTCGAGAAGATGCTGGTAATATCATTACGGGAAGGACTGTTTTACTTTTCCACTCAAACCTTTCAAGTGATGTGGTTCATGGTTTCATCTTCAGTTTAGTTCTTTGTATACTCTCTCAGCTCACCCCACTCTTGTGCTGCTAACTCCCCTGCTGTTTCAGCAACACACAACACAGATCTTTACCTTAAGACCTCTGTAGAGAATTCTCTTCCTCACCTCATAACTTTATTCAGTGTCATTATTTCAGTTACACCTTCCCTGATTTTCTATTTAAAATTATACCTCTGAACCTGAAGTTTCAACTTTCCTGTTTTATTTTACTCCATAACATCCATATAATCTGTACATTTTGTTTATTGGTTTTCTTATTGTTATGCCAATGCCCACGTGGTGGTAATTGGTGCTGTTCGCAGAATTTAGCCAGCTCTCACTCTCCTGGATACATGGGAGGATTACAATTCCTGGCCCTTAATGTTTGGTGAGGATCATGGGACTAGTTTAGCAATAGTTCTATGTATCTTTGCTGTTCTGGAGCATGTGATCACTAGTACGAGGCTCTTCATAGTTCTCTTTCCTTCTCCCTCTGTGACTGGCAAAAAGAAATGACAGTGGCTACACCATTGTCCTTGGCCAGAGTGAGTCCAAATAGAGCAGAGCCTCAGGCAATCTGCAATAATGATTTCTCCCGTACTGGAAATAAACCTTCATTGTTCTAAACTTCGAAGAGTTTGGAGTTATTTAATAGAGCAGCATTACCTAGGTCTCTGTGGTCAGGGATTTGTGTTTGTTCTTCTCATTGTTGCATCCTCAGCAATTAGAAGAGTATCCTGCATGTGGTAACTTTTCAAAAAAAAAAAAAAAAAGTTTGCTCAATGAATAAATCAGAGATTTGGTGACTACTAATTGCCAGACTATAATTACTTCTCTGTGTAGTCAAGAATGGTTCCTCACTGAACACTACACTACTATTAACCATCCAACTTTTTAGTTTCCAAGGATAAGAAGTTTTCCATTGGAATATATATGAGATTATAATGCTGAATAACATTTATGATTTGGAATGTTTATTAGCCTTGGGGGATTATAGGAGAGCCAAAGCCTTTCCTGGAACTTGATTTGTATGGTTGTACTTTCAACAACGGTGAATACTAATGGGAAGAAAGGCTAGAGAAAATGAAATGAAATGAGAAATTAGGAATGTCTGCCAAGTGTCCTACATTCTGTTTTGAGATATTAGCAAGAAAAAATACTTTGTTCAATGCTATAATTCCTATGGAGGAAAGATAGCTTTCTAGAATGAAGGACTTCACTTTGAATCAAAAGGTAGAGAGGTCTGTGTCCTGCCCAGAATAAAAACAAAACAAAACAAAACACCCAACCAAACAAACAAAAAAACAAAACATCATCTAGGAGGGGAATACTACACACTGTTACATAGGCTGGATTATAATGTTACTCTAGGGTAATTTGGGGAAAAACATTTGTTAAAGTAATGAGCTGTAAATACCAAAGCTTGATTTCACTAGAAATCAAGCATAGTTCACAATCTAACACGGCTGTAAATGATTCTAAGTAGCCAGCCCTGTGGGAATAAGAACAGCTTGAAGCAGTCGGACACATGAGAGGGAGCTGTAGTTGATAGTAGGAGAGAGAACATAGGGAATTATTCAGTTGCTTATTGACAAGTTATTAGTAGAATCAGCAATTTTGTTTTCCTCTCTTATTCTGAGTGCTTAAGTTGCTTAATTTCTGATGTTTCATTAGATTTTAAGCAGCTGCCCAAGAGATGTTATTACAAAATGATGACAGAAACCGTCATTAACAATGTTTAGCGTGGGTAACAGGAAGGATGTTAGAGTCTGGAAGACTTCAGGGATCCCTGCTTGCCAGCATGAGTCTCCCTGTAAGAACAGATGACCTCACATATATAAAACCACAGCCAAGGTGGATATAACACACGTCCTTTTTTCCAAGTAAAATGCTAGATTCAGATATCCAACAACCATGAGAACTGACAGGGGCTGTTCTTAGAACCAGAGTGGAAGTTCATCCCTAGTCTTCATCGATATGCAATAGCCAGAAAAGGATCAGACATTCTTGATCACAATTACATGACATTCAGCATCATTCTAAATTATGTTGAGGAAAAAAGCCACTCAGGTCTTTCATCTTTTTGTTGTATGAATTTCTTGAGTAAACTTTGGAGATTTTCAGTAACTCAATCTTATTGAGTTCTTTCAGTTCTGTGTTTCCTACCCCTGTATCCAGGTTTTTCATTTGTTTCATTTCATCCATTTGTTATTTGTCTTGTCTTTTTTATTGTTTTTCATTTCTTGGATATAATCCAGGGATTTACTCAGTACTCTGCTTAATTTTATGTTTCTTTCTCCTGAAGGTCTCAAATGACTATTGTCAGGCTAAGGATCTCCCCCCAGCCGAGGTTGTTTTATTGCACTGAAGGACTCTGGGCTTGAGGCAGGTTTGTTCTGGCATGGGTGTACCATGTGTGTTTTCCTCTATGACCCTAAATAACAGGACCTTTGTTATAACAGAGGCATAAGTAGAAACAGTGGCAGAGACATTTTGTAGGGTTCTAGTGAGCCATCAGCTGTAAAGACTGTGATTTCAACCACCACATGGTAACTGCTTTTCACAGGAGCGACTGCCCAATAGGCCCATACATTGTTTGGCTGTCAGTCTTCCCTCTGAGCACCCTATAAAATGGGAAGCAATTCTATCTGAGACACTACCAATTGTCATGGGTAAGAGTGTTTTTCCTGAGATAGTGCATTTCACAATTTATGCTAGAATTAAGATATATAATTCAATCTGAGATGCACAGATAGGTCTGGGTCATCACAATCAAGGCCACTTTTAAAAGGGCGCCTCTCTTATACTGCTGTCTCTTTTCACCAGTTACCAGACCTTCTGACTCAGGTAGGTTAAATCTGGAGCAGAGGCTCAGCAGGATGCAGGCAGTGCAGCACAGAGCAACGTAGTTGAAAGTGCAAGCTTGTCAATAAGCCGCAGAAACAATTAGCCAGCCATAGCCAAAAGAAAACACGCACATGCCTTACCTTAAATTTGGTTCACACATTGAAGCTGATGACCCTGTACTGTGCCAGGAAGGTATGAAAAGGTATGGCCTGTATAATAAGGTTTGTAGAGAAAGCAGGGCTGGCTCTAAAGCTGGTCTGAAAATGGCTTAAGAGTGCTGGTGAAGGAGAACGGCTTGTTCTCTATGGTGGTCAGTACAAGGGATGATGGTCGGGCTCCCTCTCTGGCTGGGGTTTACATGGATTAAACTTCCTGCAGGCACCAAAGGAGGGAGAACCTGGGCTTTCTTATCAGTGCTAGATTTGGGGCAGAAAGGGATAGGGGAGGGGTTAGGCTTGAGATCTGTTAGTCTTCAAAAACAAAAAGTGCAGTTAGACTCATTATTATACTCAGCCAACTTTAGTTCTTTTTGTTTTGTTTTCTTTCCCAAACCAACTCTCATATATTCAATTCGTGATAAGCAAATTCAGCACAACAACAAAATATATCATAATTCAAATCATTTCTCAGTATCTCAGGAGATAGACCATCCATGTCACTATTGGCTCTCGGTTGGACTATGTAACTGGTCCTTGGTTTCTCTTTTGTCCTCCTAAGACCAAGCAAAGCTTAGCAATTATATCAGTCCAGTTCAGTGCAGAAAAGAGAAACAACTAAAGGTAGTTAAAGCAGGAAATACTGGATACAGAAATTAGAAGTTTATAAAATGTTCAGAAGAGCCCTAAGGAGTGGGTTTAGGCTAGATCATATGAAATTACTTCTAAAAATAAACAAATGACCCAACAAATGAGCTACATCCTAAGAATAACTCCTGAAGCTATGCTTTAAGAACTGCATATCATCACTTTATAAAATATGGTTGCCGTAAGGAATTAAAGGAGTAATCCACAGAAGATACTCCCATCACATTGTCTGGAACATAGTAACAATGATGGCTTACTTATTTTTGCTATGCTAGATTTTTCTCTTTGCCATCGTAGTTTAAATCGCATCTATGTTTTATGGTATCTATTATTTTATTTTCTTAATTTTGAAATATTAACTCTCTTGTCTATATTTTTTAGGAGAATATATCCCTTTCAGTCACATTGCTTTATTTATATTTATTTCAATAAAATCTATTTTCCAAAGCATTTTAGCTTTGGAAATCTAACTGTAACCAATCAACTTTGTAAAACACTTCTTCACTGCATCATATACTAATTTCTATATGCTGATTCACTTTATGGGTATGGACCTGATTTTGCTGGAGAATGATGTTGAGCTTATATATGTATTTTTTATGTGGCCAAAGCAGCTTATAATTCTAATATTCTTCATATTTTCCAAAAATGATTCCTGATAAATTGAATCATAATCTATGTATTAAAAGAAATAGCATATTGGAGCATATTTTGTGATCTTGTTTGTAAAAATAATATAGAGTTAGGAAATCAAAATTAAAAAGAAAAATGCCCTCACCTTCTGTATGATAATAATGAATGCTGGAATCCAAATCTCTCCACACATTCTTCAAAACCATACATGTCAACATGAAAAGCAAATAAATTCATATATTACCAATATCTGGAACATCGGTGGAGGTAGAGACTTCTACTTATATGTAGACAGAGAGATAAACTATCTGAAACCACCAGGGACATGTTCTTTCTCAAAACATTTGTTATAATGAATGAAAGAATATAGACTTGGGTCTTGTATAGTTTTGTTGTTTTTTGTTTTTTTAAAGATTTTATTTATTTATTTGACAGAGAGAGAGAGAGACAGCCAGCGAGAGAGGGAACACAAGCAGGGGGAGTGGGAGAGGAAGAAACAGGCTTCCAGGGGAGGAGCCCGATGTGGGGCTCGATCCCAGAACGCCGGGATCACGCCCTGAACCAATGGCAGACCTTTAATGACTGAGCCACCCAGGTGCCCCAAGGGTCTTGTAGAGTTTTCCTACTTAAATTATATGTTAAAAATTCTACATTAGCTGCATTCTATAGACTTGCATACATTTAGTAAGAGTACTTTCTAAATAGCAGGCTTCAATTTAATTAAAAAAAACACAGAAAAAAACAAACAAAAAACAAAAACAATAACAACTATTTCTTGAAGCAGTCTGAGTTACTCTGACTTTTCTTGAGAAATGAAACAATTTTGAAGAAATGTTTACATTTTCTTACTTGGAGAATATTGTTAAAATTTTCAGAATAGTTATTTTTCTATCTTCTATTGCAAGTATGAATCATATGCACACTTATATCAAACTGTCACTGAGATATAGAAGTTATATTTTTTACTGAATATCATATTTTTGCAGTTTTATATCATTTTGGGTATTGTGGCAGATTACAGATTGCCACAAAGTAATTGGCTCCCTCCCTGAAAATATTTGTGAACTTCTCAAGTACTGAGTAACCAGCTAAATTACCAAATCCAGAAAGATAATTAAATTTTTCTTGATACTTAAAATATATTTTAATTTCCGAAGTTTAATTCCTAAATTCTGAGCAATGCAATTCTAATTTCATGTTTAAAAAGAAAAATTTACATTTAGAAAAGGCCATATTCTAGTCTCATGAGCAAAAGAATGTAACAAATTTCTGTGAACAATGTGCATTCTAATGAAATTAACTGAGGTTCAGAAATATGTACACAAGTTCTGGTCACCTCATAGCTAAAGCAGCAAGAGGGCTGCTGCTAAGAACAGAATGATATTATTTGAAATAGAAAAGAAAATGAACTCACTACAAGAAGGCTACTCCCAGAACTTTACACAAACTAAACATCGAGGGTTAGGATTTACATTGGATGGGCGATATGTGGAAGGACCTTTCCTGATAAGCTCAGGTGATGAGAAACTTGCACACTGCTTCCCCGGGAGGGCAGGGTTTTTCAGCATATGGGACAGTGTGGACATGCAACCATATGGTGCTATGGCTTTGATCTGGCTAGAGTTCAGACTCCACTCCTTGCTCTTAATCTCAGTCAAGTTATTTTACTCTCACTGGTCCTCTGTTTCTTCAGTATGAAATAAGAAGACTAAGAACTGGGTTCTTCTTAGAAATAAGAAGACTAACACCATGGGTTAGTTGTGGAGCTTAAATAAAATATTCTGTGTAGACCATTTTACATGGTGGCTGGTATATAGAAAACTCAATGAATGGTACACTGGTAAGTGTTTCAAATAGCAATTATAGTATTTGAATACATTCTTTTTATTGAGAGGAATTCAGTGTTATCTTAGTTTTAGCATAACTGTTTAATTTAAACACAGTTTAGTAAACTTATAAATTAAATATTCTTTTTAAGTTTACTGTCATTGACAGGCAAATATCGTGTGCTACATTCAAAAGAAGTCTTTTTTTTTTTTTTTTGCTCTCAATATCTCTGTTATCATAAGAGACTTAATTTTTCCTTGCTTTGTGGCTGTCTTCGGCACAGTGTAAATGTAATTTAGGTAGTGCATCATGTCGATATTTATAGAGTATATTGAATTTTATGAACTCATAATAAAATGCAAGCATATGTAATCTAATAAACTTAATTTGGAAGAAAAACACACAGGCACAAATATACAATGCTGCTTTAGATAGCCCCAAAGAAATGTTTCCTGCTTGCAAACTAGCACCCAAGCATTGGTGACAGTCAAAATAGTACGAGTACGAGAAAACTAACAATTAATATGTCACAAATGGGAAAAGAGTGAATGCAAGGTTATAAATATAAATAATTAAGCTATCTCTAGTTTATTAACAATAAACCAATATTGTTAAATAGTTTTGCTGAATACAAGCAGACATGATGATTACATGCACAGCTTTGGGCCTCTGAAATTCCAAGTAACTTAACACAGTTTCATTCTGAATTCAAAGATCCTTAACTGGCAGGTATGTAAGAGTGCCAAAGAACATTAAAATATCACCAGCCATTTTGACTCTATATAATACTATGAATAGCTCAGTTACTAGCTACTGCAATTAGAGTCTGTTGGTTTGGGAAGGCTCAACTGATTATCAAGCAAAGAGCTAATAACACCATCAAACAAATTCATGCTATCCTTGAAGGTGGAAACTACTCTGGCAAAGTGGATTATAGAATTTTTTTTACACACATTATGTTATTTACACAAAGCTTTATTATTTTTCCTTTAACATTATGGAAACCAGATCTCAATAGACAGCATGTAATATCTTAGTTTCTTCAACAAGCAAAGGATGAATTTTGAATATAATCCTAAGCCTTCTAAGCCCACTCCAAGTTTATTTCCTCTGTCACCCTGGCATTATTATGGCTAACAAACACTAGACAACTTAGTGATGTGATGTTGAAAAGTATGTCATGATTTTCCTACAGTTATATCTGAAACGGTATGTTTTCTTTCCTTAGATCTAGGATCTTTTTGTGGGGCAATCACAGATAAGCATATTTGTTTGTTGTTGTTGTTTACAGCTTATTTATTTATTTGGAGAGAGAGAGAGAGAGAGAGCATGCGCGTACAAGTGAAAGAGGCAGGGAGAGGGAGAGAGAATCTCAAGCAGCCTCCATGCAGAGCATGGAGCCTGTTGTGGGACTTCAATCCCATGACCCTCAGATCATGACCTGAGCTGAAACCAAAAGTCAGATGCTTAACTGACTGTGCCACCCAGGTGCCCCAGATAAGCACATTTGTAGTGAGAACGTTTCCTAATGCAAAGAAACTGTTAAAAAATTCCCATATCTGTGATAGCTGTATCTGTTTCAGATTATAATAAATGACACTCTTTGTTGATCCATGCTATTGGAAAAGTCATAATGCCATGAAAGACGAGCTACTGGTTTGCCTTGTAAACAAATTCTCAATATTTGGACCCATTACTTTAAGTCATTGCTGTTTATAAGCTATTTACATTTTTATGTTAAAGATAAGTGGCAACTTTCAGCTCATTTTTCCTCTGATGAATCAGAATTATGTTTGGTTAGAGGTTTTTCCGGAACAATTCTTCCCTGAATCTGAGAAATAGAAACATAAGAATTACTTATTTTTATTCTCCAGTAATTACAATAGAAAACAAAGAGAAAGGAAAAATGAAGGTTATTTTTCTCTTGTTTTTCAGTCCTAGAACAAATTGCACACTTCCTAAACTGCCTCCCTGGCTCTTAAGGAGGAACAGTGATAACCCCTAGGAACAGCAGCCTTTAACTAGGAAAGTTAGGTGCATGTATGCCTGACCACGTGACCAAAGTTTTCTTCCCTTAACTCCTCAGCAGCACCAAAGATCCTTCTTACTAAAGAATAAAAGCAATCTCACCACATTCTTAAGTTTCATTAAATTTTTCCCTCTCTAAAGCTCCACTCCTATCTTGTGATATCTGGATCTAAGGACAGAGAAGGGAAGGTAGAGCACTAGCAAATACAAATATGTATGCAAAGAGTATATGCTTGATTACCTCACTACTTCCCAAAACAGTATTATTTTAATTATTTCCAATTTTGTCTTTATATTGGTTATACATATACCATCGTTATTAACCCCAGTTTGTGTTCCTTAGTGTGACATTTTCTCATGCTTTATATCAACTTTCAGATCCACCAGTAGGATGTAGAATCTAGAATGGTGTTTACACTGAAATACATAAAAACTACCTGAGCATGCAGCCTATTGTTAATTAATAAACTATTTTATCTTGGCTTTCATGAAAGAATGGCAATGAATATAGACATTATTTCAATAGCAATACAAACAAAACAAAAAACAAAAACAAAAACAAAATCCACATGTCTTAATATTTGCCAGGTTCTGTTGTAAGTGCTTTGCAAATATTAACTAATTTAATGTTTACAACATCCCTTTAAGGTAGTCACTGTTAATATTCCCATTGAACAAATAGGAAACTAAGGCACAGAGATTGAATAATTTGATCAAGTTCATCTAAAAAATAAACAGTACAATGAAATCAAACTCAGAAAATCTCTCTCAGGGCTATACTGTAAACCACGATACCAAATTCTAAATGGCAAATAATCCATTTAAGATTTAGTAACCTCCAAACTGGAGAATTTTCTAAAGATCTGAAGAAGTGCTTTACAATAGAATTTAGCCCTGTCTTTCTAATTTTATATTCTACAGATTCAACTCTATTTTGAAATAATCCAAATCTCAGAGTTTTAAGAATTGGCAATCTGGTTTCAAAATTCATCTGCATTTCAAAAGAAATGGAAACAAAATAATTTGGTCACAATAAACAAAGCCATAGGACATATAATACCTGATTTCAAAGTCTACTATAATGCTGTTATCAAGACTGTGTGGTATTTGTGAGGACAGACATGTATATCAATGAAATTAAACTAGAGAACTCATAATACACGTGCATACTCACTGTCACTTGATTTCAACAAATATTCAAAATTAATTCAGTGTATAAAAGACAGTCCATTCAACAAATGATGTTGAAGCAACTAGGCACCTACATGGAAAACAATTATCCAATCCCTTACCTCACAACATAGAAAAATATTTACTTGCAACTGATCATGAACCTAAATAAAAAGCTAAGCTTATAAAATATCTTTGTGGCCTTTGAGTGGGCAAAAATTTCCTAACAGAATTCAATAAGCACTAACAATAAAAGAAGAAAATTAAATTAGAAGTCCTTTGTCACATAGAATTTATAAATAATAGTAATACATATAATATTGGCATTATCAAAATTAAAAACTTATGCTCTTTGTAAGACATGTTCAAGAAAAATGTAAGCTACAGACTAGAAAATATTTATATATTATTATAAATTATTAAATATGATATATATCACTATTATTTATGTTATGTATAACAAAGGACTTGAATTCAGCATATATAATGACGTATATAAAAATATAAAGACATACAAATAAGCAATGAGAATGCAAACAACATCATAAATATAGGGAAAAGCCCTGCATAGTCACTTTATAAAACAAAATATAAAAACAGCCATACACATCTGAAGATTGCTCACCATTATTCATTGGAAGAACTCAAATGTAAACAACTATATACCTATTAAAATGGACAAAAGTAAAAAGAATTACAATGTCAACATTGGCAAGGATGTGGAGCAAATGGAATTCTCAAACGTTGTTGGAAACGTAAAGTGATAGAACTACTTTGGAAAACGGTTTGGCATTCTTATCATTTAAAAGTATACTTGCCATACAACCCAGCCAGTCTACTCCAAGGTGTTTATCCTAGAGAACTGAAAATATTGGTCTACACAAAGACTTTAACACAGGTTTTCTTAGCAGCTTTATTCTTAGTTCAAAACTTGACAAGCTCAATTGTCCATCAGTAGGTGAATGGATAAAAAGATTCTTTTTTTTTTTTAAGATTTTATTTATTTATTTGACACAGAGAGACAGCCAGAGAGAGAGAGGGAACACAAGCAGAGGGAATAGGAGAGGAAGAAGCAGGCTCCCAGCGGAGGAGCCTGATGCGGGGGCTCGATCCCAGAACGCCAGGATCACGCCCTGAGCCGAAGGCAGACGCTTAACGACTGAGCCACCCAGGTGCCCCCAAAAGATTCTTGTATAGCTAGAGTAGGACACTGCTCAGTAACATAAAATCACAGAATACTGATGCATACAACAATATGACTGAATCTCAAAAACATTGTGTTGAGCAAAAGGAGCTGGATACATTACACTCAAACTGTATAATTCCATTTATACCAAATTATAGGGCATATAACAGAAAACCCGTAGTTGCCAGGGGCCAGAGTCAGGCTGAATTGACAGAAAATAGACAGAGGCATATGTGGTGATACAGATATTCTATATTTTGATTATGATTGTGGTTACTTGACTGATTACAAGACCAATTGAACTTTATACTTAAAATGAGTACACTTATTATATGCAAATTATCTCTCAATAAAGTTGATTAAAACTGTGAAGTAAAGAACTGTAGAAACATCAAGTGGAACAAAATAAAGAGGCAAAAAGAAGGGAGCTACCAACCTAAATTAGAAAGTTACTATGAGCTGACTTAAAATATACCATTCATTTGATGTGTATAATCAGAGGGAGATTCACCCAGTTTCCATACAGTTGGCACATGCAGTGTGGCAGCATGAATGGAAAAAGTACTAAGTGCAATTATAAAACATTTGCATGTATGTAGCCCCCCCCAACTCTTATTACTTTCAGATTAATTTGAAAAAAGCAATTGATAGAAGCAATCCCTCCTTCTTCCCTCCCTCCTTCCCTCACTCTCTCTCCCACTGTTGAGAGTTTAGCTAAACCAATCCATGATACTGTTGCCTCAGCATCCATTTTGAGTGGCTAAGTGGCCTGCAGGGGCCTTGAATTGACAGTGGCCCTTCCTGCAAGTATATGTCCTGCTTAACAGCCTTCAGAGTCACAAGAAAATTCCTGATATGAATCCCTTAATGCCCCTTGTGATAAACAATTTCTCCTGTCTCCCAGCTTTTTCACCTTGTGCACCCCTTAAATAAGATCGCCTTGGAGTTTACCAATCTTTTTGTTTTGAGTTAACTAATTCAGACATAGCCTTTTACCTCCAGGCACCCTACCTCTACAGATCCTATTAAAGGCATGGACCCCAGATCCTGCTACTTGCTCATTGCCTGCACTCTGCTTTGACCTCCCCTGTGGCCCCTCAAAGAATGCCCTGGACTTCTTCCAAGACCTGTAATATGCTTTTCTTTCTTTTTTTTTTTTTAAAGATTTTATTTATTTATGTGACAGAGAGACAGCCAGAGAGAGAGGGAACACAGCAGGGGAGAGGGAGAGGAAGAAGCAGGCTCCCAGCCGAGGAGCCCAATGTGGGACTCGAACCCGGAATGCCGGGATCACGCCCTGAGCCGAAGGCAGACGCTTAACGACTGCGCTACCCAGGCGCCCCTGTAATATGCTTTTCTAGTTCACTTTCCCTTGCTGTATTTTGTTGAGCTTGTAGCTCACCATCCAACATCTCCATGGCTCTACTTAACAAATGTTAATTTAACAAAAAATCACAACGCACACAGACACATACCTCCAGTTGCTCAGTGAATTAGTGATGAATGCAGAGAAAGAAAACAAAGAAAATGAGCAACTAAGTAAGGTGAGGAGATTCCTCAGATGCTATGAAAGAACACTGGCAAGAATATCTCCAATTCTATATATTAAGTAAAATACTGGGCAAGAAAAACCGTCTTAGATAGTTCCCTTAGAGACAAATACTGAATACTGATTATCTCAAAGGACACTAAACAAACACCTAAAGCCTTGTTGAATTACTACAAGTCCACATTTTTTTTTCTTCAAATATCCAAGTCTTTTGTGCAATTGATCACATTTGAGCTGGGCTAATAATTTAACCAAAGTGAATTTCAGTCAAATTATTTCTCCAAAGCTAGGGATGACAGGTCACTGCTGCTCTTTCCTTCGGGAAGAAAACTGAAGAGACGCTAGAGTCACAGAAAGAGAAAGTAGAAGGTACTTGTAATTTCATTTAGTTCAACCTGCTCACTCTGCAAGTAAGAAAACTGGCGCTCAGAGGAAGAGAAAGAAATCAAGAAGATTGTGATAGAAGTGGTGCACTTTCCCTAATGGCACCTCCTACCGCTAGGGCTCAGGTCAGAATCCAAATCTTCTGCTTCCCAATTCAGTAGTCTTCTTACCAAACCTCGGAACACAGCTTATCAGGAAAATAGTTGTGCATCATGTAGAATAACTAACACTTTAAAGGTATTACATCATTTTCTACAATCCTTACATCAAAGCCTTAATTAGAACCTTCTTTGCACAGATTTCTTTCACAAAATTAATTCACTAATATTTCCATTCACGTGATATATTTGTAAATGAAATCTGATAGACTCTGGCCTTACTCCATGTTGTTAACAAATGAAACCTTTGAGATTCTCTGTAGGAGCCTATATGGTCCTTAGAGAAACTATACAACTGAGCCACCCAAGATGCCCCAAACCTTAAGGAACTTTCTCAACTTTACTGATTTAGACAATAGCCTGTGCATTCTGGTTCAATGTTTGAATTGACTACACCAAGGGTTTTCTACTTTACCTAAGCTGTTGTCAACTTCTGCAATATGTTGTGTAAATGTGACTAAAAAGAACTCTGTGCCTTGTATTTGTTTTTATTTCTTACCCATTCCTGAAAAGAAAATGGGAATATTTTCATCTGTAAATTGAAAAGGAAACATTTTTCACTAGCAAGAGAAACATGAAGATTATGAAGCCCCTTCACTCACTTAGCACAGACAATGAACTCTTTCCCACTCTCTACTGTTACATGTGTAATTTATGCTTGAGAGATTTTTGGATTAATGATAAGAAAATTTGTAAGAAAAATGTCTATGACATTAGTAATAAGCTGTGCTTCTATCAACTGTAGTGTCTGTTTCATGTCAGTGACAAGCTATGAAACAGATTTCCCACAGCATCCTCCTTTATCTAAGTCTTTCATTTTGAAAGAGAATAAGAGCTTCCATGTTTTATCAAGGGTGGGGTTGAATATTTTTTGCTACATAGCAAGAAAGACTCAACTAATTTCAGTAACATTGATAACTCTAATGATTTATTTATAACTAATCTTGTAATATTGTTTTGCAATAATATGTTTAAGTTTATATCTCTACCAGTATAATTTTAACTTCTTAAAAGTAATAATAATTCTTCATCTTTGCATAACCAGTTTCTTGTACACATAAAACATTCTAGTAATACACCTTTTTTCCCCCCAAAAAAATCTAGGTACACGTGTGGGCATTTGTAAAACAAAATGCCTTGCAAAATTAAGTCAAATTCCTGATAACATTATGTTCATACTTGGCCAATTTAGGGTGGCCAAATGGTCATTACTTTAGACAGTCTGGTGTTTCTTAGTGGTAAATATGTATGAATATATTTATTTATGAATCATGTATGGCACACTGTTGCAATAATGATTCCTCAATTTGTTCACACCTCCCATATTAATGCACCTGAGTAACCCCTACTACACAGATTCTTATATGCTGACAATTTGTCTTATTTGACCAATGATAGAGTAGCAAACACAAGATAAACAGTGACTTTGAAAGTGGTTTAACACTGATCTTTGCTCTGTCACTGCTCTTGGAATATTGCCATCATGTAAATAATTATAGGCTAGCCTGCCAGATGATGAGACCAAGTGCAGTGATTCCCATTTGGGAAGTCGAGGCTAAGAGAAACCAGTTGTTCCACACAACCCACCAACTCCTCACAGATAGGTGAACAGACCTAGCTGAGATGAGGTGAATGAGGTCCAGATTAGAAGTTTCAACCAGCGGGGCCTGACTCAAATTGTTAACTTGCAGAGATGTAAGCTAAATACATAGTTGTGTATATGAGTGTGTATGTGTGTTTGTGTATTTAAACCACTGTATTTTGGAGTTGTTTGTTATGCAACCAATACTATCTGAAATATAATCTGTCTTCCCCAGTTGATCACAAATTTTATTAGGCAGGAAATTTATCCATCTTATTTTTATATCTCCCGCACCCAGAATAGTGCCTGATACATACCACAGATTTAAAAACAAAAACAAATGAGGGAATTATAGTGAATGAAAGAATGATTTAATATTATTCTGTACTTGATCTTGGCCAAAAGTTCGAGAAATGATTATTATTCTGGATTCTTAAGATTCCTGTCACAGGCGGATCAATTATCATGTGCTTAATATGTATTGTTGTCTTTAAAGTTTTTGTTAATTACATTCCAGAATGTTCCCGGAGACATATATGTGGTTTTTCATTAGTAGCATAGCTTCTTTGTTAGTTTTCTCAGGTTCCTCATTCCATTACCACACAGGATGGGGTATGGCTGGGGAGTGTGCTACAGGTGGGAACTGCTTTCTTTTGTTGAGTGAAAATAACACTTTCTTCCAAGAACAGTATTAAGGTTCACATGGCATAATGTATAGGGGAAAGCATAGTTTATTTAATTGTTTAATACATCATATTGTTGAATACATGGAAAACCACTATACAAATATAAACTAATTACAGTTCACCCTTGAACAACTGGGGTTTAAACTGCATGGGTCTACTTATAACAGCTTTTTAAATATATAAATATAGTACAGTACTGTAAATGTATTTTCTCCTCCCCATGACTTCCTTAATAACATTTTCTTTTCTCTAGCTTACTTCATTATAAGAATACCGTATATAGTAACTATATAAAATATTTGTTATTCAACTTTATCTTATTGATAAGGCTTCTGGTCAATAGTAGGCTATTAATAATTAAGTTTAGGGGGAGGGAGCCAAAAGTTATATGTGGATTTTTGACTGTGTGGGTGTTGGCACCCCTAACCACTGCATTGTTCAAAGGGTCAACTGTACTGATATTATGAGAGAGATAACAGTTTGCATTGTTAAAATTTTCTTACATATAAAAAATGTGTAATTCCAATATCAACTTCTTGATGGATTTTTTTTTCAGGTTAGTTTAATTGCACGTTATTTTCTTTAAGATTTTATTTATTTATTTGAGAGATAGTGAGAGGCAGAGAGTGTGTGTGCAAGCGGGGTGAAGGAGAGGGTGAAGCAGACTCCATGCTGAGCCCTGAGCCCAAACGCACAACCCAGAGATTATGACCTGAGCCGAAACCAAGAGATTGATGCTTAACCAACTGAGCCACCCAGACACTCCATCATGTGTTATAAACTCAGAGCAGCTGTTACAGATTATCTGAATACTGGCACGAATATACCAGAAGATTTTTTTTCTGACATTCCTAGTCTCAGTTGTCAAAACATTTGTGCAGTGATCTTTGACAACAATGTTTCTGGGTGTGAGAACATGATTTGCACAAGATGGCTGCTCTCACGCCAGGGTTTGACTTGTTACTTTAATTTAGAGTACATGTGGTTTGTTTTCTGTTAATCTTTTGTGTTATTTTAACTCTTTGGACTTTTTATGTAGTAATGTCCATAAAAGACTTAGGCTTGCATCAATTTAAATTTGAAAGATAAAAAGGAACTAGGTTCTTTACAGTGGATAAAGATAGCCGGAATTAAAGGCTTGAATCAATTTAAGTTTGAAAGATAAAAAGGAACTAGGTTCTTTGCAGTGGAGATAACCAGGACTATAGTTATTGAAAGAACCCATAACTCTTCCTAGGAATTGGGAACTGCTGTGGTTGAGACTGAGCAGAGTAAGAATATAGAAAGGACACCAATTTAGCTACCATACAGATTATAAAAATGTAGATGACTTGTACACCAAAAGCCCTTCTTAGTTTCCTTCACATATAGTATCTTCTACATGGATACCAAAGATATGTACAAGAATGTCCATAACATTATTATTAATGATAGCCAAGTAGCTGGAAAACATATAAATATTCATCCACATTAGAATAGTTGTATACTCATTGAATAAAATGTTATGACAATGAAAAGATATAAGCCATTGCTACATACAAAAATGTGATGCATCCCATAAAATAAATCTGGAACTAAAGAAGTTAGCAATATAAAAATACAGACAATATCATTCCATCTCTATGAGGTTAAAAAAAAATGACAAAAGTAACCTTTTTTTTTTTAAAAAGATTTTATTTATTTATTCGACAGAGATAGAGACAGCCAGCAAAAGAGGGAACACAAGCAGGGGGAGTGGGAGAGGAAGAAGCAGGCTCATAGCGGAGGAGCCTGATGTGGGGCTCAATCCCATAACGCCGGGATCACGCCCTGAGCCGAAGGCAGACGCCCAACCGCTGTGCCACCCAGGCGCCCCGACAAAAGTAACCTTTAATGTTAAATGCCAGAATAACTATCAACCCTGGGGAAAATACAAGGGAAAGTGACTGGAAGAGAAGACAAGTAGGGTCTTCGAGAATGTTGGCAATTTTTCATTTCTCATTGCATTCTAATTCCAATAAGTGGTTTTTAAATTTTTTGTAAATTCTATACCTTATTTTTTATATTTCCTAGTAATTTTCTATGGTTTTGCTACTTATTGTTTTAAGAAATATTGATCACTTAATCTCTTTTTTTTAAAGACTTATTTATTTTGAGAAAGAGAGAGAGAGAGCGTGGGGGGGTACTGAGGTAGAGAGAGAATCTCAAGCAGACTCCTCACTGAGCACGGAGCCCAATGTGGGGCTTTATCTCAAGACCCTGAGATCATGACCTGAACTGAAATCAAGTGGATCAACCGACTGAGCCACTTAGGTGCCCACCATTTAATCTTTTTATCATCATGCATCTTTCTAGATTCTAAAACTACAGAAATAATTAAGCAGCAGACAAAAATCACAACCCCACAGAATTCACTTACTAGTTAAAAATAAAAACAAAATCAAATTGATAAATTATAGATTATAGTAACATGCAAAACAGAGATAAAGCACAGAAGGTAGAAAAGTATGTGTGTATTAAATGTGTTGTTTTAATAGGATGGTCCTAAGCTTGACTGACATGACATTCGGTCAAAGACCTGAAGGAAGCAAGGAAGCGAGCTCTCGGGTACCTGGAGTAAAGACAGTCTAGGTGCTTGAAAAAGCAAGTGTAAAGCCCTAGGCCGAGAACATGCCTGGACTCTAAAGACTGAGAAACAGCATGGAGGCCACAGTGGTTGAAGCAGAGTGAACATGGAGGGAGAGTAACAGATGAAGAAGTCAGAGGAGTAATGATAGCCAGTCCATGCAGAACTTTTAGAGCCTTGGGTTTTGCTTCAGATGACTTGGAAAGCCATTTGAGAGTTTTTAGCAAAAGATCAATGGGTTTTTTCTTTCACTGAAAAATATCAGTCTGGCCACTTCCCTGAGATTTGAATCAAGGATCTAAGGCAAGGCAAAAAAGCATGAGAACTTGAGCACCATTACCAAGATATTAAAATATTTCAGGAAAGATGATGGTGGTTTAGACCAGGAAAATAGCAGAAGAGGGGAAGATGGTCAAATTCTGGGTATATTTTGAAGGTAAAACTGACAAATAGTATTTGCTGACAAATTAGATTTGAGGTGTGAAAGTAAAAGAGGAGTCAGTAATGAATCTAGACATAAGCACCTGATCAACTAGATTTGCTGTCAATACCTTAAACAGGAAGAAAGAGTTGGGGAGAAAATATACAGATCTTGGATTTGTGCTTACTGGTTTTAAGATGCCAAATGAACTCTCAAATAAAAGGATGAATAGATGAAGAGGAACTAGCTTAGAACACAGAGTCAGTGATTAGCGGGAAAGTTAAGCAAAGAAAATGTTTCAAGAAGGAATGATACATAACACATGTCTAATGTTCCAGAGCAGTATATCATAGTTAATTTCTATAAGAGGAACTTTTAACATATATTAAGATAAAATAGTCATCACTTGTATAAGATAGAGGACAGCAATGTCCCTCAAAAGAGAGACAGACTTCGGTAAGTCTCAGATGGTGAAAGTAAAGATCTGAGATTGTATTGAGATGTACATCATTTTAATAATCAACCATGTATCCTGAAGAAAGAAGAAAAGACCTAGAAGGGAGATGAGAGGAGGTGATATCTATGAGAATAAAAACTTCTTTGATGACAGACACAAGCAGGAATAAAAGGCATGCTGACACAAGGCCCACAGCTTCCTCTTCACTCTTTCCAATACTGATGTACAGGCTGAAACTGAGATGGGAGCCAAAAGCATATGGTCTTCTGATGCTCCCACATCTCCTCTCTAAGCTCCTGAACATTTTTCCTCATGCATGCCTTTTCATAGCTGTCTCTACTCCATTTAAAAAATATTTTCCTTCTGTTCATCCTCCTAAACACAGCTCAAGTGTCAATTCCTCTGGGAAAACTTCCCTCAACTCATCCAGCAATCTCAGCTGTGTCATTTTCTCTACTTTCATATCATATATCATAGTAGCTATTTATTTCTATGTCTTTCCCATTACTTTGTTATCTACTAAACACACTTGAAATGTGTGATGCTTTATCTCCATATCACCAATACCAGGGATATAATAGGCTACTTTCTGAATGGAAGAAAAATTACTTTTCAGTAATGTTAATTGAAAAGGGCATACTTGAAAGGAACAGAGAACTACAAAAGCAACCAGAAAAAAATTAACAAAATGTCAATAAATACATACCTATCAATAGTTACTTTAAATGGACAAAATGGTCTAATTAAAAAAAATAGGGTGACTGAATAAATTTTTAAAAAAAGGAACCCATCTGAGTCTACAAGAGAGTCACTTCAGACCTAACAACACATACACACTGAAAGTGAAGGGAGAAAAAGAGATATTCCAAGCAAATGGAAGAAAAAAAAAAAAAAAAGAGTTGGGGTAGCAATCAGACAAAATATACTTTAAAATTAAGACTGTACAAGAAAAAAAGAAAGGCATTACATAATGATAAAGGAATCAATTCAACAAGAGAATAACAATTGTGAATATCAACGCACCCAACACTGAAGCACCTAAATATAAAAAGCAAATATTAATTACATAAAAGGAGAAACTGACAGTAATATAATAATAGGTGACTTTACCACCCCACTTACATCAATGGATAGATCACCCAGACAAAAAGTCAATAAGGAAATGGTGGCTTTGAATTACACATTAGACCAGACAGACTTAATAGATATGCACAGAATATTCTATCCAAAAAAAGCAGAATGCACATTCTTTTCAAATTCACATGAAACATTATCTAGGATGGATCACAGGTTAGACTGCATCATATCAAGCATCTTTTCCAACCACAAGGGTATGAAACTAAAAATTAATTATAAGAAAAAAAAAAACTAGAAAAAACAAACACGTGAAGGCCAAACAACGTGCTACTAAACAACCAATAGATCAATGAAGATAACAAAGAGAAAATAAAAAGTACCTGGAGACAAACACAATTTGAAAACACAATGGCTCAAAATCTTTGGGGTGCAGCAAAAGCAGTTCTAAGACAGAAGTTTATAGCAGTAGAAGACTAAGTCAAGAAACAAGAAAAATCTTGAACAAATAATATAACTTTATGCCTAAAGGAACTAGAAAATGAAGAACAAACAAAGCCCAAAATTAGTAAAAAGGGAGAAATAATAAAGATCAGAGTGAAAGTAAATGAAATAGAGACTATAAAGCAATAGAAAGATCAATGAAACTGAGCTTGTTCTTCAAAAAGATTTTAAAAATTGGTAAACCATTAGTCACACTTCTCAAGAGAAAAAAGGGGATTCAAATAAGTAAAATCAGAATTGAAAGAGGAATTACAACCAACACCACAGAAATATAAAAGATTATAAGAGACTACTATTAAAAATTATATGCCAACAATATGCACAACCTAGAAGAAATGGATACATTCCTAGAAACATATAATCTTCTAAGACTGAATCAGGAAGAAATAGAAAATCTGAACAGAACAATTACCAGTAATGAAATTGAATCAATAATCAAAAAACTGTGAACAAACAAAAGTCCAGGATCAGAAAGTTTCACAGGTGAATTCTACCAAACATTAAGTTAATACCTATCCTTTCTAAACTATTTTTTTTTTAATTCGAGAGAAAGGAATGCTTCCAAATTCATTCTACCAGAACAAAATTATCCTGATACCAAAAACCAGACAAAGATGTTATAAAAAAGGAAAGTTATAGGCTAATATTCTTTATGAGCAATGGATGCAAAACTCCACAACAAAATATTGGCAAACCAAATTTGACAATGCATTAAAAGAATCATTCACCACAGTTAAGTGGGATTTATTCCAGAGATGCAAGGACGATTCAATGTCTGCAAATCAATCAACATGATACGCCACATTAACAAAATGAAGGATAAAAATCATATGATTCTCTCAATACATGCAGAAAAAGCATTTAACAACATTGAATATTCATTTACAATAAAAACTCTCAACACAGTGGGTTTAGGGGGAACATACCTCAGGGTACCTGGGTGGTTCAGTCAGTTAAGTGTCTGCTTTCAGCTCAGGTCATGATCCCAGAGTCCTGGGATCAAGTCCTGCATTGGGCTCCCTGCTCGGTGGGGAGCCTCCTTCTCCCTCTGCCCCTCCCCCTGCTTATGCACTCTCTCTCTCTCAAATAAAATCATATATATATATTTGGAGGGAACACACTTCAACATAACAAAGGCCAAGTAGGAAAAACCCAGAGCTAACATTATACCCAATGGTGGAAAACTGAGAGCTCTTCCTCTAAGGTGTGGAACAAGACAAGGATGTCCACTAATCACTTTTATGAAACACAGTACTGGAAGTTCTAGCCACAGCAATCAGACAAGAAAAAGAAATGAAAGGCATCTAAATTGATAAGAAGTAAAACTGCCATTATTTGCAGATGACATGATACTATATACTGAAAACCTTAAAGACGCCACCAAAAAAAAACCTATTAGAATAATTGGATTAAATTGCAGGATATGAAATTAACATATGCAAACCTGTTGCATTTCTTTTTCTTTTTTTTTTTTTCCTAAAGATTTTATTTATTTTTTTGACAGAGATAGAGACAGCCAGCGAGAGAGGGAACACAAGCAGGGGGAATGCGAGAGGAAGAAGCAGGCTCATAGCGGAGGAGCCTGATGTGAGACTCGATCTCATAACACCAGGATCACACCCTGAGCCGAAGGCAGACGCTTAACGACTGTGCCACCCAGGCGCCCCAAACCTGTTGCATTTCTATACACTAATGACAAACTAGCAGAAAGAGAAATTAAGAAAGCAATCCCATTTACAATTGCATCAAAAAGAATAAAATACCTAGGAATAAAGTTAGCCTAGGAGATAGAAGATTTGTACTCCTAAAACTATAAGACACTCATCAAAGTAATCGAAGATGAAACAAACAGAAAGATATACCATGTTCATGGATTGGAAGAATTAATACCATTAAAATGTCCATATAATCCAAAGCAATCTACAGATCCAATGCAATCCTCACCAAAATACCAATAATATTTTTTTACAGAACTAGAACAAATAATCCTAAAATTTGTATGGAACAATAAAAGACCCTGAAATCTTGCCAAAGCAATCTTGAGAAAAGAGAACAAAGTTAGAGGTATCACAATCCCATATTTCAAACTATATTACAAAGCTATCATAATCAAAAAAGTATGGTATTGGAACAAAAATAGCCACAGATCAATAGAACAGATTAGAAAGCCCAGAAATAAACCCACACTTATATTGTCTATTAATCTATGGCAAAGGAGGTAAGAATATACAGTGGGAGAAAAGACAGCCTCTACAATAAACGGTGCTGGGAAAACTGGACAGCTATATGCAAAAGAATGAAACTGGATCATTCTCTTATATAACATACAAAGTAAGCTGAAAATGGATTAAAGACCTAAATGTAAGACCGGAAACCATAAAACTAGAAGGAAACACAGATGGTAAACACATGGACATTGGTCTTAGCGATAGATAGATAGATAGATAGATAAGATAGGATCTGTCTCCTTAGGCAAGGGCAACAAAAGAAAAAAAAATAATTGGAACTATATAAAACTAAAAAGCTTTTGCACAGCAAAGAAAACCATCAACTTAACAAAAGAGCAACCTACTGTTGGGAGAAGATATTTGCAAATGATATATCCAATAAGTGTCAATATCCAATACATAAAGAACTCATACAATTCAACACCAAAAAAAACCCCAAACAATCTGGGTAAAAAATAGGCAGAAGACCTGAACAAATATTTTGGTCAACAGACACATGAAAAGATGCTCAACACCACTAATCAAGAAAATGCAAATCAAAACCACAATTAGATACAATCTCACACCAGCCAGAATGGCTAGTATCGAAAAGACCAGAAATAACAAGTGTTGGTGAGGATGTGGAGAAAAGGAAAGCCTTGTACACTGTTGGTGGGAATATAAATTGGTGGAACAACTATGGAAAACGGTATGGAAGTTCCTTAAAAAATTAAAAACAGAAATACTATAAGACCTAATAATTCCACTACTGGGTATTTACCCAAAGGAAAGAATAACACTAATTTAGAAAGACATATGCGTTATGTTTCTAGCCGCATGATTTACAATAGCCAAGATATGGAAGCAACCTAAGTGTCAATAGATGAATGGATAAAGAAGATATGGCATAAATACAATGGAATATTATTCAGCCATAAAAAATAATGAAATTTTTTCCATTTGTGACAATATGGATAGACTGAGAGAGTATATACTAAGTGAAGGAATTCAGAGAAAGACAAACACCACATAATTTCACTTATGTGTAAAATATAAGAAACAAAACAAACTAACTAAAAACACCAGGAACAGACTCATAAATACAGAGAACTGGTGGTTGCAAGAGGGCAGATGGAAGGGTGACTGGCAAAACAGGTGAAGAGCAATAAGAGATATAAACTTCCAGTTATAAAATAAGTACATCATGGGGATGAAAAATATAGCAGATGGTATATAGTCAATGATATTTTAATAGCTTTGTATGGTAACAGACGGTAACTACAACTTATTCTGGTAAGCATTTTGTAACAAATAAAAATGTCCAGAAAAAAGAGGACATACTTGGATATTTAATGAAACTATTGTAGCTGCATAATCTTTTTGTTTAGGTAACTTCCAAATTAACCGGCATAAGTATTATAAAAGCAAGGCTATCTACAGGTCATATCCTGAAATAGTATAAGAAAAGTTAAACTTCATAATGAAACAAGGTTTGCACAAGATATTAATCAAGTTACAAATCGGCTCTAGGTTTCTTTCTAATTAAGAAGTAGAAAATATAATAAGTATTCTTAAAGGTTAATGAAAGGTTAACAGGAAGATCTGTTCCAAATATGTTTTCTCTCAAACAAGATAGACAGCAAAAGGAAGGGAGAAAAGAAGAGAGAGAGAGAATCACCTTTAATCTGAATAATTAAATCAAGTATTGACTAAAGGCAACTTGAGCTCAAGATAAATAGGAAACACAATATGAAGATTTTGACCAATAAAATAAGTCAACACACTTAGTCTACACATTTGATGTTCAAAGATGTTGAGTCTCATTAACAAAATTACTTATATACAGTGATTTACTATTATCCATATGCTGTACTCTATTCCTCGAAATACTATGCTATTACCTGAACCTTATTCCATCTAATTCTTAAAACGGTTGTCTGAGAAATGTATTCTTATTTTCAGTCTACAGATGACAACAGCAGCCATGCCTGACTTGCCTGAGGACCCACGTGAGCTAAGGAACAGATCCAAGGCTTAAAACCACATCCTCTGAATCCAAATTCAGAAACTTTTCTATGAGACAGGAGAACCTGCAAATGTATGCTCAGAAACAAGTTTGAGAAAACAATAACCCTTGAGAAATAATGAAAAATGGGAGAGACACAAATACACGAATGTCAGTCTGTATACTAATGTTCAAAAAGGAGAAATAGATAGACAATGAAAACTAAAGAATTAAAGCTGGTAAGTTTGATGCCAACCCTAGCAAGATTCAAAAAGCATCAGGAAACAGTTGCTTTGAGGGTACTAGAATACAATGTGAGAGCAAAATTACCTAATGCTGGCTTATTAAAAATATAATGCAAACACTCTGAATATTATTCTCTCATATTATATTTTTATTTACATATTTTTTTCTGCTTGGGATGAGGAAATGGTATAGATATAATGATGTTGAAAAGGCATTGAATCATTTTTCTCTATATACCTACATGAATAACATAAAGCTGGTTAAACAATTATTCCTAGGAAGTACTGAATACCGAAACAAGGAGAGTCTGTTTAAGTACTTCTTTTATATGCCTCAACGTACCCTTGTATATACTCTGTAAGTTCGAAATACACCAGAGGAAGAATGTATCCTAATGTTCAACCAAATTATTTGGATAAACCACCTGACTAATAAAATGCTGATTCACTTCCTTTTGGAAGAACTGACACTGATTTTCATATGATCTTGATAGTTGGGATTAATTGATCTCCTATAATTAACAGTATTTGAACTACCTCAAATGACTGGGATAAACACCTAAATGATATTAAGAGGAAGATGGGCATAGCTGCATTTCCAGGGATACTATTATTCTTCCCCCTGTAGTATAATAAAATAATTTCAAATGATTCTCATTTTCTTTAAAATGATAAACAACAAATGTAAGGGAAAAGAAAGGAAAACAACAGAAATCAACCTTCCATTTTTCAGCATGGCATATTCTTGATATAAGCACAGCTGCTGCTGCAGGCAAGCCTATTACCAATGCAAGTAAACTCATTTTTTCCCCCACAAATAATATTTTCATTAATTTCACAATGTTTCAGGAATAAATCACATTACTAGATCCTTTGGAGCTTCAAAGAAACAAAACTGGCCTTCTTAAATAGATTATTGACCACAGCAAAGGTTTGTCGAGTATTAGTCTCTCTGTTATTATGAATTATGGGTTTTCCCTATTCTTTTATAAAAATGATATTATTAGGCTGGTCATAATCACTATAATTCATATAAAATTACATACAGCATAGTTTTTATCAGAATAAGAAAATGCGGAGATGCAGCAAAACTGATCATCTTAAATTCAAGAAAATATACTATATTTACGCACATAATGTCTATAGAATTTAGAGTATTTCAGTAGTAAGAAAACAGGATTTGAAGGCAGGAAGGTCAAGTTCAAATTCCTGTTCATTCACAGTTGTGTGACTTTGGACAAGTTACATAATTTTTAGTCCTCTTACTTCATAATAGAAAGAAAAGAGAAGAAAAGAAAAAAATCTTTACAAATATTGATAGATTTCTGGTATGGTCCTTGGACATTGAAGTGGTTCCCATCTCTGCTCAAGGTTTCTTGTTTTTATTTCATTTTGTTTTGGTTTGGTTTTTTTGGGGGGAAGTGGTATATAAAATCATTTGTTCAGAATGAAATAGTAAGGAGATGACTTATGTGAGGTTTGATGATAGTTGAAGGAGATCGAAATACTTGTGGAAAGTGGAAAATGAAACATCTAGAGAAACAGAGTTGCTTAGTGAAATTAAAGACTTAGTTTAAATTGTTGATAATTTATAGTTGTAAATATGCTCAATTGATTTTTCCCTCAGAAATACTCTGAAGCCCAGCTTTGGACAACACAATGCAGATAGTTGTTATCCAGAATTACGGTTTTGTTATTTGATGTAGTGAAAGGACAAGGGAGAAGTGGGGTTAGAGAATGAGTGATATGACAGTGAGTGCATCAGAACTGTGAACACAATAGAATCCAATAAGCTAGTAATTCAAAATAATTTGGTATACAGTTGTAATGGGCATAGGTTTACAAAGAAATTGAGAAGACAACAGAAAGCCAAGGTCCTAAAGCAAAATGTCTGATTCCAAGGGTTTTTTTCAGGTGGAACAGTATAACAAAATGGCTCAGTCAGTAGGTAATCATGGATTGTCTGGCCAAAGTGTGGAGATAAGAAAAGTCATAGCATTTAAGATGTTTGGAAAACTGAGAAGCTAGGCTTTTTACAAGACCTCTACACAGATTTCATACAGATTTTGAAGTCCCTCATGATAGTTAGGGTTTCCACAGAAAGATGATACACTATACTCTATTTTCCGAATTTGTTGAAGAGTGAAGAATATATGAAGAAACTCTATGGGTGAGACAAAACTGAGGGTCATATAGGCAAGCTGCACAACTCACAATGAAATGATGGTTTTATAACAGAGTAAAATTATCATGTTCTATATTTGGTCGGTAGGAGGGAGGTCAGTAGTAGGTAGGTCAGTAGGAGGATTTCCAATGTACAGAACTATCATAAGATCCATACAGTGAGAAATTTACATTTTCAACAGGAGGAGGTACAATAAAAGTAGGACCTTCATTTGAGGATCGGTTTCAGATAAGCCAAAAGGCAGAAGGAATAGCTAGTCAAAAGATTGAAACAAAAGGCACTTTATTCATATGGATCAAGATTAAATTTTAAAAGTAATGAATAACAATTGGCTAAGAGGAGAAAAGTAAGAGGAGTATCCATATAAAATATGTGAGAAGAAAACCTTTCTGTTTTGAATGAAGAAATATGGTTCTAGTGGTTTTGGTTACAAAATGGACATATGTCATTTTATTGCAGCTCACTTTGTTGTATTTTGCAGATATTGCATTTTTTTTCTTTTTCCTTTTCCTTTCTTTCTTTCTTTCTTTTTTTTTTTTTTTACAAATTGAAGGTCTGTGGTAACCCTGCGTGTGGCAAGTCTATCAGCACCACTTTTCCAACTGCATTTGCTCACTTCTTATTTCTGCATCACATGATGGTAATTCTCCCAGTATTTCAAACTTTTCCATTATTATTATATTTATTGTGGTGATCTATAATCGGTTATGTTTGATGTTACTATTGTAATTGTTTTGGGGTGCCACAACTATGCCCCTTCAGGACAGAGAACTTGATAAATGTGTGTGTTTTGACTGCTCCACTGAATACCCTTCCCTCGTCTCCCTCCTTTTCTTCAGGCCTCCCTATTGCCTGAGACACAACAATATTGAAATGGGGCCAGTTAATAATCCTACAATGGCCTCCAAGTGTTCAAGTGAAAGGGAGAACTACATGTTTCTAACTTTAAATCAAAAGCTAGAAATGATTAAGCTTAGTGAGGAGAGTATATAGAAAGCTAATAGGCCAAACTCTAGGCCTCCTGCACCAAATAGTTAACTATGTTAACAATGCAAGGAAAAGTTCTTGAAGGAAATTAAAAGTGCTACTCCATAAACACATGAATGATAAAGAAGTGAAACAGCCTTAGTGCTGATATGGACAAAGTTTGAGAGCTCTGGAGAGATGATTGAACCAGACACAATACTCCCTTAAGCCAAAGCCTAATCCAGGGCAAGGCCCCAGCTCTCTTCAATTTTATGAGCGCTGAGAGAGGCGAGGAAGCTATGCAAGAAAAGGGTGAAGCTGGCAGAGTTTGGTTCATGATTTTTAAGGGAAGAAGCCAGACCCAGAATGTAAAAGTACAAAATAAAGCAGCAAGTGCTGATGTAGAAACTGCAGCAAGTTACCCAGGAGAGCTACCTAACATCATTCATGAAAGTGGCTACGCTAAATAACAGATTTTCGATGTAGACAATCTATTGGAAGAAAATGCCATCTTGGACTTTCATATCTAGAGAGAAGTCAGTGCCTGGCTTCACAGCTTCAGAGGCAGGCTGAATCTCTTATCAGGGGCTAATGCATCTGGTGACTTTCAGTTGAAGCCAGTGCTTATTTACCATTCAGAAAGTCCCAGGGCCCTTAAGAATTATGCTAAATCTACTCTGCTTGTGCTCTAGAAACGAAACAAAGCTTGAATGACAGCACATCTGTTTATAACATGGTTTACTGAATACACTATTGAGACTTACTGTTCAGATTCAGCAAAAAGTTTCCACTGAAAACATTACTGCTCACTGACAATGCACCTGGTCACTCAAGAGCTCGGATGGAAATGTACAGTGAGATCAAGGTAGTTTTCATGCCTGCCAACACAACATCCATTCTGCAGCCCATGGATCAAGGAGTCATTTCAACTTTCAAGTCTTACTATTTAAGAGATACATTTTGTAAGGCTATGGCTGCCACAGATAGTGATTTCTCTGATGAATGCGGGCAAAGTAAATTGAAAATCTTGTGGAAAGGATTCAACTTTGTAGATACCATTAAGAACATTCTTAATTCATGTGAAAAAGTCAAAATATCAATATTAACAGCAGTTTGGAAGAAGTTGGTTTCAACATTTATGGATGTCTCTGAGGGGTTCAAGACTTCGACGGAGGAAGTAACTGCCAATGTGTTAGAAATAGTGAAATAACTAGAATTAGAGGCGGAGCCTGAAGATGTAACCTAATTGCTACAACATTATGATAAACCTTTAACAGAAGGCAAACTGCTTCTTGTGAGCAAAGAGTCGTTTCTTGAGATGGAATCTACTCCTGGTGAAAATGCTCTGAAGATTGTTGAAACATCAATAAAGAGTTTAGACTATTACTTAAACTTAGTTGATAAAGCAGTGGCAGGGTTTGAGAGGATTGACTCTAATTTAGTTAATTAATTAATTAATTTATGATTTTATTTATTTTAGAGAAAGGGAGCATGCAAGTGGGAAGGGGGCAAAGGGGTGGAAGAGGGAGAGAGAGAATCTCAAGCAGACTCAGCCCTGTGCACAGAGCCTGAAGCAGGGCTCCATTCTGTGACGCTGAGATCATGACCTGAGCCGAAACCAAGAATCAGATGCTCAACCGACTGAGCCACCCAGGCACCCTGGACTGACTCTAATTTTAAAAAATGTTTTACTGTGGGTAAAATGCTACCAATCAGCATTGTACACATCAGATAAATCATTTCTGAAAGGAAGAGTCAATGTGGCAAACTTCACTGTTGTCTCATTTTGAGAAATTGCCACGCCCACCCCAAACTTCAGCTCCACCACCCTGTTCAGTGAGCAGCCATCAACACTGAGCAAGACCCTCCACCAGCAAAAAAGTTATAACTCATTGAAAGCTCAGATGATGGTTAACATTTTCTAACAAATTATTTGTAATTAAGGCATGTCCATTTTCTAGACATGATGATATTACATAATTATTAGATTACAGTATGGCATAAACATAGCTTTTATATGCCCTGGGAAACCAATATATTCAATTGAATCACTTTACTGCTATATTTTCTTTATTTCACTGCTCTGGAACGAAAGCTGGAATATCTTTAAGGTACACCTGAATTCTTAGAAAGAATATTCAAAACCCAAAGAATTCAACTATAGCCGAAAGGGAAACTGCGTCAAAAATGATAGGGAGCAATTGGTCAGAAGCCACATAAGTTTTTAAATCGAGATGAGTTCCAGCAATAAGCATCCTTTAAAAAAATATATTTAATTAAAAAACAAAACAAAACAAAAAAACCTTGGGCATTCTGTGTGATGACTGAACATAGGTTTTAAGGTCAAAAAGACCCAATTTTAACATCTATCTTTGTCACTTTCCAACTTTAAAAAGTTCAGGAAATTACACATTTCCTCTTAGCCTCAGCTTGCTCATCTCCAAAATTAGAGGGGAGGGTATAGACAAAGTTAATTCTCCAAGTCAAATAACCAGGAAATAAGATTCCGAACTTAGATTTTCTAAATCCAAATTTTGTTCTTTTTGTTCTGCTATATCACCATCACCTATGGTTAAACATCTAGAAAAAGTGATAAAAATTCACGATTCATATGCTGGGTTTGGGAAATTCAGACAAGATTTATGTTAGTGCTTATCTCTACCAGCTGTCTTTAAATCACAAGGCTAAACACAGGCAACGGTTCGCTTGGATTTTCCATTTTGGTTTCTTAAAACATATTGCATGAAGTTTCTACACCTTGGTTTAAAGCACAGTTTAGTCAGTGGCAAGGACTAACTGTTCTTTGCAAAGAATCTAAACAAGTACTAGGCATTTCTTCAGTTTTCCATCAACTATGCTACATGTTTAAAATATAGTTAAAGAAACAGCACAACTAGAAAAATGGCAGAATGTGTAGAGATAGGCGGGGCCGCTTTGCCACCACAAAAGGAAGCAGATGGAGGATCATATAACTAGAAAAAAATCAAAGCCAGCCAGAGAAAATAACAGAGCCAGCCTGATGAGAGTAGTGCCAGTGAAGAACACAGGCAGATTACTAAGCTCTACTGGTGCAGCAGCAAGATACTAGAGACAGGCCATGGATGAAGAATTACTCTCTGGGATGGTTAGATCATGGTTAGATGTTTAGATGTGGGATGGTTACGAAAGAAAGACTGAGAACATGCCAGTGTAAGAGCACTGCCCAGCACCTGTGTTATATCCTCTGACCTGAAGTTCTTCGCTCCCTGGTACTCAGTGATTGATGCTGCAAATGTCCCACTCTGGCTCCTTATTTAATATCTACAATAAACCTAGGTGACAGTAAATCTACATGACCTTGATGATACAGATGTTCTCTATTTCTATTTCCCAATAAATAACTTTTTACATATGCGTCTGCCATTTTAACTGCGTAAGGTTACTGAAAGGACAAAAACAGTCCACAAATATTTCTAGGTGGATTAATTGAATTATCATGTATTAAATGTAGGCTTCTAATCCTTAGTTTTGCTAACCAGCAGAATATCCAATAAACCTAAAATAACCAAATCATACTGATATGAAGGACTAAGAACATTGACAACATTATCATCATCACCATCACCATCATCATCATTATCCTGTGAAGCAATTCCTAACAACAAATACAGATTCTGCTCTACTTCACATAGCAAAGAGCCAATTTCTTAATCTGTAATTTCTTTAAAAAAAAATGCAGAGAACTGATTTTTCCTTCTACACGGATTATGACACACATAACCTTCTACGCTTTTCCAACTAAATATCCCAACTAAATGTTTGGGATGATTTCTTCTCTGATTATAGAACTCAAGTTCCTACTTACCTAGGGAACACAAAGAACCAGAGCAAAGTATACCCTGATGGCTTATTACACTGTTCCATAGAGTCTATTCCACTATTGTGATATGAGTTTCAAGTAATGTTGATTTTTAGTTCTTTTGCTATTTACAGAATTATGTACTATATAGCAAAATTTTGCTTTTGTTAACTGATATGTAATCAAATTTGAACTTTGTTTAGAACAAGAGAGGAAAAGAGGAATGGATACATGGAATTGATTTTATTTTCCTCTAAACGCTATGAAACTTTCTTCTCTAAAATCTAAATTACTTAAAACAGCAAGTTAATACTTCTTTGAAGCTTGTCTTTTCAATTGTTTACACTAATAAGCAACCTTTCCTCCTACTTTACACAGAAAGGTTGATTATCAAATTTAAAGTCCAATTTTGTTTCCACATATATATATAAATATATACACACTCAAAACCATCTCTATCTCCTTATATCTTGTCTCAAATGGAGGAATTTTTTTTTCTTTTTATGATTAACATAAAAGTTTACATTTAAGACTTTTCCTTATAATTTATCCTTTCTCTTATGTATTTTAGTTTTTCTTTTCCTCTGACACATTTTTTTCAGTTTATAAACATGATTAAAGCATCTTTATCTCAAATGTCTCCCCAACTTCAGAACTTGTCTTGATGTATTTTAAACTAAATTATAATCTGTAGTAATGAAAATAGCCTATTATTAGAACACTAATTGCCAAGAAATAATTGCTACTAAAATGTATATACTTAATCTAAAATACAAAGGACTTTGAAAAATAATTGAAACCACAAGGGCAAGAAAAATGACTATTTGGAAAAATAAATTCTTTAGTTTAACATCATTCAAAAAAAAAAAATACCAGGTGAATAAAGAGTTAGATAAAGGGAAAAAATATATATGAATATATATGCATGATCTGTCATAAGAAAAATTTAAAAGATAAACCTCAATGACAAATTCCACTAAAAAATAACATACATTTTACAGCATGAATTTTCCTGAAGAAAAAGACACTATACCAAAAGTTAAAAGATTTTTTAGAAAAAAAAAAAAAGATTCAGACAGTCTATTTTCCATAAATGATGCCTCATTTGTCAACTGGCAGAGTTGTATCATGTGTGTTTACAAAGCAGTAACAATATTTTCTATTTAATTAATGCTGAGCATACGAATGACTGATTTTAAAATGAATAGAGATTTTTCACTGAAGGAATTTGCCTAACATATCATGTAGGTGATTTGATCTTGTATGCTACATTTTCTTGATATTGAATAAAAGGACTTGGTTCAAGAGAAAAATAAACACATTGGAAATCTCTATACTCAAAGTAGTTGATTTTTCTATATAAATCTTATAACATTATGATATAAAACTGTATATTTTTACCAATTCCCTGAACATCGGGAGTGAGGCTAATGAGGAAAGTTTCAGGTAGACTGTGTGACTCCAACACTCAGACACATGTGATACTTGATATGCATGTGGTTTTCAACAACTGAGAATGATTATATAATTCAATTTCTTGCTTTATGTCCACTTCTAAAATTTAGTAGGAAATAGATGTAACTGTCATATATTACTTCTATTTAGGATGTTTTGTTTAATGAATGAAATGTTTGAATTTTTCTCAACCCCGTAAAAATATCTCTGCTTTATTATCCAGTAAATAATGTGAACCTTAATATTACCTGTTTAAAAGAAATGGGCACTTGGTCCTTTACTTAAGTCAAAAGTGTGCAATTTTTTTTAAGGATGTTACCTCTACCGGTAATAATACGTTTTACACGTCAGAATAAAGCAAGAATAGACCTACACTATATACCTTCGCTTGAGATGTTTTTCTATGAAAAAAGAGCAATAAAAGATGTCCAATTTTCTGGAAGAAAATAGCAGCCATAAAATGTGCTATTTTATGATAATTCATGAATTCATGAACATAAGATTAAAAACCAAGGACTATACCAAGAAATTGGAAATAGACCAGTCAAGAAAACGGACAAAAATCCCTAACTTTGTGATGTTTAAATTCTAATGGCGGAAACACAGGTATTGAACAAACCAGTAAAATACATAGTATTCTCAGGTAATAAAAAGAAAGCTATAAGAAGGAAAAGCTGATGATGGGATAGAACAGGGAAATGATTTTAAGTAGGACCGTTAAGGAAAGCCTCACTCAAAACAGGACAGTTGAGCAAACACTTGAAGGGTGTGAGAGAGCAAGCCACAAATAAAAGTATCTCTACAGAGTGAGAACAAATGCAAAGACTCCCGGCCAAACAGACAATAAATAAATGCAAAATAAAGTATGCCTGTGTGTTCATACAACAAAATTAAAGTCTTTGGTCAGGAGTGGAGTAAATGAGGGTAACCATGATGGATAAGGTCAGGGAGGTCATCAGGCTTGAAGGAGAGAGGGGCGGCTGGATTTTGAAGATCATTCTGAATGAGAGATAAAAGGACTGAGGAGTTGGAGCAGAGAAATCACATAATTGGGACTGTTTAATTATATCACGCTGGCTATTCTGCTGAGAGAACAAAGTGTAAGGAACAGGAGCAAGGTGAAGATTATTACATAAACCTCCTGAGAGATGATGGCGACTTGGATTAAAGTGGACCACAGAAGGTAGTGAGCCAGAATCACCATCTGGAATTTTTTTAAAGTAAATTTCTGATTGGTCAGGTGTGGTTTGAAAGATTGTGGGATCAAGGGTTACGAGGATTATTTCGACATGAACAAATTGGAGTTTGGATTCGCAAATTATCAAGAAGATACCCAGAACTTCATCTGGATCTTTAAAATAAAATAGAAATACTAGCAAGGTATTATTGTCTAAAATACATGCAAATAATGCAAATAGGGAAGCTATTTATGGATGTCCCTATTTATTTTTCTCTTGACTATTAGATGCCAATGCAACCTGGCTATTGAACAAAAAACTAGAAACGTACAGAAACGCAGACAGCCTAATAGTTTCTACGAGTTTCTCTAGAAATTATTAGATTGTGACAACACAAATTGTCTGTCTTCATGTAAGCACAAGATGTTTTCTGAACTTTCATAAGGAAGATCCATTTTGAAAAAATAAGAATTGTTTTTAATTGTACTACCTCAGTCAAGCCAAACTTGGTGAATTTCTGTGCCTACAAATGAATCGTGAGGAGGACTTAAACATATGGGTGGACAGAAGTATACACAATTATTTTAGCTTTTGGAAGACGTTGTGGGGTTTTGGGTAGAAAAAGTGATGAATACTGAGAACAAGAGAGAAACAAAGTTCACTAGATTTTAAAGTGCTCAGGGATAAAGTAAGGTAGAACTGCATTTCCTTACAATTGCTCACATTCTGCTCGTATTAAGGGTGTTGTGTGGGTTCCTTTCAAATATCCTTAATTTGAAAGACAATATTTCACATGTTAAATGATGAATGAGGACCCAACTTGCTGATACTTTGTAACTGCCCTGCTATTCATCAGCAAAATCAACTGAAGTCAGTAGAAAAACAGTAATAATTTGTAATGCCAATATTACTATTTTGGGAGAAAAATTCAAGATGTTACTTAGAAATATTATCTGAAATCACAAATAATGTTCTGAACTCATACATGAATGAGTCTATTCATTGAATAAAATTCTTACATGTATCATAATTCATTGTCAACTGAGTCTAATAATCACACATATATTATCTGAGGGGACCCGAACCTTCCATTTTAATCTTTAAGAAGAATATACTAGCTTTCCTTTTACAAAATGGGTTTGCAATGACATATTTCATTCATAATTTGTTATGGTCACTTTAATTTTCCATGTATAAAGTTATTGATTATAATGTGATTTTTCCAGATGAGAAAAGTGACTATTCAACAGTCCTAGGAGAGATACCTTTATCATCTTTAGAGTAGAACAGTTGGGTCCTTTCTATTTCAAATGACTATTAAACCTTCTGATAATGAAAGTTAGTGTATGAATTCAAGTTGTCTTTAATAACTCTCACACAGAAGAAAAAGAATCTATTCAATGATATCATTCTTTTTTCTCATCAGTATTTTTACATTATCATTATGTAGACCTCTTTCATTCTTCTAAATCACTAACATCTTTACACTTCTTCTATTTAAAATAAGTACAGGGGTGCCTGGGTGGCTCAGCTGGGTAAATGTCTGACTTTTGGTTTCGGCTCAGGTCATGATCTCAGGATTGTAAGACTGAGCCCTGCAATGGGCTCCATGCTAGGTGTGGAGCATGCCTAAGGTTTTCTCTCCCTCTCTGCTTCTGCCTGCTCCCTCCCCAACTCTCTCTCTCTTATAAGTAAGTAAGTAAATAAATATATAAATAAATAAATAAACAAACAAACAAACAAAACAATTACATATGGGATTTCTACCTTGGTGTCATTAATATTGTTGCCTAATCATAACTACCAGATACTAAAATTTTAAGTTATTGGTTACCACAATTGGCTTTACCAGTTATGAGGTAAGGCTCAGGAAAGATTATTTGGGAAAAGTTTCCTAGATACTTTGGATACGTAGATATCCATGTTTGGAAACTACTGTTGTAACAGACAATGATGAAGACATTTAACTTAAAACGAAGTGTGTTTATGTTAATGTTAGGAAACATCAACAAGTTATTTTAAAATCCCTATTCTAGTTCTATTTCCTATTTTCTGTTTCCCAGCAGGCTGCATTCTAGTTGTATTTTGTGAGAGGAATACATGTATCCCCAGTGTTCCTAGTCTATCTTGTCCCTTCATTTAATGATAGCAAGTATCCTTGGATCTAATTTATATTCATTCATAACTTTTGCTCTCTGGAACTTACAGTTTAGTTGTAAGAGACAAAAAATAAACATATACTCTAATAATTATATGATGTGTCAGATGGTGATAAGGACTATGAATAAAAGTAGGGTCATCTTGCAATAACTGATGGAAAATGCCACCATTTAATGATGATAGAATGGTTTTTCAGCTCTGAAAGGTTCATGAGTCAAAAGTCCTTCTTTCTTATAGTATACTTTACTATTTTTTTAAATATTTTTATTTATTTGAAAGAGAGAGAACATGAGCAGGGGGGAAGGACAGAGGGAGAAGGAGAAGCGGGTACCTATCTGATCAGGGAGCCTGAAGGGGGCTCCATCCCAGGACCCCACATTCATGACCTGAGCTGAAGGCAGATGCTTAACCAACTGAGCCACCCAGGCACTCCTATACATTACTATTTTAGTTGAAAATATTTACAAAATCTTAAGGATTATAATTTAAGAAGAAAAACAGTGTGATACTTTCACAATTTATAAATGAAGTGTCTTGATTTTTAAATGTAATATTAAACTGATTCTTATTTTTGACTACTTTCTTTGTACTTAAAATTATTTACTATTACCCAAAGATTTTTTTTTTTAATTCAAGCATTTACTACATGTGCTCTGTATCATGTTAGGTCATTGTACTCTGCTCTGGGCTAGGGATCACGATTACAGCATAATCTACATAGTCAAGTGCCTAAGTAAGAATCCGGGCTGTGCAGATCACCAATTGCATAAATTTAAGCAAGTTGCTTAAGTTCTCTGCATTTCACAATCCCATCTATAACATACAGATAAAACTACAATAAAATAATGGATATTTTGAAGAATTCAGTGACATAATATAAGTTATGCAATTACAAACAGTCTGGTACATGGCAAGTCTTAAATAATTAATAACTGTCCTTATCATATGAGGATATAAAACTATAAAGCTGCTTTCAATATTTTTATAACCTAATTAAGAGAAATCAACACAAAATATTATGAAGAAATCAGCAAATGATAAATTATTGCCAAAATTAATTAGAAGAGAAAGATGATATGATTAACATAGTACTGGATTGACAGAACTGTGATAAATCTTGCACTTTTTTAGGGAAGGTTATTTTACATAAGGGTTAAACAAGTGTATTTGTTCGCTTAGGCTGCCGTAACAAAGTACTATAGACTGGATGGCTTAAAAAACAGAAATTTATTTTTTCAGAGTTCTGATGTGATAGAGTTTGTTTGTTCTAAGGTCTCTTTCTTTGGCTTGTAGGTGACCACCTTCTTGCTGTGTCCTCCTCATAGGGTCATCCCTTAGTCTGTGTCTCTGTTTCCAATTGCTTCTCTTTATAAGGACATTAGCTTGAATTAGGGCTCTCCCTAATAGCCTCATTTTAACTTACTCATTTTTTTCTTTTAAGATTTAATTAATTTATTTATTTAGAGAGAGAGTACACAAGTGAATGGAGGGCCAGAGGGACAGAGAGAATCTCAAGCAGACTCTGTGCTGAGCACGGAGCCCAATGTAGGGCTCTATCTCAGGACCCTGAGATCATGACCTGAGCTGAAACCAAGAGTCAGGTGCTTAACCAACTGAGCCACCCAGGTGCCCCAAATTTAATCATTCTTTAAAGGCCTTATCTCCAAATAAAGTCATATTTTAAGGCACTGGGGATTAAGACTTCAACATATAAATTCTGGGGGGAGCACAGTTCGTTTTATAACAATAAGTTACTGGAACCCAGGAATCTGTTCTCTCATCTCTAAAATGCAGATGATGTCATACAAGCTGCATATATTTGCAAGAATTATAAAAATTTATGTAGTGCTTTCAACACAGTAACCATGACTTATTGCTCAATAAGGATCAGTACCTCTATCAGTCAGTATCCCAAAGGGGAATTGAACATTCATTCAAGGAGGTTTTACTTACAAAGGGGTAATTGCAAAGGTGTTAGTCAAGTATAGGAAAAACCACAAGGGAAAATGGGTCTAGTAGTCCAAAGTTGTTACCATCCCTAGCCATTAAGACATGAAGAAAGACAGAGGTTACTAAAACCTGGAAAAAGTCAGTATCTTGAGCAAGGGAATAAATATCTCTACTCCAAGTTCTTTCTTCCTTCAGATTCAATGACAAGGTTCCCCACTGGTGGAACCCAAATGGAATCCAGAGATTATGACATGGTCCAAGCATGTCAGTCTCTCAGGGTTAGAGAGGAGAGTGGAGAAGAAAACGGAGTGTTTTTGGAGGAGCAATTGGGAAATAAATAGCATAGAATATTTGACTATTAGAAGAGAGGTAGAGAGAAGAATATCCTTAGCATATTCCTCTCACTCTCCTCCACAGATAGATGCAGAAACAGGTAAATATAGATATGAGTATATTTATGATATAGATCTAGAGAAACATAGTAATATAGATTTGCATTTAGATATAGACACATAATCCATCTTAGCTTTTTTCAGAAATACTTGAAAGTATATTTCAGACATCATGTTTCTTTACCCCTAAAATTATGCTGTATAATTAAGAACAAGGACATTATCTTACATAACCACACTACAACACTACAACACTACTATTATCTATGTAGTCTATATGTTTGTTTGTTGCCAATCGCTCCAATAAAGTCCTTATAGCATTTTTCCCCTCTGATCCAGGACTCAGTCAATATGTGCCTGAAATGTAATGGCCCTGAATGATTCTGTATTTTAGCAATGAGCATTCTGTCTCAAGCAAAAGTCTCTCCAGTTTTCACGCATTTGAAAACCATCTTAGATTTCCATTGCCGATGTACATATGATTTTGTAGTTTATATCATTTATGTCTTTTCATTTAGAAATAAGAGGTCGAGGAAAAGTTTTATGTCTGTGTTCTAGAAATAATATTGTTTGAAAATGGTCATCAATGATCTGGAACAAAATTGTTAATTCAGAATTTTTATATGACAATTATAATCAATTACGTATTTTGCCAAATCTGTTAATAGAAGAAAAAACACAATGAGTTGGAGCAAATATTTGTTATAAAAGTCAAGCCTGCAAATTTTTTTTAAAAAATCTGACTTTGTTAAAACTTATTTAGGATATGACCTAGGATGCAGAAGAATATTTATTTAAGGTCTCACATTGTACAGAAATTGTGTTTCTCTCATTTAAATGAGAATGTTTGGTCTTGGTCCTTGTTATTTTAGAACTAAATCTTTCTTCAGTAAGTATTGGATTCAAGTTCAACCACAATTATGCAAAATACAATTTTAGAATACTTAGTTACATTTGGAAACCTGAAAAAAGTGAAGTGTTTGAAGTATTTTTCTTACACTATTAAGATTAACTTTAATAGAAAAGCAGTAAAAAGAAACTGAAGTCTAAAAATATAGCTTTATAGACTTACGTTTCATGTTTTTCCCTTAAAGGACTGCTATCTTGTCCACACACAAACACATGTATACACACACATATTACAAAATATAATGCACTTAGTTTTGCCTTTGGTACATTAAGCTTGACAAGAAACATACTAAGATGTGGGCATTAATATCCCATGGGGACTCAGTAAAAAGACTTTTAGAGTAAAATATATATGCACTCTTTTTAAAATCAAAACTCCATTAGATGAAGCTTTATTTTTAAAGCCTTTAGAAAACCATTTTCTTTATCAAGTACATCTAAAAATATACTCACTTTGAAATATAACAGTGGAGACATCAGTTTTCAGAAATTAGCACAAAATCTACTTAGAATAAATATGTACATATAAATTAACTTTTGTTTCATTCACAACTATGCCAAAGCTATATTTAAATAGTATTTGTAGTTAATCAAGATTTATCAAAAACTTTATATTCATTTTTTCCCCAGAATTCAACAAGAGATAAAAATGAGAAGGATGATAAAAATCGTTGTGAATAAAAAGAGTAATGGCACAAAATTTAATGTATTGTGAGAATTCAGTAAATTGGCTTACCTTGATAAGCAAGACGAAGGGTGTACTTTCCCTCTAAATCCCATCCATCTAAAGTATTGGAAGTATTGGAAGAAACAAGATTATCAGCAGGTCCATTACTCTCTTAAACTTTAAAAGCCCTTCCTGCTGAAGAATAGCTATTCATTAAAATTTCTACTACTAAGGAAGAGAGGAAAACCTTCTGTCGTACTTGCAAGGAATATGTCTCTGGTGACACCAGGATCATGAATTTAAGAGAGATTATCATCCACATGCAACAACTGGCTACACTGAGGATTAGGGATGAGAAGAAGAGAAATATGAAGAGGGTTTCCAATATCCTTTCCTGGCTAAGTCTCCTTAACCTCAAGCACCTTAAAAATAAATTGTGTTGATTATTTTAAACCCATGAAAACAAATGACAATATTTTTACAGAGTTAAAGAAATATATGAGGATCTCTGAAATATATAAGTGAATCTCTGAAATAGTAAATTAGGCTCTAAACATGTTTATAATTCATCATTTTTGTCACCTATAAGATTGGCTGATTTACTGAGAAGTTAAAGTATCTTCAATAGTCTGAACATCATTGCTAACTAAATGTGTATCTTATTGCTTCCATATTTAATCAAAAATTTAAATGTGTTAATGTCTCCATATTATACCAAACATGGAGTACTACACTTCTGCATTAAAAAAAAGGCATATCCTTACTTACGGTTAAATGAAGTTTTTTATAATCAAAATAGTATTTTTAGACATTTATTGTGTAGTTTATATATCAAGATTATATAGTCTATATATCATATATATATATATACGTTTGTATGTCATAGATTAATATGAAAAATATAGAGCTCTACGTGTGCTCCTTGGGAAAAAAGAATTTAAATGGTTATTTCAAAGGCATCCGGTAGCCTTTTGGTCAATAGTGACATTGCACACAGTTGGTATTAGATCTTTCTAACTCACATGAATGTTTGTGCTGAGATGTTTGCACTCCATATGGAACTATTCTTCCAAGGACAGCCTCACTTGAGTTCTATCAGAGAATAAACATAGAAAAAGGCATTCAATTTCTTTAAAAATTCTATTAGTTTGATTTTTTTAATCCCTTAAGATATTTTTACAAATACGGAGTTGAATATGTCTGTTTCGTTTTGCTTTAAGATGTATACTAAAGTTAAACTGGCAGTATTTGTATTAGGCCAGTCCCTGAGTAAGCTTTTCAAACAACCAAAAAAAAACCCAACTCTTGTATAAAATGAATTATTTTTCATAGATTGAGCTTTAGTGCTATTTTATTGATGATTGGAGACTCACTCCCTTCTATATTGAAAAAAAAACTCTGAAATTTCTAAAGATAACTATTCCCACCATATTTATGTTTAATGACTCATACGGCATTTATTTTTAATTCATTATAAGAATATATTACATAAAAGTAATTAATAACAACATGAGGGAGATTCTTTTGTAAAATTGCCATGCACATAACCCAATTTCACAACATCTTTTCCAGTCACTGGGAACCGCTTACTCAGAGGCCATACATGGCATAAGTTAATGTTAAATAGCCTCAAGGGTGATCCTCTTTTCAGTCTAACGCTAAAGTCTTTAATCAGGTTTATTTCTTTGAACCCTCCTAACAATCACTATGTGTTTATCACTATCACTACTCCAAGACTTCCTGTTTTGATATAGATCACTTTATCGAGCTGTTACAATTATACATTTCAAATCATTCAAATCATTTGATCAACTTTTAATATGTCTTAAAAACTGCATAATCACCCTCCTGAGCCTTCACTTTTTTCCTAAATTCCTATTTCAACTAATGAAATTATTCTCTCCAACAATCTTCATTTAACCGACCAACAAATTCCACTGATGCTTTCTGGAAAATGCTGCTTTTGTTGTTTTTTCTCATTCTCTATTGTCATGATTCCCTTACTGCTCATTGCTTGTGTGATGGTTAATTTTACAGGGCCAACTTGATGGGCCATGAAGTGTCCAGAATACTTGCTTAACATTATTCTGAGTATGTCTGTGAGGATGTTTAGGGTGAGATTACCATTTGAATAGGTGGATTAAGTAAAGCAGATTGCTTTCTCTAATGGGGGTGGTCCTAAAGGCCTGAATTCAGCAAAAAGGCTGACCCTCCCTTAAGAAGAGGGCACTGAGCCTGCCTGAGGTCACTGAACTGGGACTTCAGTCATTTCCTGCCTTCAGACTCAAACTGAAAACATCTGCTCTTCTTGGGTCTCAAGTCTGCTGGTTTTTAGACTAGAACATACACCACTGGATTTCCTGGTTCTCAGGCCTTCATACTTGGACTGGAACTGTATCATTTGCCAACTGCAGATCTTAGGAGTTCTCAGCATCCATAATATGTGAACCAAAAATTTATAATCCATCTTTCTCTTCCTCCATCCCTTCATCCCTCCCTCCCTCTCTACATGTGTATACACACACATGTACATAAATACACACATATACATGTGTGTGTTATGTGTGTGTGTGTGTGTATGTATGTATGTATTTGTGTATACATATATTTTGTTTCTCTGGAGAACCCTAACTAACATGGCTAGGATTCTACATAACCTCTTATCTTGCCTCCCTGCTTATCATCCCCTTTTTCTCCAATCCTTTCTCTCAAGTGTGGCCTGAGTGTTTTTCCTATTGACACATCTGAATATTTTATTCCCTTGCTTATATTTTCAGTTTTCTTTATAATCATATATTGATATTATAACAGAATAATATTTGGATATTGAACATTTGGATATTGTAACAGGATAATATCTCCTTCGCTTTAATTAATTTACTATTTATTCATTCATTCAATAAATGTTTATTGCATGTTTACAATACACTGTGCTGGACAAATAGGTTATAGTAATGTAACTTCACTTGTAATTAGGGGAATGAAAATTAAAATCAGAATGTTAGGTACCGCTCCATACTCACAAACATTAAATTTCTGACAAAACCAAGTGTTAGAGAAAATGTGGAGTGATATAATGCTGTTGGAGTAGAGAATGATAATATTTATTTGCAAAACAGTTGGGCCCATCTCCTCAAATTGAATACCTCTAATTGAATACCACTAATTTAACTCTTTATAACCTACAGTATTGCATGCTTATGTGTGGCAGATTAAATGTATAGAATATTTATAACGGCATACTCATAATTACCCCAAATGGAAACAAACCAAGTGTTTGGTAGGAGTACAGATTAATATCATATCTATATAATATATCTATAGATATCTATATCTATATAATGTTGTAGCTACAGTGAGAAAAGTGAGAGAAAATAATATGTATCTCTATCCTCAATATATGGATAAAATTTAGAAACATGACTTTGCCACCCAAAGCCAGAAAAAAAAGCAAAACAAAACTGCACATGGGTGGTATAATGTATGACTTTACATACATTTAAAGAAAGCACTACATTTTATTGTTTATTGATACATAATTACATAAGTATAAGAAGTATAAAGAAAAGCATAGAAGTAATTATTACAGATGTCAGAGCTGAGGTAATCTCTAGGAAAGAAGAAGAAATTATGCTCAGGAAAACGCACATGGGGGCAATATTCTACTTCCTTACCTAAATAATGGTTACATGAATTAGTTTTATACATTACTTAAGATGTACATTTATGTTTCATAGATTTTATGCTATGGTCCATAATAAAAATGTTATAGATTGAATGTAAAGTCTTACTCTGAGTGAAATGGGGTGTCATTAGATGGCTAGGAGGAGAGGAATAATAAGACTTTCTATTAATTTAAGTAATATTTATTGACCAACTTTAATATTCTAGTTGCTTGTTAAAAGTCCATAGAGAAAACCATCAAAATATCTGCTGTAATTATATTTACACACGTGTGTGCTTGTGTAACCATAACATATGTTAAGTTACATATTACAAAATTTGTTTGTTACAATTCAAGATAGGATGATTGGGAGTAAATACAAGGTGGGAGTTGCAATGTTAAATGGGATGATCACGATAAGACTTAGAGTGGTGATACGTGAACAAACACTTGAACGAAATGAGGGGAGTTAGACATATGCTGCCTATAGCCACTGCAGGCACTAATGCAGAATAGAATAGTGGCCCCTTCAAAAGATGTTCAAGTCCTAAACCCCAGTGGCTATGAATGTGAAATTATTTAGAAAAAGAGTTTCTATAGTAGCAATTAAATTACCAATTTCAAAATGAGATCATCCTGGATTTAGAGTGGGCCCAAATCTAATGATCTTTTTTATAAGAGGAAGGAAAGGAGATTTGGGGCACAGAGACACCCAGGACAGGAAACCATGTGAGGACAGAGCAGAGAGTGGAGTTATGAAGTCCCAAACTGAAATATGCCTGGAATCAACTAAAGCTGGAAGAGGCAATGAAGGATTTTCCCCTGGAGTCTTCAGCAGGAGCTAGGCACCTAGACACCTTAATTACAGAATTCTAGCCTTCAAAACTGTGAGAGAATTGTTTTTTTAAGCCACCGAGTTGGTGGTATTTTTTTAAAAGATTTATTTATTTATTTGAGAGTGAGAGAGAACATGAGCAGGGGGAGGAGCAGAGGGAGAAGGAGAGAATCTCAAGCTGACTCCTCGCTGAGTGTGGAGCCTGACACAGGGCTTGATTTCACAACCCTGCCATCATGGCCTGGGCCAAAACCAAAAGTTGGACATGCAACCAACTGAGCCACCCAGGTGCCCCTTGTTGGTAATCTTTTTTTTTTTTTTTTAAGATTTTGTTTATTTATGTGAAAGAGAGACAGCCAGCGAGAGAGGGAACACAGCAGGGGGAGTGGGAGAGGAAGAAGCAGGCTCCCAGCGGAGGAGCCCGATGTGGGACTCGATCCCGGGACGCCAGGATCACGCCCTGAGCCAAAGGCAGGCGCTTACCGACTGCGCTACCCAGGCGCCCCCTTGTTGGTAATCTTTTATAGCAGCCCTAAGAAACTAATACAAGCAGTATTTTGGGAATGTTAATATTATTCATCATTCATTTTCTTGATTTTTAATATTTGCTCATCTCTTTAGATATTGAAGGTGGAAAGCCATTGGCATGTGAAAACCTTAAGTTTTCACATTACAGATTTTACTGTATATATCTCTTTAATTCAGTAAAATATGAAGTGTGAATACACAGGAGTAGTTTCTTATTTATTTACTTATTTAATAATGAAACATGATTTCATATAAAATTGAAAATTGAAGAAAACATACTGAATTTTTAATTTTTTATAATATAACCCTACAGAGATAATAATTTGGGTATATTCTGTTCCAAATGTTATATCCATATATTCAATAAGATGATAGTGAACATAAACTTTTAGTATCTTCCTTTTTAACTATGAACATTTTATCATACAATTAAGCAATTTATAAAACATGATTTTTAAATGGAAGCACAGTGTTTCATTCTTTGAATATAAGATAACTTATTTAGCTAATCCTCTAGGTCTGAATTTCAGTTTTTTGTAATACGTTCCTATTGTAAAAACTACTGGGATGATACCCTTATATATAACCCTGTATATAGTCTTTATCATTGCCATGCAATGAATTCTTAGATTTCGAATTATTCTATCATAAGATATGACCCTTTAAAAGATCTTGTTTCATTTCATCCAATAGCTGTCCAGGAACTCTGTATCAACAGAAACATACCCCAGAAGTAGTGCATGATGGGACAGCGTGATGGGTTTCAAGAATGGCTTTATAGTCTCTTCAAATCCAGCTGTATCACATAGTCTTTCATTTTGGGAAGATAATTGACTATTCATTTTTTTATTTGTAAATTGGGGAAATAATACAACTGATCATGTAGAATGGTTTTGAGGCTTAAGGGTAATTTATGTAAAGTATTTTAACTTAATGACCAGAATATGAATAATCTCTCAAAAAGGGGGTTCTAGGGCATGTCTAAAAAATCATTGATCTATGCCACATTTTACTGCAAGTGCCCGTGCTCTGGCTGTCTGCTTCCTGGCCCTCAGTTCTACATCACATCTTTCCACGGTATACACTGAAAGTGATATTCTACTGGAAACTTTTCCAGTTACTCTCAAGTGCTACTGCTGCTTATTGGTTAGTAAACTTTCCCAGGTCTCAGCAATACAGCAAATCTCATATCCCATTCCATTGCTACCTCGTGTTACTCTTTTCTGCGTGGATCAGGTAATATAGGGCATACCAATCCTACCTTTTTTTTTTTTTTTAAAGCTTTTACTTATCTATTTTTTAAAATATTTTTTTATTATATTATGTTAGTCAACATACAGTACATCCCTGGTTTTTGATGTAAAGTTCGATGATTCATTAGTTGTGTATAACACCCAGTGCACCATGCAATACGTGCCCTCCTTACTACCCATCAACGTCCTATCCCATTCCCCCACCCCTTTACCCTCCGAAGCCCTCAGTTTGTTTATCAGAGTCCATAGTCTCTCATGCTTCACTCCCCCCTCTGATTACCCCCCTTTCTTTATCCCTTTCTTCCCCTAACGATCTTCCCAGTTCTTATGTTCCATAGATGAGAGAAACCATATGATAATTGTCTTTCTCTGCTTGATTTCTTTCACTTAGCATTATCTCCTCCAGTGCCGTCCATGTTGCAGCAAATGTTGAGAAATTGTTCTTTTTGATAGCTGAATAATATTCCATTGTATATATGGACCACAACTTCTTAATCCAGTCATCCGTTGAAGGCCATCTCGGCTCCTTCCATGATTTAGCTATTGTGGACAGAGCTGCTATGAACATTGGGGTGCATATGGCCCTTCTCTTCACTATGTATGTATCTTTGGGGTAAATACCTAGTAGTGCAATGGCTGGATCATAGGGTAGCTCAATTTTTAACTTTTTAAGGGACCTCCACACTGTTTTCCAGAGTGGCTGTACCAACTTGCATTCCCACCAACAATGTAGGAGGGATCCCCTTTCTCCACATCCTCTCCAACAATTGTTGTTTCTTGCCTTGTCAATTTTTGCCATTCTAACTGGCGTAAGATGGTATCTTAGTGTGGTTTTGATTTGAATTTCCCTGATGGCTAATGATTTTGAACATTTTTTCATGTGTCTGTTAGCCATTTGTATGTCTTCATTGGAAAAGTGTCTGTTCATATCTTCTGCCCATTTTATGATTTGTTTATTTGTTTCTCATGTATTGAGTTTGAGGAGTTCTTTGTAGATCTTGGATACCAGTCTTTTATCTGTAGTAACATTTGCAAATATCTTCTCCCATTCTGTGGGCTGCCTCTTAGTTTTTTTGGCTGTTTCCTTGGCTGTGCAGAAACTTTTTATCTTGATGAAGTCCCACAAGTTCATTTTATCTTTTGTTTCTCCTGTCTTTGGAGATGTGTTATGAAAAAGGTTGCTGTGGCTGATGTCTTACAGGTTGCTGCCTATGCTCTCCTCTAGGATTTTGATGGATTCCTGTCTCACATTGAGGTCTTTCATCCATTTAGAGTTTATCTTTGTGTATGGTATGAGAGAGTGGTCAAATTTCATTCTTTTGCATGTAGCTGTCCAATTTTCCCAGCACCATTTACTGAAGAGACTGTCTTTTTTCCACTGGATGTTTCCTCCTGCTTTGTCAAAAATTAGTTGCCCAAAGAGCCGAGGGTCCGTTTCTGGGTTCTCTATTCTATTCCATTGGTCTATGTGTCTGTTTTTGTGCCAGTGCCATGCTATCTTTGTGATCACAGCTTTGTAGTACAGCTCGAAATCCGGCATTGTGATGCCCCCAGCTTTGTTTTTCCTTTTCAACAATTCCTTGGCAATTCGGGGCCTTTTCTGGTTCCATACAAATTTAAGGACTATTTGTTCCAGTTCTTTGAAAAATGTCATTGGTATTTTGATTGGGATAGCATTGTAAGTATAGATTGCTCTGGGTAGCATGGACATTTTAACTATGTTAATTCTTCCGATCCATGAACATGGAATATTTTTCCATCTTTTTATGTCTTCTTCAATGTCTTTCAAGAGTGATTTGTAGTTTCTAGAATATAGGTCCTTTACGTCTCTGGTTAAGTTAATTCCAAGGTAACGTATGGTTTTTGGTGCTATTGTAAATGGGATGGATTCCCTAATTTCTCTTTCTTCAATCTCATTGTTTGTGTATAGAATTGCAACTGATTTCTGAGCATTGATTTTGTATCCCGCCACATTACTGAATTGCTCTATAACTTCTAATAGTTTGGGAGTGGCTTCTTTTGGGTTTTCCATATAGAGTATCATGTCATCTGCGAAGAGAGACATTTTGACTTCTTCTTTGCTGATATGGATATCTTTTATCCCTTTTTGTTGTCTAATTGCTATTGCAAGGACTTCTAGTACTATGTTGAATAATAATGGTGAGAGTGGGCATCCTTGTCGCATTCCTGATCTTAAGGGAAAGGCTTCCAGCTTTTCCCCATTTAGAATGATATTTGCTATAGGCTTTTCATAGATTTTTTTAATGAGATTGAGGAATGTACCCTCTATCCCTACAGTCTGAAGGGTTTTAATCAGGAAAGGTTTCTGTATTTTGTCAAATGCTTTTTCTGCATCTATTGAGAGAATCAGATGATTTTTGAATTTTTCTTTCTGGATAAAATCTAAGACACTGATCAATTTGCAAATGTTGAACCACCCTTGCATCCCAGGGATGAATCCCACTTGGTCATGATGGATAATCCTTTTCATGTACTGTTGCATTCTATTAGCCAGGATCTTGTTGAGAATTTTGGCATCCCTATTTATTAGGGAAATCTGTCTGTAATTCTCCTTTTTGATGGGGTCTTTGCCTGGTTGGGGATCAAAGTAATATTGGCCTCACAGAATGAGTTTGTTAGCTTTCCTTCTGTTTCTGTTTTTTGAAATAGCTTTAGGAGAATAGGTATTATTTCTTCTTTGAATGTTTGGTAGAATTCCCTGGGAAAACCATCCGGTCCTGGAGTTTTGTTTTTTGGAAGGTTTTTTTATCACTGTTTCAATCTCTTCATAATTAATTGGCCTGTTTAAAAAATCAACTTCTAAAAAAAAAAAAATCAATTTCTTCCTGTTTCAGTCTTGGTAGTTTATGGGTTTCCAGGAAGGCCTCCATCTCTTCCAGATTGCTTAATTTATTGGCATAAAGCTGTTGATAAAAGTTTTTAATAATCCTTCCAATTTCATTGGTGTTGGTTGTGACCTCTTCCTTTTCATTCATAATTTTATTAATTTGGGTCCTTTCTCTATTCTTTTGGATAAGTCTTGCCAGTGGTCTGTCAATTTTATTTACTCTTTCAAAGAACCAGCTTCTAGTCCTGTTGATCTGCTCTACTGTGCTCCTGGTTTCTAACTCATTGATTTCTGTTCTAATCTTGATCAACTGGCTTCTTGTGCGTGGATTAGGCCTGTTCCTCTGTTGCTGTTCCAGCTTATTGAGGTGAGAATATAAAAACTGCATTTTAGATTTTTCTATTCTTTTGAGTGAGGCTTGGATGGCTATGTATTTCCCCCTTAGGACTGCCTTTGCAGTATCCCATTGGTTTTAGACTATTGTGTTTTCATTCTCGTTGGTCTCCATAAACTGTTTAAATTGATTTTTGATTTCCTGGTTTATCGAATCATTCTTGAACAGGATGGTTCTTAGTCTCCAAGTGTTTGAGTTTCTTCCAACTTTTTCCTTGTGGTTGAGTTCCAATTTCAAAGCGTTGTGGTCTGAGAATATGCAGGGAATAATTTCAGTCTTTTGGTATTGGTTGAGACCCGTTTTGTGACCCAGAACATGGTCTATTCTTGAGAATGTTCCATGACATTAGAATAGAATGAGTATTCTTTGGTTCTGGGGTGTACTGTTCTATATATATCTATGAGGTCCAACTCGTCGAGTATGGCATTCAAAGCTCTTGTTTCTTTGTCAATTTTCTGCTTAGGTGCTCTATTTCTGATAGTGGAGTGTTGAGGTCCCCTACTATTAACGTATTTTTATCTATATGTCTCTTTATTCTGGTTAAGAGTTGGCTTGTGTATCTTGCTGCTCCCCTGTTGGGGGCATATATATTTATAATTGTCATATCCACTTGTTGGATACATCCTTTAAGAATAATATAGTGCCCTTCTCTATCTCTAACTATAGTCTTTAGTTAAAATCCAATCTGTCTGATATGAGAATTGCTACCCCAGCTTTCTTCTGACGTCCATTGGCATGGAAGATGGTATTCCATCCCTTTACTTTTAGTCTGGATATATATTTAGGTTCAAAATGAGTCTCTTGTAGACAGCAAATGGATGGGTCATTTCTTTTTATCCAATCTGCAACCCTGTGGCGCTTTAGGGGAGCATTTAGGCCATTTACATTGAGACTGATTATTGAGAGATATGATTTTAATGATGCCATGTTGCCTGTAAAGTCTTTGTTTCTATAGATTGTGATGTTCTGTTCTGTATCACTCTTGGGGTCTTTTTACTTTTATAGAACCCCCCTTAATATCTCCTGTAGGGCTGGTTTCGTGGTTACGAAATTGGTCTGTGACTGGCTATTCTGGAAGGTCTTTATCTCTCCATCAATTCTGAATGATAGCCTTGCTGGATAAAGGATCCTTGGCTGCATGTTTTTCTCTGAAAGAGCTTTAAAAATGCCCCCCCCCCAACCCTTTCTCTCATTCCAGGTCTGTGTAGACAGGTCTGACATAATTCTGATACCTTTACCTTGGTACGTGAGAAATTACTTTGCCCTGGCTGCTTTCAGTACTGTATCCTTGGATCTAATATTTACGAAATGCACTATGACATGACGTGGCGTAGGTTTCTCATGATTGAGCTTGGGAGGGGTCCTCTCTGCCTCTTGGACCTGAAAGCTTGTTTCCTTTGCTAGATTAGGGAAGTTTTCAGCTACAATTTGTTCAAATATCTCTTCTAGACCTCTGTTTTTCTCCACCCCCTCAGGGATTCCGATGATTCTGACATTGGAACATTTCATTGAGTCAGTAATCTCCCGTAACCTACATTCTTGAGATTGGATTTTTTTGAGCCAAGTTTCTATTTTAGCTTTCTCTTCTACTAATCCATCCTCCAATTCTCCGATACGTTCTTCTGCCTCATTCACCCTGGCCATCAGAGCCTCAAGTTTTGACTGCATTTGATTCATAGAATTTTTAATTTTTGCCAGATTCACTCTCATTTCCGCCCTTAGAGATTCTATATTCTCATTAACATTTTCGTTAATAATTTTTTCAAGTCTACACATCATCTTGACCATTGTTACTCTGAATTCCATTTCTGATAATTTGGTTATATCCATATCCATTAGTTCTGTGGCAGAGGCCACAGACTCATTGTCTTTTCTTTGCTGGGGGAGATTCCTCCTTCTCGTCATTATGATGAGGAGAGGTTGCGGAGTTGTCCAGAGCCCCAATTATTGACCAGGACCCAGGCAGTGCGCACTTGTTTTATAGGGACCTTAGGGACGTGGGCTTCTTGATTTTTCAGCCTGCCTTCTGGGGGAGGGGCCTGCAGCTCCGATACTCAGGCAATCCTGTTTGGGTAGCGTCTCCATGCCCCTTGGGAGGGGGGAGGGGGATGGGCACACTGTAAGCCGGTATTTCCAGGCTTTTGTTCTCTGGTGGCTTTCCCTGGCGCTTTGCTGTGCCTCTTCTGAGAGTCAGAGCAGCGGTAGCTGAATCTCAGCCTTTGTCTCAGAACAGAGGGATCACAGACCGTTCTCCACTGATGTTCTGGTCACTTTAACTCTGTTTCTGTTGGTGCTGCTCAACCCTGCAGCGTCCTGGGATGTGCGCCCACAGCCGGTGTCCCAGCCCTCACTTCTAGGGCCGGTGCATCTCTGTCCTTTGTGCTTCTAACACCGCCAGCCGCCAGCTGCCCCCGCGTGCTCCGGAGCTCCCGGTCTCAGTCTGGTTCCAGTGAGCGCACCGGAGCTCTGTTTCAGTCTGGTCGCGCACGTTCCCCGGCTCACGGTCACAGTCTGCTCTCTTGTGGGTGAAGGTCCGTGAGTCCTCCCACTCCCCCGTGCAGGTGGCTACCGCTTCCTGGCACCCAAACCAGGCAGCTCCTTCCCCCTTCCATTTATCTTCTGATATCTGTGCGTGGTTTCACGGTTCCCCGCTTCGTACCTCAATACTCAGCGCTGGAGATGTTTGTTTGTAGAGATCCAGATGTATCTTCCTGCGTCTCAGGCTAATTCCGTGGATGTTCAGGATGGTCTGGTACCTATCCAGCTCGACTCAGGGGACCAGCTGAAAAAGGGGTCCCCTACTCCTCCGCCATCTTAACTCCCTCCTTACTTATCTATTTTAGAGGTAGGGGAAGGGCAGAGGGAAATTCAAGCAGACTGAGCGTGGAGTCTGACACAGGGCTTGATCTCATGACCCTGAGATCATGACCTGAGCTGAAATTAAGAGCCAGACATTCACCTGACTGAGCCACCCAGGTACCCCCAATCCTACCATTTTCAGAGAATTTTCATATAATTTCTAGCCTTTGAATCTAGTAATTTTCACAGAGTACATACCATTCAGTATTTATTACAGGAATAAATGCCAAGAAGTATTTTCATATATTTGGAAAACTGAGACTAATGTCTCTTTTACTACTACATACTACATGCCATGTATGCCAAATAACTGAATATTTTGCATATATAAACATAAATACTTCATACTACATTGTTAAGCTACATTTTTTGTGATAAACACAGTATTAATGGAATGAATGTGCTAAGGCAAGTAAAAAGCATTCATATTTCAAACTAAAGTCAAAATAGTCTTTTCTACATCCTTGAAACATTTTCCAAAAAGGTAGAAAAAGTAATGCTTAATTTTAATGACAAAATAATCACCAGGTAATTCCTCAATTCTTATGGTTTAACCAGGACTGTGTTAGATACTAAACACTAAAATCCAAAAGAAGATAAGACCCTTGCCTAGTGTATGATGATGCTTTAAACCCAAGCACATTAAAAACAAATCCAAAGCAATCTGTTCATTTTCAGTAACAAGTACACAAACTGAAATCCATGTGGTAAACAAAAGAAAAATATTTGTGATTGATTTGAAGGTAATAACAAAGCAGATTAAGTATATGTAGAAATATTGACCATTACACATATATTGAAATCTGAGTGCAATAATTGCTTTCAGGTTCTCAGCAAAATGAAAGACCCGCTTAGATTTATAAACTCATCACCACAGAATAGTTATCAGAATCTTAAAGCATTGCCCTCATAATTACTAAGATGATACAAAATGAAAGAAAACTAAAAAGAGAACTGAAAAAAATTGATCAAAATCAAAATGGCTTCTATGGAATTTTTTTCAAGGGAGTAGAGAGAAGCCGAAAGAACGCCTTGACAATCCTGAAGCGTATTCTACACAGTCCCCAGTGGAGCCATGCCCCAACTGCATCCAGAATGAACAGCTCATTAACACACTCTTCATGGCTTTCTCTCCCTTGCTTGACTCACTCTCCTCTGTCACCCATATCTGCTCCTCCTTGGTATTAACTTCCAGAAAAGTACTCACAGCCAGCATACTCTCCCCCCACATATTATTAAATTAATATGAGGACACAATAAAAAGCTTAAGGAAGATAACCTTGGAAGTCATTCATTCTCTCCTTACCCAAATATTGAAAGCCATATACAAACGACATATACATACATACATAGATATATGTATCTCCATTAACTAAATAGTACCTGGGTATCAGGATTATGATTCTTTGTTTGCATGCCCTTTCTTCCTACATGTCTTTCTTCTTGAATATCTCTACCCATGCCAATCTGCCTCAATCTGGTCCATTTTTCAAATCCATTCTCAAATGTTATTTTCCTCATCCTGTCAACTGGATATTAAACACCACCCTTTGAGTTGTATCTCTTTAGAATACTTGCCTTATTCAGCACTGTATTGCAAACTTGCATCACCCATTCATTCAAAAAATATTTACAAAGCCTTGACATCTGACAAGGATTAAACCAGACTATGTGGATAAAGAATAAGCAAAGCAGACACAACCCAAGTTGTCATGAAACTTGTAGATTAATGAGGAAATAGATATTAATGATGATATCATAAATGTCATTTTTAAAGAATATAAAGTCTTATGGCATTAAGCAGGGGACCAAATTCATACACTATTACATAATCAGTTCCTTCTCAGCAGGGACTCTGTTTTATTCATCAACATCAAACAACTACCATAGTGTCATATATATAGTGGGTAATCCATAAGTATTTCAGATTAAAGTAGTTGAAGAGTTAAGAGATTATCAAGTAGGTAAAAGACCTACTGCTTACAAAGGTATTATTTGATTTCTTTGCTCCTATCAGTGAAAAAATATAGGCAGTTTTGGCTGATAGTTTAAGCGTGTTTTTGCAGTATTTTTGCTGTCAGCCGAGATGGGATAGCAGAAATAGTTTTTTGATTCTTAAGTTACATTTATGTGTAAATGTGCATTTTTTTGTGTGTGCTCCACTTCAAATTTAGTATAGATTTTGCCATTGATTTTTGAGTAATGGGCTATTGGAATTTCTATTTAAAAAGCTAAACCACATGTGTAATTGAAAATGTTGCAGTGCCTCTACTGTATTCCTCATTAGATCATCCTTTGAATTAAAATTGAGTTTATAGCACTAGGTCAATACCTCCCATACAAGTAATTAGAATTGTTTGGGCAAAAGGTCAGAGTTCTAGAGTCCAAATGATATCATCCATCAAAATTATGTTTTCAATTCTTTTTTATGTGTTACTAGAAATATGAGAATTAAATTTTATAATGAGATTTCCACATATTAAAACCAACAGAAAATAACCTGCTAGAAAATACCTTCTCCTGAGACCATTTTCGCTCATCACCTTGTTTTATATTTTCTAAGCTATGATACTGAGAAATGAACAAAAGTAATGTATTTCTCCTTAGAGTCCGGAAGGCAAATCTTATGCCTATTGCCAGAGCACAATCACAGGGTAGTAAGGGCCTGAACTAATTGTTAATACTGAAAGTTCCAGCATTTCAACTTAATTTGTTGTAAACCAACACTTTTCCCAAGCTTTTAAGGCCTACACTGACACTATGTTAGTACCATCTCTCATGGTACTTGCCAGGGTATAAAATTTGTGCATCGTGGATGAATGTTTCCATGTTACAAAAATTTCCAGCGTTCAACTTTATGTTCTCTCCCTGTTGACCCAACCACCTCTAACTCTATTCCATGCATATTCTCCCTGTTCATGCTTGTATTTGTAAGCTAGATCCTTCAGCTCCTTTAATGTGTAGTCTCTATTCTCCTTTAGCAAGTCATTCCTCCTTTTGCTGCAATACTGGGATCACAGATGCTTTTGCTCTGGTTGCCAGGGGAGGAGGTAGTGGTAAAAGCTAAGGACAAACATTGCCTTACAAGTCACATGCCACACATGACGTTTCTGCAGAATTGCAAATCAAGGCAGGTCAATATCTTTTAAGGGAAGTTTGGCCATTTTTGTAGGCACAGTGGGTTCAGGAGGATCTGGGATTCTAAGATTCTTAACTGTTTCTATCCAATTGCATACATCCCAACTCTTAGGGTCTCAGTCCTTATTTTCCCTCTGACTTTGGTGTTGAAGAATGCAACCTTACCTAAAGTTCTGATATTCTTATAATTACCCTGAGCCCTGTCTGTTCTAATCATTAATTGTAGGAAATCAGAGAGTTTCCTTAAATGCTGTCTAGTAAACAATCTTTCATATTTTGCTTGAATTGCTGATTAATTACACTGTGCCTCTCATTATTTCTCTTCATTGAACCAATGACCTTAGGTAACTGCCACCCAATTCCACAGTTCTTACAGTCACTATTTCTTGATACTTCCCTAGTAACATATATATTGTGCAAAACAGTATTTCTTTCTTTTTCCTCAAAAAGTATTCCAACCAAACTCTTTATAGCTAAGCATTTCAACACTTCCACTGTTACAGCATTGTAGGAGCTAGTGATATTCCACATTTTACCAGTAATAGGGACCTTACTGCTGGCTGACTTATTGCTGGCCAACTGACAATGATCCATATCCTAAATCTCATTTTTGAGTCTGTTTCTAGGACAACTTCTGGTGTCAACTCACTTTGATTGAGTTTGTTGAGACAATGAAGTAGATTCTGTGCAAAGAGGTTCAATGGAGGAAGCTCTTGTGTAACACACTTGTGAGAAAGTGAGAAAGTTATGAGTAGAAGGAGAAGCTGACACATAACATATCAACTGAGGTTTCAGGTGATCCATTTTGGGAATTGTTCAAAACTGAGGCAACAAGAGCCAGGTTTTGAACTTCTACATCAAACAGGCATTTTCTGTGAGCCTTCCATGAAGGAGCCTGTTTCCTATATTGGGGGTATTCCTTATGGGGACACATCTATGAGCCATCAGCAGGTGATAATCCCAATACCTGGAGGGTGAATGACTTTCCTTATAGAGATGATATGAACAAGGAGGACAGAGAATGTCTTTGTCCATTCAAATTGGTATAACACAATACCCAGAGAATGGATAGCTTATAAACAACAGAAATTTACTCCTCACAGTTGTGGAGGCTGAAAGTCTGAGATCAGGGTATCAGTCTGGTTGGGTATGTGCACTCCCATGTCACAGACTTTCCATATCCCCCAATAGTGGCAAAGCCTAGGAAGCTCTGAGTGATCTTTTTCATAAGAGAAGTAATCTCATTCATGAGGGTTCCACCTCATGACATAGCACTCTTCTATACCAGCATGGCAAAGGAAACAACAGAGTAAAAAGTCAAGTTATAGAATGGGTGAAGGTATTTGTAAACCATTTATCTGGTACCAGTAAATCTCCAAAATATGTAAGAAACTCCTACAATTCAATAGTAAAAATCAAATAACCTAATTGAAAAATGGGCAAAGAATTTGAATAGACATTTCTCAAGGAAGATATACAAATAGCCAGTAGGTATATGAAAAGATACTTGTCATTAATCATCCAGGAAATGCAAAACAAATCAACAATGAGGTATCACCTCATACCTATCAGAAAGTCATTTGTTTAAAAAAAAAAAATAACATTGTGTGTCAACTATACTCGGAAATAAGTAAAAATAACCCACAAATGTTGACAAGAATGTAGAGAAACTGAAACACTTGCACACTGTTGGGGGAAAAATGTCATAGTAAAAACAGTACAGAGGTTCCTCAAAAATGTTTAAATAAAATTATCATACGATCCAGCAATCCCACTTTTAGATATTAATCCAAAACAACTAAAACCAGGATCTTGAAGAGATATTAGCATTCTTATGTTCACTGCAGTATTATTCACAACAGTCAAGATATGGCAACAACCTAAATTTCCATTGGTAGATGAATGGATAAAGAAAATGTGATATATACATATGATGGAATACTTTCTAACCTTTAAGAAGAAGGAAATTCGATAGTCAGCAACAACATGGATGAACTTTAAGGACATTACTCCAAGTGAAATAAGACAGTCAAAGAAAAATAAATGCATCAAGATTTTACTAACACGAGGCATCTAAATCATCAAATTCATAGAATCAAAGAGTGGAATGGTGGTTTCCAGGGGCTGGAGGGAGAGGGAAATAGGGCATTTCTAATGGAAGGCCATGACGGTTTAGTCAAGCAAGATGAATAAGCTCTAGAAATAGGCTATACAATGTTGTACCTAATTCAACAAAAATGTATTGTATACTTAAAAACTTAAGAGACTAGATCTCATGTTGTGTTCTTATCACAATAAAATAAAAATAGTAAAGAAAATTAGCTAAAATGGACTATATGCATCAAGATCCATAAAAATATCCTTTCATCGAATAATTCTACCTTTAATCACAAATAATTTATCCTAACTACAGAAAAAGTTTTATAGTTAAATATCTAGCCAGCTGAACATCCATATCAAAATCACCTCCTAGAATTGTAAAAGAGCTGCCAGAATAAATGCTTCTCTCCTTCCAAAAACAAAACAAAGACAGTATTCATATTTGACACTTGTACATTGGACTCTTGACTGAATAAAAAAGAAAGGGTTTGGTTTAATTCCTGACAGGGTATGTTATCTTTCATGCCACAGTTTGCAAAGTGTAATTGTGATTTCCCATTTAATTGACATGGCCAGGCAGAAATTAAAAAAAAAAAAAAAAAAAGATTCAAAAAAATACAAAGATTAGGTTAAACAAAAAAAATAAAGTATATATTTTAAAAAACAAAAATTTTAGGACACCTGGGTGGCTCGGTCAGTTAAGCATCCAACTCCTGATTTTGGCTCAGGTCATGATCTCAGGGTCATGAGATCAAGCCCTGTGTTGGGCTCTGCACTGAGTTGGAGCCTGCTTGAGATTCTTTCTCTCTCTTGGACCCACCCCTGTTGTGTGCTCTACCTCTCTAAAAAAAGAAAAAAACCCTAAATTTGTATAATCTATTATTTACTTATATAGAATTCTAAATCAAAAACTATTACTAAACTAAACTGTATTGGCTCCATTCTGTAGGTAAGAGTGGAAACATTATTCCCATATTTAGTATAAGACAGACATCATTTTAAAGTAATTTGATTTCACAGTGCTTTAGAATAAAAATGTTGAATTTATTAAATTGATATGTGGTTTCTATGAATTCTCAATTTTCCTAATGAAACTTTCCACAATGTTCTCATATTGAAATATTGATAAGAAGTAAAAACTGCATTTTATTTTAATATTAGGCATCAAAGCCATTGTTAACATTTTAAATATAAGTACCTTTCCAGTCAAATAATGATCAGTCAAAAGTATAAAAGACTATTATTAATTCCCATCTTCTGAACACCAAAATGTTATTGCCTTATGTTAAAAAATGATAGAAAATGCCTGAATTACACAAAGTTACTCGATTCTCTTCTTAATCACCAGCACTGAACATGTGCAGTCTAGGAAATTAATATTTGTTCTAATTTTAAATGTTCTATTTTTCTGAAACTATATTCTTCATTTAAAAATCCAAACTACTTATTTTTAGAATTTTTAGAAGCCCAAATATAACATAGCTACTCCATATTATTTATTGTATAAAGGCCTGGCATAGTTTAACTTAACTTGGCATGCTTTTGTTTCTTATAAAGAATCATTGTGGACTATTCTTTGTATTCATTTTAGAATATGGATCATATGTAGAAGTATACAAAATACCCAAGTATGGATATGTTAGTAAAATCAGTACTGAGTTCTTTGAGTTGGATATTATGTGTGGTCTCACACCTTCTTAAAGAGTCAAGAAATTAATTAAAATTTATTAGTGTATTTAACTTCACCTCACACCCTTTCCACAGATGCTTAAAGATCGCTTACCCTTCATCATTTTCTCCATAACCATTTCCACTTCCTCATTTTATGTCAATCTTATCTAGTCTTGTGTGACTTCCAATTTCCGACATGTTACTGCACATTGTCTTCCTGAGTCCCACTTCTTGTTTTTAGCTTGTGCTCATATATTGGTTTTGCCCCTTTATTATTTATTTTTGTAATTTAAACAAATATTTCTATATTTCTTGACATTTGTCCTTAAACTAGATACTTGTGGTCAATGGGAATGGATTACCAAAGAATTTTTTTTCCTGTCAATGTCACATTTTCTCATGGCCAGGTCCCTTTTGGATTAAGTTTATGTGCAGAGTATTTGCATGTTAGACTATAAGATAAGGAGATGATAGACCTTTAAATCATTTGTATTTGAAATGATAAATAGTCAAACTAACATCTTCCTTCTGGCTCCTCCAGAAACTGATAAAGGCAACTGTTATAGAAGATGTTGTATCCTAACCATGGTACCAGCCAGGATATTAAAACATATTTCGTGATGTTGTCTGATGAGAGTACACTTGGACAACACTGCATTATATGAAAAACATTACATGCATTTTGGGGGCACTTTTTATGCATTTTCCTACAGTGCATTTGGTGTATTTCTTTTCACTTATCATTTAAGCAGTTAACAAGAACAAAGCAAAACAAAATGCTTTATGTTATCTATACATGAAGTGGCTCCGTCCAAAAGAAGACTTTTCTTTGGGATAAAATTCTGATGAGGTCATTAGAACTCATTTTTTAAAAATGGAAAACATGAAAAATTACATATATATAGGATTATATTTTTTAAAGAGAGATCATTTACTTAGCTCTGTTTATCTTTTAGCTTTAATTAAGGAAGAACTACACAGTTTTCACAACGATGCTTGTATTTCAAATACAGGGCATGGGAGACCTCTAACGGATCCAATATAGGTAAAAATATTAGGAAAATTCACTTTTCAAGGTAATTTTTATTGATATTTTGAATCTAAAGGAATCTATTCACTTTTTTAAGTGAGTAAAAATGTATATATATGTTTGCCATTAAACAAACAACTTAGGGGCGCCTGGGTGGCACAGCGGTTAAGCGCCTGCCTTCAGCTCAGGGCGTGATCCTGGCGTTATGGGATCGAGCCCCATATCAGGCTCTTCCGCTATGAGCCTGCTTCTTCCTCTCCCACTCCCCCTGCTTGTGTCCCCTCTCTCGCTGGCTGTCTCTATCTCTGTCGAATAAAAAAAAAAAAAAAAAACAAAAAAAAAAACAACTTAAATTTCTTCTCTTGTTCCAGGAAAAAGAAACACAAATTAATGGGTACATTTTAGGAAGTGTAAAGCAGGGCATAGATACTTAATTATTTCATTTAATCTTATCAGAGCTCCAGTAATGTGTCACCTATCCCATTTTTTCTGATGAGAAAGAAGCCAAAAGTCAGGGGGATTCAGTGGCTTATCCATGGTTACATAGCATAAAGCAGGAGCCAGATTCAAATATGAAAACTGCTTGACTCCTGCTTTGAGATAGATAGATAGATAGATAGATAGACAGACAGATAGATAGATAGATAGATATCTCACAATGATTCACAATGAAACTGTAAATGTTATACTGAGAAAAAACATGCTAATGGCTATAATTTGAAAGGAGTTATATCTGCTCCTTAATCATAATATAGGGATGATAGTGACAATATAAAAATAGAGAAAGGAGTTGCTAATCCAGCAAAATTTGAAGTGTGTCCTATGTCCAAATAGCCTCCTACAGTGATTCCTCAGTGCTTGGCATTCCATCATCAGAATATCATTCTTCATTTAGGAAGACCTTGTTAGAAGGAATATATTCCTTGCAGGACAATATATGAAGTTTCTAATACTTAGCCATGTTATGATTTATGAGATTGCTGTCCCCTATGAGACAAGGCACTAATGAAGCCCTGGAATGAGGAGGCACCTACGTAAGAGGGATAATCAGAAAAGAGAACTACATAGCATTAAACACAGTCTTTTGCTTATTCTTCAGGACATCCTATGTTGTTTCTGTCTAAATGTAAATAAGATGCAGCAGATCCCACCATAATTTACTAACCTTTCCCTTGTAAGAAAACATATACTAAGATACTAATTCTTAGTTCCACCAAATACCAAAAGGGTAGTAAGGGGTTGGCTAACTTATGTTTCCCCTACTCCCCTATACTCTATACCTGCTTCCATGACTTATGATAGGATTTACCTAGTTAATCCCTTAAAATCTTTAACATATCTTTATTGAGGACATTGGTATAAGATAGAGAACAAGAGGACACAAGGACTATAAGAAGCACAACATGAGGGCATTGAATATTTATTGACATGCTCTTTGCTTAATTATTATGAAGTATTGCATCTAATCAACCCTCAGAAACTTTTTTTCTCAATTTTCCCTCATAGCTCATAAACTCTGTCCTCTCTGTGACAAAACACACCTCAAAACTGGAAGAACATTTTCAAATGCTGCTATATATACTTGCTTACGCTAGAAGTCAGAAGCTAGGTTCAAAGCAGAAGAGAAGACATGGAAGCCAGACAAAGTTCTATTATGGGGAGGCAGGAGGATGTTGCATGACACTTGGCAAAAAGTAACCAGATGAGTAACTATCCTAGATCATGATGCCTGGGGACACCTCTTGGGATACAGGGACACACAGTATTTTAGCACTTTTCCCAGCAAAATCCTTCACTGTGCTCAAATCTAAAGAGTAAGTGTAGGGGATGGTGTAACAAGGCTCTTGAATATTGGAGCACATCAAATCAGATTCTAACTGGTCATCTGGAAACACAGGTGGTTCCAAACTCTAGAGAGACCTCAGAGGAAGCAAATTTGGGACAACTCAAGCAAATTTACAAACTCAAGCAGATGTATTTGAATGTGAGCATACTTAAATAAGGATCCTCAAGAGTGTGAAATATGACTAAAATAGATATCCAATTTTCCTATTTTATGGGATCCAAACCAAGTCTCCCCTCTCATTTCCACCAACAATTCATGGAGGAGCTGGGAAGTAAAGCAGCAGGAGATAGAGTTAAAAAGAAATCTAAAGTACCAAGTCATCTTTACTTTGAGGGCTAGATCAATTTTTGTGTTGCTAATTTTGACATCAAAACCACTTTTTCCATTTTCACGAAACAAATCCATATGATTCCCATGGACCTTCTACTTGTTCATTCACTCTCTTTAGATAATTTGAGACAAAATTTATTATCCTCAGTTAATGTAGGTGAGAAATTTTGGAGTGACTTAGCTGGGTGATTCTGACTGCAGGGTCTTTTGATAGGTTGCAGTCAAAATATCAGCCAAGGCTACAGTCAGCTGACTCCTGGCTGGAGCAAGAGGATCTGCTTCTAGATGACTTACTCACATGGATGAATAATTGATGATGACTATGGGTGGGAGGCCTTAGTTGCTCCCAAACAAGCTGCTTGATTATCTTTGTAACCTGGCAGCTGGCTTTTCCAAAATGAGTAATGAGAGCAAGAACCAGGCAGATCTATACTGTTTATAACCTAGCTTTCAAAATCACATTGCAAAATCACATTTCCCAGATTATGTTCATTAAAAGAGAGTCATTAAATCTAAGCACATTCAATGAAAGGGAAATCAAACTCCATCTTTTAAAGAGTGGAATATCAAAGAATTTGTGAACAAATTTTAAAACCAGCACATTCACTCATTCAACACTGGGTCTGTCCATTTATATATTCAACAAACATTAACAAAACATCCCATACCTTCAGGCTCTGGAATTAATTTTCTAAAATAGCAGCACAACATTGATATTCTCCCTCTTGCTCAATAAGGAAATGAGAATTTGCAGTGAGAATTAACAGTATTGCCCTTCAATTTGTCTCCCAAATGTAAGATAATCCTACCCAACAAAAATCCAATTCAACAGTTGATTTGGATTCATTATGTCCTCTGACATTTTAATACAAAAATTAATAGTTTCTTATGCTCCAATTTTGATCAAGAGATGACTAAATAAGATGTAAGAACATATATTGATAATGGGAATTATAAGAAAAGTCCTTTATAGACTTCTATTCAAACTTCATGATAATCTCATATTTACATAATTTCCGTCATTTTACAGTAAGTCCTGGAAGATTCGGAAATGTTAGATAATCATAATCACCCATAATCATAGGAATTTACTAATCTAAAAAAAAAGAATTTACTTGTTTGAAATCCTGCCAAAGTTGAATTCCAAAGTTTATGTTCTTTTCACTTCTCAGTGGACACAGATTGAAAAAAGAAAAAAAGTAGGAACCCCTTCAGCCTATAAATTATTTAGCCAAATATTTATTTTAAAACATTGGTTCTGACTTATTGAAAGAACCATTGAAACCAAATCTTACACTCTACCTTAACTGAGGCATTTTTCTAAAATACTAGTATGTACAGAGTGCACATGTACCAACTCTTACCATCCTAAGTATCAATAGATTTTAACACTTGATGAAATTTACCTGCAATTTATCTCTGAATAAAACAGAGATAAAAAAAAATAGTCAAGCAGGGGCGCCTGGGTGGCACAGCGGTTAAGCGTCCGCCTTCAGCTCAGGGCGTGATCCTGGCGTTATGGGATCGAGCCCCACATCAGGCTCTTCTGCTATGAGCCTGCTTCTTCCTCTCCCACTCCCCCTGCTTGTGTTCCCTCTCTCGCTGGCTGTCTCTATCTCTGTCGAATAAATACATAAAATCTTTAAAAAAAAATAGTCAAGCAGTAAAACAGTAACAGAGATTAAGTGAGGATTGTCTAAAATAGTAAATTGCACTGAATTCTACTCAATCATCTCTGTTTGAATTTTAAAAATCATGGTGTCCCATTATCTCTCTAGTCCTTAGATGATTTTCTTCTAAGATTTTATTTATTTGTTTGTCAGAGAGAGAGAGAACACAAGCAGGGGGAACCACAGGTAGAGGGAAAAGCAGGCTCTCCTCTGAGCAAGGAGCCCAATGTGGAACTTGTTCCCAGGACCCTGAGATCATGACCTGATCCAAAGGCAGACGCCCAACCAACTGAGCCACCCAGGCATCCCTTTGATGACTTTTTTTTTTTTTTAAGCATGAAAATGTTTCTATGGAGATGGGCCAATTTATCATGGCAAATGCAGAATTCTAAAAATTTTGTATAGCTGATTAAATCTATCTTGAAGATGTCTAAATCATTAAAATATATCCATTTTATTCTATCTTATAATATCCATTCAGTGATACTTATGGGAGTGCAATCTCACGTATGTATGCCTACAACGTATGTGACCAGATTACTCCAAATGCCACAATCAGGAAAAAAATGGAGTCTCCATACAACGTTTGTATATTTTTAACAGAGTCTGAATTTGCAGGTTTCCAGAAAATGCAAGCATTTAGGAATATATATGAACACATTCGAACATTTAATTCATGTTAAAACAAGCGCCTAAATTTATAAGTAATGAATTTAGCAAAAGCTATCCACTGTATTTTCCTTTTAAATTCCTCAATTTAGACCATTTATCACTTATATTTATTAAAACAATGAATAACAGCATATTTCTCTCCACACACAACTGGAAAATCATTTTTTTCTGTATGGATATGAAAGCTTTTGTTATTTATTGCCATAGTTAGCATAATAAAGACAACTGTTATTTATATTTTAATGCCTAAATGAGATGGATTAATGCATGACAATAATTGCCAATTGAACTGTAACTGTAAAACACAGTTTTTATTCTCTCTTAAGCCAAAGATCTACTCTAATCTTGTAACTCATTTCATAGAACAGAGATTATACAGCATTCTGATAGTTTACTGACCTTTACTCTTTCTCTAGAAATCAAAATATCAGCCAAATAATCATTAGAAGTAGACATGTGGAGGCAACCAGTAGAAGTAAGCATTCATTTATTCATTCATTTATTCATTCATTTATTCATTCATTTATTCATTCTTCACATGTACCAGGTCATGTAGGAATATTTTTGGTAAGTGTAACACACAGGTTCTCGGTGTTTGGGAGCTTAAAATCTAGGAAAACCACATCTCAAAAATTTAAGTAATTTATCAAATATTTACACTAAAGCAGAATTTTTTTTTCCTGAAGCAGCTATGATAAAAACAAAAGTTAAAAACATAAAAACTGCTACCAACAAAAGAGAAAAACAGAGGTTACTTTTAAAAAAATAAAAGAAACAGAATATAAACTTTAACTTTTAACCCTGTCATTTTAAAAAACATATGTGTGAAGGCTACATTGAAATAAAAATATCAGCCACTGCAGCAATTTTTAAGTAAGTTACAGTTTCTATTAGCTTTAAAATTTCTGGGTCAAAAGACTCTGTGATTATTAGGTAGTGCAAAATATTTTATCTATAGTTATAACTTAATCTTTTGTCTTCTTAACTGAGTACATATCTTAACTTTGTGAAATTGAAATTAGGCTGAAGGAAATGTATTGGAAGATAAATGAGGGGCAGGGAGGATGATATATCACATAAATGGCAAAAAGATGAGAACCCAAATTTGGAAACAGATAAGATTCAAGGCAACTACAGGATTTAGAAGGAATAACCGTAATAATGGCCTTATGACCACCAGAACACTATCCAGATACTGTCACAATTTTTTTTTCTTAATTTCTTTGTCCATTTAGTGATGATTCAAAATCCAAGAATGGAGTATACAATTCAACAATTTTGGGGTGATATTCTTGTCTACTAACTTGGAAAATATATATTCCTGATCTACACTTTCCAGAAAAACTTAAGTTGGGTTACTCAGTTTACTGAATTATCCATAAATTTAATAACTATACGTTTACTGCCTTTCTTACATGATACTACCATCTATTTCATCCTCTGACTCCTACAGATGTTCCTATAGTTCTATTTTGACCAGTATTGGTTTGTATTTTTTTTTTCCTCCCTTAAAATATCTCCCCAATCTTTGCAACTACATCAATAGATTCTCTGTGTTGACAACTCTCATTATCTCACTATCAGCTGCTGCATGCAACCTCTCAGTCTTATTGAATGACAAGAAATAACTCTAGAAAATGGTAATGTTTGTTGCCACATTATTACTTGTGTGTCTGTCACACAATTAAGATTAAAAAATTATTTAAATATTCTGAAACAAAATATATTTGAACTTTTTGGTACGCTCTGTTTCACTTGATGCCTAATAAAAGTGTTTCCCTTTCTAAAAGAGGAATATACTTATATATCCTCTGCCTCACTCTTCTCTCTCCTTGACCAACATTCCCTTTATTTTTGACTCAGGATCGAATAGATTCTCTAAGAGTAGAGCTAGTTATCAAAGAAGTTCTAAATGAAAGTTGCTGATGAACAACTTGATTAACAGAAATAGCTTAGTTCTAGTTGCTATACCCCAAAGCAAATATTCACTTGAATGAATTACAAAAAAATGAATAAGATAATGAACAAAAATAATGTACTTCTTAGGAGAAATAGTTCACCCAAGGCCACAGTTCTTCGCTTGGATATGAAAGAGGCAACCTTTGGAAAATTCAGGTATTTAACTTTGTTTGCAATACTCATTCATAGATTTGCCATTTTTATAGACATACACAATGTTCTAAATTATAAGTGGCCATTAGTTTAAGCCAAGTCTAATGTGAGAATTCTACTTTACTTTTCAAGAGACAATTCCTGATGTAAAGGTATTCCAAACTGGTTTTTAAAATGCACAAGAATGAGAAATAATCTCTCAATAATTCTCACAAAACTACCAATGTTCTTTCCTTATCTCTTTAAGAAAGCATGATATTGGCAAAGTAAATTAGGGACTTGGCAAATTAAATTAAGAATAACATTGCCTGGGACTGTTTGTTTGGGACGTGCTTATCAACAAACTTGCCATTCGGAACACATGGATCTGTTGTAAAAATAAGGTACTTTTTCCAGACCATAGAATTTGAGTCATAATATTTTTTACATAATCCCTCACTCTAGGCCTGATATGCACAGACTAGGAAACACGTGTACTTGATTAGACAGAGCAGCTGTGGGGATCAATATTCCCCTTTATGAGTAGGTCCTAAAATTTCTACATCTCAAAGGCTGGTGTGCTCAGACTCACAAAAGTCTAGACTTCCATTCCCAGTTGAAAAGATGTAGGAAGAAGAGCAATAAAAGCAAAATCTCAAATAATCACATAATCATGTTAAGAGAGATTCTCAGTCAGGTCTAATCCTGTGAAAACCGGCCAAGAGGAATTAGTCACTTAAAATCATATAAAGTCAGCCTCCCTTGAGGTGTGTGAAATAATCTGTACAGATTTTTTTAACCTCTCCTTTTTGCCACCTGTGATATATGAATAGAGTTTATCACAATTCGCTAAAATTAGAATACCACAGTGATCTCTTTAACTTCCTTTTTCTTGGGAAGTTTTACAGTTGCACAGAGCTGGGCAGAGAACTTAAAGGAACAGCTGCAACTGCAGAGAAAATCACATCAGAGAGAGGCACCTAGCTTAAAGCCACTGAAGAACCTCGGTAACGGCAGGTTAGAAGTACGGACAGATCAGTAGGGCAGCAAATTGGTTAAGTCAATGGATAAACAGATACATATAGATATAAGTATGTAGGTTTGCAATGCCTTTCATGAAATATGCAGGTATCAATCATCACATCTTCCTTATTATAAAGCACGAAGAGCGAGTACAAAAAAATGCATTAACTTAATGACCTATTTAGTACTCATTAATCAAATAAATACTCATTAATTTCTTTTTTTTTCTTTTTAAAGATTTTATTTATTTATTTGACAGAGATAGAGACAGCCAGTGAGAGAGGGAACACAAGCAGGGGGAGTGGGAGAGGAAGAAGCAGGCTCCCAGCAGAGGAGCCTGATGTGGGGCTCGATCCCATAACGCCGGGATCACGCCCTGAGCCGAAGGCAGGCGCTTAACCGCTGTGCCACCCAGGCGCCCAATACTCATTAATTTCTATGCACATGCAGGGCCTTCTACTAGGTAAAGAAAGGCAGTGTTGAACCAAAAGCACTAAATGTATTCTTCCATAGACATTACATTTTCATGACAAAAGACTGAAGGAAAACAAATGGCACACAGGCACTTGTGCAAACACACACATCAGGTAGTGAAGTACAGATATTAAATATATGAAATGCAGAAAGATTAGTATACCAGGGGTACAAAATATATAGTTGTATTAGATATGTTTGTATATGTATATATGTGATATATGTGTGCATATGTACATATACATGTATGTACGTACGCATGTGTATTTAATGTATATATACAAGGCATGTACCTGTATCATAATATATATCAGGTAGTAACAATTCCAGTCATGAAAAGCAAAGCAGGTTAAAAGAGATTTTGAGTTTTCTGTGGGCTAGGGGTTTGCTATTTTACATACAAAAGTCAGAGAAAACTTTTTGTTGTGATGTGATTCGATCATGGAATTGGGTGGAAGATGTTTCAGATCCTACAGCAGGACTATGTATACAATATTAAGAGCTGTTGATTTTTTGTTCTGAGCAATATAGGAAGCTATTGGAGAGTTCTGAGAAGAAAAATGACACAGATCATAGAAGCCTTCTGGTTGCCTTGTGGAGAATAGCCTATAGGGGTGAATGTGCAAACAGGGAAATCAACTGGGCACCATTGTGATGAATAGTCCAGCCAAGGGATGCTGCTGACCTGGGGAAGGCAGTAACCTTATGAATTCTGTACCTGTGTATTTTTTTTTAAAGTTCTGAACCTTCACTGTATGCTACTGTGGTATAGCATATCATTTTACATCACAGGCCTTTCCTTTCTTCCCTGGTTCAACTCTATATGCTAAGATATTTCTTCCTCTCTCTATAATTCCTTAAATATCTAATTCTGAGATACATTATCTTTATCAACTATTATATAAATTAAGCCCTATTTAGCCTGTATTTTTAATAATATTATTTCTAAATGTTAAATGTGTAAGAACAGTATGATATTTGGAGGTAGAAATGAAAGAAAAACAAAAATCATATTTAATTCTACCAGACCTAGGCATTAGCACTCTTTCATTCTCTATACATACATATATATGTGTATGATTTTCATCACTATAAATATAGAATGTTGTATTCTTATTTCTCACATACATATGTATATATTTACACAAACCCATATATATTTAAATATCTATTTTATTTTGAAAAACAAAATTATGGTTTGGAATATTTCATTGTATTTATATATCTATATCACTCTTATGTTTTTGATATTATTTTATTCACTAAATATTTACTGGATGCCTACTGTAGACAGGGCTATTCTTGGCATTTGGAATACATCAGTCAAAAAAACTTAAAAAACAAAAACTCCACATACATACAACTTCTATTCCCATGCTAGGACATAGCTGATGAATAACAAACATAGTAAATGAGTAAATTGAAACAGTATGTTAGAAGGTGATAAATACCCTGGAAGAAAATGTGCTGTATAAAAAGGATTACAATGAGGCTGAAGTAAGATGTGGTGCCCAGAGTTGGCCTCACTGAGAAGGAATTGCTACTTTTTTTTCATTATAAAGAGGCGGGTGCATCTTTTGTTCATAAACTCTTATCTAAAACTTGAACTTTTTCTTGGACACATTCCTAGAAAGGGAATTAATGGGTTTAAGAGAAAGACTTTTTTTTAAACCAACTTATGCACACATCAGCAGAGTTCAAGTTAGTATTTGAATGTTCCTTGATCACTACTAATCCTTAATCACTCTAAGTACTTTATTAATATTTAACCACTTAGTTTTTGGATTGTTAATACTGGCATTTTCATTTGTATTTCATGAATAATTTTGATGTTCCCCCAAAGATGTTAAGTATTCCAATTTATTATTTGGTGAAATGACAATTTTGATATTCCTTGCTTGCTTTTCTATCATATTTTATTTCTCTAATTTTGGTGTTCATCTGTATATCCCCCACCCCTTTTTGCAGGGGGTCTCTTTAAGAGTAGAATCAAGAATTAAAATTTTAAGACCTTACCTCTGTAACCAGTTTTAGGTTTACAACAAAACTGATGGGAAGGTGCAGATATTTCCCACGTATCTGTCCATTTCTGTTAGCTGGGTGTTAAAATTTCCATTATGGCAGTGGATTCATCCATTTCTCCCAGTTGTATCAGGTTTTGCTTCATGTATTTTAGATGCCGTTATTAGGTGAATACTCAATTTCCCTATTTTTAAGTCTGCTGCATCTTCAGTACAGCAACTCCCACTTCCTCTGATTAGTGTTAGCATGGTACATCTTTCATCACTCCTTTATTTTAATCTGTATGTGTCTTTACATTTAAAGTGAGTTCCATGTAGAAAATACACATCTGAGTCTCGTTTTTCAATTCAATCTCTGACTGTTAATTGGTGTATTTAGATCACTGATACTTAGGGTGACTATTGATATAGATAAATAACTACTCTATTTATTAGTTTTATTATTTCTTGCCCTTTCTCTTGTTCATATATTTGTCTTCCATCATTTTTATGCTTTTTGTAGTTTTATTTTTATTATTTTTTTAAAGATTTTATTTATTTATTTGACAGAGAGAGTGTGAAAGAGAAAGAGGGAGGGATGGAGAGGGCAAGCATGACCAGGGGAGCAGCAGACAGAGGGAGAAGCAGGCTCACTGCTGAGCAAGGAACCCAATGTAGCACTCGATCCCAGGACCCTGGGATCATGACCTGGGCCGAGGCAGACCGACACCTAACAACTGAGCCACCCAGGCACCCCTGCTTTTTACAGTTTTAATTGAGCATTTTATATGATTATATTTCCTCTACTTCCTTAGTATATCAATTATATATATATTTAGTATTTGTCCTAGAGTTTGCAATATACATATATGACTAATCCAAGTCCACTTTTAAATAACCTATGCTGCTTCATGGGTAGTGCAAATAACTTGTGATAATAAAATATTCCTAATCCCTCTCTCCTGTCCCTTGCACTATCATTCGTTTCACTTATACATAAGCATAAATATGTGCATAAGCACACATAATTGAATACAATCTCACTATTATTATAAACATATTGTTAACTATTGGGTTAATTAATAAGATAAAGTTGCTAAAGTATCAGTTATTCTATTTAGCTTATGACTTACATAATTGTCTTTCTCTTTAAAGAAATTCTCTTAATATTTCTTTCAAGGCAGATGTACTGGCAAAAAATTCCTTTTTTTTTTTTCTGAGAAAGTCTTTATTTCTCCTTCAATTTTGAAGAATAATTTCACGGGTACAGAATTCTAGGTTGGTGTTTTTCTTCTCTCAACCCTTTAAATATTTCACTCAACTCTTCTTGCTTGCATGATTTCTGAGAAGTAGACATAAATCCTATCTTTGCCTCTTTATTCATAAGGTTGGTTCTTCTCATTTTTCTTCTTTCATTTATCTTTGATTTTCTATAGTTTTGAGTACAATATGTCTAGGTTTTGCTTCATATAATTTTGAAAATCTACTTTACAACTTTAATAATTTATCTGTAAATATTTTTTGAGATCATCTAACCTGAAATCTTATTGTAGAAAATAATTCAAATGAATTCAAGAAAAACAGTGACTTGTCTAAAGAAAATGACAGAACTAGGGTGGAAGAAATCTATAATATGTTGATATCTACTTTCTTCTGCTTCCCACTAAAAGCCTACATTTGAAAGTAAAGTAGGCAGCATACAAAAATATTACTTTATTTATCAGAGATATTAGATAACAATTTCACAGCCGAAGACTATTCTAGAAGTAAACCTTAATCATCACTCTAAATATTAGTGCACTAAAAAAAAAAAAAAAAAAAAAAAGCTTGCAATACTATTGCATTCAGAAAATTGGTTTGGTTTTACTGAGATGCATTACCTTTGTACTCATAAATATCAGAGGCATTAGTAGGCAATATCTTCATGAAAAAAACAGAAAATATTTTATTTATAGTTGCTAATTTTCAAAGTGTAATAGATAACCAGAATTACAATTCATCCCTTGATTATATGTAGCCACACATATTCTTCAAGGAATAATGCTCATATTATTTGTCTCCCAAAGAGTACTGCATTTCTTTTAGCATAGAGAATACCTGATACATAGTATGAAGCACCCGATGTTTGTGTGTAAATCCTCTTTGGGTGACTAAACGCTTTTGAGATTCCTGTCATTATTTTAAAGTATAAAATTTAATATGGCCTGACATATTTAGCTCAACAAAATGGGGCTTTAATTGATTTTAAAATATATAATTTGTTTGTATTTAATTCTAAATCTCCTAGAATTAAAAGTACCACCTTCTTTATTTTCCTTTAAGGTATCAAGTGGTGTCTGCTTTTTGGGTGAAAATATAAATGATAAGCTGTTTTCTCAAAACTCTTCATCAATATAAGGTCTACCTGCTGAGATAATTTCAGACAGGCATGAAGAACAGAACAGTTACCAGCAAGTCACTTATCTTTCATGATATGTTTGTAAATATTCTTTGATTTAAGATAATTAGGAAGTTTGAGGAATGCTCATTAATTTGTGTGGCTCCTTTTAGCAAGGAGACAAACTTGGAAGATAGCTTCCATTTGTAAAAGGAGTAGGAAGTACAGAGAACTTTTTTTAAACTTTCTTTTAAAGATTTTATTTATTTATTTGACAGAGAGAGAGAGAAAACAAGCAGGGGGAGTGGCAGACAGAGGGAGAAACAGGCTCCCCACTGAACAGAGAGCCCGACACAGGGCTCAGTCTCAGGACCCTGGGATCATGACCTGAGCCAAAGGCAGCCGCTTAACTGACTGAGCCGGCCAGGAGTCCCATGAGAATTTTTAGTAAATATTCTTAGTCTGAAGAATGAATTGGTACTTAATCGATGAAATATTGTGTGTATGTATAGAGAATATTATACATATTACATAATTATTTAGTTAAATACACTATATATTAGACAGCAAGATAAAGGTTTATATATATAATTACATAATTAGTATATATATATTATATATATATATATAATATATCTGTGCAACTATGGGAAAATAATTTGCTATGTTTCCTCAGAATCAAGTGTATGCAGAAGGGGGCACATTTTGATTTTCTGCCACATCGTTTATTCACATGATTGGCCTGTTTACTAACTTTGCTTTCTTTGTTCTTTGTTTCTTCAACTTATTATGCTCACTTTAATTTAAATGAAGCAGTTTTTAAGGTTTAGCCAATCAAAGCAGAACATCTCTGATAATAACTTTAGGGTTAGAAACTCAATACTGATGTTTGAACTGAGCACATTTGCAAACCTTCCAAAGAATTTTATGTCGCCAAAGAATGCCATTGGAAACTACAAAGCAATAATGGAAATAATCAGAAACAATCATATCTTATGGTTTACAGAGGGCACATATTTATAATGATAAGAGTGGGTTTCCTATGTTTCAGGTACTATTCCAAAAACTTTACATAAATTGAGTCATTTCGTCCTCATAAGAACCCCATGATATACTTGCCATCAATCATTATCTTACAGGTAAAGATAGCAAAGCAGAAAGGTTAAATAACTTGTTTAAGATCTCACAGCAAGCAAGCTCTAGTGCTTGAGTTTGATTCCCATCTGACTCTGCAGCTACCGCACCATGTCAGTGTGGTATCTTCTACCGCCTCTATTCACAACTACAGAAATGTGATCATATGGGCACCCTACAGCTAGAGGAGAACAGCTGCTTCATGTGCAGTGAGAGATGCTAAAGATTTGATAACAGGACTCTGTGGTTTCTTATGACCATATAAGTCACTGATATTAAGAGAAGTTATGTTTTTAGAAGGACTAAAATGTAAAAATAAATAAATAAATAAACGTCTGCTTACATTTTAATGGCTACATAAAAATTATGGGTAATATGTACACAGGATTTTTTTTTTTAAATCCAAAGTGACCAGGTCTCTGGTTTCCTTTTAACATTCTTTGATATGTGAAAATTTGGCCTGAAGGGGAAAGGACACAAATATCTCAACAACTATTTCTCCAGCTTGCATCTCCTCTTTCAAACTGCCTTCAGGCCTGTAGGGGCAGACCTTTCTTTTCTTCCACAACATCTCTTGATTTACTTGCCCATCTTTGACAAAAATAAAACTACTATACCTGATTTTAGACTATATAGGTAACCTAAAGTGTCCATTATGGATTAATAAAATTGAATTATAGTGGAAATACTTTTCTCAAAAACTCCAAGGCAAGATAGTAGCAGTGGTATAAATCTATCAAACATACAGGAAAGAAATAGTATGAATTACTTTTATGAGGAAGGAACATTTTGTAACTCATTTTATAAGGCCAGTTATACCTTGATACCAAAACCAAATAAAGATAAGCAAGAAAAGGGGTGCCTGGGTGGCACAGATTTTCTAATGGTCAACAGGTGCTCCACATGAGTAATCATCAGAAAAGTCAAAACCCAAATGAGATATCCCCACACTCGTTAGAATGACTATTATTAAAAAGACAAGTGTTGGGGGTACCTGGAGGGCTCAGTCAGTTAAGCGTCTGCCTTCGGCTTGGGTCATGGTCCCAGAGTCCCCGGGTTGAGTCACAAGTCAGTCTCTGCTCAGCAGGGAGCCTGCTTCTCCCTCTCCTCCCCACCTGTGCTCTATCCCTGTCTCTCTCTCAAAAAAAAAAAAAAAAAAACTAAAAAAAAAAAAAAAAGACAAGTATTGGTAAGAAGGGAAACTTGTGCACTATTTGTGAAAATGTAAACCAGTCCAGCCACTCTGAAAAACAGTATGGAATTTCCTCAAAAAATTAAAAATAAAAGTACCATATGGTCCAGTAATTACACTTTTGGGTATATATCTAAAAGAGACAAAAATTCCAGTATGAAAAAAATATCATCACTACCATGTTCATTGCAGCATTATTCACAATAGCCAAGTCACAGAAACCACCTAAGCGTCCATGGACAGATGAATAGAAAGGAAAATGTTATATACACACACGATTATTCAGACATTCATGACAACACAGAGGGAACTTGAGTGAAGTCAGACAAGCACTGTATAATCTCACAAATGGAATCTAAAAAACAAAAAAGAAAAGAGAAAAGAAAAACAAATCAAGCTCACCATGCTTCCGGAGGCTCAGGCCCTGGAAAGACGATGTGACCCTGGCCGAAGGCAGGGACAGCCGGCAACAGACAGAGGAGCACTCCGCGGGCCCCTGCGTAGGAAGCGGCGCCGTGCCACGTGCGCACTAATTGTGCAGGGCAGGCTGGGAGCAGCAAGGTGAGCTCGAGGCTTGATCAGGCCGATAGAAGACACCTGAAAAGTCTCTCATTTGCCTCAGAGGTACCATGCAGCCCAGCATGCCCTGGTGGGCTCCTGAGGCACGGACCAAGGCCTGGAGAGAGCTGAGGCCCAGCTGGTGAGGCTCGCCAGGGTGGGTGCGACCTGCTGAGCTCTGCATCTACCATCCCCCAGTGGAGAGGGGAGAAAAACCTTAAAAGTCATCCCTTATCCCAAAGCAGCCACAAAAACAACCTGGAAGTGACTGTTTTATTCGGGAAGTGTGTCTTCCAACCAGAAGAAAAGGAGTACCCTAACGGATAGGATTACTTTTTCTAAGCAATTCCACTGACAGTGGGAAAGCAAGCGCCACATTGCATTAATTATACGGAAAATAAAGGAGCCACATTTTCATGAAAGGCGTGACTGTAGTGTGTTCTGTTTTAATCTCACAAGGCACAATTTGTGTTAAAAAATATAGAAATATAAATAAAAAATGTTTTAAAAGCTTAATCTGGGGGAAAGTCAATATTTGGCATATATTTTCTTCAAGAAAGTACACAGTTGTATCGCAAAATTGGGGTCATGTATATACAATTTCCTGTCTCAATTTTTATATTGAATGCTTTATTTTGAGCATTTTCCCAATTCCTTAAATGGCTATACCTCGACTGTGCTTTTCATCTTCCTCCTCCCCCCAAAAACAATAAAAACGACCTCATATGTTGCAGTGCCAACCCTTAGTACCACAGAATGTGAGGTGCATTCTCCATATTTGGAGATAGGGTCTTTACAGAGGTAATTAAGTTGAAATGAGGTAATTGAGGTGGGCCTAATCTGACTTGTGTCCTAACAAGCAGAGGACATTTGGACACAGAGAAATGTGCCGAGGAAAGACAATGAAATGACGCAGGGTAAATAGAGCCATAGATTAACCATGGAGAAAATCTGGAACACATATTTTCCTGGCGACCCCCAGAAGGAGCTGACCAGGTGGACACTGAGATCTTGGATTTTTTTTACCCCCCAAAACTGTGAGAAAATAAATGTCTCCTGTTTAAGCTATTCGGAAGGCGGTACTTCCTTACAGCGGCCCTGGCAAACTAATACAGGCATTTACGAAAAACCTACAATTAACATCACCCTCAATGGCGACATACTAATTTTTCTGTAAAATCCGGAATAAGACAAAAATGTCTACTCTCTACTTAACAATTCTATAATTGTAATTATATATTAACAATTATAAGGGAGACAAAAATGTCTACTCTCTATTTAACAATTATATGATTATAATTATAATTAACAATTATAAGGGAACCCCCAGCTAGTCCAATTAAGGCTAGAAAAAGATATAAAAGTCATACAAGTAAAAAGAGAAGAATACTCTATTTACAGATAACATGACTGTGTATGCAGGCAACTGAAAAATCTACAGAAGAGCTATTAGACCTAATTCATGAATATAATAAGGTCAATATAGAAAATCAATTATATTTGCCTATGCCAGCAATAAGCATTTGGAAATTATATCATTTACAATAACATAAAAGAGACAATATGTGTGGATAAATTTACCTAAGTATACACAAAATATTGTTGAATCTGCAAAACATTCTTGCAAGAGTAAAAAACATATAGATATAAATGAAGAGATATGCTTATAAATGGACTAAAAGATTGTACAGTGTTAACATTTCAATTCTCCAGGAATTCAAAAGATTTAACTAAATTCTGATTAAAGTTTAATTATACTTTTATAGAAATTGTCAAATATTTTCTAAGATGTATATGTAAATATAAAGGAACTAGAATAGCTAAACAATTAACATTGAAAGAAGTATTTAGTTAGACGACTTATTCTTCAAGGCTCACTGTACAAGTACAGTCACTAAAATTGTGGGTTCAAAGAGGATAAACATTCAAAGGAGTGGGACAAAATAGAGAGTTCAGAAATTAACATACACATATTAAGTCAAATGATTTTTACCAGAAGTGCCAAAGTCATTCAATAGAAAAATGATCATTTTTCAACAAATGATACTGGAAATAATTGAAGAAGAAAAGAAATACTTAAAACTGAAACTTAGTGAATTATGGACCTATATATATGTGGTGGACTTCAAAAATTGCACAGAGGGGCGCCTGGGTGGCTCAGTCAGTTAAGCATCTGCCTTCGGCTCAGGTCATGATCTCAGGGTCCTGGGATTGAGCCCCACATCAGGCTCCCTGCTCAGTGGGGAGTTTGCTTCTCCCTCTGCTTCTGCCACTCCCCCTGCTTGTGCTCTCACTCTCTCTCTCTCTCTCTCACTCTCTGTCAAATAAATGAAATCTTCAAAAAAAAAAAAAAAAAAAAAACGGGGCGCCTGGGTGGCTCAGTGGTTGGGCGTCTGCCTTCGGTTCAGGGCGTGATCCCAGTGTTATGGGATCGAGCCCCACATCAGGCTCCTCCGCTGGGAGCCTGCTTCTTCCTCTCCCACTCCCCCTGCTTGTGTTCCCTCTCTCGCTGGCTGTCTCTCTCTCTGTCAAATAAATAAATAAAATCTTTAAAAAAAAAAAAAAACTGCAACAGAGGGGCACGTGGGTGGCTCAGTTGGTGGGGTAAGTGATGACTATTGATTTTGGCTCAGGTCATGAACTCAAGGTTGTGAGCCCCAGCCCCTGTTGGGCTCCGTACTCAGTGTGAAGTCTGCTTGAGATTCACTCCTTCTCCCTCTGTCCCTGCCCCTGCTCAAGCTCTTTCTCTCTCTCAGAGAAAGAATGAAAGAATGAAAGAAAAGAAAGAAAGAAAGGAAAGAAAGAAAGAAAGAAAGAAAGAAAGAAAGAAAGAAAGAAAGAAAGAAATATCTTCAAAAAATTGCAGAGGAACACTTAGGGAAAAACAAGCCAATGTTTTGACACTGAGTTTGAAAAGATTAAAATGAGGTGCCTAGAGAATAAGCTATAATTTAAAACAAGGATAAACTGAATTTCATCAATATTATTATTATTATTATTTTTGGTTTTCAAAAGATAACCTTAAGGAATTGAAGATCCAAACACAACTGTGAAATTATATTTACAAATGTAAACAGGTAAGTAAATGACATTCAGACATGAAAAACACTTAAAACTCAATAAAACGGAGACTTAGCCATAAAAAATGACTGTCATTTAACAAAGAAAATACATAAACAGTAAATAAGTACATAAATATATAATTAAAATGTTTAATAATTAGGGAAGTTCTAATTGAAGTGCCTATAATACCTCTACATGTATCAAATAATAGTTGAAGTTTTAAAAACTGATAATACTAAGTGATGGAAAGGATGCAGAGCGACAGAAATAGTCTTACATTGAAAAAGTTTCAGAAAAAATGTGTTAAGTTCCACAATTGCTGGGACTGGAATTACTTCCTGATATATCAAAATATATTATGCATCTGCTACAATTGTACAGTGTATTATTTGCCCAAGGATGATTACATCTATCTATGGAATAGAATACACTATAGAGAAACAATTATATTGCACAAAATAATTCATTCCATAAAATTATAATAAATCAGTGATGATAGATAAGGGCATTCAATTATGTTGATGGGATATTTGAACTGCTATCTCATGAAAAATAGTGCTAAGTCAGTATATTTTGGGTTTTTGGTAATTATGTGTCCATGTAAGCTCTTTGATTGTGACAAATGTACCAGTCTGGTGTGGGATGTTGATAGTGAGAGGGGCGGAGTTCCTGTGGGAGCCAGGGGTGTATGTAAACTCTGTAGTCTTCACTCACTGTGAACCTAAAACTGCTCTAGAAAATAAAGTTTATTAATTAAAAGTGTATTTATGTACACATATATTTATGTGAAGGATTATATCTTCATGACTGGGAGGAACTGATTTTAAACAAGAACTCAAAAAGTGCTGACCTTCAACGTATAAAATCAATAATTGGACTAGAGTCAAGTTAAGAAATATTTTTTAAAGACAGCTCTAAAGGAGATAAAATTTAATTCACAGCATGAGAGAAGATTGTTTAATACAAATATTCAAAAAAAGATTTATATGTAGACTATATAAAGTAATCTTACAAATCATTAAGGGTGGATAAAAAACTGATGAGAAAAATGAGGAAACCAATTGAAAAAGGGTTCATGTTTTGGATTGACATTGCACAAAAAAAGGAATACTCAATAACCAAACACACCTGAAAAAGTCCTCAACATCAGTACCCCCAAGGGAAATGTAAATTAAAATTATAATAAAATAAATCCACATACACTAGCATGACTAATACAAACCATATAATTCCAAGGTATTTTATAGGCCAGAGGAGCAACTGGAACATTCACACATTTCTGGTAACAGTTTAAATGGGAATCAACTCTCCAGAAACTGCTTTGAATTACCTACTATAAACTAGTAATTCTTATCTGGGGCATATACACCAAAGAAATGCTTACACAAATTCACCAAAGTATGTGCACAAGAACATGATACTAGTATAATATGTAATAGCCAAAAACTAGAAATTTCCAAAATGATAATCAAGAACAAAAAGGATAAATTGTGGTATCATCATATAATAGATTAAACCAATAAAAATAAATTATTGATATGTACAATGACATTTATGAATATCATATATTAATTAAAAGACATACCAAAAGAGTACCTGTTTGATTTCATCTATATGAAGTTAAAAAGAAAGAAAATGTACTATTTGATGATAGAAGTAAACGTAGTTCTTACCTTTGTAGAGGTTAGTGACTGAAAGGGAATAGGGGGAACTTCTGGAGTGACAGTAATATAGGGTGTGTATGTGTGTGTGCACACACATGAGTGTGTATGCGTGCACGCATGTCTATATGTGTTCTGTAATCTCAGTGATTGCACAGGTGAATTCCCTTCTGAAACTCATCAAGCTGTGACTTTATGATTTGTGCACTTTTCTGTATTCATGTTTTATAATAAAAGATAATATCTGAATACCAAATCCTAGCTCAATGTAAAACTGACAACTTATATAAAACAAGATTTAAAAAATAATTATTTGAAAAGCAAATAAACAATTATAGTGTATTCTGTGTCATCTATAACTCATACATTTTAAAAATCGAATCAAATAAATTTCTCAGCCTAAATTTCATATTACAGAGAGTTGAATGGGTGCCTCCCAACTATGTTTGAGATTAACCAGTTTGACAAATAATAAAGCATATAGATAAAGTAGAATTACATTAATAATTATAAAAATATAATCATTAGTTTATAATTATGTTGTTCCATATAAGCATTGGATATAAATGTAACAAAAACTCAGATATGATTGAAGGATTTTTGTAAATACTCTGCTGTTCAGCAGTCTTCCAAAAAATGGCAGGCTCGAGATTTCCTACATATTAGAAGAACCAAATGGTTTAAATTCCTCAGATAGACTATCTCTACATTGAACCACCTTTGGATAGCAACATATAGCATTTAGTAATTCAGGGAAAGTTAGCTTTTACCATTTACACTTACAAAACACTCAAGTATTAGATAGCCAGAGTCAAATGGTAACATTGGATATTTCATACAAAATCTATGAACCCATTAATCTATAGGTCTTGGGAAGTAAGGGGTGACAGCAGTTAGAACAACTTTTATAACTATACTAGCATTTTGTGTCATGAAGTTATAGAGCAAACATAAACAATGCTTTATTGAATTCTAAAACCCAGACTTCCTTCCGATATTCATTCTCCACCATGCTTCAAAAACATCCATTCAAATACTTAATGCTTTTTTGTAAGTTAAAAGTCTTCCCAATATTCATGAAATGAGCTTTAGCAGCATAAACTAGAATGCATAAATTAGTTTGTGATTTATGTAAAGTACAAAATAGCAAATGTTTTCTAAATTAGGCCACTAGTCTCTAATGTAAACACATTAAAATGCTGAAAAAAACATCCATTTTATTCAGTGTAATGAAAAGAACATTGTTACTATATTTTCTATACAATTTATTATAACTCAAAGAATAAATAATTCCTTAGAAAGAGATGCCATCTGAAAAGACAGTAAGTTATGCTTCTAATTTTTTAATATATTGCAATTAAGCATGAGTAAAAAATGTCTGCTTTGCTCAAAATAGGGTAGAAATTATTGTAGCAAGTTAAAGTACATGTGTAGCTGAAGAAGTTATCTCCGTTTTTTTTTTCTTCATGAATGTATAACATGGGTGTTACTATCGACCACAAACATAGTAGCCAATCTTTTTTCTGTTAAAACATCCTGAACAAAGGAGCAAAAGACCTAGCATTTATGAAGCATTTTCTATTTATCAGGCACTGGGATATAATTAAATGTTGTTTATCCCCTATAAAAATCTTATAATAAGAAACTGATATTCAGGGAAATGAAGTTACAATCCAAACATCATGCAGCTAGAAATTGATAAAGCTGATGTATGAAACCACTATCTGTCTGATTAAAAATTTCACATTTTTCCCCAGGATGCCATTCTATATTCCTACACTAAGCCCCCACTAAGCGGAAACTCATTCATATTAGAATGCTGGCATGAAGTTAGATAGTAGTGTACTGGCCTAATAATAGACATCCAGGTCAAAAAAAAATTCAAAAATAGATTCACATAAACAATCAACTGATTTAAAGAAAGACATCAATTCAAAAGGAAAGGATTATCTTTCAAGTTTATAATGTTGAAAGAATTGGATATACATAAGCAATAAAATGGTTCCCTAATACCAGCAAATATATTTCGAAATGAATCAGAGACCTAAAGTAAGAACTACAATTATAAACTTCTGAAAGAAAATGTAGAAGAAAAGCTTTGGATTCTTGGATTTGGGAAACAGTTTTTAGACTGTACATAGAAATTATAAAACCTAAAAGAAAACTGGTAAATTGAACTTCACCAAAATAAAACAGAGGGTTTTTTTCTTAAAAGACGATATTAAGAAAGTGAAAAGGAAAACCACGAATTGGGAGAAAATACTTGCAAAGCATAGAGATGTAAATTGCACATGTGAGTTATACAAAGAAGTATCACAACACTAAGATATATATATATATGTATATATATATACATATATATATACATATATATATATGACAAAATAATTGCATACACACGATATCCAAGATAAACAAAAAGTCAATAAGCATGTAAAAATACGCTTAGCATAATTGTCGTTAGAAACATGCAAATTAAAACCATACTGAGCTACTTACTTCATACCTACTATAGTGACTACAAAAGAAAACAAAACAAAAACTTAACAATACCAAATATTAGACATGATTTGGAGCTATTCAAACTCTTATACATTTCTAGTTTTTTAATTGAATAACTTTGACACGTAACATTGTGTAAATTTAAGATGTACAGCAGGTTTCTTCAATACATTTATATATTGTAAAATGATGGCCAATGTAGTGATACTTACATTACATAATTATAGTACAATATTATTGCTTATATTCATTATATTGTGCATTAACTCTCTATGGCTTATTTACTACTCATTTTTCAATACATTTTTGATGAGAATTCGAAGTGGTACAGCCACTTTGGAAAACAGTATGGCAGTTTGTTATAAAGCTAAACATATTTTCATCCAGCAATCTTAAAAATCCTTTCAATAGAAAGGAATACACATGATCACACAAAAATTTGCACTTTATTGTGCATAGTAGCTTTATAATAGCCAAAAATTGGAATCAACCAAATGTCTATCAACTTCTGATCAGATATTTGCATTTAATAGTATATTACTTGTCAATGAAAAGGAACAAGCTGCTGAATACATAAAATTATATATTGTGTGATTTCACTTATATGAAATTTTTAAAATGATAAACCTATAATGGAAGAAAGCAAAACAATGGTCAAGAGCTGTATATGTAGAGAGAAAATTTACGATAAATGAGCACGAGGGAATTTCATGGGGTGAAGAAAATGTTTTACATAATGATTGCCATGGTGTTTATACAACTGTATACATTTATCAAATTCATTGAATATATACTTGAAATTGGTAAATTTTGTTAAATGTAAAATTATGCCTCTATAATACTGATCAAAAGAAAAAGGGTGAGGATGCCTATTGTTCATAGCTAATGACATGTCATGAGAGGTTGGATAAAGTAAGTTCAACTTCCTACAAGAGACTTGAATTTTCTGAAGGGTCAAAGTCATGGAGACAAAACACAAAATCCAAAAATAGTTTCTCTTTTAGAAATCAGAGACTAACATATTAATTTAATATTATACATAAAGTCTCTACTTACAGGGAAAATCAGATAAATACAAGCTATTTTAAGTGAAGTACAAAGGGAGATTTAAAATCACATTCCCGGGACACCTGGGTGGCTCAGTCAGATAACCATCTGACTCTTGATCTCAGTTCAGGTCTTGATTTTGGGGTCATGAGTTCAAGCCCTGCGTTGTGCTCCACGCTGGATGTGGAGCCTACTTAAAAAAATAAATACATAAAAACAAAATAAAGATATGTTCCAGGACACCTGGGTGGCTCAGTCAGTTAAATGTCTGCCTTCAGCTCAGGTCATGATCCCAGGGGCCTGAGATTGAGCCCCGCATCAGACTCACCACTCAGCGGAGAGTCTGCTTCTCCTTTTCTCTCTCCCTCTGCCTCTCCCTTTGCTCATGCTCACTCTCTCTCTCTCTCAAATAAATAAGTAAAATCTTAAAAAAAAAAAAAAGGACATGTTCCTAATTTGATGTCTAAATAAATGATGGAGACAGGGAAATTTCTAACCTAAGAAACTGTTGCTATAAAGTTATTTCCATTTGAAAGAAAACTTGGAAAGTTTCAGAGAATGTCACCACAGCTTAAACCTTTTCCTGTGATTTTTTTAAATCATGTATTCTATTCTATTCTAACAAGTAATGACTGCATTGTTTCCAATTTCACCTCTGACAGGATGCTGGACTAGATATTATAAAAATATCTCTGTTTACAAAGCAATTAGAATATGGATATTTTTATAGCCCAATTGTACATGTACTGTGACAGGAAAGTGAAGAAAATCTCAAGAAAAAGGAGGAGGCAGGTAAGAAAAAGGTAGAGACAGAAAAGGAATCTGCAAAGAAGAAAAAAACAAGGAGAGGAAAGGGGGGGGGAGGAGAAGAAAGACGAAGAGAAAAAACATTGAATCAGAATTAGAATGAAGTGAGCAATAAACAAACACTCAATTTGAGACTGTACCCAGGCAGAAATCCTGAAACCCATAACTGGGGCTTCAGAGTATCACAGGTGGCCTAGAATTGGCCATCCAGATGAAAATAGGAATCTAAAGCAACTTCACATACCTAAGCATAGCAGCAAAGACATGAAAGACGCGGCTATTTAGTCCTCCCTCACACTTGCTGAGCTCACTTATTTGGCCTATGCAGAAATTGGACAGCTTTGGTGAATGGCATTGGATTATCAAACAGGTGGTGACTTCAATTACAGCTGTTGTTCCAGATTTTGTCTCTTTTATCGAGCAAATCAACATAGCCCTAGCACATGGTATGCAGCTAATGAGCTGGCAATGCTTTCTCCTTTATGTCATTTAGCATAGACTACCAGAAGCAGTTTGGATGGACAGCAGAAACATGTCACTGTGTTACATAGTGCCATGTCAATTCTTTCTCTGTCATCATCCAGACTGGCATGAATCTGATTGTTTTGTTTTGTTTTTTAAAGATTTTATTTATTTATTTAGTGAGAGAGAGAGAATGTGTGTGTGAGAGACAGGAGGGAGGCAGAGGGGGAGGGAGAGAATCCCAAGCAGATTCCCCGCTGAGTGTGGAGCCCAACATGGGGCTCAATCTCAAGACCCTGAGATCATGACCTGACCCTAAAGCAAGACACTTAACTGACTGAGTCACCCAGGTGTCCCAAATCTGATTGCTTTATTATTTTACAGGACATCTTGGCTTCATGGATGGCCTCATGCTAAATGAACCTAGTGAAGAGGAAGTAGCAAAAAGTCTTCATATACCACATGCATGACAGAAAATGAAATAGACCTCACCAAATCCAGACTTCCATCTCAGTAGAGTTTCTACAGATTCAGTGTTTAAGACAAATTAAGATATCCCTTCATGATGAAAAGGGGTGATACTATGATAATGGTTTCAGAATTTAATAAACTAATTTAAAAATTATTGAATGTACATTTCAAGTCGATGAATACTGTGATATAAAAATTATACCACAATGAATTTTTTTTCAATTATCACCTCAGAGCAAAAGATAAACATTGCGATACCTATTGCTAATAAAGAGTTACTACACTTAATTGGCCTCTATGGAATTTGTAGGTAATATATATAATGTCATTTCAATATGCTGTGTTGAACCATTTGTAAAGTAGCTCATAATACAATCAGTTTGGGTTGGGACTCAGAATAAGAAACAGTTTTGAAGAGGATTCAAATCACAGTGCAAGATGTTCCTCAAACTGGGCCTATGAACTTGAAGATACAACGGTCTGTAGCAGATAGTGATGTAATATGGAGTCTATGCTAACATCAATAAGAAAACCACAGCACAGAGCCTTATGGCATTCTTCTTAAGACAAGTATTCTTGGAAAGCCATCCAGAGTTGCTAATGTGCTCTTGCAGAGACTGAGCATCTCACCATGGAACCCAGAATGACCATGTTGTTAACCATGAACTGGGTGGTTGCTGAGCCATCAAGCTGTACAGTTGGGCACACACGGAAGCACTTTCTGCTTGAAGTTTAATTATATATGATAGAGTTTGAATAGACCTTGAAGACACAAGTAAGTTCCATAAACAGAACACAGTTCTCAGAGCATTCACATTTGCTTTATCACTTTTCCTTTATACATTTATTTGCATATTGCTGAGAATACGTAGGTTGTACTCTACTAACAGCAGTAAGCAACAACTCCAGTGGCTTATGATAACAAAGATAAATACCACAAAGTAAGATGGTAGAAATAAGACCAAGTATATTATTCATGAAAATAGAGGTAAATGGTCTAAATTCACCATCTTAGAAATGAAGATGTTCATATTGGATATATGAAATAAATAAACCCAGCTAAATGTTTTTCAAAAATTGCATACTACAAACATAAAAACATAGGAAGATTAAAAGTAGAAGAAATGGAAATAAGTTTTAAAACTCATGATTATATATACCACCAGGCTTATAATAATAAAAATATTGAGCTGCCATACTAGTAGCAGACAAAATATGTTATAATTTTTATGTTATTAAAGATGAGGAGAGCCAGTATATAATGATAAAACTCTCAGTTTTCCAGGAAATTTTAGACATTCTAAACTATTATATTCTGATAATACAATCTAAAAATAAATAATGTAATAATCTATGAAAATGCAATGAACAATTGACTATCTGCTACCATGATTTCATATTGGAACCTACCTCTCTCACTTAATGTCAATAATATAAGCTCCATGAAAGCAGAGGCTTTTGTGTCTCAGTTCACTACCATAACCTCGTTTAGGCTATTTTAACAAAATACCACAGGCTGGGAAGTTTATACACAACAGAAATTTATTTCTCACAGTTCTGGAGGCCAGAAACCTGAGATTAGGATGCCAGCATAACCAAGTGGGGGCTCTCTTGTAGACTTCTTGTTATATCCTCACCTGGCAGAAAGGGCTAGGGAAATCTGTGGGGTCTCTTTTATAAAAAACATTAATTCATTTCATGAGGACTCAACCTTCATGCTCTCCTCCCAAAGGCCTCACCTCCTGATATCATCATCTCTGAGGGTTAAGATTTCAACACGTAAATATTGGAGGAAGACATTTTGACCATAGCATCATTTTACACCAAGAAGGTAGTTAATGCTTATCTACTCAAAGAGTAAACTACTGATGAGCCCCTCACACAAAAATATTAGTAGCAGTATAAAGTATAGAAAAGAAGCTTGACTTAGTGGACTTATAAGAATTTCTGCATTCCATTTTAAGAGAGTAAATAGTCTCTGCAAGTAAAATATAATATTTACAAAAGTTGGTCATTAAGAAAATTTTGAAAGAGTTTTCAAAATGTGCATCACAAAATGCACTTAAAATCCATGCAATTAAGTCAGAAAAAAATGAGTAAAGGTAAATTCAAAAATAAAGTTTTAAAATAAATATTCACTTGTAAATAATTCAGAAGTCACAAGGAAAGAGATTTTCAAGTATTTAGAAATCAACACTATGTTAAACAATATGTAAAAATTAAACTTACAGCATTTAGTATAAGAAATAAAGAAAATAACAACTGAGCAGTGCTAGAAAATTAGAAAGAGGGAAGTAACAAAAATGTATAGAAATTAATCAATTAGAAAAAAGGATAAAATTGATATTGATTATCAGCAGAAACAATAGTTGGTTCTTTAAGAATGACAAGAAAGAAGAATGAAAGAGAAGGTGCAAATTAAAATTATTAGAAATAAGAAAGCAAATATAATTAGGAGAGAAAATTTATAATAAAATCCCGGGGAATGTTACAAACATACACTTGAAAATTTAAAGGAAATAGAAGGGTTCTAGGAAAATATGACTCACTAAGACTAATTTGAGAAGAAATAAATGTCAAAAAATGTTTAAGTATTTTAAAAAATTAGAAGTACAGATAAGTAAAGACTTCACCCAAAGCAAAATGAAATGAAAACAAAAACAGCTGCAAACTTTTTTATACAATTAATTAAACCTCTAAGAAACTTACCATTCCAAGATTTATACAAAATTTTAGAAAACAGAAATAAGATTCAGCCACTTTTTCAATTTGAGGCCACTGTGTACATAATTGCAATAATCCTAAACAAAAATGTTAGAAAGCAAATGCTACAAACTATCAGCTTCCTTATATATCATGACCAAGTTTAATTCATTCTACAAACTCAGTTATTTTAATATTTAAAAATCCATTAATATAATTCACTATCTTAGCAAATTAAAAGACAAAAATAGTATGCTAAGTAAAAAAGTGCAATTAGAGTATTTGAGAAAAATCAATACCTCTTTATGATTAGAAAAAATATTCTTAGTAAATGAAGACAAGAAAATGTATACTTGACCATGTGTATTTGCAAAGAAAGTTTAGCTGGTATCACTTACAATGACGAAGTGTTAGAATCATGCCCCCTATAATCAGCAATGAGACAATGTTTTTCACTCCACTCTCATGTATCTACTGAATATCATATTTGTGATACTCACTAATGTTATAAGAGAGAAGAACAAATAATAGATACAGAATCGAAGCGGAATACAAATAATGTCATTATTTATAAATATCAATGTCTTCCTGAAAAATGTACAGCATCTCCAGACAAAGAATTAAAATTCATAAGATTCAAATAAATAGCTAGATATAACATCAATTTAAAAATTAATTATTATATTCTAGTCACAAGCAAAAAGAAAATAAAACTTTTTAAAACATTTTTGGAAGACCTAATTGAACGAAGAAATATGTTTATACATAGTTTGGTTCTCCCCAAATTGATCAATAAGACTATCTGGTGGAATTTGACAATGTGCCTCTAAAATTTATGCTGTACATCAAAGAGACAAGATATTACTGAAGATAAGTAATGTATTGTGTCCTTGCTATTCCCAGTAGCAAGACTTAAGACAAGATGGTACTAACACAGTAATAAACAAATAAACCAAGAGAAAAGAAGGGAGAGCCCAGATGGAGCCTATAAATATGGAAAGCTGACAAGTGAAAAACCTCTCATTAAAGACCAATAGAAAGAGACTATATAATAAATGTTCTAATGATACTATATTAGTATTTATATTCCTTGTGAAATGCATCCTGACCTTCTATAATATACAAAAACACATTTAGTGTTAACACATTTAATTCAAACATAGATATGAAAATCAAAACGTCAAAACTTTACAACAAATTATAAATAAATAGTGTAGAAATCAATAAGATTTTTAAAAAGGTCCTCCAATGAGTGAAAAGATTGATAAGCTGACATTAAAAATAAATAAATACATACATACATCAATATAAACTCCTGTTCAACCCATTAGATTGGGAGAGGTCATGTGTTATCCAAAATTGTAGTTGATCTAAACATGGTCATCATCCCAAATAGCAAAATAACCAATACAGAGAGCAAAATCAAAGAATGCACAGAACCACAATATATTATGAACTTTAGGAGGACCTCATACTGACTGCATGTCCTACTCGCCTTAATGTAATTTGTAGCATCAGGGAAGAAAAGATAAAGGATAAGAACCATGATAGGGAAGCTGGCTCATAAAATCTGGTGTTCAGAACAACGCTGGAGTGAAACCAGGCCAATCTGGGATTGACAGCCACTAGGACATCTTTTGTTCTTTGGCATTTTACAGGATGCTCACCCTTTAAGTGTAAATATGTTTAAATGTAAATAACATCAACATATGGTGAATCTCAAGAAACAGAACAGTGTAAATATTTTACAGTCAAATCTACAATAAATAATGACTAGAATATTTAAATCAAAATTACTGTCATATCTGAATTTTTTTCCTAGATTGCTTTTTTAATAACTGACACTTCTTTTATAAAATAGATTTGGTTTGCTAATATACTTCTAATATGTAATACATATTTTATGCAATATAATAGAAAGAGAAAAATCATATTACCTGAACACGGTCCTCATGTTTAATAAAGAATATGGGGTTCATTTATATTTTATTTTATTTTATTTTATTTTTTCCACTTTCTGGTCTCAAAATCATGATATATTGAGTTTTTTTTAAATAAATAAAAAATCTAAAATAGAAAAACATGTTAATAATTTTACAGATATATGACAATTGAATACACACACAAATACACAAAACACAAGTTATATGCCAAGGCACGTGACTATAAAACACCTCTACATTATACACTAAATTCTAGATTAATTACTCAATATGTTTGAGATGAAACACAGTGAGACTAAAAAGGCTACTTATTTGTAGGATACATATCAACTATTAAAAGTGGAAACCTTAGTTTTAAAGTCATATTATCCATTTTAAAAGTATGTTCATGAGAACAGCTACCAAATCACTATATTCTTCATTGACACCCTAGTTTCCTTTTGCCAGTGATCATTAAATTTCCCCTATCAAATCATTTTTTTGTAGATGTAGAAAGGGTTTGTTTTTAGCAGGCATATCCATGATACAGACACACTTCAAATTTTAACTCTCCCTTTGATTATTTGGTATAACACCACAGTCGTTTTAATGTGCCCATTAGACATTCATGTGGCCTCTGTGATAAACAGAACCATGAAATGATGAAAGCCACTTTTTTCGGGGGGGGGTATATATGGGTACATATGTGTTTATGTTTTTTGTCATGAAGATAATAAAATCCCACTTTGGAAAGGAAATATCCAATGTCATTTAAGATGATATTTGAATAAGTATACTACTCCTGGATGATCAAAGCCTTATTACAGATTTCAATCGAGTTAGTTATGGGTCCTTTACAAACTTCTCCCAAGCTAAATGATATAATGATAGAACTATAATGACATAATTGATGGTATAATGTATTTGCTTTTAATTTGGTGTTAGAAACTTCATGTTCAATTAAATGAATCCAGACACAGATCATATGCTTTTTACAAAAATCAACTCAAAATGGATTGTAGACCTAAATGGAAAACACAGACTATAAAATTTCTAAAAAATAACATTGGAAGAAATCTAAGTAACATTGGTTTTAGCAATGACTTTTTAGAATACAACACCGAAGTGCAAACTATAAAGGAAAAAATTGGTAAATAGGACTTTATTTAAATTGCATACTTCTGCTCTACAAAGACACTTTTAAGATAATGAAAAGACAAGTCACAGATTGGGAGAAAATACTTGAAAAAAACACACCTGATAAAGAATTTGTATCTCAAATATGCAAAAAACACTTAAACTCAACAATAAGAAAACAACCCAATTAAAAATGGGCTACAGATCTGAACAGACACCTCACCAAAGAAGATACAGGAATGACAAATAAGCATGTGAAGAGTGGTCCACATATATCAACAGGGAAACACAAATTAAATTGACAATGAAACACTACTACACACCTATTAGAATGGTTAAAATACAAAACACTGACAATATCAAATGCTGATAAGGATGTGGACCAAAAGGAACTCTCATTTATTGCTGGTACAATGATAATATCACTTTGGCAGTTTCTTACAAAGCTAAGCACAGTCTTATCAGACAATCCAGAAACCATGTTTCCTGACAGATACACCCAAATGAGCTGACAACTTATTTCCACACAAAAATCTGAACATGAATGTTTATGGTTGTGTTATTTATAATTATCCAAACTTTGAAGAAACCAAGATGTCTTTCAATGGGTGAATAATAATTAAACTGTGGTGCATCCATATAATGGAATATTATTCAACAAGAGAAGGAAATGAGCTATCAACCCATTGAAACTCATGGAAGGACCTTAAATGCATATTATTAAATAAAGGAAGTTAGTCTGAAAAGGCTACACACTGTATGGTTCCAACTCCATGACATTCTGGAAGAAGCAAAACTATAAAGATAATAAAAAAAGATCAGTGTTTGTCAGGGGTTCAGAGGGAAGGGAAGATAAACAGACGGAGTACAAATCACTTTTAGGGCAGTGACACTATGCTGTATGACATTTTAATGGTAAATACATGACATTATGTATTTAGTAAAACTCACAGAACTGTACAGTACAAAGAGTGAACTCTTATATAAACTCTCATATATTAATTATGTATCAATATTGGCTCATCAGATGAAAAAAAATACACCAATACAAGATGTCAATGCTGGGAGAAACCATGTTGAGGGAAAGTTGGTATATGGGAACTTTGTATACATTTTTCTGTGAACCTAAAATTGTTCTGAAAATAGTCTACCAAGGGGAAAAATGATAATGGGAAACGGAAGATAATGAAAATTGCCCTAAACAAAATCAGAATGTAATGGAATTGGTTGGACAAATGTAATCAGTTTCTCCAATATTATGATCATTTATTTTGCATGAATATTTCCATAATCATTTTTTTAATAATAAGAAGATTTTGCCATTAAGGCAACACACTGTGGTTTTCCTCAGGTGTATGCATATTCATTCAGTCCAGAAATGGGTGGGTTTTCTGATGGGAAGCCACAACTCTACATTCACAAAGTAAGAAAGGAAATGTCTGTATTTGTCTTTGTTCCCATCTACTGGACTCAGCTTTTTAGATTATAAAGCATAGCATGGGCATTTGGACACAGAGTAATAAGTGAGCCCTCATGCAAAAAAAGAAATGCCAAAAACATGTAGGAATGAGACCAGCAAGTCCTAGAAAATAAGTCATAATGTTCATGTCAGAATACTTACTTTTACATTGTTTTCTATTGTATGTTTTCTTATAGTGTTGCATACAATGTGATGAAAGAAGAGAAAAATAAAAACAAAAATTAGGTCTAAATGCTAAAGAGTAAGAGATACTACCCCATTCGCAAAACTTTCCTGGGGTCACCGATGTTCTGATAACAAAAATAATTTTTTAGTTTTCACAAGATTTGAGTAAGTTTGTGAAGTTCTAGGGTTTACGCTTCTCATCCAAATAAATGATCCCTATGGATCTAGTCTGAACAATATGGAATTATTTTCACTTAGCATTATACTCTCTAGATCCATCTGTGAAGTTGCAAATGGCAAGTTTCTTTTTATATGGCTGAGTCTTATTCCATTTTGTATATATTCAACATCTTTATCCATTTGTCTATTGGTGGACACCTGGGCAGTTTCCATAATTTGGCTTTTGTAAATAATGCTTCAATAAACATAGGGGTAAATGTATCTTTTTGAATTAGTGTTTTTGTATTCTTTGGGTAAATACCCAGTAGAGGAATTACTGGATCATAGGGTAATTCTAGTTTCAATTTTTTGAAGGACCTCCATACTGTTTTTCACAGTGACTGCACCAGTTTGCATTCCCACCAACAGTGCATGAGGGTGAACATAGGGTCCTCTTACTCTGCCATCTTCTCTGGAAGTCCTAAATTTGTTTTGAATACTTATTTTGTCTCCTCCTAGACAACACAGGTTCTTTGACTCCTATAATTTTCTCAGAAACTCTTCCTACTGTCATGAGAAAACATCAGAGAATTAATGGAGAGTGCCTTCCTGTCATTTTTTAGTTTTCACAATGAGATTTGATTAAGTTTGTGAAGCTCTAGGGTTTATACTTCTCAGTCCAAATAAATGATCCCTATGTATCTAGTCTGAACAATAGGGAATTATTTTCATATGGGTTGATCTAAGTATGCTTTCTTAACAGTACTGATCTCCAAATCTATTACACATACTATTTATAGTACCAGATCCCTGGACAAATATTGACAATATCAGTCAAGAGTCTGGAATTTTTCAAATATCAAATATTTGTTATTATATGGAGGATAAAACAAGCAAAAAATAATCTATATATGTATAAAATAAAAACCTTAAAATACATAAAGATGTCCAGTTAATACATAGAATGCAAAATGATGAATTATATTAAAGAATTACCTATCCATTCAATATGCTTCTACTTTAAATCATGAGCATGTGGAAAACAGGTAAAACAGATTTAATTAGTTGTCTCAGTTGTTGGAGATGATCCTTTTCCATTTTCTGATATTCAAAAATTAAAATGCAATTGTCTCCTCAAAGCACACGAGGTTTCTAATAATATTGTTAAATTATTACATCTAAGATGATTTAATATGTAATTTATTGTTAATTTCCTTTTTGCTGCCCAGCGTCTACTAATTTCCTTTTGGTGCATTCATGTTTTCATTATTCATTTGCTAAGCAGGACTCAGAAGGGGGAAAGTGGCCAGATTCTCTACCTTTTCTGAATGGTGTTTTTACAGTACAGTGCTTTAGGTGAAAATACTTGGTATATCTATTCCATGCTCATTTAAAATATAATATGATCACATTTAAGAATTATATATGGTAGATTTGTTCCAGTACATATGTACACAACCACACACCCCCCCCACACACAGTTTTCTTCAAATGAAATCATTTCCAATGACTTAGAAAGTGAACAAATCTGATTTAAATAACTCTAAATTCGAATGTGACCTCAAATATTTATTAAACCATCATTTGTTCAGCATTTGTTTTGTATAAAGTGTAGTAACACTCTAGGAATGTAAAGATGAACATTGTATAATCCCTGCCTTTAAGAAAAGGAATATCTAATAGAGAAGATATATGTTGACAAGTGATTACAATAGACTTTCATGTTATGCTGCTATATTACAGTTATGTTACGATAACCCTGGGAGCCTCTTAAAGGATTGACTCTATCTTGAAAAATTCTTCACAAAGGAGTTAGTATTTGTGTTATTTACGTAGAATAGGTCTTCAAGAAAATATAATACCATTCTAAGCAAAGAGAAAACATGCTATAAATCAATACCTAGTTTCGTATTTAAGCTCAGCTACCTTTTAGACGTAACTTCAGCCATGTTTTCAGATAAGGAAAATCTGTGTTCTTCAGTGTTATTATGTTTAAAAATAGGGATAATAATAATTCCTACCTCATATAAGGTAGTTGACCATGTGTAGGCAAATTCCTGGCACATGATTAATTCTCAGTAAATGTTAACTGTTATTATTATTATTATTATTATTATTATTATTAATAAATACAGTAGATATCATTTTGCTGCAGGTTACAATTTCAGCCCTGCCTCATTGCAGATATCTTTCCAAACTTTAGTAAGCCCTATACATACAATTTAGCCATCTTTCTGCTAGTTTTGTTGTATCCTTGTATTCCCTTCCTGGTGTCAGGAATACTATTCTATTTCTACATCCAAGAACTTAAGCTGCGGTCTGTTCTAATGAGTCTTTCACTGATTATCCTTTTTTCTTGAGTCCTTGCCATAATGAATCCAGATGTACCATGAATTATACTAAGCTCTGAGAAGACCATGGTAAGCAAAAAGAGTGTCTCTTTCCTGGTGAATCTTAGCATCCAGTTAAAGATGTCAATAATAAACTCTGGTGATTAAAAAAAAAAAATCTGGATGATGTTATTACAGTCTGTAATAGGTGGATTCAACTTTGTGATTTCAGGGCAAGTTTCTGTTAGGAAGTTTTATTTGAGATTTGAAATGCAATTTAAGGTTTACAAGAGAAAGGAGAGAGAGAGTATGAAGAGGTTAAGGGTTTTCATTCACGTCTTGGTGGCTGTAAATGAATAAATGAGGGGGAGCATATGGTGAGATGGGGCTGAAAAAGGCAGCCACATTCAGGTCATGCAAGGCTTTGCAGGCAATGTTGAGATCTTTAGATTTTGTTTGTTATTGTTCTTGTTTTCTTTCCTTTTTTTTTTTTTTTTAAATTCTAAGAGTACTGGGAAAATCGTTAAAATTGTGTGTGCCTGTATGTCTGTGTCTGTTTCTATGCATATTCTTGCATGTCTGGGGTACAACAGATGACAAAATTAAATTTGAGTTTTAGAAAGCTCAGTATCCAACTTATACAAAATTTAGATCCCTGCATATTTTTGTCACATTTCTTCAGAAACGTAAAAGACTCCCATGTGCTGCTATTCCTCTCCAGCATCTTTTACTCCTCTGCGCAATTAGAGTGCATTCGATTCCTAAGTGTATTGTCTGTGTCGACCTACAGACATGTCTTCCCATACTGGGTGTCTGTGACATCATCTTCAAACGTGTATCCCGTTAGTGTTTGCTATCATTCATTCTGGACACCAGTCTCTACCTGTCTTCCCATATTTCCCCTCATCAGCTCGTTTCAATCCTGCCCCAAATGAATTGGTCTAATTTTTGATATTCACATTCTTCTTTCAATCCACCTATCTTACCACCTACTCAACTTCTTAGATCCCTTTTGGCACCTTGTAAAACCATTGAAATCTGAGCTCAAAATCTACACATGCTCCTGCTTTTATAAAGGATTTTTTTTCAATTTGTACTATATGAAAAGACATTTTAACCTACTTTGCTGTATTTTTTAAAAAATAATTTGAAAGCAGGAATTGGAACAAGAGTAACTACTGAGAATTAGCCTAAATTCATGGAAACACTTAATTTTTCTGGATCTGATTTTAGCCCTAGGGCAATGCTTTTGACAGCATATGGTTTAGATTTGGCATAAAGAGTGGAAGCATGCTGAAATCACTGCCTAGGGATTCACAGTCCTTTAATACAGAAGTGTTCTAGTTAGGTTTGGTCAGAGATCACAGAAGCATATTTCCAGAGAATGCTACAAGGCGTGAAATGTACTAAAGAATACAGCACTGAAACCCCAGGACCACAATTCAGCAACCATTATTAGGCAGCCTACTATATTTCAGGTAATGTATTACACATTGGGGACATAAAGATTTTAGGTTTTGGTCCCCTATTACAATTATAACTTTGACCTAGTTCTTTCCTCAAACAGCTTATATTATAAAGGGACAAGAGATACCTAATAACAGAATGAGAAAGTACTAGCCAAGCAATTTTGCTAAAAAGGCTATGAGAATCTAGGGAAATAAGCTATTTGCTCAGACAGTGGGGGAGAAGGAAGGTATTACAGAGTAGTTGGCATTTAATCTCTGACATAAAAAATGAACATGATGTGTCTAGGAGTGGGTGATGACATTTCAGGTAAATGGAGAGATAGATGCCAAAGAAGGGAGATGGGATATTGCGTGATCAGGCAACATCAGTCAGATGTACTAAAAATCATGTGCAGGCATACAATCAAGGATATGGGAGTTAAAAAGACAGATTTGTATCAGTTTACAAGAAATATGTTGTAAGGATTGATGCCTAACTTCAAAATACTTTAAGCCCTGATTGGATGAAGGTGATTTGGGGTTGCAAGTAACCCTAACTACTTTTTAATCACAAAAATGCATTCTATAAGGAGATAACACTATCCGAGGCCTCAATTTATCTCTATAATATCATTGTCAGCATACAATGCAAAATAAACAGGCATATAAACAGATGAGATATCCTAATTGATACCAAGAGCAAGAACAGATAGAAGATCGAGTTATCAGGTATGGATTCTAAAAAATAATATGTTAGAAAAAAAACCAAAAGACAAGATAGAGAATTCTCACAGTTAAATGGAAACTATTTTAAAGATTTAATGAAAATTCTATATTTAAAAAATTATAGGTGAATTTATTCATTTAATAGATGGATTTAATGTAGATTAGATACAACAGAAAAGATTTTCTGCACCTGAAATACCGGTAAGAAATAGTATGCAAAACAAAGCACAGAGAGGCAAAAGTTAGAAAATCAGAAAAAGTGAGAGAGACATAGACAATACAATTCCTCACATAACATACTGATAATTTAAGTCTTTAAAAAGAAAAAAGAAAAAGAATGAGAAACATTTGAAGAGCTGATGGCTCAGAGTTTTCAAAAATAGGACAGCAAATTATAAAATCAAGAATTATTACAAACTCAAGAAGTATAAGGAAAACCATATTTAGATAGCTTATAAGCTGCTAAAATGAAAAACATAGAACATCTTCAAAGCAGCCAGAAGAAAAAAGACATATCTGCAGAGCAAAAAAATAAATAGAAGTGATAGTTAGCTTCTCAAGAAATAATGAAATCTCAGGGTGCCTGTCTGGCACTGTCCATGGAGAAGGCAACTCTTGATTTCAGGGTTGTGAGTTTGAGACCCATGTTGGGTGTAGAGAATGTTTTAAACAAAAGAAAGAAAGAATACAATTTAGAAGCTTACATTATCAAAAGCTGAAAGAAATTATCTGCCAACCTTGGACTCTCTACCCAGTGGAAAGTATTCTTAAAACCAAACCAGACTTTTGCTTCCAGCTAAACTGGTATTTACTTTGACTGCAATTGTTCTGCCATCAGAAACAACCAGAAAAACGAAATCAAATTCATGAAACACTTTTCAAGATTTGGACATCAGGCAACAAAGGAGAGACATCCCAGAGAGACAGAAAACAAATAAGGTTAGTCTGATGATTGGCCAAATGCTTTGAGACATTTCCAGGTTGCAGCATGGGAGGTGAACACATGCAGATATAGGCAGACTCCCTGAGTTTAGGAGATAGAGTTCAGGGGCGCCTGGGGGGCCCAGTTGGTTAAGTGCCTGCCTTTGGCTTATCAGGCTACCACTAGGTGGGGAGTCTGCTTCTCCTTCTCCCTCTCCCTCTCTACCCCCACCCCCCACTCATGCTCACTCTCTGGCTCTCACTCACTCTCTTCTCTCTCTCAAATAAATAAAATCTTAAAAAAAAAAGAAGAAGATAGAGTTTAGGATTCTAGGAAAATAAGGTAACTACAGATTACTAGGCAGAGTCCTAGAGATTAGAAAGCTCATAGAGAACACCAAAAATCTGTAGAGAATCCTCCTCAAATTTCCAGCAGATAATTATTAGTGAATGCATGTAAGAAAACTACCTGTTGTTAAAAAAAAAAAAAAAAAGAAAGAAAAGAAATCCAAAAGGCTTAGAAGAAACTCACCTGGCATTTATTCATGGTGGGTGTGCCTATTTTCTCCAGCTAGATGGGAAAATCTTATAATTCATTTGGCATTGGGTAGAGTGCACAGAAAAGTCTTGCCTCGATAGTAAGAAATAATTAGGTCAAGATTAAACACTGATTGTCTTTTGCCAAATAAATCATAAAAGTAGGACATGAAAAGATCCTAATGATTCCAAGTAAATTAACTGTGTCCCAGAACAAAACTCAAGAATATTTATAAGAATACAAAAGTATCTAGCTCCTTAGTTCCCAACAAGGTAAAATTCACAACCTAATCAAAGATTATGAGATATAGGAAGAAGCAGCAAAATACTTTAAATTTGGGAGAAAAATCAATCAATCAAAGTTGATTAAGAGCTAACACAGATGTTAGATTTAGCAGATAAGGATATTAAAGCAGTTATTACAACATACTCAATATGTTAAAAAGTAAAGTGAAGACATTGAAAATATTTTTTAAAGACCCAAAATAAAACTGAGAGATAAAAACTTCAATAACTAAGAAGAAAAATGCATTGACTGGATTAAAGCCAGATAGGAAATTTCAGAAGGAAAAAATAGGATACTTGATACAGCAATAGAAATTATCTAAATTAAACACAGAGGAAAAAAAAATTAAATGAAGAGTATCAGTGAGCTATAGTGCAATTTCAGGGACATGACCTATGGGTAATTGGATTCCCCCATAGGATAGGATAGTGAAAGGGGACAATAAAACATTCATTGAAGAAAAAGTGGTCCATGATTATCCAAATTTGATGAAAACTGTAATTTCAGATCTAAGAAGTTCAATGCAACAAAGTACATCACTTGAAATGATATGATGTTAGATATAAACAACAAACTCTAAAGCAACCAATAAAAAAACCACAGTTTATAGTTTATAAGCTAAAAATGGAAATTAATTGGAATCATGAAAAACAAACAAAAACCTCAATTTAAAAAGAAGACAGAAAAAGCAAGATGATAGGCTTAAATCTAACTGTATCAATAATCACACTAAATATAAACATATAATATACGATATAAAGGCACAGGTAGTTTAAAAGTAAAATAATGAAAAATATATACCATGTTAACTTTAATCCAAATAAAATTAGAATAGCTACAATTAATATAAAAAACTAGGTTTTAAGGCAAATAGTATTGCCAGGGATAAACAGAGATAGTCTATAGTGATGAAGGAATCCATTCATCATTTCTGTCATAGGCACAAGTATCTGGTTAATTCATAGTATTAGGTATGTCTGTTTATTCACATGTCATGATACATATGATATCTAGTTATATGAGTTAATTTTATTTCTACATTAAATTAAGGAGATATCTATAGATCATTTTATTATGGAAATGGAGCATTATATATTATTTGCTACTAAATATTCGTATTAGTGCAACAACACGGATGAACCTTAAAAATGTTACAGAAGGGAAAGCAGCCAGATCAAAACAAACAAAATAAACCCACATATTGTGTGGTTGCATTTTTTTTAATTTTAAAAAAGATAAAATTAATCATGGTGAAAGAAAGTAGATCAAAGGTAGTCTGGGAAAAGACTTGTCAGGATTGACTGCAGTGGAATACAAGAATACTTTTTTAGGTGCGGCAAATGTCCTGTATCTTGTGTCATGGCAGTTGGATAGATACATATACACATTCACCAAAACGCATTGTATTGTATGCTTAGAGTATTTCCATTTTATTTTAGGTAAACTATATCTCAATAAAATTTATTAAAACATTTATGCTAGAATAAAAAGCGGGTGTTGGTTCTGACAAGGCTGAAAGCTGTTGGCTTCCATCTTCGTATTCTCAAGCATTTGTTGAGTTCATTTCTTTCTCTCATTTACATTCACCTCTTTTTTTTTTTCATCACTAGCAGTTGGTGGCAAAAAAATTATTTTCCTTTCTTTTTTTAATAACATCATCTATTTCCTTCTCTACCCAGCTACAGCCAAACAACCCAAATGGCACATCAAGGTGTTGTCATTCTCTGGGCCAAGAAAACTTCTGTCCCATGCTTTAAAATTGAAATATTTTGCCTCTGGTGATATAAAGTAAATTACAAAAGAAAATCAAAGTTGTCTTAAGTTTTGGATTCTATTTCTTTATGTATACATACATAGAAAAAGGTTTTATTACTGTCATTTATAGATGCAGGTGAGGACAGAACACTGGTAAATATAAAATGTGAGGAGTTTTATGCTTTAATAACATGAGATATACTCGTGCCCCACCCCTCATTGTGATCAGTAACGTTCATTTTTGAAATGGTGGTCAGAACAAGAAGGAAAGACTGCCTATGCGGAGTGGCACGTGTGTTTAATAGAGTTCTCCATCCACTCACTCACAGACACTTTCAGCTCAGCAGTGTTCCTTTCTAGATTGAACTTCTCAAGGAGATGATTATCAAATCAGAAAATGATGTCCCAGGTTTCAGCCTGGCATTTACAAGAACTGTTGAATATCTGATTGAAAATAATTGCAAAATATCTCAGAATGATTGCTGAGTCAAGCTGTGCTGTATCTGTCACCAAGTTACCACACATTCCAGATTAGTTTATACTTAGTCTTTACTCAAATTATGCTTGTGGGAAACAGAGTAATATATATTTAATTAATGTTATCATGAGTGAAAATTCTGACATTCCAAATCAAACGCAACATTTATTAATAATAATATAAAACATTAGCTACATTCTTTGCTAACAGTCAATGGGTCAAATGAACAAACGGATAAAGTGAACCTTATTTTAGTCGAAAATTTAATGCACTCTCACTGGGGGCCGACATTATTTTGGAAAATGCTTGTGCTTGGAGTATAGAACATCTCCATGCTTTTCATCTTTAAAACTACTTCCTAACAGAACTTAAGAGATTCTGGGATGCAACTTCTAGAAGCCAAAGAAATTAACATTCTCACTTACCTATCTTAGGTTTTTTTTATTGGCAGCATAAACCACTGAGCAGAAAGACTGAAATATTTAACATATATGTGCTAAAATTTTTGTATGTTGATAGTATCAAGAGATACATGTTACACATATATGCTTAAACCTGTGATATATATTTATTACATGTAATACCACTATCATTAATACCTGGTGCATATGATATATATATCACATATATATATATAATTAAACATATTATAGCATATATGTTTTATATGTATATATGTGTGTGTATGTCTTAAAATGTATTTTATGTGAGTTTTCAATTCTTTTTAGTCCATTGCATAAAAGTTTAGCTTAAGGGAAAAAATCAATAAAAGAGGTAGCAAGAATGAAAAATTAAGACTCATTTACTTTATATTAGTTGTTTCATTTAATCTTCTTAACAACACTGGGAAATAGGCACTAGAATGTCCATTTTGCAGGTAAAGAAATGAAGATTATAAAATAGTTAATAAGTAGAATAGAGGGCTTTGTACTTATGCTTATAGGCTTCTATTAATTCTGAGCTATGCAACTACAAAGAAAGTACGGCATATTGATTAAATAGGCTTGTCATCCAAGCCAAATGCTTAGTTCTTATACATTTCAAACAATTGAAATCATCATGGCACTTCTTTCCAACTCTGAGATAATCAGAGCCAAAGAAGTTTAGTCAGGATGCTTAATACATCTAAAGATTCATTAACAAAAATAAAATGAACCAATGCCAACATCAGGGAGCCATGGTCAAAAGGCCAAATTAGATACTACTGAATGTGTCAGCATTCTAGTGAGATTAGGAAGATTAGAAAAAAAAAAACACTCTGTTATTCCAATAAATCATTAAAACTAGCATTATGTCTTTAAGTGACTGCTATAATTTATACCAAAAACATCTGAAGGCTATCAGTGGGGTAAATTAGTACTGAAAATCAAATGCATATCCATTTAATTACTTAATCAATTACTTATTTTTTTAGATGATATATTGTCTTGTTCCTGAATACTCAAAAGCTTCTGATATGCTTCTCAATTACATCTTGTTCTCTCAACAGATATCATTAGCATGATGGAGCCCCTTGTTCTTCTCACAAACACTAATACAATGGGCTCTATTTGAGAATTCCCCGAATTGAAAAGCCACCCAGAAAATAACACAGTAGGCATCTAAACTTCTGTTGTCTGTGTCCTTGGAGGTTGTTTCAATTCACTATATAATGATCCTAGAGGTTAACCTATTGTTTGATACTTTACTGGATTAATGAAAATAGGTCATCTATGGGATGCCTGTGTTGCTCAGCCAGTTGAGCATCTGCCTTCAGGTCAGGTCATGATCCCAGGGTCCTAGGATTGAGCCTCACATCAGTCTCCTTGCCCAGGGGGCTGGCTGCTTCTCCCTCTGCCTGCTGTTCCCCCTGCTTGGGTTCTCTCTCTCTCTCTCTGACAAATAAATAAAATCAAGGAAAGAAAAAGAAAATAGGTCACCAAGATATCCAACCTTTTTTTATATGTCATTTTAAGAGATGAAGTAGTGTATGATCCATCCTAGATTATGTTTTTGTGCCCATATAAGCCTGTTTTTCCTGGGCTTATCATGATGACCACATTTGTAGTCTGATTATCAAACATTATACAAAGAGTTCTTAAAAGAACTAAGGAGAACATGACAAAAAAATTAGCCAAGAAGTACTGAGAAATGCACACAATCACATAAACATATACACGTATCTATTTTATTCGTTGTATTGCTTGTATGGGTTTGAATTATTAGTTGTAGTTATTTTATGAAATTGTTTCTATAAGATCTTAGCTCATGGCTATCAGAATTTATTTAAAAAAAAAAGAGTTAATGGCTTTAAAAAAGAAAACATCAGGGCACCTGGATGAGACTCAGTCAGTTGAGTGTCTGATTTTTGGTTTTGGCTCAGGTCATGATCTTGGGGTCCTGAGATTGAGCACCACATGGGGCTCCACACTCAGTGGGGAGTCTGCCAGATAGTCTCTCTCTCTCTTCTCCCTCTACCCACCATTCACTCCCACCGTCTCTCTCTCTCTAAAATAAATAAATAAATCTTAAAAAAATATTTTAAAAAATCAGTCAGGAAATAATTAGAAATTCATTTCATATGTATTGTATGAACTTTGCCAATCTTTCATATAATTGTTGTTATACTCATTTTACAGATAAGAAACCTGAAGCTAAGAGACTTTGTATTCTCTGTGGTACAATGTAATTGAAATGTTAGGAGTTGAACTTGAGTCCAAGTCTTACGTCTCTACAGTCAGCACTTTATCCAATGTAACATAAATAGAAATAGAAAATAATTCCTATTTCCTTCCTTCCTTCCTTCCTTCCTTCCTTCCTTCCTTCCTTCCTTCCTTCCTTCCTTCTGCCTTCCTCCCTCCTTCTTACCCTCCCTTCCTTCCTTCTTTGTTCCTTGCATCTATCCTTTTATTGATGACATTTTTGCATACATAGAATAGTATAAACAGGTAAACTGTATTCTATATTGTAGTCATCATTTATTAGGAAATAACTCTTCCATTCTATGGTTGTTCTCTATCTGGAGTCTGAAATACTCAAAGTTTAATTTTAAAGGACTTAAAATTCCTAACTATGTTTACTGTAAATTAATTCAGCTGGAAGATGCCGTTAGAAGATGCTCCAAATTATTTAAGTCACCAAAAGTGGTACTTGCATTCCCTGGCACATAGTAGGTACTCAATAAAATACAATTTAGATTTTGAACTCACTAGAGCTGCTTAAACATAACAAGTCAGCTTCATCAACCATTCCCGGATTGATATAGTAATGATAATGGAATATAAACTAGAAAGCATTAACTGCCTCTTAAAGAACATAAATTGGCTATAACAGAAAAGGAGAAAGCTAAGGAGCAAATACTACCAAACTACAAAAGAGAGACACCAAATGCCATTGATTTCTTATATAGGCCTTACATTTATGTCAGTGAGAAAAAAGTAAAGATTAATAGCTATATATATTCTCAAGTAAAGGATGCTACAAAAATGCACTGCCCCTCTTGTCATTGATGAACAATATGCTTGACGACTTATTGAGTTTAGTGAAATATCAATTTCTATCACTAGTAAGGAACGAAAGTTCTCAGCCAGGGGCAAAATCAAGCTTAACCATTGAAAACCAGTTGAATAGATTCTATTGAACGTTTCATACCTTGATTAGGAAAATATTTACATGAGAAAAAAAAAGTTAACTATAAACTTGTCATTGTTATGAGTTTGTTCTTAATGTTCTATGGATCTGTCTCAGAAATGAAAGACAAACTACACAAAAAAATTCCATCAAAATGATTTTGAAAAGTTAAAAAAGAGCTGTCTTTTTGGTGCTAAATTCAATATATTGTGATTTTAAATAAAGTTATACTTGTCTAATTTGATTTTTTTCTGATTATAATGAAAAAATGTCCTAATCAATATTATTATTAATGTGTTGGAATGAAATTGGGTTGTATACCTCCAGAGATAAATTTTTGCTAGATTAAAATATTTCTACAAACTTTTCCTTCAAATTTTAACACTTTCTGGCAAGTAAAGCAGAAAGTGAGAGACAGTTGGTTTACCTTTGGTCAGTTGATAACACAATATTTTTTTATATTGAAGTATAAAATATTGATTACTTAACCATATCATTGATATTTCAGTGATTCATGGCACACTAGTAATGTCTGAGTCCTTGGTCTTTTCATTCACTTTTAAATGACAAATATGAAATAAAAAGACTCAAATCACCACTTCAATTTTTGCATGTTCTGTTACTTTAGGACACCCCATGCATAGATTGTATGAGCATGATCATGAATTAATGTTGGGATGGAATAAATATCTCAGTATGACATACAGTCTTTAAAGAATAAGAGAAATTACACAGGTCAGTCGTTTTCAAATTGCATTCTGGGGGAACCCTAGTGGATATGGCTTATGGACACCTGCCCTCACTTACCAATGGCCAATGGGCATAGAGTAGAGTGGCAGGGCTCCTTTCTCCTACTTGCACTTCAGTCAGAATAGGTGTCCTCTACTATATATAAATGTATATATATATATATGTATATATATAGTATATATATATACACATATATGTATAAAAGTTTTAAAGAAATATATATACATACAGTTTTTAAGAAATATTTTAAGAAATATTTTATTTCAGCAAATTTCTGGGGCTAAAAATTTGAAAACACATATTTAATTAAATTATAATTACTATAAATGATATATTAGTAATTCTCATTTATTAAGCTCTTTTCAAATATCAGGGATATATCTATATTCTTTTATCTAATTTTGTCACAATGAAAAAAGATATCATTCTATTTTCCTAGTGAAAAAAAATATATGTGTGTATATATATGTGTGTGTGTACACGCGTGTGTGTGTGTGTATCACATCTTCCTTATGCATTCATCAGTCAATGGACATTTGGGCTCTTACTGTAATTTAGCTATTGCTGATAATGCTGCTATAAACATTGGGGTGCATATATCCATTTGGATCAGTATTTTTGCATCATTTGGGTAAATTCTTAGTAGTGCAATTGCTGGATTGTAGGGTAGTTCTATTTTTACCTTTTTGAAAAAAACTCTGTACTGTTTTCCAGAGTGGCTGCATCAGTTTGCATTCCACCAACAGTGCAAGAGGGTTCCCCCTTCTCCATATTCTTGCTATCACCCATTGTTTCCTGTGTTGTTAATTTTAACCATTCTCACAGGTGTGAGGCGATATCTCATTGTAGTTTTGATTTATATTTCCCTGGTGATCAGTGATGTTGAGCATCTTTTCATGTGTCTGTTAGTCATCTGTATGTTTTCTTTGGAAAAATGTCTATTCATGTCATCTGCCCATTTTTTAACTGGGTTATTTGGTTTTTGGGCGTTGAGTTTGATAAGTTCTTTATAGATTTTGGATACCAACCCTGTATCAGACATGTCATTTGCAAATATCTTATCCCATTTCAAAGGTTGCCTTTTAGTTTTGTTGATTGTTTCCTTCACTGTGCAGAAGCTTTTCATCTTGATGAAGTCCCTAGAGTTCATTTTTGCTTTTGTTTCCCTTGCCTCCGGAGATATATCTAGTAAGAGGTTGCTATGGCCGATGTCAGAGATTACCATCTGTGTTCTCTAGGATTTTGATGGTTTCCTGTCTCAGATTTAGGTCTCTCATCCAGTTTGAATTTATTTTTGTGAATGGTATAAGAAAGTGGTCCAGTTTCATTGTTTTGCATGTTGCTGTCAAGTTTTCCCAACACCATTTATTGAAGAGACTGTCTTTTTTTCCATTGAATATTCTTTCCTGCTTTGTCAAAGATTAGTTGACTATATAGTTGTGGGTCCATTTCTGGGTTTTCTATTCAGTTCCTTTAACCTATTTGCCTATTTTTGTGCCAGTACCATACTGTCTTGATCACTAAAGCTTTGTAATATAATTTGAAGAATTGTGGATGGAATTGTGATGCCTCCAGCTTAAGATCAAGTGTAGTATCCGTTCTTATCAGTTTAATTGCTAACTTTAATTCTCAGCATAACTAATTCTTAGGACAATAAATCTAAAGACAATACCTGAAAAACACTGTTCTGGATGTAAGAAATTTTACCCCTACAAGTTTACCTTATATATGTTGAGTTGTGATTTCTCCTTTGCTCAGACCAATACTTGATGCATTTCTAAACATTCTGGAACACCTACAACCAGGTTTAAGTATAGAAGTGAAGGGAAACAGGGATGAGTAAGTTTAAGTGTTATTCACCTGAACAGATGTGAAAGCTACTACATGTCTATAACATCGTAAAATTTCACCACTGTTATAAAAGTTTATCAGAAAAAGAGGCAGGGCTGGGGATTTCATGTAAGTGAAATTTAGTAGAACATTAGTTATGTACAATCAGTGGGAGTAATGAGAAGGCGTGGGCAGAGGACAAATATAAGCCCAAATCATGGATAAAGAAAAACTGCACTAATCTCTTGATTATTGGGGAAAGATTAATTGGTTAAACCCCAGCAGGCAGCTGATTCTAAAACAATAGTGAGGCTTCTGTTGATTACTGCTATTTGCCAGCCATGTAGTCCAACACCTTTGGGCTGATCCATATTTGTATCTGATGAGAGTGGAGGAGGGGAAGTAAGAGGCAGGAGGGAAGTGAAAAGGAAGAACAGGCAAGTTATAATCAGCTCTAATCAGATGCTGCCTAATCATGGAAGAAGCCCTCTGTGTCTTAGCACAGCCAGTTTGCATTCCCAAGTATTCTGTGGGTAGAGAGTTTGCCCTGTATAAGAATGCAAAATATTGAATTATTAGTGTATAGGACAAGGCAAGTTCTAGTCTTCTGAATTCCCAGGTACTCACACATGTATATATCCTACTTTCAAATATAGACTCCACTGGTAAATTTATTGACTTTAAAGTAACTCATCTCAAATTCCCATTTTGTACATCATGTTTGCTATGCTAATACATGACAGATAATTATAAATAATATGTAGCATACAAGGCTCTCTCAAGCCAATAATAAAGTTTTATATTTTTCTGTTAAAACTTTTAACAAATTGGCAAATCATTAAATCATGCATCAAAGAAGACACTTATTGATCCATTCAACAAATAGCGATCATTTCTCTACTCTGTTGCCAGGATCTATGTTACAAGCCAGAAACTGGGATAAATAAAAGAAATATGACCTCAGTCTTTATATAGATTAATTTCCTGGGAGAGATGACAATATCAACAAACCATGTGAGCAGACATATACATTAATTATAAATTGTAATAAATGAATTATGGGAAGTATGCTGGAAATAGTTTGAGAAAAATGTAAGGACTGTGGCTAGACTGATTAGGAAAAGACTGTCAAAAAGTTTCACTGCAGTGGAGACCAGGAGCATGAGAAGGAGCTCTCATGAGAAAGATCAGGGAAGGAAAAAGGATATGTAAAAGCTCCTTGGATCTAAAATGCTTTACATTTCTAAAATCTTAAAAAATATTAGTGAGTCTGGAGTACAGAGAAATAGGCAGAAATTTTGCAGCTACAGAAGGGGGCGAAGAGTTTAAATGGGAGATCAGTTAGAAAGTTATTGCTTTATTATGGAGAGACATGATGACTTCCACTTCTAAGCACATGGCAATAGGGATAGTCCACATTGTTTTCAGCTAGAATCTACATAAGCTACTGATGGGTTGCAGAATGAGGTAAAGAACTCCTGTGTTTCCAGCCTGAGCACTGAAGTGGTAGCGGTGTCATTTACTGAGATGGCGCAGGCTTAGGGATAGATAGGTATGTCTTTATCTGTGTGTGTGCTGTACCACATGGGTATGTGTACATGTGTTGTTTAAGAATTAAGAGTTTAATTTTGGAGATACATTTTGACTTTTATGAGAGATAAGTGGGTATATTAAGTAGACAGCTAATGTGAGTTTCTGGCATTAAGATAACGGTGGGACATATGTATTTTGGAATAGTCACCTATTATGAGCATGGATGAGATCACCTATGAAAGCAGTGGAGAAAGTGGAATAAATGAGAAATTTCTTTTTCTTTCTTCTTTCTTTCTTTCTCTCTCTCTTTCTTTCTTTGTCTCAATGATAAAAGCCAATCACTGCTCAAAGACATAAAGGGAATTCAAGATTGCCACATATAATAATTATTTATTGATTTAAACACCTTCTTCATCCTTTCCCATGGATACACAAGCATTGATGCTTCCTAAAACCCTTACTTCTGATTTAGGGCAAAGTTTAAGGGTACAAATACTACATACTAAATATGCATCCAAAGTCTAGGCCCAGACTAATCTTTTAACATACTTATACATGCGCCAAAATGTATCCATATGAAGTAAAAAATGTGTCCATATGAAGTTAAATATCTTTCAAAGACAAAATAAAAATTGATCTCAAATAGTAATATCAATAATCACTATAACTGGTTTCTGGTGTAGTTTCTCAATTTATTCAAAGTGAAAAATTGATAAAAATGTATCAATTATGACTTATCCATATATTATGAATTTGTGTTTCACCTATGTTGATATATTTTTAAATGTCTTGTAAGGTATTTAATGTTCGCAATGGCCTTTAATTTTTCAATTTTTCTGTTAAAGTTCATTTTATATTTTAAAATGAATTACAACTACCTCTATATAACTACTTTTACATAAAGTCTTTAAGAATTAAAAAATTTTGTCTTCTAGACAAAAAAGATCTCTTTTTTAATTTTAGAATGAAGGTGTGGATCTAGTTCTCAAACTTTGCTGATCACAGGAGTCATACAGTAAACAGCTTTTTAAAAAGTGATTTTAGATGTCAGGATCAGTATCTCCTACCAAGAAAACCTCACAGAATTTTTAGCATACCATTCAGGTTTTAACCAACAAAACCAGATTTCTCCTATAAGACTTACAGGGGTCTCTCATTTCCAAGGTTCTCTGTAGATGTACTGCCAAAGGGAGAGGACCCATCTGGTACTGTGGAACATTTGTTGATTAAATAATCTGTAGCCATGTTCCAACATATTCCAGAATTGTTTGATAAAAATTGTTCCTGTCATTGATCAGGCATACAGATATAGGGCAAATATAAATGTTTAATAAAGATTCTTGAAGTTATAGCCAAAAGCCTAGAGAGAAGTTCTTGGAGGCATCTATTTGCCCTGCCTTTTACTTTACTAAAAGTAGAGAGGACCACTTTGAAAACATTATGTTAAACTGCTTTTGTAAAAAGTTGTATAATGTATGTGTTGTGTGTGTGTGTGTCTATGTGAGTGTGCACACACATATGCTTTTAGTTTATAAATCCACTGAATAGTAGATTAGATCTCCTGGTACTTTCTTCTAATCTTTCCTCCCTAGCATTTTATGTTTGTCCAAATAACATCCTTTTTTGTCTTTGCCATATGTGCATAATCATCTCTGGGGTCTGATAGAGAAAAGAAGGGAAAAATTAAACTGGTAAGTAAATGCAGTGACTTATTCTTTTTCCCCTAATACTCTGCTCACTCAAATTGTCAAGTGTAAAACTTGAAATGTGTAAAAGAGTTTATGATTATCTGGTATCTTCACACTTGGCCTGAAATGAAACTATTTTCACCTAATTGCAGTCACAGCCCACCTCCTTAAATGCGCTCCATACATCACTTCTACTGCTGATTATTCCCTAGGCAGTAGAACACAGTATCACTAAATTTTCTGTCGCTAAAAATATAGATGCCTAGTGTAATCCCCAAAACTGTTAGAAAACAAATAGTTGGCTATTCAGCTGTCACCCTGACTTCTATGCTATTCTCTAAGAGAATAATTTTCTATTATTTGTCACAAGTATCTTACTCCCTAGAAATAAAATTTTCCTTGAGGTGTGAATCTGTGCTCCTTCTTGAAGTCAGTGGGATTTAAGATTTTGTGTTGAAGGGCATAACTTAAGTGGTGAATGCCATGTCACTTTGCCAATAACTATTACTCTTCCGTGTGTCTTCGCTGCATTCCTATTTTCTAACATTTTTTAATGAAATATTTCAAGGAAAAAATATAAGATAATCAATGTACAATAGCACCTACCTCTGTCAAATATTAATATTTTAGTTTCCTTTATTTTTTAAGAAATAATGGATAACAGAATCAGTGGAAATCTTCTCTATACCCTTTCCAATCCACTGTTACTCATTTTTCCCTAAGTAGACTGCTAATATGAATTTAGTTTTTAAAATTCCAAATTCTACATTTATATTTATATATTTATACATGCACACAATATATAGAATTATAATATGTATGTTAAATTTTATATAAATGGAAGATGGCACAAATGGAAGACACTAAGCTCACTTTGTCCCATGGATACAACTAGGTAATACTCACATCAGTGTAAATGATCCAGAAAACAACCCAAAGCCTGGCAGAACAGACTCTCCACTGCTAAATGTACAAGGGGCACATGAAGAGGGTAGGAAACACAGAGGTGCTGTAAGGAGCTAAACAGACCTGTGAATCTGTCTACAGGAGGGAAGGATGTTGCAAGTACAGAAAGGGGAGGAAGAAACAGACACGCCAGGAGTGGGGAAGACAAATCCTCATAACATTTGGCTATTAAAATCAGGTGCATAATTTTGACCATGACTTATAATAAAAACAATACAAACTATACTATAATCCCTCTAAAATATACAACCACTCTTATGCACAAACTAAAACAAAATATTCACAGTATAATAATTATCCTTCTTATTTGTGATATATCCTGATATGTTATTTTGTATTTTATTTTAAAAGTATAATTACCTGAAATGCTGGTCAAGACCCATTAATTTGGTTTTATAACCCAGCAATGAGGTCATAAGTTACAGTTGGAAAAACTCTACTCTAAGAATACACTTAGAAGAGAAATTGCCTATTCTTGTGGTAAACTTCAAATTTAAAGAAATGTATTTACAGATACATTCTTCTAATGTGAGGCAAAGTAAGGAATTTTAATGCCAAAGGGGACTAAGCTAGAGATGGAACACTAGAGGGAGAGAAACAGAACGCCAGAGAGAGTTTAATGTTAAATACGTGACTTGTACATCCCAAAAGAATGGGTCTGCTGTTCATTTTCTGATTGGGTTGAAGTAATTTTTTTTCTTATGTTAAACAATTTCTTACCAAAATTTTGAGAACTGATTGCAAACAGAACTCTTTTTTTGTTTGTTTGTTTCCTGTTCTTGAAAATACCCTTCTTATCTAAAGCTGGAGACTTACCCTATCTACTATATAACCTATCCTATTTCAAATGTTTTCCGCCCAACAGCACTTTCTTTCTCTTCAACTTAGCAGAAACATATTTTGTTTTGCTGCTTTGCTTGATCAGAATTCTAAATTCTCTAGCTGTAATTTTTCTTGCCACATAATATTAATGCAGGCATTTCCATTGTATTCTACAATAACACTAAGAACATATTGCCCAGAACAGTAACATTTTCAGTAGATTAGTAGTTTTGCACTTGAAATGGAACACACGGTAACATTTGGCTTTGTCAGGAGGCAATACGACATACAGCTCTAGTCACATTTTCTCTCCATGAACTTAAATCTCCACCGATTACAGACACAAGAAGTATAATAGTCGACATTCTGACAAATAGGTAATATGTAAAGTCTCCGTATATCAACACTGTGCAGAATTCCTTTGATTAATTTACATTCACCTCCAGTAAATAGTAATTCCCAATCCCATAAACAGGGATTTGCATGTATAATAGAGCAATAGAAAGGTGTCGTCAACATGTTGATCTCATAGCTCTGCAGTTCGCGGGTTTTCTCAGGCAATTATTTAAGCATGTCTATCATATTGTGATTATACTTCTGGAGAACAGGTGGCATGTTGTGCAAAGCTATATAGAGTACAGAAATATATCAGTTCAGATAAAACAATGAATCACTTTCTTTAAATTTCTCAGTCCTTCTTATTTTAATTTGAAACAATTTAAATGAATACATTACTTTCCCAGTTACATGGCACTCAAAATGTACCATATTTCTCACCTGAAGGCATAAACTTTAGTGACATCCTAATCATTTTCACTGCAACCGATGCTTGTGCTATAAACCGAGGATTGAATCGTAGGTAGAAAATAAACAGCGGGAGCAGATGAATTCCTAAAAACAAATGATGTCTATTTGAATGCAAATATCCCCATTAATAAAGAATGAGAGAGGAAGCATTTTAAAAATCAGTAATATATTAAAGTGAATTATTTTTGAGCAGGTTATTTTCCAGGAGCTCTTTAATGAGCTGTTTCTTCATATGTTGGTAACTAATTATTACATATATTTTGTATGTATTTTTAATATCCATAAACTATGGATTTGATCTTTATTTCTTGTCAGTGGATTTGAAAATAATTTGCAGAAACACACTTAAACTGCTGAGTTTCATGCTGAATAGGAAACAATGGACTGAAGACTTAATTTACTCTTCAAACTAGAAGATAAATGACAGTGTTTAATATAATATAGTGAAATGAGGATTTGAAAAGCCCGTATCTAGCCTTCTTTAAAAATCTAAGAAGGTACTAAATTTTGCACTGGTAGTTGATGATGGACAGCAATCTGCCTGATCAAAACATAATATCTGTTTGATATTTTGAAGGTACTACATTTTGGATGAAGTATGGAACTTTTTAAAAAAATGTGCAAGAAAACTGGAATCATCACTTTGTTAATTGCATATATTAAGTAGGTGACAAAAAAAGGAATAATCATATTAGATGCTAATATTGTCATTATTTTCGTGATGGTGTTATGGTACTTCTGCTGGCTTCACAATTCTTTATAATCTAACCCCAAACCACATCTTTTTTCCTTGATCTGTGTCTTGCCCTTTCCCAGTCTGTGTTCTTGCACATGCTGTTCTTTCTTTTAAAAATGCTTTCCCACCTTTTCTCATACAGGCAAACTGTTGTTCATCTTTAACACCCAGGGTCAAAGGTAACCTCATCATAAGATTCCCTGCCTGCAGTGATACAGTTATTTCCACTGATTCAGTGATCAGTAGATGATTCAGTGGTCATTGCTTCAACAATCCCTTTATTAGAAGATTGACATTTTACTTTACATCTATTTTTATTTCTACCACATAAGGTTTTGAATTCTTGAAGGGTCTCTTTCTCCTACAGTTATTTGGCTACTCTAAAGGCTGTAAGACATTAATGAAAGAAATGGAAGAAGACACATAAATGGAAAAGGTATCCTGTGTTCATGGAGTGGAAGACAGTATGTAAATATGAAAATACTACCAAAAGCCATTTATAGATAGATTCAACGCAATCCTTATTAAGATTCCAAGGCATTTTTTATAGAAGTAGAAATCTTGATCTTACATCTGCCTATTTTACTCTTCGCTTATATGGCAAGGCGTGTAGGTTTACTCCGTGATCATCTCTTTCATCCAGACATACCTTGTCATTTCTACGGCCATAATCATAGTTCAATTTATCATCATCTCTTAACTGGACTACGGTAATAGTCTCTCAACTGTTATTCACTCAGGTAATCTCACCTTATGTAGTTTTTCTTAACACAGAGCAGCTGGACTGAAATGTTAAATTCTAAATCTGATATGAGGACAGCACAATCAGGATTATTTTAATTTACTTTAATAGAGTTATTTCTTTGCTATGCAACTATTCCTTCAATGGCCAAATTATCTTCTTAAGGAAAAGTCACCAAGAGCGAAAAGAGTTTTATTTTACTGAATTAAAGAAATGCGACAATTATTCAAGTAAATTATTCTCTATAAAGTGTTTATGCATCCATCTCATAAGCTATACTTGATGAATCTTTCACATGCACATTTGAGATCTTTATATTCTAAATACCCACAAATGCTCTAAGAACCCTCATTTCTTATCCTGTAAATAAGTGGGATTTTTTTCCTTTGGAAAAAATATTGCACTGTAGTCACATCAATATCATAAATACTTAAAATGTCATTTACATTTGTAAGCAACCTGAATAATTAAAAAAATGCAAATTTAGCCTACTTAGGAGTAATAACTTTATATGTAAGTTTTATGAGCTGAATTTCATTACTTATTCATAATATTCTAACAATTAAAAAAACAAAGTACTGTAACAAAAAAGTAAAAGTCAATACATAAATAAGTGGCCCTATGGCAATTTAAGCAGAGTGAGATACTTTCTTCTTATCTATTGGGGAGAAGAATTTTATCTGGGAAATAGTCACTGCTTCCAACCAAAAGAAATTACCTTCAAAATAAAAAGAAATTGCAGAATAATTTTCTTAATTCACTATTAACCAACACTCAATTATTGGGTATACTATAAACCAAAAAATATCAAATTTTAGAAAATTGGTCTTATAGGTAGACAGTAGTCTTTCTTTCTTACTAACTTCAGTCTAAATTTCACCTATTGTTGTAGCCTATTATTTGAATAACATACTACCAAACGGAAACTAAATAAGGAACAACAAATATAGTCTCTTATATTTTCAAACCAATTTGGCTTCATTATTAAGGTTTAAAACTACTTTAAAGGTAAAACAGAAGTGCATAATCAGTTTAAAATCTTATCAATTTGTAACAGTTATATGTTTATTTTTAGTGCAATTCAAAAAAATTTACCTTATTCTTCAAATTGTTTCCTAGAAACTGCCAAGTTACATAAGAAATCCTATCACTTCTATGTTCTAAGCTATTTTGTTAATACTCATTATATTCAAAATTGTAACATTTTTATCACTTAATAAATTATTTCTATCTTCCATCTGCCTTCACATCCTTCTCACCAAGAACGATTTTTCTGTCAGGAATCATACCTTCAAAGGGCACCAGGGTGGCTCAGTCTGTTAAGCATCTGACTCTTGATCTCAGCTCAGGTCTCAACCTCACTGTTGTAAGTTCAAGCTGCTTTGGGCTCTGTGTTGAGCGTGGAGCCTACTTAAAAAAAAATAAAATAAAATAAATAATGCCTTCAATTCCTTCTTTACACAAACCTCTCTTGAGCCAAAAAATAAAAATTCCAAGAGTATGCTGATTAATGGTCCACATATCTTACTACTTGTTTTTAAATTTAAAACTAGAATTTGACTGGTTCTCTCAATTTTATCTAGTTATTAGATCGTAGAAGAACTGGGTCTAGAATCCAGATAATCTATATCCTAGGACAATGTACATAAAACCCTACAGTGCCTGACACTTCAAAGGCAGTGACTCCATTAGTGTTCCCCTAAAATTGTGCTCAATGTGAAATTAACCCACTGTTTTCTGTCATCAATTGGAAAATGCTTCATCACAGCCGGGACTTGGATTTTGAAATCTGGAGTAGATTCCTTCCCAAGCTCTTTTTATCAGGTGCAGAGTATTACACATTGTAGAATTTTCAGTAATAAGTCATAATAAGATAACAACGAATTCATAGTGATGAAATATATATTTTACAAATATTTAAATACATGTCTTTGATATAAATCAATTATACTCAGGTTAATTAAACAATACAATGTGTTGGATATACTTTTTTAATCTTTCAACTCATCTTGGAACAAATCCAGAAGAACAAAGAAAAGTGGTAATATGATATATTCTCTTATTTCTCCAGATGTTTGCTGCTTTTAGGATCTTAGAAATTGTTTATAGAGAGTGGGGGGAGGGGGGAGAAGGATAATCCAGTACCTATGCTTATTTTGATGGTATTAAAAGGATCTATAAGTTTTTTTCCCCCACTTTCATTGATGAACTACTGATATATACAATATGGATATTTCCCAAAAACATTCTGCTTTGCAAAATAAACAGATGAAAAATAATGCATATTATAGAATTTTATTTTCTAAAACAGACAAAACTAGTGAATAACAATATAGAACTGACCAGTGATTGCTTATGTTGGGGTGGGACGTGGAGATTGACCACGATGGTACACTCCGTGTGATGGAAATATTCTATGTAGCATCTCAGTTGTAGTTACATGACTATATAATTTTTAAAAGTCATCAAACTATACCCTTGAATGTGTGCATTTTAATGTAGTTAACTTACATACCTCAATAAATGATTATATAAAAAGCGATTCTAATTTTCGATATATTTTGGAGAGATAGCAGGTAGATGAGTGATAACTACAATATAATGCAGGATGCTAAGATAAAACTTCCTCCTAGGGAAGATATTTATTGAAATGAGCTGATGAAACTTCATAGAACTTGAGCAACGACAAGGATCTGAGAGCAACAATTATTACAGAAGGCAGGAATATGGTGTAGAGCTACAACACGACTGCTGGAGAGCTTGATTAAAGAGTCTCTAGAAATTTATGTTCCTCACCCACTTCTTCCCTCCTCAGATATTTACCAAAGAGCAGATGACATAACTATATGCATACCTCATTTTATTGTGTTTCACTTTATTGTGCTTCACAGATACTGCAGATTTTATAAATTGAAGGCTTGCTGGAGACCCTGCATCAAAGCAAGTCTATTGGTGCCATTTTCCAACAGCATTTGCTCAGTTCATGTCTTTGTGTCATTGGTAATTCTCAAAATATTTCAAACTTTTTCATTCGTTTTATATTTGTTATAGTGATCTTTGATCAGTGATCTTTGATGTTACTACTGTAATTGTTTTGAGGCGCCATGATCCACACCCATAACACAGCAACCTTAATTCATAAATGTTGTGTGTATGTTGTGTGTGTTCTGACTGCCCCACTGACCATCAATTCCCTTCCCCATTTCTCTCTGTCTCCTTAGCCTCTTTATTTCCTGAGGCACGTTAACAATATTGGAACTAGACCAATTAATAACCCTACGTGGTCTCTAAGTGTTCAAGTAAAAGGAAGAGTTGCACATCCCTCACCTTAACCCAAACCTAGAAGTGATTAAGCTTAGTGAGGAAGACATGTTGAAAGCCAAGATAGGCTGAAATTTCATATTGTTTGAAACAATTTCATGTATTATTAGGCATCTTATACCAAACAAGAAGCCAAGTTATGAATGCAAAGTGAAAGTTCTTGAAGGAAATTAAAAAATTCTACTCCAGTAAACACACAACTGATAAGAATGTTCATGAAACAGCCTTAGTGCTGATATGGACAAAGTTTGAGAGCTCTGGAGAGAAGACTGAACCAGACACAATACTCCCTTAAACCAAAGCCTAATCCAGGGCAAGGCCCCAGCTCTCTTCAATTTTATGAGGGCTGAGAGAGGTGAGGAAGCTATGCAAGAAAAGGGTGAAGCTGGCAGAGTTTGGTTCATGATTTTTAAGGGAAGAAGCCAGGTCCAGAACATAAAGCACAAGGTAGAAGCAGCAAGTGCTGATGTAGAAACTGCAGCAAGTTACCCAGGAGAGCTAGCTAACATCATTCATGAAGGTGGCTACGCTAAATAACAGATTTTCAATGTAGACAATCTATTAGAAGAAGGAGCCATCCCTGACTTTCATATCAAGAGAGAGAGGAAGTCAGTGCCTGGCTTCAGAGCTTCAAAAACAGGCTGACTCTCTTATTAGGGGCTAATGCATCTGGTGATTTTCAGTTGAAGCCAATGCTTATTTACCATTCAGAAAGTATTAGGGCCTTTAAGAATTATGCTGAATCTACTCTAGATTGGAACAACATCTCTAGATGCAGAAATCTACATCTCTAGATGTGCTCTAGAAATGGAAGAAAGCCTGAATGAAAGCACATCTCTTTACAACATGGTTTATTGAATATTTTAAGCCCACTGTTGAGACCTACTGTTAGATTCAGTTAAAAAAAAAAAAAGATTCCATTTAAATATTAATGCTCATTGATAATGTACCTGGTCATTCAAGGGCTCTGATGGATATGCACAATGAGATCAATGTAGTTTTCATGCCTCGTAACACAACATCCATTCTGTAGCCCATGGATCAAGGAGTCATTTCAATTTTCAAGTCTTATTTAAGAGACACATTTCTTAAGGCTAATGCTTCCATATACAATTATTCCTCTGATGGATTTAGGAAAAGTAAACTGAAAACCTTCTAGAAAGGATTCATCATTCTAGATGCTATTAAGAATTTGTGATTTATGGAAAGAAGTCCAAATATCAACATGAACAGGAATTTTGAAGAAGTTGATTGCAACCTGCATGGATGATTTTGAGGGGTTCAAGACCAGAAGAGGAAGTAACTGCAGATGTGGTGGAAACCCCTATTTGGAACTACCTGAGGTTCTTTTTGATACTTCAGATTCTACTAGTTTGTACCATATGGAAATGCTGTCTGCGAAAGTCAAATATTTTTGACTGCAACAATTGCACAAGGCTTCACCTATTATTTTCAGATTCTAAAATTTCAGATTTACCCTAAGTAATTGGAACCTATAGGGCCAATAATAACACATTTTCACCTTTTCATTAGACACAGAAACATTTTTCATTAATTTTGAAATTTCAAAAAGCTGGAATTCAATTTTATGTGTATATGGTGTTTAATTATGTTTACAACTTACTGCAGACATTTGGTATATTTTATTTTTGTTTGTAATTAGGTTATTTATTGACTCTTTTAACACTTAGGAAATTGAGATCATAATTTCTGATTGATGGAATTCTCAAAACTGCTTATTCATAGAGGAAATTTTATTTTTAGATTATGAAATTTTCTCAGAATATTTTATGATAATGATATATTTTACAGAAGTGTTAATACTGGTTCTCCATCTGTCTGAAATGTTTTAATATCTGTTCATTATAGGATCTACAAAAAGGGTGTTCTGAGGATGGACTTTTCTGAATAACCCAGAGCTTCCATTTTTTTCAGCTTATTATTCCAAATCCCTGTGATCATACGCATATACATGCAAAATAATCCAATGTGCTAGTGTCCTAAAATGCTTTCTTTTAGGATGAATTTCCTATATGACCATGGCCTATGGTAAAAACAAATATTTAGGTAGCATTCCAGGACAAAGCAAATATTCTCTTTAGGTTAAAGAGAAGAAAAGTAATTATTGAAAATTTTATTGAATAATTATTTCAATCCACTGCCATCTCTACTGCCAATTCCTAACCACCACTACAAAACGCCTACAGATATATTTGCTACTACGTTGATTTAAAGTTTTTTTAATAAAAAACTAACGATTTAATGTAATGATTTAAACAAGGTTGAAATGTATGATTCCAATAAGGAATGTTTTGCTAAAAGCTGTGCCATTTGTTTGTTTAAGTGTACTATTGATAGAATTGATAGAATTTCTAAAATATGCATCTAAATAAAAGTCCTAAAACAGGATTTAAGTCAATTTCCCCTTTAAAGCATCTTACCCTATCATGACAAGGTTTTGGTGTTTTTTGTGTTTTTTTTTTCCCCCTCTCCCTTTTTCCCCACAAAGAGTTGTGCTATAGAATTATTTATATTTGAGTCATTGTGTTTTGGAGGCAGTCTTGGGCTTGCATCCAAGATCTACAACTTACTAGGTCTAATGACCTCTGTGTATCTCTGCTTCCTCATTTATAAAGCAGTGATAGTATTACCTCTCTCAAAAAGTTCTTATGAGCCTGAAAAGAGGTTTTATATATAAATATTTAACATATATAATGTAGTGTACACATATACATATCTAAATATATCTATCCATCTGTATATTTATTTATCTATCCATCATCTATCTATCTATCTGGCACAAGCCATGTGATCAATAATAGAAGGTATTTTAACCTAATTTCCATCATTCTCTTAGTTATTTGAAGTATCAGAGTAGGAAAGAAATTCCTACTTGGTCTCTGATGCTATCCCTTGAGTAGAAGAAAAGCTGTCCTATGATAAAGTAAAATGTCAAAATGACAAACAAACCTGATGTTTTAAGATTTAACTTTATCCTATCAATGGCATTTCTGAAAACAAATTAAAGATTCCGTTCCTTCCCACAGAACCAATGACATGGGGATGCTCCAAATTGACTAAGTAATCCACGAATAAGTTGAGTATTATGTATTCTAAAATGAATCACTGACTCATGTTGTGTCCATTCCAAGGCACCATTTAAAGTGTAGGTTAACTCCCTTATACAGTTAGAAAATTAATCAAAGATTTTATATTACTGAGTTACTGTAGAACTAAGATATATACACTTTCATATATTAGGCTGTGCTAATTTTATAAGAGGCAACATAAAAATACTAACTCAAAATTGTCTGTATAGAAGAAAATATGCAAGCAGATATTGTCTTATAATATTAAGCAAAGGTAATGGAGGAATGTATTACCACAAAAGATTCTGATATCCGCCATCTTCCATCTGGTGGGATAAGGGTAGCTTAACAGTGGCACAGGGTAGGCCTTAGAGCAAGTAATACTGTATTTGAGTCAGAGTAACATTTTAATTATACATTTTAAAATAGTCACTCTGGCACCAGTGGGGAGGATGGATGAAAAAGGGTCAAAATTTTACTAGTGATCTATTTAAAGACTAGCAAATAATGAATCACTTTATTTGAAGTTTATAATACATTATTTCAATGTGAATTCCAACTACACTATTTTTTCTACCAGCCACCCCTTGGCCTCCAGAACTACTGACCCATGCTTCAACATGGCGCCCCAAAGCTTGCATACTGTCCATGTCCTCAGATACTTTGCTAGGAAAGTAAGGAGGAGAATATGAGAAAGGAAGGAATGGAAGGGGACAGAAGAAAAAGGAAGGATAGAGAGGGGCGCTGGGTGGCTCAGTTGGTTAAACATTTGAACTCTTGATTTTGGCTCAGGTCACAATCTCAGGGTCTGAGATCAACCCTTGCATGGGGCTCATCTCTTGGCATGGAGCCTGCTTAAGATTCTCTCTCTCTCCCTCTCCCTCTGCCCCTCCCCCACCCCATCCCAGCTCCTGCATATTCTCTCTCTCTCAAAAAAAAAAAAAAAGGAAGGAGAGAGAGATGGAAAAAAAAGGAAATGACAAAGAGGGAAAGAAAATGGAGGGAAAAGCAAGGGAAGGGAAAGTAACGTGGGGGGAGAAGTAAAGATATAAGGGGGCCAGCTCAATAACTTTTGGAAAACTTAAGGTATTTCAGAACCTTGGCACTCTGCCCCCAAGATTTTGAAATAAGAGCAATCATTTCAGTGAAGAAACAACCCTTTCTGCAGTTGCTAAAAATCACAAACTGACTTAGGCATTGAGAATACATCTGATTGACACTGAGAATAGGAATAATTTAAAGAAATATTTTGAAAATAAGTAAGGATTTTAGACTTTGAACTCATAATGGCAAAAAATAAGATCTTAATTCTTTGAACATTGGTGTCTTGCAGTTAAACTAAGGGGCATTTATTTTTAGTTTTAATTTCTTCTTGAAAAGTTGGTATTAGGAGCACATTTTCAAAAATCTTTCTCTTCTCACCCTTTTATTATTGGAGTACCGTTAACCCTTTGTTTGTATGTCTTACAACCTTATTGCAGAATGTCTCATATGTTATTATGGATAATGTGGCTGTACATAATTTGGCATAAAAAACAGAAATGGGCTCACATTTATATTGCCGAAAGTACACGTGGTTTGTATTTGAGTTAATGAATATACTGTTCTGACTCACATTTGAGTTTTATAGGGCAGCATATAAATTCCTATTACTAGCTTCAGAAGGATGCCTATAAGAGGAGTGAGGAATATTGAAGTGTATGAATGTGCAAGGTGGGCTGCTTCCCTAGACTGCTGGCCTTAACCCCAAAAAGGTAGAGTCACATCCTTGGTCGTGAAGGTTATGCCCAATGAGTTAAGACCAAAATTTAAGCAAAATTGTTAGGTAGCACTCCTTCTCAATGGTTGCTAATTCCTTTCTGTCAATGGAGCTTCATGGGAGGGTGGAGTGCCAGGCCTATTTGAGAAATATAGGAAGATAGCATGCTCCACTCAACTCCCATCATTTTTCTTTTTCTGAGGAATCAGTGTGTCCAGTGACAGCATACATCATGTGCTTGTTTGTCGCAGGGCTAATGTAGAATATGTACAGAATTTGTTATAGTCTGGGGTGCTGCTAGCTGACTTATTTGGCTTTCTCACCAAATGATATCCTAAATCAACGCTATTAATAATGAAGCCGATGTTTTGGTCTTCATCGAATTAAAAAAAAGAAGAAAATAGCATTAATGGTTAAATGGCAATTGAATCGAAAAATAAAAAGCAACAAAAATACCCAAAACCATGCATACATTTCAGAATGAGTGGTATGTCTCAAATGATTCATATATTTAATAATTAAAAGCAAATTTAATTACTAATCAATAAAGGAAGATATAATTAAACTTCAATAATACCTCTATTTGAACAATAACTCAAATTTAATGTATCAATAATTGTGGGATAAGCATACCTTACAGATGGAGAGTCCAGTGATAACTCCAAGTGATTAGAGTTGCTTAAAAAAGGAGCTAAAATTTAATGAATTAAACAACCAGCTCATGCTGGAAAAGAACAAGAAAATATGAAGAAAGTAGTAGTTAGAAGATAACCTGAGAATGGAAGTCAGTTAAAAAAGGTGTATTTTCTAATATAGAGGATCAATAAAGCAAAACATTTTGTTTGGAAAGACTAATAAAATAGGTAACCTTTAAAGACATTTCTCTAGGCTGGGGCCTACAGAGTATTTTTTTTTTTAAAGTTCCTTAGATAATACTAATTTGCAAGCAGTTTTTAAGCCCACTGCCTAAAAAGAAAACATTTCTGAATTCTATATAAAAATTAAACATCTATGTTTATCAAAGCATACCATAAAAATTAAAAGCTAAGTTATAAATTGGGAGAACATAATTGCACCACAATAATATCCAGATGATATAACAAAAGTGATAAAAGTCAATAAAAGCTATAGATTAAGCAATACCAAAATGGATGTGATACATAAATAGGCCTTTCACAAAAGAGGTAATACAAATTATCAATAATAATTTGAAAAGATGTTCAATATCATTATGTGTCCAAAGTGCAAATTGCTGTCCTAATGCAGTATAATTTATATCCACCATATATTGTTAAATAAAATATTAAAAATTGGGCCATAATAAATATTGACAAGGATATGGTATAAGAACAATATTTAAAAAGCTCATAGGAGTACAAACTGGTAAATCCACTTAGGAGATTTATTGGCAATAAAGAAGTCTGAAGACACCCTTATCTCATTACCCTACAAAATATATTTTCAAAATGTATTTGATGTATATGTATTTCATTTGATATATATTCTTTTCGGATAAAAAATTAAAATACAAAACTAAAATTTACTCTGAGAAAAGATACTTTGCCTACTCTTCTCTCATTTCTTCCTCTTTCACTTTACTAAGGCTTTATCAGAATACAATAATGACATCTTTCAAAATGTCTCAGGGTATATTTTCAATCAGGAAGCAAGAGAGATTTTTAAATTTCATCAAACATAGATACTGTGTCACTGATGAATGATTACACAAAATGAATGATTGCTGACCATTCTTCATGGCTAGCAGTTCTAGAAATGAAAATTTAAACTGATTTATCACAGAAATACTTTTGTAGTGATTGATGCTTCTAATTCAATTCTTCCATCTGCCCAAAAGTTTACCTATAAGAAATATAATAAAGTTATTCATTCTTATTTAAAAATTTCTCTTCTAATTTCAACAATAATAGATTTTCCTTAAAATTTTTGATGCATGTTATTGTATGTTCGTAACTCTTTAAATAAATCAATATAGTGAAAACAAATCAGACCACAATAAAGGTTCTGAGAATTAAATGTCAGAATGAATGGTGTTAAAAATAATTTTACATATATAACATTCTCATTAAGTCCTTAAAACCACTGGAGACCTCCTTGATTTAGTAGATGAATGTATCTCCGACTTTTTATAGAAAACAGTCTATCAGGCATACAATTATTTTTATTCATGTCATATATTTAGCTACATCAAGCCACCCATCTTAAAAATCAGTTTCAAAGCTCATGTTTCACTCTATCACTCTAGATATCTCCTTTGATCAAGATATCCAGAAGCATATACCTAACATGCTTTGGATATTTTTCACTTACTTCTTGGTTTGTGGCAATTATACTTCTGTTTGCTTTGTCTACCGAAACTCTTGCCGGTGTTATTACCAATGACAATCTCATTGACACACACAGTGGACTCTTTTAAGTCCTTAATTAAACTCCCTGGAGTATTTGAAGGCTTTTCAACTATTTTTCCTTGACATAACTCTTCTACTTTGACTTCCTAGAAAGGTGAACCTTTGTTATTTGATTTTATTCCTATTCCTTGTTTCCCAAAATGCTTCTTTTCCCCGTGACAGTCAATTAAATATTGCTGTTCTTAAAATTATGAACTCTTTTGCTCTTGATTCACTATAACACTGAGTGTGATATCGGATGAAGATTTTTCATAGATACTCTTTAACAGATTGAGAAATGCTTTGCATTCAACATAGTTCTCTGAGAACCTACCAAATACTACTTTAAATTTCCTAGAATATTTTTTAAAAATCCCAAATAAATTTAAATGACATCCACCCACCACATTTTATGCATTTTATGATTTTTTTCTTTCATTTATAATCACCCATGATGAGAAAAACAGAACAAATATTGTTTAGGAAATATATTTACGTCATATTTTATCTAATAAAATATACATTATATCAGTGATTTGCCCTTCTGCTATGTAATATTTATCTTAATTTCTCCTCTGTTGCATCTATGGGTATTTTTGTAATATTCTTCCACACTCAACACTTAGTCAAATAGACAAAAATTCCCAAGACCGTTCCTGTGGGTGATAAAACTCAATTGCCAGGAGAACAAATGCAATCACAGGATTTAATTCAAATAATTGAAATTCTGTGGCTTCAAGCCACTAGTCCAATCATGAGTGACATCATTGCCAAGTAAGTAGGGCAGCATAAGAAACAAAATGAGGCAGTCTTAGTGGGAAACAATATCAACCACTGACATTAAGAAAAGTGTAAGTGCATACCCTAAATATTTATGATAGTAGTTCATTTTAAATATACACTTTTCTTTTAAAAAAGCATCTGCTGAATACTTGAATACTCTTTCAAGTAATTAGAAATTCAAAATATACTTTTAAATTCTTTATCTTTACTGCTATTACTAAAAGAAGACCCCTTAGGCTAATGAGAATTATGAAACTCCCAGATGCTGTTCCTATCTTATAATATTATTTGATAAATGCAGCATAGTCAATAAATCCCCTTAGTAAATATGCCGATTTTTGTCCACGTGGAGGGAAAAATAAATTTTGCACCCCGTAACTTAATCTTTGGCTACTGGCCAACATTTAGATCCTACACCTTCACATCCTTCCCAATTCCACTTTGCCCCAACTCATGATATCACTAAGGAGAAGAACTGACAGGGGTTATGATCAGAGATAAGGACATTATTAACTGAAGGTGATAGCTTCTGGTGTGCAGAAGAAAGAGGTTCCAACTATTGAGTCTATATGATACACTAGGATGGGTTTATTCAATAACGTTGTAGTTACGAAATTGCCTGGCAACTACCACCCCAGTCCTTGCCCTGGGATGGCTTGGCCTCAGTGCTGTAGAACAGATTTTCTCTCACATTTAGAGAGAGATTATGTTCTTTGGGAATTCTTGGAGTGCCCTTCCCTTGCTCCTATTTTAGCACTGGAGTATTAAAATATGAAGTCAAAATATTAGACTGTGTCCTTGGAAAGGAGGAATTAAAGCTGATTAGGCTCTGCTGCGTGCATAGAAGAAATCTTTAAACTCTGTATCATTCATGTAAGGTCGAACATCCACCCAAAAGTTTAGAAGTAAAAGAATACTAAAATGCTTGCTTGTGGTGTATGTCTTTGGGCACCTATCTCAGGAATGTATGGGAAAAAAATATAGGACAGAAGGCAAACGAGCAAAGGGAAAAAAAGAGAGAGAGAGAGAGAGATATCAACAGATGGACTCTTAACTCTAGAGAACAAACTGATGGTTACCAGAGGGGAGGTGGGTGGAGGGATGGGTCAAATAGGTGATGGGGATTAAGGAGTGCACTTGTTGTGATGAGCATGGGGTGTTGCATGGAAGTGTTGAATCACTATATTGTAAACCTGAAACTAATATGACACTGTATGCTAACTAACTGGAATTACAGTAAAAACTTTTTACTTTTTCATTTATTTTTTAATTTTTTAAATTTACTTTTTAAGATCTTATTTATGATTTGTCAGAGAGAGAGAGCACAAGCAGTGGGAGCTACAGTACACAGAGGGAGAAGCAGGCTCCCTGCTGAGCAAAGAGCCTGATGCTGGACTTGATACCAGGACGTTGGGATCATGACCTGAGCTGAAGGTAGACACTTAACCAACTGAGCCATCCAGGTGTTCCCAAAATAAAACTTTTTTTAAAAAAGCATTTAGGAATAGCTGTATGCTTAAGTCATTGAAATTATGTTGTGAATAAATTTTCTTTCAGGTAAAAAAAAAAAAAGATTTCTGAATACTGGGTCTTGGTATATTTTCTACATCTCTTTCAAATACCAAGGTGTCATATAATCTACATGTTAAACACATATTGTTTCAGTTCCTAGTTTACCTGTCACAAATCCGCCACATAAAATATATTTTTTGAATGTAGATTTTTTTTCCTGAATGTAGATATTAACAAAGCTATTTTCTTGTGGTATTAGAAAGGTAAGGTTGAAAGATAAATTTGAAAGACAAATTTAAATATATTCATTATGTATGTAATGTTAGAAGAGTCCCCATTAATAATACTGCTAATAGTACAATAGTCAATAAAGTGTTCTTGAATTCATCTTCTTACTTAATTGTATTTATATCCCCACATAATGAGGTTATATGGATAAATTCAGAGATGAAACTTCAACCCAGTCTTTCTATTCAAAACATTTCTCTGGGCTCACAGCCATACCACAACCTAATAGCCAACTGACAATAATTTTTTTTAGATATAGAAATATATCCTCAGATATTCAGGCACAAAAGTCCAACCTAGATAGGATTCAAAAGCTGTGACAAAATGAAGAGAGAGAGAAGGTCAGGTACATGTATTAGTAGTGTAGCTACAGTATGCGTGTGTGTGTGTGTGTGTGTGTGTATGAGAGAGAGAGAGAGATCAAGGGCAGATGAATGTCAACCTAAGGAGAAAAACAAAAAAACAAAGACAAACTAATAGATACACTTTAAAAGAATTCTTTAGTTTTGAGTCATTTTCTCTTATTTTTTCTTCATTCACTTGAGTCATTGTCTATCCCATATCTATTAAGGACTAGAAAATCAGAAAAATCATACCAATTCCAAGTAAAGATGAAAGAGTAACATCATATCAGTTCTCAGATTTGGGTAATAAGAATTTTGCAATAGATTGAAATAAGTGTTTCCAGTTTTTGTGTTTTTTTTTCATATTTTATTTATTTATTTGACAGAGAGAGAAGGAGAGCACAAGTAGGGGATGCAGCAGAGGGAGAGGGAGAAGCAGGCTCCCCGCTGAGCAGGGAGCCCGATGCGGGGCTCAATCCCAGGACCCTGAGATCATGACCTGAGCTGAAGGCAGATACTTAACGGACTAAGCCACCCAGGTGCCCCTGTTTCCAGTTTGATGGTACTTAATCAAACCTCTATAGATATTAATATACATAAATTTTCATTTCATCTGGACAATATTTAGGATCGGGATTAGCATGGTAAATTTATTATTACATTTTTAAAACTGGCAAACTGTTTGTGCTTGTACCATTTGGCATGTCTACCAGCAATGCAAGAGGGGTCAGTTTCTCTGTATCCTCACCAGCATGTGGTTGTCTACTACTACTACTACTACTACTACTACTACTACTACTATTGTTATTTTATTTGTTTTTGAAACATTGTAATAAATGTGTAGTGGTATTTCATTGCGGTTTCAATTTGCATATCCCCAATGACTAATGACATTATTTCTTTATATATGCTTATTTGCCAACAATATAATTCCTTTGGTGATGTGTCTAATCATTTTTTGTCAACTGAAAAAATTCAGTTTACAGGGGCACCCGGGTGGCTCAGTCGGTTAAGTGTCCAACTCGATCTTGGCTCAGGTCATGATCTCAGGGTTGTGAGATCTAGTCCCCAGTCACTGTGTCAAGCTCCACACTTGGGCGGGGGGGCATGGTTCTTTCCCTCTCTTTCTCCCCCTTCACCACACTCACGGGCACACACTCTCTTTCTCTCTAAAATAAATAAATCTCTTAAAAAATTTGGTTTACAATACCTAAGATATGGAAGCAGCCCAAGTATCCATCGATTAATGAATGGATAAAGAAGATGTGTGTATACACACACACAAACACGAATATTATTCAGCCATAAAAAAGAATGAAATGTTGCCATTTGCAACAACATGGATGGAACTAGAGAGTATAATGTTAAGGGAAATAAATCAGTCAGAGAAAGACAAATACCATATAATTTCACTTATATGTGGAGTTTAAGAAACAAAACAAATGAGCAAAGGGGCAAAAGAGAGCAAGAGACAAATCAGGAGACAGACTCTTAATTATAGAGAACAAACTAATGGTTACCAGAGGGGAGGTGTAGGGAGGATGGGTGAAGTAGGTGATGGGGATTAGGGAGTGCATTTGTTTTGATGACCCCGGGTGATGTATGGAAGTATTGAATCACTATATTGTACACCTGAAACTAATATAACACCATATGTTTACTAATTAGAATTAAAAAAAGAAAAAAAATTTAAATGGTTGTTTCCTTTCTCTGTATTGAATATTTTAGGGTTTTTTATTCATCTGGAAGACAAACATTGTATCAGATATATATTTTGCAAATATGTCTCCCAACATATGGCATGTCTTCAACTTCTTAAGAATGTTGCTTGAAGACCAAATGATTTTAATTTATTAAATTTTTATAGAGTATATATTTGACATCATCTGAGACATATTTGCCCATAGCAAGGTCACATAGTATTTCTCCTATATTTTCTACTTCTCCTTCTCCTCCTGCACCTGCTTCTGATCGTTTTCCTCTTTCTCCTTCTTTTTCTACTTTTCTCTCCCTCTCCCTCTGTCTCTTTTTCTCCCTCTTCTCCTCCATTTCCCCTCCTCCTCCTTTAGTTTTAAATTTATATTTAGATCTATGATTTATTTTGAATAAATTTTTGTATATAACACTAAACAAAATAAATAAAAATAAAGTCAAACTTTAATTTTTATGTGGATGTCTGAATGTCCCAGCACTGTTCATTGAAAAGACTATCTGGTTTTCATCGAGTTGTCTATGCACCTTTGTTGAAAATCAATTGGCCAAATATATGTAGTTCTATCCCTAGACTCTATTCTGTTCAGTTGTTCTATGTCTATCCTTTTGCTGATACCACACTGTGATTACTTCAGGTTTATAGTAAGTCTTAAATAAAGGAATGTGTCTCTCTACTTTTGTTCTCTTCTGAAAAATTTGCTTTTCAATATAAATTTGAGAATCAGATTGTTAATTTCTAAATATTCTTGTTGGGAATTGTGTTGAATGTTGATTGGGAAGAATTGATTTATTAGCAGTATTTACTATTTCAGTGAATGAAAATAATATGTCTCTCAGTTTATATCCTTTCATTTCTTTTATTCATGTTTTGTAGTTTTGGCCACATAGGTCTTGCTTATTGTATTTAATATTTTAACCCTATTTTAACTGGTACTTTAAATTTTTCAATCTAAAAAATTCAATTTATATAAATGCAGTATAAATATACAAAACAAATTCCCATTAAATTTTATATATTTACTTTTTATCCTACAACCTTGCTAAATTCATTTATTAGCTCTAACAATATTTTAGTAATTTCTGAGATTTTTTTTTACAAAGACAATCAAATAATATGCAAATGGAGACAATTTTATTTCTTCCTTCAAATCCATATGACTTGTTGATTTTTCTTAACCCATTGCACTGCTGGGATCTTTAGTACAATATCGAATAGTACAATCTTTGCTCCCTATGTGGAGAGATTTCACTCCTTCTCTATCATATATGTTAAACATAAGCTTATTGTAAGTGCCCTTTATTACACTGAGGAAATTCAACTTTATTTTCAGTTTGCTGAGAGCTTGTGTATGTGTGTGCACGTGATTGTAAGAATGTAAAAATTTGCCAAATGCACTTTTTGCATCTGTGGAGATGTTAACATCATTATTCTTTTTTAGTGTTGATATGGTGAACTATATTAATTGGTTTTCAAATGTTAAACCAACCTTGCAATCTCAGTATAATCTTAGGTTGTGATATTTTACCCTTTTAACAAATTGTTGGAGTTATAAATATTTTATTGAGATTTTTACATTTATATTAATTAAAAATATCAGTCTGTAATTTTCTTGAAATATCTTTTTTTCAGTTTTGTATTAGGGAAATGCTGGTATCATAAAAAAATGTTATCCCTTTTTTTTATAGAAGAGTTTTCCTAGAATTGGTATTATTTCTAAAGTGTTTGGGGGATGAACATCTGGGCATAATTTTCTTATTTGGAAGACATTTAAATACAAATTCATTTTTAAAATAGATATAGGAATATTCAGATTATCTAATTTTTAAAATAATCATTAATAGAGTGTGTCTTCCAAAAATTGTGTCCGTTTCACATAAGTCTTAAATTTATGACATTAAGTCATTTTTAATATTCTATTATTATCCCTATAATGTCTGCAGGATTTGCGGTGATGTTCCCAGTTTCATTTTTGATGTTGATAATATATATCTTCTTTTTTTTCCCTTGGTCATTCTATTACTGTTTTATCAATTTAAAAAATTAATTCTATTACTGTTTTATCAATTTAAAAAATTAAGTCACTGTTTCATTGACTTTCAAAAAATTTTCTCTGACTTTAATTGCCTTGGTTTCTGCTCTTCATCTTTATTTCCTTTCAGTTTTGTTGAGTTTAATTTATTCCTTTCTTCATAGCTTCTTAATGTGTAAGTCTATATCATTTATTTGAGACCTTTCTTCTTTTCCTGTGTAACACTGGATGCTCACACATTACATTTTAAATCTCTATTATTTTTTTAAAATACTGGATTATATGAAGACATATAATCAGAATTCAAAAATAAGACAATATCATGTTATAACAAGTAGTTTTTCACCAAATCAAGCTATCAATTCAGTAATACATACAACTTCACAATCTATGGTAGAACTTTGTGGTAAGCTTATAAGAAACTTGAATGGAACTAAATAGCTAACTTTTTTGTTTTGTTTTGTTTTGTTTTGTTTTGTTTTGTTTTGTTTTAAATAAAGGAGCAAAGCTGGAAAACTTAATGCCCGGTAAAAAGGCACATGCTACAAAGTTTTAGGAATAAATATGATGCACTATTAAAGTAGAAACATCCAAGGAGCATTGAGGATCCAGAATACACTTGTGTATGTATGGGATTCTGATTTACAACAGAGATATGTTTCTAGATTATTTTTTTTTTAAAGATTTTATTTATTTATTTGACAGAGATAGAGACAGCCAGCGAGAGAGGGAACACAAGTAGGGGGAGTGGGAGAGGAAGAAGCAGGCTCATAGCAGAAGAGCCTGATGTGGGGCTCGATCCCATAACGCCGGGATCACGCCCTGAGCCGAAGGCAGGCGCTTAACCGCTGTGCCACCCAGGCGCCCCATGTTTCTAGATTATTGAACAGAGAAAGAGATATTATAGTAAACTTGGGAAAAGTGGCTCACTATTTTGTGAAAATATATCTGTAACATTTATTTATACTAAATAAAACCATAAAAAGGAAGAATTTCTAGTTGTTCAAAAATGCAACTGTGAGCTTTGCTTCTGTTTCCTTTGGTATGGAATTATTGGAATTATTTTTCCGCTGGATAGCCAGGCGAAGTGCACTTTTGGTTTTCTGCTCAAATACCTATTTTTTTAAAAGATTTTATTTATTTATTTGAAAGAGAGAGAGAGTACAAGCAAGGAGAACAGCAGGCAGAGGGAGAGGGAGAAGCAGGCCCCCCCCTTCTAGGCAAGGAGCCCAACATGGGGCTCCAACCCAGGACCCTGGGATCATGACTTGAGCCAAAGGCAGATGCTTACCTGACTGAGCCACCCAGGTGCCCCCAAATATCACTTTCTTTGATCTCCCTTTATAAAGTACCACTCTCTACTATAGCTCTTTCTGTATCTATCTACTGCTAATATTTTGTTTTCATAACTCTTACAAACACCTCACATATTTTAAGTTTATGTGTTTGATGATTGTCCATATCCCCACAAATATGTAAGCTCCATTGAAAACAGGGATTATTTATTTATTTGTTCATCTATCTAACTCTATTATTTTTTTTTAAGATTATTTATTTATTTGACAGAGATAGAGACAGCCAGTGAGAGAGGGAACACAAGCAGGGGGAGTGGGAGAGGAAGAAGCAGGCTCCTAGCAGAGGAGTCTGATGTGGGGCTCGATTCCATAACGCCAGGATCACGCCCTGAGCCGAAGGCAGGCGCTTAACCGCTGTGCCACCCAGGCGCCCCCTAACTCTATTATTTACTTAAATACCTAAAATTGAGCCCAGTCATGATAGCACTCAAAACATTATTTGTAGGGTTAATTAATAAATAGTGATGTGCCAACTAGTGAAACCATGGGGGAAAAGATGAATTCTTTAACATGAAAAAATTGTTATAATATTATAACATAATAACTGGTAATGGTCTGGGAAATAGAAATTGCAATATCTAGAATAATTATACATTAATATAATATACATTTAATCCTGAAACAAATTTTAAAAAGAGAGGACATATATTTAAAAAATGTGTAAAAGATATGAGTGGCCAATATATGGAAGATAAGTATAAGAAAAATTATTTAATAATGTTCTTAAAGTTATAAACAATATACACACAAATAGAATTTCAGTTCCATAAGATTAGAATAAAGCTTGGTAAGTCTAAATATCTGCAATGAGGTGGATATTTGAGAATACTTGTTCCTTTCCTCATGTGAGTAGAATCACTTGCAGATAAATTTGGAAATATCTATTGACATTATTATGAATTCTATACATTCTAGCTGTGTTAAGTTGCATTTATATCTTGAAGAAACTTAAGAAACTTATCTCCTATTGAAATGTTTAGCACAGTATTGAAAGAGTTAACAAGAATTTGAGGACAACAAAACACATTTATCAACAGGAGTAAGGATAAAAATAGTGTGCTTAGATACATAAAATAGAATATCCTTGCAGCAGTCAAAAACAATTAACTAGATGTGCATAGAAAAATAAAGAGCAAAATTTAGTGTTAAATAAAAGCAAACTATGATTCATAATATAATACTGGCTATGAAATTAAAAATGTAATTCAATATTACATCTTTAGAAGATATTTAAATATCTAAGGCCATATCTTAAATAGACCAAAATAGGTTATATGTGGATGGGGATGGAATTGGGTCTATGGATCAAAGAAACCAAATAAATTTTTTAGGTGAATAAATGAAGGTCTTTGTCTACACAAATGATAGCCAATAACCTGAGATGTTAAATTTTACAATTTTACAATTTTTAAAGAGAGTTCATATATCCAAGGCAAAGAGAGATAAGCTCACATTGATAACATACCTCAGAGTGATTTAGGTGAGAGCTTGTCATGTGTTGAGTGCTTGATCATTGTGAGAAAAAGATCACTACATTGAAGATGAACATATCAGTCTATGTTAGATTTATGACACAAGCCATCAAACTACTTTCAAGCTATTTCGATCATCACCGAGCAAAATTCTAATTATAATTGGATAAGCAGTTAGATTGAATATAAGGACAGGAAATGCTAATAAGAGCACAAGTGTCTTATGTGCTTATTATCCTTCTTTTCAAATGAGAAATATGACATTCATATTTTAAATACATCTGTCTCTATTAAATATACCCACCATTAAAGGCCTTGAGAAGCTTATTTTTCTCTGGGTGAAATAACCACTGATCATCCAGGCTTGCAATGATAAAGAACAGACACTGGAGTTCTGGCCATCCTTTGGGCAAAGTTGCCTTTTCCCAGGTGATATGTCCCCTTTGATTTCAATATTTCTATTCCATCTAGCATACCATTCTCCCCTCTGGTTTGTGAGGGTGAGGTGGGGGTAATATAGTCATTACCAGAAACAACATTAACTAACACTCTAGTAGCCACTTTACATCTGATTGGGGCTGGGGAGAGAGGGATGTTAAAATGAGAAAAAAAGGAGATGAGAGAAGAACAAATATGTTCCTATATAACGTAATTATTTTTTTGCACAAATCTTGCCCAATTATTTATCTTCATATAAGAAGGGCTACACTCCACATATCCTCATTTAGCATGAAAATTTCAATTTATTTATATTATTTCAGTATTACAAAAATATAAAATCACAGATTGTTAGGAGAAATACAAAAATTGATCTATTATAGGATTTAAAAACTGGTGGCTTTAGTCCAATTTTGCAATGTATAAATGTTTTATATTGCCTCTTTAAAAACATTTGGACTAATATTTAAAATTAGATATTTAAAATTTTTAAAAAGTTGCTAGACACATTGAAAAAAATGGAAAAGTTGCTGTACTGGCCCAAATTCCTGCATGGACATAATTGTAGAAGATTATTTTTAGAAGGGATATTCACTCTTCAGTTTGCTGAAATAGTTACCTGATACATTTAATTAACTTAAATTACCTGTTGTGTCCCTGTGGGTATTTGAATCTGTGGCTTGTATTCAGACCATTCTTTTAATTTCACAGGTGAGAAAGTAGAGTTTAATTGTGATTAGAGACAGGTGAGTTCACAGAAGACGGTGGAGATGGAGGCTGGCTGGAAAGAAGTCTTCTGCATTGATTTATTTTTGCACCTGCCATGGTGATAGCCCCATTATGACAAATCGAAAAATATAAGCAATATCTTTTAATTATTCTAACACATAAACTATATTTTAAAAATGGAAATTTAAATCTTCCCAATATTGTCATTCATCTCTTTTTTTTTTAATCATAAATTGCCTTGTCCTGGGCACAAGTGCCAATTTCACTCAAATAATTTAATGAATAGAATGGCATTCTGGATTTCTAAAATTCACAAAGATTTCTTATATTAATATGATGAGAAGTAAATTATTCTAGTGTTTAATGATCAATGAAATTAAGTTTTTTAAAGGCATACTTCATGTCCAGGAATATATCAAGGAGCTCTAGAACACAGGTTTTGTATTTTGTTTGGTTTTGCAGAGAAGGATTATGCTGCTCCTTTTTTTTGACATTCATCTTATTTTTTTAAAGTTTTGGTAATTATTCCTACTTGAGCCTTAGCATCCAGGAAAAGGTAAAAAGCAGTCTTCCCAAAATACAGCAATTCACTTACTTTTAATAAAGCAGCCATCCTATCTAAACCTGTGCTCTGTCCTAATTTAACGGCTAGGCAAACCTAGGTTACAGACAATTAAGTACCTTACCCAAGTTCACAGAGCAACTCAGAGTGCATGAAGCAAACAAACACACACTAAAACCTTTCTCATAAAGCTCCCAGCCATGGCTCCCAGCCTTCTTAAGGATTTTATTCTTTTTTCTTCCTCTGGAGTTTCTCACCACCCAATTGAAGTACATTTCCCATAAACTTTTCTTTTGATTGGTTTGCAGATAAGTTAATTTCTCTATCAGCTCTTATTTATTAATAAATGATATGAGATGATAGTTAACTCTATAATGATGTCATTTAACATTAAAATATGTTTGAGATGAGTTTTGCATTAAAAATGGTGTAAAAAGTAACATTCTATTGTATTGCATTATGACCAGTCAGGTTTGGTGAATTGGTCCTTCTTGCTAATGTTTGTGTTAAATTAAAAACACTAAGTTGAGATAATCAGGCATGAATCCTGCATGAGGCATTAACAGTAAAAGGCAGGAAACAAAGCTGATATCCATTGCACTATAACCATTCAAAGGGGGAAAAAAAGGCTGCAAGCAATGTATGATAATTTCAGTTCCTCTGGAAAGAAAAATGTATCGGCTCTATTCTAACTGTATTAATGCAGTATAGTATGATTAGGAAAAAATAGAAAGGTAAGTAATTACATTAAGGTGAACTGAAAACCAATGTTCTTATAGAATCATTATTTTCAAATAATGAAAGGTGCCTAACCATGAAGCTCTGCTTCTTCAACTTTTTAAAAATAGAAGATGAAAAAAAAAAAAAGAGTAAAGATAAACCCATAGCAGCTTAATCCCATGGTACTCTCCTAATAGATACAAATCTACTAATAATGCATTTGCCCTTGGGAGCTTTGAAAAAGTTTATAGTACTTGCTCACGCCAAGAGAGTCATTTCATTCATCTGTTACCGTTTTGGTTGTTTTCCTGTCTACTGACTTTTAATAATTGAGATTGTATATTGTGCCCACTCCTTCCTCTGCAAACATTGACCCTTGACTTCTGTGGCACTAGCCATCTGGAACTGTCTGCCGTCTTCTCTTCACATCACTGGAAACCTAATTCACTGCTTGCTAAAGTACAAAACTCCCATTTAGCTCAGTAGGAGTTTAAAGAAAGATGAGTGGTAGATTGAACAACTCATGATCTCTTGCCCAGTTTTGAAACACAGCCAAAATATTACCACTCTTGTGAAAAGACTCTGTTTGTCATGTTAAGAATGAGCACACTGTCAAAGGAAATATCAAATCAATAATATCATATATTCATATCCTATATCACTTTCATATCAGCCAATTAGAAACATACTCATCTAGATTGCATTTCTCTGATAAGCAAGAATTTTATATTTAAGCCTTATAATTCTTATAATATAGTCTTATATTTAATTATATAATTAATAATTAATATGTAACTATATATAGTTAATAATTATATATAATTATATTTAAGAATTATATATTTAAGAGTTGCAATGTCTCCATCCTATGACCAAGACAGTAGCTCCAAAAAACCACTACATCACCAAGGGAAGTACTAGAAATTGTGTGGGTCAGGTGGGTAGTCCCTTGTGATCTACTAATCACCACTATGTTTTTAAAATTATTTTGGATTCGAGGAAGGGAGATATTCTCATGTAACAAGGCATTTTGAAACTATTTAGAAATATATTTTGACAATACAGTTAGGTTTTTCAGTAACCCACAGTAAGCAATAAAATCAGGCCTCAAAGGAAGAAATAATCTTCAGTGTATCTAGGGCTTTCAGGGCTCTACCCTGAAAGAGCTCTACCACATCAGTCTCTTTACCCTAGCACACAAATATGTTATTAATTGTAAATTATGAAATAAACTAATTAATTGTGGTTTCACACTTCTTTCTTGTTCTCCCTCCTCCCCCTATCCTCTTTTCCTCTCCCTCCTCCCCCTATCCTCTTTTCCTCTCCCTCTCTCTCTCTCTCTCTCTCTCTCTCCCCTCCCTGCATCCCATGCTCTAGACCCAACTCTAGAATGTGAGAAGTCAGGGCAAGTATTTTTTTTTCCCCCAAAATGCCTTTCTATATCCATGGGCTTATGTGGGGCATAGTGATTAATCAGTGAAAATTTAGAATAATTGGTGGGGGAGATATTCTTATGTATTCAATTATTGCCCAATCGATGAAGGTGAAGATTCTTCAGAGCATTGAGGTATCATTTTTTCTGGATGTTTACTGGAGAATAAAAATTACCACAGGTTCCTGGCTAACTTCATACAGCCCTCCATAATGAAAAAGAAACAATACAATTATTATTAACAATGCCATGGCTCTTTGGTACTTGTTTGCATTGAAACTATATAGACCTTGTCTCTGTTCCCTGAAGAGTATCATTTTATGCTGGTTATCTAATTACTTGTATTCTTCACCATTCACTGTGCCATCTATGAATTCTGCCTTCCACTGACTCTCTCACGGGTTGTTACTGCTCTTTGTTGACGATGAGCACAAATTCAAATCTTACCCAGAGTATGCAGGAAAATGTAGATGATTATTTTCTGTTTATGTGTATCTACTATTTGGAATTTTTTTTTAATCACAAATGTAGAATAGCACATCTTCTAACCATTTCTTCTCTTTTAATCCTTAGACTGTAATCACTGCATTACATAGAGACAATATAATCTCTCAATATTGGTAGAATCATAATTCTGCTACCACTTGGGAAAATAGGTAGAGAGGTTGTGGGCAAATGAAAAAAGAACAGTCCTGTTCACTCAACATGTCCACCTATTCAGCATAAATGGAGATCCTGTCGGGATAGTTCACCATCACTGCATGAATCAAAGGCAAACATCAAGCAAACATCAATCAAAGGGTCCATTGGCTTTGGAAAGCTATGTTCTTGAAAGTCCTCTGAGGAAACAGATGTGACCTGAAAGAGTGTAGAGCCTGTGGAAGGACTGGAGTAATTGTTCTGGGTGTCAAAAGTAGAAGACTTGCAGAGTCAGCACGGCCTGCAACCACCTTTGCTGCTTTGGGCAATCATAGAACTGAGGCAGGACTGCAGTCAGAACACAGATGAGAAGGAGCCAATGCACAGGCCCACATACATGACTACATAACTCAAGCCCAAAGGTTGACAGTGGACTTTTGGCAGCCAGATGTAATGTCCTCCTTTTTGGCCTCTACCTCGGGACAATGAGAAGCAATAACTTAGGACGGGAAATCTTTCTCAGGGGCATGGCCATTTTAAGGAACTCAAGAGTTACTTTCTGTCAGGCTAGAAGGCGAATGAAAAAATATTTATGTCATGGCCAGGTTTTTCCCAGCTTTCAATTTTATTGCATATTTTTTCTTAACATATTTATTTTTTCTCCATCCATTTTTATTTTTTTATATATTTCTTAAGTAATCTCTATCCCCATCTCAAACTCACAACCCTGAGATCAAGAGTCTTACGTTCTTTTGACTGAGAGCCAGACTCCCCTTTCCATCCATTTTAGATTGAAATGCTGCAAAATTCATCATTAGAAGACTCTATTCCAATGAAGTCCACTGAGATTGTCAGTATAACAATAGTAAAGCGATTTGTTTTCCCTCTGCTTTCACATGGGTCAGGCTCAAACAAGTTTTTCTATATTTTGGTAAAGGTTACTTAAAGACAATTGGCAAAGAAACCCTAACAATCTAAAATTTACTTGATAGATGCCTTAAGAGTATAAGCTCCTGGATATAACAGGTACGAAAGGTTACTCTGCCAATTTGCTCCCATATAAAATATACTGTCATTCTCACAACTTGGAATCTCTGGACTTACACTGTCTTCTACCTACCTAATTTAGACAAGCCCATGTATAAAAAGTTGTCAATGACATCTTCACCTTTTACTGCCCCTGTATTGGGATCCTTCTGGTTGAAGATGTAGAAGCACAAGTTAAAAGAGATAGATGGCTGACTCAGACATAGGTTGAAAGACAGAAGTTCAATGTCATCAGAAATAAGTTTCTTGCTCCTACTTTTATCTGTGTTGGCTTGATTCTCAAACATTTGGGGACTTCTGGCAACTGAGGGCTTATATTATCTTTACAGTTAGCAAACTCGTTATTAGAGAATGAGAACATCTCCTTCTCATTGTTGACACATGACTCTCCACATAGAGTCATCCTGACAGCCTTGGACATTGATCCTATTTGACCCAATTGCCACAACCTTTGAAATGAAAAAAAAAAAAATCTTAATGATAGAGAGCTATGTCATGTACCCAAACATGAATATATGTGTATTTGTGGAGGGAAGGTGTTAATACTTAATGAATCACATGAATGAACTAATTGAAGAAATGATGATCTCCCACAAAAGACCTCAAATAGACAAAGCAATCTTGAGAAAGAAGAACAAAGTTGTAATTATCAAATTCCAGATTTCAAGATATATTACAAAACTATGGGAATCAAAACACTGGTACAGAATAGACACATAGATCACTGGTATAGAAGATCCCATAGATCCCATAGATCCCAGAAAGAAGCCCACATTCACATGGTCACTTAAGCTACAACAAAGGAGGCAAGAATATATAATGGGAAAAGACAGTTTCTTCAACAAATGGTGCTGAAAAAACTGCACAGCTATGCACAAAAGAGTAAAACTGGAACACTTTCTTACATCATACACAAAAGTAAACTGAAAATGGATTAAAGACCTAAAAGTGAGACCCGAAACCATAAAACCCCTAGAAGAAAACACAGGCAGTAATTCCTTTGACATCAGCCATAGAAACATTTTTCTAGATATGTCTCCTCTGGCAAGGGAAACAAAAGCAAAAATAAACTATTGGCATTATATCAAAATGAAAAGCTTTTGTACAGTGAACAAAACCATTGATGAAACTAAAAGGTAACCTACTGAATGGGAGAAGATATTTGCAAATGATATATTCAAGAAATAGTTAGTATCCAGATATGAAGATAATCTGATTAAAAATGAACAGAGGACCTCAACAGACATTTTTCCAAAGAAGACATACAGATGGCCAACAGACACATGAAAAGATGCTCAACTTCACTAATCATCAGGGAAATATAAATCAAAACCACAATGTCAGAATGGCTAGAGGAAAAAAGAAAATAACAAGTTTTGGTGAGGAAGTGAAGAAAAAATAACTCTTATGCACTCTTGGTAGAAATACAAATTGGTGCATCTACTATGGAAAACAGTATGAATTTTCTTCAAAAAATTAAAAAATAGAAGTACCATATGATTCAGTAATTCCACTACTGGTTATTTACCCAGAGAATATGAAAACACTAATTTAAAAAGATATATGCACCCTATGTTTCCTGAAGCATTATTTATAATAGCCAAGATATGGAAGCAACCCAAATGTCCATCCATAGATGAATGGATAAAGAAGATGTATGTATACATACAAAGTAATATTACTTCAATAATATTTAATAAGATTTAAAAAGAATAAGATCTTGTCATTTGCAACAACATGGATGGATGTAGAGGGTATAATGCTAAGTGAAATAAGTCAGACAGACAGATACCATATGATCTCACGAATACATAAAATTTTAGAAACATAAAAGGGATTAAGAGTACACTTACCATGGTAAGCATTGAGAAATATATAGAACTGTTGAATCATGATTTTGGACATCTGAAACTAATATAATACTGTATGTTAATTATACATCAATAAAAAAAGGAATGATGATCTAAAGGAGGAACTCAAATACCATTTGCAGAGAAATAGAATAGATACTAGGTTTTGTAACAAACACCCATTATAAGAACTTAAAGCGTACTATAATAAGTCATGTGAAATACTAAGCAATGTATGTGAAGATTTAGGATTAGAATGAGCAGTGTAAAAAGACCCTCTAAGTTCTATTTCTTACTGCATTGGTCTACTAGTATTAAAAGCTCCTATATTATTTACCGACTTAGCTTTCAAACTCCCTTCAGAAGTGGATTGTAGAGACTGTGAAAAGTAGAGGGCTTTACCTCACTTCTGAGAATTTGTGGAATTAGCTCTATGATGTACTAATAAACCTTCAAAGGAACGCAGAGAGTGGCTCTCCATGTCAGTCAAGATATCCTTCGGACTGGTGTGCAGGGCATGGATAGCACATTGTCACATATCAAAATTTTGTTATGATTTTGTTGTGATATCCATGAAGTCCAATCCAAGATTCTATACTTTATTATCAGATTGATGAAACAGATTTCTAGTAAATCAAGTATTTCACACATGAAATTATATTTTTGTATTTGAATGTTTATCAGTTAAAAGATGATAAAAGATATTTAATAATATAAATATAATCAGCACTTAAAGTGATAATTCATACGGGGATTTTTTTATGCAAGCTGGAAATTATTTCCAGTAAATTACTGGTTAATATTTGTTTGTAAATATGACCTCCCCATCTCACTAATCCACATATGTCTCTTGAGAAGTCATTCCATTGTTTCAAAATGATGATTTCTAACCTAGGGAAATACCAATGTTGATATCTAAACTAAAGAGATACTGTTTATGTCTGTTTGGTTTATCTTTGAATATATCTTCTTTTGCTGTAAGTAACGTAAGCTTTCAAAGTGTACTTTTAATAAAATGTAGTGACTCTTATTGATGGGAGATACATTCTAAAACCCTTAATAGATGCCTTGAAGCTACAGGTGGTACCCAACCCTATACATACTGTTTTTTTTTTCCTATAGTTTTTTTTTCTATACATACATACCTAAGATAATGTTTAACTTATAAATTAGGCACAGTAAAAGTTTAACAATAATTAATAATAAAACAGAATAATTATAACTATACTGTAATAAAAGTTGTATGAATGTGGCTTCTCTCTTTCTCAAAATGTATTACTGTGTGTTATTCACCCTTCTAGTGACGATATACGATGATTAAATGCCTACGTGATGAAATGAAGTGAAGTGAATGATGTAAGCATCATGATGTAGTGTCGGGCTACTACTGAGCTCCTGACTAATACATCAGAAGGAGGATCATCTGCTTCTGGATCACAGTTGGCTGTAAGTAACTGAAAGTATGGAAAACAAAACTGCAAATAGGGAAAACTACTATATACCCCAAATTGACAGAACACGAGAACAATTATGAAAATCACATTTCCTCCCCAGTACAGTAGTGTAGAGATGTCAGTTAATAGAGAATGCTCATAATAAAATGTGAATAAAACCAGTTTCATCTTACTAAAGTTGCACACTGTTTTCTTTAATTATACAAGCACTAGTATTTTCCCTTAATCTTCTGAATTCCTTAGTATAAAATTAGATGCTGCTAAGGATACAAAATAAGCTATGAAATTACTCCACAGAAAACAAACAAATGGAAAAATTGTAAGAAAATAAGGGCAGATACAGGAACATAATGATTTTCACTAAGGGAAATGCTAATCTTCAAATCTTTTCTTCCGCAGCATCTTCCCCCTTTCTCCTTAGAATCCACACAGAGAATGCCTATAGCAGTATTTTAACTTGTTGCATATTATGATCTGCTCCTCAGAGCAGTAATAAGGACATACGTGTCTATACTTCTTGGGATTCTCCAATTTACATGCATTTGGGTGGCCAGATTCCAATTTTATGAGAACTATCTTTTAATGTTTCTGCTTTGGCTTTTCAGTTACTTTTTTTTTTTTTTCTCTTTTATGAGAACCAATTTAGCTTTTCTATGCCCCCAGTTTGAGTGCCCTCAGAAGTGAAGGTCACTTGTGCAGTTGGCTCTGGCCACGTAAGTCTCTCCTACTTCACTCCAGAGTTGGATCATTTGCATTATTTTCATAATCTCTCATGTATTTATTCTTCTTTTTAAGTTAAAGTCTCAGTCATATTAATATTTGCTGACAAATTTATGTATATGTCTATTGTGTGCCATTATTTTCAAAAATGATTTTACTTCAGAATGGGAAAATTTGTCTTCTGAGAAGTTTTGAGGAATTATACTCCATGGTCTTCCTCCCCCAAACCTGCAACACCAATCAAATCATGAGAAAAGCATCAGATAAGTGTAAGTGAAGGGACATTCTACAAAATACCTGACCAGAACTCCTCAAAACTGTCAAGGCCATCCAAAAAACAATACAAAACAAAACTCAAAAAAGAAAAACAAACAAAAAAGGAAAGTTTGAGAAACCATCATAGTTAAGAGGAGCCTATAGAGATACAATAACTAAACATATTGTGTTACCTAGGTTGGGATCCTAGAACACGAAGAGGAAATCAAGGAAAAACTAAGGAAAAATAAATAAAATACAGACTTTAGTTAATAAAATAACTTGTAACAAATATACCATACTGATATAAAATGTTAATAGGGGAAACTATGCAGAAGACCTGGAAACTTTCTGTACTGTTTTTATAAATTTTCTGTAAATCCAAAACTGTCCTAAAAATTAGTGATGGATATTAAGGAAGGCACTTCTGAGATGAGTACTGGGTGTTGTATGCAAGTGATAATTACTAAATTCTATTTCTGAAACTAATATTATACTGTATGTTAACTAATTGGAATTTAAATAAAAACTTGAAAAAAATTAAAGTGTTAAAAGTAATAGTTAAAACATCAATCTAATAACTCAACATTGTAAGAGAATAATAATAATGTAAAATGTCAAAGCAAATGTTAAGAATTTTCATACAGTATAATTAAACAAAATAAGATGTAAAGGGGACACCTGGCGGGCTCATTTGGTAAAGCATGTGATTCTTGATCTCAGGGTTGTAAGTTTGAGCCCCATATTGAGTGTGGAAATTACTTAAAAATAAAATCTTCAAAAAAAAAAAAAAGAGATGTAAAGATAAAGTTACAGTGATTTTTTAAAGATTAAAGTTATAAAATACCTTGATTCAAAACTAAAATAATCACATCTAATAAAAATCTAATAACCACAAAATAAGTAATAAAAATAAATTATAGCTGGTTTATGCAAAATGAAAAATTCAAAACAGTATAAACACAAAAGCTATGCTTTGGGCTGAAGCTGAAAGTACAGGTTGAAAAATTTGGCTTCCTTCATGGGGTCCCTGGGAATGGAGATGGTCAAACAGGTATTTCCAGAGTAAAATGCCAGAAAGAGAGATTTGGAGACAGTCTTTAGTTTATGTCAGTGTATTTTTCTTCCATCATTCTACTCTGATCAGAGTTCATACTCAGATTTAAATGATTTCCAATCAGTTTAAGGTTGCTTGATGACCAAGCATAACACTTATGAGGTAGAGCTACATAGCTTTTACAACTTTCAAAACATATACACTAAAAGTGTTAGTCATAAGGAATTAACAATAAATGGTAAGTCAACAGCATAAGAAACAAAGTGATACATTTTTTTAAAAATTGAGAATTATACTTAAGCTTTCCTCTATATTATGTTTTATTCTTTCTTTAAGGATATATTAATATTTCTCTCCAGTGTCATCTAGGGTAGATAATATAAATTCTCTCTATGATTACTTATTTCAGTAGCATGTAGCTGATAATCTATGCTGACTCATCCCTACAACATTCCTCTAATCCAGTGTAATGAATGCTTAATTTTTAGCGATGTCTTGATGACAAATGCTCATCCCCTGAAAACTGAATTAAATAATGGAACTCTTATATTAAATATAAGAACTCTTGAAAATTATCATCCAGTAATGATAGTGAATTCCATTGACAATATGTGCAATATCCAATGTCTTATAGCTAGTTATTCGCACAATTGTATGGAACCCAGGCTTCTAGCTATATTTATTCATTAAAACATGAGTTTTATTTGTAGCTTATACATAACTGATAAATACCCTGCATATTTATAAGCATCTCAGTTTCATACATAAGTCATCTAATAGATGAAAACTCACCAAAAAAAAAAAAAAGAAAAGAAAAAGGAGAATTTATTTTATATTCTTCCTATAAATGATATGACAGAGATCAGAAAATAACTGTGAGCAGCCATAGAGAGCAGAATTTCTCTCTAGCATCATCTAGGGAATGAAAGGAAGAGTAAAAGGGAATTAAGAATAAAATTGGATCAGGGTGTCTGGGTGGCTCAGTCCATTAAATATCCAACTCTTGGTCTCACCTCAAGTCTTGATCTCAGGGTTGTGAGTTCAAGCCCTGCATTAGGCTCCGTGTTGGGTATGGCGCCTGCTAAAAAAAAAGAAAGAAAGAAAGAAAGAAAGAAAGAAAGAAAGAAAGAAAGAAAGAAAGAAAGAAAGAGAAAGAAAGAAAGAAAGAAAGAAAGAAAGAAAGAAAGAAAGAAAGAAAAAAGAAAGAAAGAAAGAAAGAAAGAAAGAAAGAAAGAAAGAAAGAAAGAAAGAAAGAAATTGGACCAATATCTTACATGATACACAAATATCAACTCAAAATGAATTAAAGACTTAAATGTAAGACTTGCAATTATAAAACTCCTAGAAGAAAACACAGGAAAAAAGCTCCCTGACATCAGTCTTGGCAATGATTTTTTTGGATATGACACCAAAATTTCAGGTAACAAAAGCGCAAATAAACGAGTGAGATTAAATCAAACCAACAAGCTTCTACACAGTAAAGGAAACCAATCCACAAAATGAAAATGCAACCAGGAAGCCGGAGTGGCTCAGCTGGTTAAGCATCTGACACTTGAATTTGACTCAGGTCTTGATCTCAGGGTTGTGGGATCAAGCCCCACCTTGGACTCTGCACTCAGCATGGGGTCTGACTGTCCCTCTCCCTCTTTTCTCCTCTTTCTCTCAAATAAGTAAATAAAATCTTTGAAAAAATGAAAAGGCAACCTACAGAAAAAGAGGAAATATTTGTAAACCATGTATCTGATAAGGGATTAATATCTAAAATATAAAGGAATGCATACAACTCAATAGCAAACAAACAACCCAATTAAAAGTGGGCAAAGGTCTGAACAGACTTTTTTCCAAAGAAGATAAACAGATGGCCAATTAATATATAAAAAAGTGTCCAGCATCATTACTTAAGGAAATGTAAATCAAAATCACAATGTGATATCACCTCACAATGGTTAGGATGGCTGTTACTAAAAAAAGACAAGAAATAACAAGAATTGGCTAGGATGTAGAGAAAGGGGACCCTGTGCACCAGTGGTGGGAGTGTAAATCAGTATAAACATTATGGAAAACAGTATAGAAGTTCCTTTAAAAAACCTAAAAATATAGCTACCATATAATCCAGCAATCTCTTTCCTGGTATACATCCAAATGAAATGAAATCAGTACCTCAAAGAAATAGCTGTGCTCCCATGTTTATTGCAACATTATTCACAAACAGCCAAGATAGAGAAAAAAATCCAGTGTCTCATAACAGCTGAATGGATAAAGAAATTTTGGGTTATATGTACAACAGGATATTGTTGAGCCTTAAAAAAGAAAGAGAGCCTACCATTTACAACATGCATGAATCTGGAAGACATTATACTAAGTGATAAAAGCCAAACATAGATAGCAAAAAACTGCATGGTCTCCCTTATTTGTGAAAATATAAAAAAGTCAAATATGTAGAAGCAAAGAGTAGAATAGTGGTTACCATGGGTGGGGAGATGAAGTTAATGGTGATTGGTCAAATGTATAAAGTTGCAGATATATAAAATGAGTACATCTAGAGATCTAATGTGTAGCATGATGATTGTAGTTAATAATACTATCTTGAATACTAGAAATTTACTAAGAGTATATTTCGGGTACTCTCATCACACACACAAAATGACTATGTGAGGAGATGATATGTTAATTAGCTTGACTGTAGTTTTCATTTCACTGTGTGTATGTATATTATATCATCATGTTATATCCCTTAAATATACATAGTTTTTATTAAAAATAAAATTTAAAAGGAAAAAAGGAGTGGGTTTTCAAAGGAAAAAGTAAAATAAATTAATCAGTAAGATAACATTCAGATTAATTAATACTTATCATTTAAAGAGCAACACAAATATGGAATAGAATAAGTGAGTTCCTATACATTAAATTATATTAAAATTATTGTGGGAAATTGGATTTTAGCTCTATAAAATTTGAACAAAAATATTTTTTAAAAAATACTCCAGAATTCTCAAGTATCTTTTAACCCACTAAGCAACTTAGATGATTTAGCGTCAATGTCAGCAAACCATTTCACACTCATGAATACATTTTACTCCTCAGGGCAGCTCTATTCACTGCAGAAATTTAAGCTAACAGAACCAGAGAGAGTAATATCAAAAATTAACTTTTGAAAAATGAAGATTACCATAAGAAAAACTCTATAAGAAAACCATTTAGGATCACACAGGAATCTTAATGAACAAGTGGAACATTCTGTACAATTTGAAAAAATTGCTTCTTGGGTCAAACAAATCAGATGGGATAAATGAAAAGGCATACTAGACATTGCTTTAATTATTGAGAAAGAAAAAATTCTAAATTTAAGCGTTTTCATTTCTCATAACTTTCCCACAGTATTGAGATACAGTCTCCAAAGATCAGGCATAAAATGAAAAAAGTTGAAAACAGGTATTTATTCTTGTATGAGTATCAGCCTAGCTGTACAGCTTACAAAGTAGAGGTAAATGTGTCTGAGGCTTATTATGAGCATCTGAGAAATTCTGCTCTTTGTGGCCTGCCCACAATTATTTTCTGATCTCTGTCAGATCATTTACTCTGGAAGGGCATATATAAATTTCTCCTGGGTATTTTTTGCCCAAGTATACCACCCAGCAAAATATTATGCATTTTGGTCTTAAATTTTCTTTGATTCCTATATAAGAAAGAGTTCTCCTGATGCTCATGCAATCCTGTTCAATGCCAGGTAGATATCACTCTATCCACTTACCTAGCTAGAATTAGACCAAAGTCTCTTTGAGCTTTCAATATACTGGTCCCACTGCTACACCAAAATAAACCAAATAAATTATGGATTTGGAACAAAAGGGCTTAGCAATATCATTTATCAAGAGAAAAAAATGATAAAGAGTTGAATAAGCAACACAAATAAATTAGTGTAACTAATATATGACTCAAATTATAATCATTGTTTCTAAGTAAAAAACTGAGGGATATTAACCAATAACAAAATTTAAGATGTATAATTTCTTTTGCTATGTTAAAAATCAGTTTACTATAATTTAATGTAGTAAACCACATGCCACCAGGTATGTGAAATGTTCATGAATATCCTGGGTTCTTTTATAGTGAATTGATTTTAAGAATGTTCCATCTGCTAACAAATAATGCACTAAATATAATGATATCTTTTTGTCTAGAAAGAATCAAAAAATATTTGAAAATGTCCAATTTTCAAGATGATATTTGCAAATGACATATCAGATAAAGGGCTAGTATCCAAAATCTATAAAGAACTTATCAAACTCAACACCCAAGGAACAAATAATCCAATCAAGAAATGGGCAGAAGACATGAACAGACATTCTGCAAAGAAGACATCCAAATGGCCAACATACACATGAAAAAGTGCCAACTTCATTTGGCATCAGGGAAATACAAATCAAAACCACAATGAGATACTACCTCACACCAGTCAGAATGGCTAAAATTAACAAATCAGGAAAAGACAGATGTTGGCGAAGACACTGTTGGTGGGAATGCAAGCTGATGCAGCCACTCTGGAAAACAGTATGGAGGTTCCCCAAATAAGTTGAAAATAGAGCTACCCTACAACCCAGTAATTGTACTACTGACGTTCACCCCAAAGATACAAATATAGTAATGCAAAGGGACACTGGCACCCCAATGTTTATAGTAGTAATTTCATAATAGTCAAACTATGGAAAGAGCCCAGATATCCATCGACAGATGAATGGATAAAGAAGATGTGATTTATATATATATGTATATATATAATGTATATTATATATATACACGCACACATACACATACACAATGGAATATTATGCAGCTATCAAAAAATTGAAATCTTTCCATTTACAATTATGTGGATGGAACTAGAGGGTATTATGCTAAGCGAAATAAGTCAGTAAGAGAAAGACAATTATCATATGATATGTGGAATTTAGGAAACAAGGCAGAGGATCATAGGATAAGAGAGGAAAACATGAGACAATATGAAACCAAAGAAGGAGACAAACATAAGAGACTCAATCTCAGGAAACAAACAGAGGGTTGCTGGAATGGAGGGGAGTGGGAAGGATGCGGTGGCTGAGTGATGGACACTGGGAAGGGTATGTGTTGTGGTGAGTGCTTTGTATTGTTTAAGGCTGATGAATCACAGACCTGTACCCCTGAAACAAATAATACACCATATGTTAATAATAAAAAATAAAAATAAAAAAATAAAACCATTTCATGTATTTAAATCTTATGATTATAGAAATGAAATAAATTGATTAGAAAGGTTTAAAAAAAAGAAAGTGTCCAATTTTCAAGGGAAATTATTCAACAGTTTATAGGTTCTTATTTTAGAAAAAGTAATGATGGAGGAATATATATTCAATTTAATCACAGACCAATGATTTGATGGGGGATAACAATTTCTAATATTTCAAGCTATAATATCTGACTCTGATTCTAATTATTATATCTAGCTATGATTTTTGATATTTATAACTATAACATCATTTTTCCACATCCTTTGGGGTACATGAAAACTATTTCCCAATTTCATGCAGTTGGAAGTTGCAATATGACTAGTGTTGGCCAATGGGTTGTGATCAGAGGTGATATTTATTGTCTCTTAGACAAAGTATTTAATTGCCAGTTGAATACCTTCTGGAATTCTGTAATCTGTCACATTGAATGGAATTTGATTCAGTGATAGGAAAATGAAGGCTTTCCTAGGCTCCATCATTATTACATGGTAGATAAGTGTCCAGGAATTTGCCTAGAATTTCATGAGTGAGAAGCAGTCTTCAGTGTGTTATAGCTGAGATTTTTGAATTGTTGTATAATATGCTATATTCTAACCTATCCTGATAAATATAATAGATAAAGAGTAATTCAATTCATTTGTTACTTAGTCAACATTATTATATGGTAACTGCAAATCAATTTATAACAATGTAATTAGACATCCTTGGCTTCAGCTGTTATGGTGTGCATACACTATGTGTTAAAAGTAAACTTGCATTTTAAATATATTCATTTAAAATACAAGCTATAGGGCTCCTGGCTGGCTCAGTTGGTAGAGCATGCAACTTTTGATCTCAGGTTGTGAGTTCAAGCCCTACATGTGGTGTGGAGTTTACTTGAAAGAAAGAAAGAAAGAAAGAAAGAAAGAAAGAAAGAAAGAAAGAAAGAAAGAGAAAGGAGGAAGAAAGAAAGAAAGAGGCATATCTATAAGTAAATAAATAGATAAATTAATAAAATACAAGTTATGAAATCATTAAAAATTGATTTATACAGAAAAAAATCCATAAATAAAATGCAAAAACTGCATTTCTCACTTTTTCCTGACAATTTTGGTTCATTTGTCAGTATTATGATGTTTTTATAAAGGGTACTTGGGTTTTACATAAACATGCTTTAAAGGTGGAAATGCATGAATATCAAAGCATTGCATTGAGGCTCTTAAATAATACATCTTGTTTTTTGTTTGCTTGCGATATTAAGCAAAATATAAAATACCCCAAAAGATTGTGAGCAAAAAATATCTTAAAAAATAATTCTAATACTACAAAATATTTCAAAGTTTATAACTAGCAATATCTTTGTTTAAAAAAATTCTTCACAACTTTAGGAGGTCAGAAAAGCCTGTGAGTCACTGTGACATTGAATTAAAATGCACCCTGAATGCAAACTTTAGCTGTGAGATTAGAGTATTCAGGATAACTGTTATTTTCCTACAGTGAAATTACTTGTTGCCATAAAGCATTATGGCACAAATACTGTTCAATAATGTCATTATAAAGTGAACTTTACTGTGAAACAATCAGTACTACTTCTTATAATATCTAGGCTTAACATTACTAATTGTATCACTATAAACCAATTTTATAGTGAAATAAACAGTAGAGATAATGCTGTCAGGCTTTGGTATTAAAGCCTCAAATAAAAACACTAATATATTGTCTGAATATATCTCTTACAAACTGATATGCAAAGACCAGGTGGAAAAAAAGCCAGGATAGGCTGTTGTAACTCCCTACGAAACAATATTGTCAGTGTCTGTCGCTTTTAAATGTTTTGTATCACTTCATTTAACAAATATCTGAGTTTATTTAACATGAAATGATGGCATACAGCAATCACAGTGTTCTTTCCCAGAAATAGAGAAAAAGCATATGTCTTCCCCTAGGTCAATATTTATTTGATTGGAAAGAACCATGATAATTACTTATTGATTTAAAAATTGTTTAGAGTAATCCTTTAAAAAATCTATGTCAAAAGAGAACACAAGCCTTCAAGAAGATATCCAAAGCTCACACACTTTCTAAAATCCTCTCCACATGGAAACAAAATTAAATTTAAGACACATGCATGATTATCTGCAACACATTGGTCATTTATTAAAAACAAGACTCCTTACTTATAATGTAAAATATTGACTTACAGTTACTTATCTTTTCCATCATTTCTGAGATGTAGCTATATTTCAATTAGAAAATGAAAAGGCACACTATTAAATACTACTTAGTTTGCAAAACTCTTGAAGGCAGAAGAGCATTAAAATAACTCCACAAAAATCATGGCAAGTTCTGCTCACTACCAGCTATTCTCAGGGAAAGTCAAGGCGATGACCATACTGATGTGGAATAAAATGTTATGAAAGAGCAAGATATAACTCTAAAAGGTGAAATCTATTAAGAAGCAAGCAAACAAAAAGCAAGACATGTCATATTATAGCCTCAACAGGATGCTTTGAAGTTCATCACATATTCCTACCTCTAAGTGTATTTTATTTAAAACCCAAAGTACTCTTCACAAAAACACATCACATAATCCTGACAAGTAAAACAAAACTGTCAGTCAGAGAAGGTGGGAGACATCCCTAATGGTCACTTAGTGTAGGCTTGATAAAATGAGCAAAACCATCCATTCTTTTTTAATGGTAAGCTACCAAAGTCATACAACCCGCAACTACGACTACTGTCTGAGGACAGAGGAGAAAATAATTCCGGGTGCAACAGCTGTGAAAGAACATTCAAGCACAGTCCTATTCCCATGGGGATAACAGATAATTAATTTGATATCTTTCTTCTTTAATAGAGGTGTTTACAGCTATAAATATTCTGCTAAGTATAGCTTTTGCTGTATCCCAAAAGTTTTGCTATGTTGTATTTCAATTTTAATTCATTTCAAAGTATTTTCTAATTTTCTTCATGATTTCTTCTTGGACCAACTGAGTATTTAAATTGTTGTTTAACTGCCACATTATTGTGAACTCCCCAAATTTCTTTTTATTATTAATTTCTAATTTCATTCTGTTGAGATAGAAGAACATACTTTGTATAATTTCAATACTTCCAAATTGCTGAAATGCAATTTATGACCTAAAATAAGGTCCACCCTGGAGAATGTTCCATGTGCAGCTGAAAAGAATGTCCAGTTTGCTATTGTTGGAGGGAGTGTTCAGTAGCAGCCTGCTAGGGCTTCTTGACTTATAATATCGTATAGTATTATGCTGTGTATATTACGAATCACACCTGTCTTCTACAATCTGTTTTATGTGTTATCTATTTTATATTTTCTCAAAATTGTTTGAAAAGTTGGCACATTGTGGGTTTTTGTTTGCTTGTTTTTACAATAGTTTGTTTTCCTTTGGGGTGGTCACTTTGAACACTTACATAAGAGTTCAGTGTCACAATGTCTGCAGAGAGAGTTGAGCTTATATCACATGACCCGTATAAATGAAGCCGTTCTTCACTCCTAATATTTTGATTATAAGAAATCAAGGTTCTAGCTATGTATATATTTTTTAAAGATGTATTTATTTTAGAGAGAGAGAGCACACAGGTGGCAAGAGGGGCAGAGAGAGAGAAAGAGAGAGAGAGAGAATCTCCAGCTGAGTGTGGAGCCCAACATGGGGCTTGATCTCACAACCCTGAAATCGTGGACTTGAGCCAAAATAAAAAATCCGACGCTTAACGGACTAAGCCACCCATGCGCCCCTCTAATTATATTTTAATTATAATGAAGATTTTTCCATTTTATAATAATAAAATAATATCATTCTGTAAAATTAACTGAAGTTACAATAACCAAACTAAGAAAGTATCACAATATGCCTTCTACTAGCACTCAAAGCCTTCTTCCATCCTGGTATACTATCTTTTCTTTTTTTCTTTCATCATAATAACCTTCTAGTCTGATTTATCATTTCTTTGTCCCTAAAATTTCCAACCCATTCTCCTTTGCACATAGATTCTGATAATGAAATCTCTGTCTTATAAGGTCTACTCTTAACTGAAATCCCCTATCTTTCACTCAATATGCATTTCAATCCACCGTCCCTGAAGCTTCTCTTAATTTCACTGGAGCACACATGAGCTCTCATTTCTAAACCTCTATAATTCTTTTATACTTATGAGACTTGTTACTGTTATCTTAAAGGGAAAAAGAAGAAATACAGGGAATTAAAACCAAAATTAGTTCTGTGAGTTTCAGAAAACCAGGTAATTCATGTATTTCTGATAAAATGACTATATTAATAACTACATCTGGCTGTCAAAATTTCAAAATGAAAGTACGTGCATAAATGTGATTTTCAAATAATTATTAATGAAAAGTTATTAAGTTAGCAATAGAATTTGATATATGATCTATCTGACCACATTTTATATTAGTCTATCTGTTGTACCTATCACCGTGAATTACATAAATATTTGTCAATTTATTGGATGATAAATGTTATTTTTATAAGTACATAAAGCGAAAATTTGTCTAAAGTTCCATATTAGTTGAATCCCTTAGGACTTAAAATTGAATAAGCTTATTCTTTTAAAATTTACATATATGAATATAATGTGTGCATATATATATATACCATATATATGTAAAAATAAAATAGTATTTCAATTTAGATATCCTACCTCTTATTATATAAGTTAAATGTCAGAAAGTTTAATTTACAGCCATCAATACAGTTAAGGATGGTCCCATGTTCTAGTTCAGTCTGATAAGACATACAAGAAAGATGACCTACAAACAGCAATGGGATTTTTCATTAACAAAAGGAGAAAGGCATTGTTGACATCACATTTTGCCCTTCTTACTCACTTGAACATGGATATGAAGCCTAAGCATGACATCCATCTTCCAAACGTGAGGTAACAATCATAGAACCAGAAAAAGATAAAGGAATGCATAGCAGAAGAGAAGGAAAGAGTTTGGATTACTGATGGTATCATAAAGCTGCTGCAAATCAGAAACTCTCTACCTCGAAACATCCTGTAATATGAGCTAATTAAAAATATACTTTATTATTGATCCCATAGTTATTTTGTTACATGGAACCTAAAGAATTTCTAACATATACAGGATCTATCACAGTAATGTGGACTGAACAATGATAATAGCTTATGGTATATACACCTGTTAGTTAGGAACAAGTTACAGAGATTGCATAAGCCTAGTCCAAAGGAATCTTGTATGAAATATACTACAATGTCGGGAAAATAACCATAATCATGATGGAGGTATATATTGAAAAGATCAATCACACTGGAAGGTGAGATGACTGTGTATATTATTGTAGAAACCAGAGCACTTTTGGAGTGAAGAGATCCTCTCAATAAATACATAGTATAAAAAGTTTTAATCAAACTGTCGGGGGGAAACCAGGATATATGGTCTCACTAGTTTAGGTCTAGGTTTCTTATTCTCCCAGGATATAGTAAATGAAAAATATAGATTGTTATCTGAAAAGTAAATATGTATTTTTTATCTGGGACATAAATAAGTGTTTTTAAAAATAAGAAGTTACCCACAAACTAGAGGATTCTGTAAGTCCCTATGCAATGTCCAGCTCTGCTTTTACCTGTTATTAATTTGTGGTCCAGGTGGCTCTTGTTCATTTCTGTGATGCATATATTGACATATATCTTTGCTGTGCTAAAGATTTGAGTTCTATGATAATTATGTTTATTGGTGGATACTGCTCTCAACAATTGAGGAAAGTTAATGTTTCTGAAAAAACAAGCATAACAGAAAAAGAAAACTATTAAGCAGATGACAGTTATAGGCAATTCAGTAACTTTATATAACAAACACCCATTATCCAAATGTTGTAGTTCCATATTTAAAAGTCACATGAAAAATAGAAGACAAGGATAAAAAGTAATTGCTAACAGCTCATGTTGATTGCTCAGCTCTGACTCAGCACAGATTGACAAGACTAGAGATTCTAAATTACTATTGAAATGTACTTTCACTGCAAATCCATTGATTATGTAATTTCAACTTGATTTTATTAACCTGATATATGCCACTAAAATATTAGTAATTAGGTGAACATTTTGAAATTAACAATGCTTCCATATGCCTTACATAAGAACACGCATCAGTGTTTTCCACAGATTAACTCTGACTCTATAATTCAAAAATAGATCTCTTATTTTATTGTACACAGATCCTCAGTATAGCACCAAGTTTTGGTAATATAATTGGGATACCTTAACATTCATAACGTAGATCTTATAAATTATATCTTGATTTTTCCCCCACCAATTTTGGGAAGCCTCTTTGCATTCAATCTCTCTCTCCACTTTCAAAAATGGCTTGAATACTCGTTCTTGATTTTCATGAATCTTAAATGTTTAGTTTTTCTTCATCTGTATTACAAATACTTATATTATTTCCAAAATATTATTTTAAAAATGCAAATATTTAAAAATAATGCAAACATTTAAAAAATGTCCATTTTTCAATTCCTAAAATGAAAGGACCTCCATCAGTGTATTTTTTAGAAATGATGGGTTTTTGGTGGAATTGTATCTACTTTCTTTTTAAAGAGATACATTTTGGTCAAGTAGTATTTTATTTATTTGTTTGTTTATCTCTATCAGACCTTGAAATGTTTATCAACACTCTTGTCACATTAAGATAAGATTATTACAGCTCCCTCAGCTGGCTTGCCTGATAAGAATTTGTTTGAACTCCAGTTGGCAAGGATTCCTTTTGTAAAAGGATAATTCTTTTTTACCCATATTTCTGTCTGTTCAGAAGCTTTGCATTCTTTGTCATTTGCTAGTGTCATGAAACAGCCACTTCAGAATTACCTCTCAAGCTTAAATCATTTTAGGGCTCCAGTCCAGTATATTTAAGAAACTCCCAGCTTCCTGGAGCTATGAAGAATTTTCTGTTTCTATTATGTGCAGAGTTTGAAGAGAGAAACATTCTTCACTCTTATGCATGCAATCTTCGGGAACTTCAATTACTGTAAGTAGGTAGACCATAGGACTTAACTGCATTACAGAGGGCCTCTGTGTTAGCTCACAGTTGTGAGTGCTATCTGAAGTGCTATTCACTTCACTCCACAAAGAACTTTGGAGAGGATAAATACAAATTTTTGTCATAAGATTCCTAAGAAAAAATTAAATAGAAAATCGGGCTAAAGGTAATAACTACTCATAATTTCAAGTTTTTATGTTCAGTTTCGTGTTTGGCTAAGTAATTTATTAACAAAATGCATCTTTATGGAACACTATAAAGAATAGAGGCCTAGGAACTAGAAGATTTAAGATACTTTATTATTCTCCTTTGCCACTACCTGGTTATAACTTTACTCAGCAGCTCCATTTTCAATTTCATTTGAGTGTTGAAATGCAAAAGTTTCAAAAGCCCTTAATTCTACTATTGTCATTGTTTGTCTCATCCCTAACGAACTCCCATCCAATGTGTGACACAGTTGGCATAGGGGGACACTTGTGAATACCTGAAATATAACCTGTCTTAAGGACAGGTTATAAAAAAATTGACTGCAAACTAGGTGAAACAATAGCTTTCTCTCTCATGTAGGAATGTCTTCAAATTTTACTTAGTATATCACCCAAAGAGTTCACCTAATCTGGCCTTTACCTAGCCTTCATTTTTATTTTGTGCTAAGTCCTCTTTGTTAATATCCTGTCTTCGTGTTCCTCAGATCAGTCAGACTTATGACTCCCTAATGATCTAGTACCAGGTCCCAGATTTCAGACCCTTATACTCACCAAAACTTCTCTAATTCCTATACCTTTTCCCTCTATTAAGAGAATTATCTCATATACTTAAAATAAATTCCATGTTTATTGTTAACTAATATCAGTTTCTGCTGTCTACAATCATTGCAACTTGAGCTAATGTAAAAATTGTTATTTCATATAAAATGTTTTTAGGAAAGACTCTTAAATGGAAAACCAACCAAACTGAGGGGGTGGGAGGTTAAATAATGAGGATTTCTCCATCTGTAACTAGGAGGCCAATCATGCTTGTTATGTTGTGGCAATATCACTGGTTAAATGATTGTTATATGAATTTTGAGTTTCAAAATAAGTCTTCAGCCAACTTGTAGCTTTAGGGTAATATATACGGCCATATATATATATTTTTCATTTCATCACAAATCAACAAAATTATGTTTGTTCATTTCACTAAATGAACATCCTAAAGAAGGCCAGAGACCAGCCCAGAGTTTCCACAGTTCCATGCCACCTGAGGACTGAGGGAATAAACATCTCAGCATACATGTCCTAATATGAGAACACTGCTAGAGAACTTTGCTATAGACCTGATAGAAAAAGGTCAGGATACTGGAATGCTTGCCTGCTTCTTGTACCTTCTACGAGATTTTTCTACAAAAGGGCTACTTTCCTCACTGGCCTTCTTGAGAGCAGAAAGGAAGAACAAAGAGAACCATTCATGTATTTGATTCCACTAAAAATGCCTTTTCTGCTGAGACCAGTTATTTATGAATGCAGGGGTGAGATAATTCTACATCTTGGGATTATAAAAGCTAAATCCCGTGCTCCATGGTAAAATTAGTATGAGACGAAGCAGAGAGGTAGAAAACTCAGTAGGATTTAAGACAAGCACTCAGGAAGACCCACAGAAATAGAACAAGCATGAACTTTCCTGACCTTTCAAATTAATGCTCTAAACAACCAAGATCCCCACTTCCTCCTCACCTTTCCCCCTCCAAAAAAAAAAAATCCTCATGAAAATTATTCCCTGAAAAGCATATTCATGGAAATACAGCCATGGCAAAGGCAAGGTAGATCTTTCAATCAATTGGGTTTGCTTATAGTTTCACTTTACTTCATGGCAGAGGTGAAAACAGAACCCTGTAACTAAAGTCTAGGGGTTGTAGAGAACCCTGACTGCCTTCTGAAATAGGAATCTCATAGGTAGGTCTTAGGTTCAAACAAATCAACAGACAACTGTTTTTATGGTGTTGCATTGCCATAGAAACCATTAAAAATGTAAAAAGAAGTTTTATGATTATTAGTAGAGCAAATTTCAGGCTGTCATAAACATGACAAAAGTCATATTGGCTGCTAAAGCTGTATAGTATCCATTAGGGAAATGCTCCCCAGTGCCCACTCTCATGTGTCCACTGAGAACCCTGTGGAAAGGGAATCTTGGTAGTCATAAAGACTGACCAAGCCTCTCACTCAGCAATAAATGCAACTCACAAAATCCTGTTCGACAAGCTATATTTGTTTTGATTGATAGAAACTGTAAGATAGGATCCTTTCTTGTTTTATCTAAATAGGAGATTTTAATATACTTACCGTTTCTGTAGTATATATGCATATGTGTATCTTTGCCATAGGTTGTAGTATCATGATAGGCCACTTCTAGATATAACTGGGAGGAATCACACTGAACAGATATATTGTTGATTTGGTCTTCAATGCAATTGTTATATATTACTGTGAAGAGCCTATCTTTGGGGCTCATTCATGACTGTATATTAGATAGTTGCATTGAAACCGGGGGGATGACTTTCTTTAAAAATTACAGTAAGAGAAGAATATATTTATGTATGTTGGTCATATGTGTTGGGCAACCAAGAAGTAACCTGTGACTACTATTTTTCTGCCAGCATCACTATCCACCAGTTTCTATTAATAGAACTTACTCTCCTGACCACTTAGAGTTTGTAATGTGATCATCGTTGGGAAAATCATAGTAACCAAGGCCCAGGACAAAATGACTGATCAAAGGTTTGCCTGTACCTTGAGCCATGACAACAGGAGTTTATTCATGGAATTTTCTTCTTTCCTTCCTTAGATACCCAAGAAAGTATTCTTCTTTCTCTCTGATATAAAGCTTTTAAGACAATAATTCAAGAAATCCCAGGAACTCTGCTAAAACACACACACACACACACACACACACACACACACACACACACAAGTCATGAATATCAAGAATTAAATCAGAAAAAAGATTCAGATAATAACCAAAGTATTCAGTCCCTGACAGTCCTAAGGCTGCCCCATTTCCTGAAGCTCTGTCCTTAATTATCTGAGTTATCCAGTGCTCTTCAAATAAATTGTGTGTGTGTGTGTGTGTTTAAATCATCCTTTCTTCAGTTGAATTGGGTTTCTGTCACTGAATAATGCAATTGACTTCCAACTCTGACATGCTTAGATTCTAAGATACTATGTCGCTAGAGACACACCTAAGACTATTTCAGTATTCAATAAATATGAAAAGGTTAATAATCAAAGGCAGCCCTTTCATAATTAAATTTGTCATTGGTCTTTCAGGCTGTACTATATTTAGTGATTCAATCATAACAACCACCTGAAATAGCTATCTGTAAAAATGAAAGTGATGAAAACATATGATTAAAAAAATGATTTCCTGCCTTTATTCATCTTCCTTAATCCACTTAAAATAATTTATGAGATTAAGCTTCATTGGAATAATATAGTTGACTATAATATTAATTTTGACTAAACTAATCTTTATGAAGGACAAGATCACATCTGTTTTGTTTAACACTGTATCCTATAAAAGACATCCTGTTAACATTTCTAGAACTCATAAATTATTTTAACTCTGCTACTTGCTTTCTTGTCATCCTGAATTTCTGACCTCTCTTTTCTGAGCCTCAATTTTCTCTTCTATAAAAATAGATGTGGGATAATGACATGTTTTAGATAGTCAATGAATGTTTTCAATCTCAGAGTACAGACAATTGGCAAAGATAAGCTTATAAGGATTCACAGACCCAGCTACCACTGAATACATGACCTCGAACGAGTTACTTGACTTATCTGTACCTCATAAGAAAGGTGTGGTGATTCTCTTTTATATTTCCCATCTCCATCATTGTGGACATCAATGGTTTGTTTCTTTGCCTCATGCATCTCTTCAAGAAAATAATTTCAAATAGTGAATCTGAAAGCATAGAAACTTAAATTACTACATATCCTGTGAGAGTTCTTTTATAAAATAGTTTAAAAAGAACTGCTAAGTGATTATGTGTTATAAATTATATGCAAAACTTTATATTCCTAAAATTAGTATTACTGATTTCTTTTTACCTATATAAATGCAGGGTGAAAGTAATATACGCATAAACCATAAACAGGGATAAGATTGACAAAAATATCTTTGGAAGAGTGATTAAGAAGATGGAAATTAAGATGGTGTGAATAAATAAGAACCACCTCTCACTTTTAAAACTGAAGAATTATTTGTGTGCATGTTTTTAAATTATTATTTCAGAAAAGGAGATATAACTACAACACAATTCCTAAGTAATCTTCATACTGCAGAATTCTGAAAGGTTGGAAATTGAATGAATTATCAGTCAGCAAACAAAAGCAAATGTAGTAGAGCTAGAAAAGCTGGGGAAATTTTCTCTTCATCTTGAATTGCTGAGTGGAGAACAAACCATAGATGAATAAGACTGGAAATAGAGACAATTTATGAAGGCATAATGTTAGTCTGGTCTAGATAGAGTTGGAGGAGCCTGGGCCTGACTGGAAGGTAAGAGTGAAAGTGTTAGGAAGTAAATAAATAAATGTTTTTAGAGATACATTTTGAATGTAGATCAAAACAGGACTTGTCATTGGATTGTAAGAGATGATGGAAAGTGAGGAATAAAGGTTCATTCTATGATCACGGCTTCATCAAATACGTATGAAGCACAGATGAGCAAGACTGGGAAAACAGGTTGGGGTAGGAAAAGGAAATATAAATTCCATTTTAGCTATCCCCTCGGTGGAAAATTCAAGTAAAGAGATGTAATAATAAGTCTGGGACTCAGGGGCAAAAATGAGAGTTGACATATGAATTTGGAAATTACCAGTATATGTAGTATCTGAAGCCTGAAAACAAATGTTATTACTAGTGAGAGAGCACAGTCCAGGAAGAGAGCAAGGATTAATCCTTGGGTTACTCAAACACTAAGAGATCTGTAGAAGAAAAATCCCCCAAGAGAAACTTCAAGTTTCCAGGGAGATCAGAGAAAAATAGAAGAGTGGCTTTTCCCAGAAATCAAATAAAGAAATTGTGTCATGGATAATGTGTTCAAAATCTGTTAGAAGTCAAGTCATGACACAATGACATAGAATTGGCTGTTGGATTTGAAAAGAAACCCTGGGAAAAATTGACAAGAATATTTTCAATAGTGTGGTGTGAATGATATCTTTATTGAAAGGGTAGAAGGGAGAAGAATAATATATAAAGGAAGTCAGTAGATACAGAAAACTTTCTTGAGAAAAAAATATTTTTAATATGGACGAGATAAATAAGGTAGGAGTTTTGTTTCATGGAAAGGGTTTTTAAATTTTAATGTTAAGTGTGATAGCTTTGTATTGCATCCCATAAATTTTGATGGTTGTTTGCCAGTTCCTATTTAGTTTTAAGTATTTTCTTAACTTCTTTTATGAGTTCTCCTTTGATTCAGAATACAAACTATATAGTTCAATCTCTAAATATTTGGGAATTTTCCCCAATTCATTTGTGCTGGCTCAGAAAACATTTTTAACTATATCAATCTTTTTACATTTTGTAAGACTTGTTTTATGGCCTCTCTTGTGATCTGTCATGGAGAATGGTTCATGTGTGTTTGAAAAGAATTTTTATTCTGTGTCACTGGAATAAGTGTTCTAAAATTATCAGTTGAATCAGTTAGTTGATAGTTTTACTTTGATCTTAAATATACTTATGGATATTTTGTCTAGTCACTCTAACAAGAATCAAGCAGAGTTGCAATCGCAGCCATAATCAGTTATTTGTTTTTCCTTTAAAACATGTCACTTTTTGCTTCATGTAATGTGAAGCTCTATTTTCAAGTGCATGTATCTTTATACTTGTTATATCTTTCCAATATATTGACCCTTTTATTATTGTAAAATACACCTTTATATCCCTAGAACATAGGGATAGAAGTATTTGTTGCCTTAAAGTTTATTTTATATGATCAATTTATATAACCACTCCTGCTCACTTACCATTTTAACATGTTATATATTCTTTCCATTAAAATATTTTTGAACATATTTGGAAAAATAGTTGGATCCTACTTTTAATCTGTCCGACAATATCTGAGTATTCATGGGAGTGTTTAGTCTAACCTCATTCAATATAATCATTCCTATGATTGTATTTATGCCTGCTATTTTGCTATTTATTTGCTGTAATTTATATCTATTTTGTTTCACTTGTTGATATACTAAATTGACTGTGTTAAAAAAATAATGGTATACAATTCTAATTCATCTGCTGATATTTTACTTATATTTTTTACTTGTTTCCTTAGTGGTTTATCAAGAAATTACAATATACGTCATAATTTATCATTAATTCAGGTAAATAATTTTTCTAAAAATACAGTAATCTGGGGCCCCTGGGTGGCTCAGTAGGTTGAGCATTTGACTCAGGTCATAATCTCAGGGTCATGAGATCGAGCCCCATATCAGACTCTGCGCTCAGTGCAGAGTCTGCTTGAGATTCTCTTCCTAACCCTCTCCCCCTGCTCCCCACACCTCACGCACACTCTGTCTTCTGTCTCTCAAATAAATAAATAAATCTTTTTTAAAAATACAGCAATCTTGCTCAAACACATCACCACTTCCTTCCCTACTTTTGTTTTATTATAATTATACACATTATTTATTTGTATTATAAACTCAACAAAATAGTGTGATAATTATTGCTTTATATAATCTGTTATGTTAAAACATTAAATTAAAAATTTTGAAAATATTTCATTAGTTCTTTTATGTTTTCTAATATATTACCATTTCCTTTGCTCTTTTATTTTTTCTATAGATTAGAGTTACTTTGTGGTGACATTTCCTATTGGACTGAAGGAATTCCATTGTTATTTATTGTACAACAAATCTCCTAGTAACAAATTCCCCTAGTATTTTTTAATTCTGGGAATATATTTATCTTACTTCTATGTCAAAAGGATTTTTTTTTTTAAAGATTTTATTTATTTAACAGAGAGAGAGACAGCCAGCGAGAGAGGGAACACAGCAGGGGGAGTGGGAGAGGAAGAAGCAGGCTCATAGCAGAGGAGCCTGATGTGGGGCTCGATCCCAGAACGCCGGGATCACGCCCTGAGCCGAAGGCAGACGCTTAACGACTGCGCCACCCAGGCGCCCCTCAAAAGGATTTTTGATGATATAAAACTCTTGGGTAACTATTTTCTTTCACAACATAAAATGTGTTATTCTATTTTCTTCTGAATTAATTTAAGAAGAGATCTCCATGTATGGGAATGTAAAATGTATAGCTGTTCTTTTGAATATGACGCCATCTTCCTTTGTTGTTATCAAGTTCTCCCCGTCTTTAGGCAATGAGGTGTTTAAAGTGAATCATTTTGTGTCCCTCCTACTTGGGATTCAGTGAACCTAGATATTCATATTTTTTAAAGAAATGTAATTTGTTGTATCAGTCATTATGTCTTCTAATATATTTTTTCTTCCCTTCTCTTCTTCTCTGGGAGGCCCATTACACATATACTTGTGTGTTTTGTAATTTCATCTACAGATCTGAAGCTCTGCATATATGTCTTCAAATGTGCCTTTCTTTCCATTGTTCGGGTTTGGTAATAAATATTGATCAAAATTCAAGTTCACTGATTCACTGTCACTTTAAATGTGTCCAGCATGACTCATATTTATTGTAATAATCTGAAAAGTGCTAACTGTAATTTAGAAAAAATAAATATATGGATAGGTTTATCCATAACAACTACAACCACAGGAGGATTTACGTGGGAAATTGTTACTTTCCCTTGAAATTGGAAAAGCTAATGCCCAATTTTCCCAATGCTTCTAAAAATTTGGAATTTTGTCTTACAATGGAATGATCTTTCTGTTTTAAGAAACTAATTATACACTTTACTTGGGTGGTTTTGTGCACCAAAGCCATAATTTAATAAACATTTACTAGTGAGTATATATATAGTTTAGGAAGATATCTATTCTCTTATTTGTAATAATTTTATCCTATTTTTTTAAAATAAGTCTTGGGGAATCTTCAAAGATTCAGTATTTGGCCTATGATTAAATATTTCTGGTAGCAAGAGACTAACTCTTAGAGTAGTAAATCTGACTGCAGACATGAAATCCATTAGAAAGTCCTTACTGATACTAAGCCAAAATATTAGTACCTTTGAATTCAACCTGTAAATCTTAACTTGAGCTTCTGTGACCATATATATAATATATATTATATTGTATATTATAATATACATTATACAATACCATATATCCTATAATATACAATATAGGATATATATATATCATATATATATATCATACATATATATAATATATATATTTTTTAAACTTAACTTCACAAAGTACAAAAAGATTTTGGGTGAGCAACAAATCTTTTGAATCTCTTTTTTATTTCAAAATATTTGCTACTATGTTAGCTTTTCTTTAAAAGATTTATGTATTGCCAATAGCAAGGGAAAGGGAACATAATAATACAGGAAGTGTTTTTGTCAACAAAGTGAAACAGACGATTCCACTCCCTTTTTATGAAATTTATACTGTTGTTAATGTAGTCTGTTATTACATTACCTGCTTTGGTAAACACAACTTTTTTCATATAGATTCAAAATGAATCTAAGTACATTTGCTTGTTTCTAGAAATATCTATGATAGTGCTTTGCATATAGTATCAAGAAACTCTTTTGTATTATCAAATGAATTGCTATTGACATAAATCTTTCCATCTGTGTGTGTCTCAGTCTAAGTCTTGAATTATTTAGCAGAATAGGTATAGGGAAGATTATTCAAATAGTGAATTATATTAAAGAAATATATACTTAACCACTCTCTACCTTAGCTGCAATATAATTATGCGCTTGTAAAAGGACCAGTCCACAGAAAAGACAAAATGAACAAAAGTATATACAGAGCCTATCTGAGTGTTGGCAAACATAGCAAGCATGTGGGCTTCCACCCACTGTATTCACAGCCAATATTTTTCAGATCATCTTCTGTCCTAGCCCTCTGAAATATGTTCCTTTAAAAATTAACAAAAAAATATGCCTTTGTTAAATCTGAAGAATAAATCATCTATGTTTGAAGCATGGTAATTTATTTTGATAATTTCTCCACGGCCCACTTATATTTTTACTTGGGTTAATTTACTATTTAATTATTCATAGCCTGATTGCTGTTGATTTGACTTCCATCAAAGTATTCATGAGAAAGTATTCATATATATGTATATTTTAAAGAGGGGCCATTTCTTTAAAAGTGCCAAACAGTGTTTTAAATGCTTACTGTATAGTGTCATTACTTATAATAACCCCTAAATGCAGGGACTATAATTATTCCTATTTCACGGGTAGAAGAACTGAAAGGTTTATTCACTGACATTTATTAAGTGATAGAACGAATTTGAAATCAACGTGTGTACTGATTCCAGAGCCTATGCTCCTAACCACTTTTATTACTGGAAAACATGTATCATTATTCTTTATAATTAATTAGACTTTTCAAATGGAAATGAACAAATCCTGTGGTATCTTTGGATTAAGATTTATATTGTATTAATGAAGCACTGGAACACTCAATAAAGAGAAGAAACACATTTCTGTGTTTATTCTGCCCATAAGCAATTCCTGGCTTTAAAGCGAATTCAGAGCATGAACTTTTCCTTTAAGTTTGAAGGTTAAAGGTGCAGAAAGTAACTCAAAACTGCTGTGATGTACAATTTTATAGAACTATGTAATATCACATAAGAGAAACATGAATATAATTTAATATTCATGAAATAGAAAATATACTAGAAATAAATATAAGTAATATACAAAAGAAATTATTAAATTTGTTATATATAGGACCCAGTTGGGTGGGAGTGATAGATAATGATTTTCCCTTTTTTTTCTATGCCTCAAATTTATTAAAGATTTTACTGTGTGCCTCTAATCCTTTTAATATTAAAATCAAAAATTTAAATCAATGAATACAAGTGACTCAAGAGAACATGTTAAATACATATAATACCTAGAGGGAGCAAACATATTTCTCAAGTAGACTCTATCATAGAACACGGTATTTCTTTCCATTTTTTTTTAAAGACTAATTTTGCTAATTGTAAGATTTTCAAGAAATTAGTTAATTTTGTTTAAATTTTTTTAATGATTTTTTATTATATTATGTTAGTCACCATACAGTACATCCCCGGTTTCCGATGTAAGGCTCGATGATTCATTAGTTGCGTATAACACCCAGTGCACCATGCAATACGTGCCCTCCTTACTACCCATCACCGGTCTATCCCATTACCCCGCCCCCCTCCCCTCTGAGGCCCTCAGTTTGTTTCTCATAGTCCATAGTCTCTCATGCTTCATTCCGCTTCTGATTTTTAAGTCAAGGCATGACGGACAAATAAAAGCAAGAATTATATGAAATATATATGAAATAAACTTTAAAAAATATCTCACAAATACATCTTTTCCAAATATTTTCATCCAGTCTGTGGGTTGTCTTAAGAGTTTCTTTTGCAAAGCAAAAGTTTTAATTTTAATGAAGTACAGTTTATCAATTATTTCTTTCGTGGATTGTACCTTTGATGTACCTAAAAAGCAATTGCCATAGCCCAGATCATTTAGATTTTTTTTTTCTGTTTTATTCTAGGAGTTTGAGAGTCTTGCAGTTTACATTTAAATCTCTTCCATTTTAAGTTAACAATTGTGAAGGGTGTACAGCCTGTGTCTAGATTCTTATTTTTATTTATTTTAGTGTGTGTGTGTGTGTGTGTGTGTGTGTGTGTGTGTGAATGTCCAGTTGTTCCAGCACCATTTGTGGGAAAGGCTCTTTGCTCTGTTGTACTCTTTCCTCTTTTGCCAAACGTCAGTTGACTATGTATATGTGGGCCTATTACTGGGTTTCCTGTTCTGTTCTATTGATCTATTTGTCTGCTTCTTTCACCGACACCATGCTATCTTTATAGTAAGTCTTGAAGTTGGGTAGTGTCAATCCTCCAACTTTGCTCATTTCCTTCAAGTTTGTGTCAACTATTTTGGTCTTTTGTCTCTCCATATAAACTTTAGAATCAAGTTTGTTGATACCCACAAAATAACTTGTAGGGATTTTGATTGGGACTGTGCATAACCTATAGATCAATTTGAGAAAAACTTGCATCTTGAAATTGAGTCTTCCTATCTATGAACATGGAATATCTCTCTATTTATTCAGTTCTCCTTTGATATCTTTAGAGTTTTGTAGTTTTCCTCATATAGATCTTGTATTTATTTAGTTAGATTTATATTGAAGTATTTTGTGTTTTGGGGGTGGTTATATAACAGTGGTTGAATTTTTAAATTAAAATTCTACTTGTTCATTGTTGGCATATAGGAAAGTAATTCACTTTTTTATAATTAACTTTGTATCCTGCAATTTTGCTATAGTTGTATATTAGTTCCTGTTGTTTCTTTGACAATTATTTTTATTTTCTGTACAGACAATCAAGACATCTGCACACAAAGACAGTTTTAGTTCTCCTTTCCTAATTAGTAAACTTTTTATTTACTGTACTTGTCTTATTGCATTATCTAGGACTTCCAGTATGATGTTAAAAAGGAATAATGAGAGGGAACACTCTTAACTTGTTCCTGATCTTAGTGAGAAAACGGTTTCTCAGCTGTAAGCATGATGTCAGCTGTAGGTTTTTATAGATTATCATTATTAAGTTGAAAAAATTCCCCTCAATTCCTGGTTTACTAAGTGGTTTTTGCTTTGTTTTTTTTGTCATGAATAGGTGTTCGAATTTTGTCAAATGCTTTTTCTGCATCAACTGATATGATCACGTGAATTTTCTTCTTAGTCTGTTGATATAACGGATTATATTAATTGATTTTTGAATGTTGAACCAGCTTTGCATACCCAGAATAAATTCCAGGTAGTCATGGTGTACAATTCTTATTATATATTGTTGGATTAAACATTCTAATATTTTGTTTAAAAATTTTGCATACATGTTCATAAGAGACATTAGTCTGTAGTTTTCTTGTAATGTCTTTATTCAGGTTTGGTATTGGAATAATCAAGCCTTCTAGAACAAGTTAGGAAGTCTTCCCACTATCTTTATCTTATGGACAACATTATAGAGAAATCGCATAATTTCTTCCTTAAATGTTTGGTAGAATTCATCAGTATACTCATCTGCACCTGGTCCTTTTGTTTTGAAAGGTCATTAATTATATATTCAATTTCCTTAATAAATATAGGCCTATTCAGAAAGTCTATTTCTTCCTCTGTGAGTTTTGGCAGATTGCATCTTTCAAGGAACTGGTCCATATCACCTGGGTAATCAAATATGTGGATACAGAGTACTTAATAATATTTACTTATTGTCCTTTTAATGTCCATGGGAACCATACTGATGTTCTCTCTTTCATAAACATTGGTAATTTGTGTCTTCTCTCTTTTTCTCTTGGTTGGATTGGCTAGAAATTTATTTATTTTATCAATCTTTCAAACAATCAGCTTTTGCTTCTCATTTTCTCTGATTTCCAGTTTTAATTTTGTTTTTTTTCCTCCTGTAATTATTTCTTTTCTGCTGCTTACTTTTAATTTGATCTTCTTTTTTTTTTCCCCCTAATGACAGAGCTTAGACTACTTATCCCTCCAAGCACTACTTTACTGTATCCCACAAATTTGGATGAGCTTATTCTCACCTTCATATAATTCAAAATACTTTTAAATATTTTTGAGATTTATTTTGACCCTGGTATTATTTAGAAATATGTTGTTTAATCTCTGTGATGGTTAATATTATGTGCCAACTTGCCTGGTCATGGTGGGTCCAGACTATTATTTTCGAGTTTGTTTGTGGGAGGTTTCCAGATGAGATTAGCACTTGGAATAGTGGACTCAGTAGATTATCCTCCCCAGTGTGGTTTGGCATCATTCAATCCACTGAGGGCCTGAATAAAACAAAAGCTGGGGCAAGTGGAAATCACCTCCTTTTTCTAGCCTAACTGATTGAGCTGGGACATCTCATCTTCTCCAGCCCTTGGACTGGGAATTACCATTGACTCCCATGGTTCTCGGGATTTCAGACTTGGAGAGAATTATACCTCTGGATTTCCTGGTTTTCCAGCTTTCAGACGTTAGATAATGGGACTTCTTGGCCTCTGTAATCACATGAGCCAAGTCTTCATAATAACTAAATAAATTTCTCCTGCTGGTGTGTTTCTTTGAAGAACCCTAGTGAATATAATCTCCAAGTGTTTGGAGATTTCCTACCTATCTTCCTGTTACTGATTTCTCATTTAATTCTATTTGATCTGGAAGCAGACATTACATGATTTCTAATTCTTTAAAATTTGTAAAGCTGTACTTTATGGCCTCCAATTTTTTTCCTCTGTGAATATTTCATGTATTCTGGATGAAACAATTGATAGATGACAATTATATCCAGTTGCCTGATGGTACATTTGAGATAAACTATGCCCTCACTGATTTTCTGCCTACTGGACCTATCCAGTACTTACAAAGAAGCATTGTAACCTCCAGCTCTGATCATGGATTTACCTGGTCTAGCAGTTCCATCAGCTTTTGTCTCACAAATTCTGACACTTTGTTGTTAAATTTATCCATACTTAGTATGTATTATGTCTTCTTGACCCCTTCATCATTGTCTAATGCTCCACTTTGTCCTTAATAACTTTCTCTGCTCTGAAGTCTGCTTGTCTGAGATTAACACATATTCTCCTCCCCCTTTCTTTTGATTAATGCTAGTATGATATATCTATCTCTATCCATTTACTTTTTTTTTAAGATTTTATTTATTTATTCAACAGAGATAGAGACAGCCAACGAGAGAGGGAACACAAGCAGGGGGAGTGGGAGAGGAAGAAGCAGGCTCACAGTGGAGGAGCCTGACGTGGGGCTTGATCCCATAACGCCGGGATCACGCCCTGAGCCGAAGGCAGACGTTTAACCGCTGTGCCACCCAGGCACCCCTATCCATTTACTTTTAATCCACGTGTTTTTAAATTTAAATTGGGTCTTTTGTAGACAACATACAGTTGGGTCTGGGCTTTTGATACACTCTGACATCTCTGTCAATAGTACATTTAGGCTACTGAGTTCAAAGTGATTATTCACATAGTTATATTAATATGTATCATATTTGTTACTGTTTTCTTTTTGTTGCCCTTTCTCCTTGTTCCTAATTTGTCTTCTACTGTTTGTCTGCTTTATGGGGTATAATTGAACATTTCATGTTTTTTTCCCCCTCACCTTTTGTATCATATCTTTCTCCTCCTCCTGCTCCCTCCCCCCTCTTCTTCTCCCCCTCTTCCTCCTTCTCCTCTTCCTTCTTCTTCCTTTTTCAGTGGTTGCCATAGAATTTGCAATACAAATAATCCAAGCCCTCTTTCAAACAACACTACACCACGGGTATATAAATATAGTACATATCTGGGTACCAAGAAATATCAAAATAATACTAATCCCTCACTCCCATTCCTTGTACCAGGGCTGCCATTCATATCATAGATAGATAGATAGATAGATAGATAGATAGATAGATAGATGATAGATAATGTATAGATACAAATCTCTCTATATATAATTCCAATTAAGAAATAGCAATAAAAGTTTTTATTGTTCCTTCACTTATATCATTTCTGATGCTTCTTTTTCCTTTATACAGATATGAGCTCCTGGCCTATACTATTTTCATTCTCTCTGTGGAACTCTTTATTTTTTTTTCTTTTAAAGATTTCACTTACCTTTTTGAGAGAGAGAAAGAGAGAGCATGCAGCAGAGGGAGAGGGAGAAGCAGGCTCCCCGCTGAGCAGGGAGCCAGATGCGGACCCGATCCCAGGACCCCCAGATCATGACCCAAACCCAAGGCAGACACCCAACCCACTGAACCGCCCAGGTGCCCCTCTGAAGAACTCATTTTAACATTTCTTGCAAGGCAGGTCTACTCTCTACTGGCAAAAAATTCCCTCAATTGTTTTTCTGGAAGTTTTTATTTCTCCTTCACTTTTGAAGGATAGTTTTGCAAGGTACAGAATTCTAAGTTGCTATTTTTTTTTTACCTCTTAATACTTAAAATATTTCACTTCAGTCTCTTCTTATATGTATGCCTTCTAAGGAGAAAAAATCATTATTTTTGCTTCTCTATAGGTAACACATTTTTCCCCCGGCTTCTTTCAAACTTCCTTCATTTTTGATTTTCTGCAATTCAAATAAGATATGTCCAGAGATAGATTTTGATTTTGCTTTTTGTTGTTTGTTTGTCTTTTCATTTATCCTGTTTAGCATTCTCTGGGTTTCCTTGATCCATGGTTTCATGTCTGGCATTAACTTTAAGGAAATCCTCTGTTATTATTGCTTCAAATATATATATATATTATATATAATATATACATACATATATATTATATATTATATATATATAATATATATATATATTTTTTCCTATTCTTTTCTCTCTTTTTTCTGCTTCTGGTATTCTCATTACACGGAAGATACACATTTTGTAGTTGTCCCACAGTTCTTGGTAACTCTGGCAAGTTTTTTTTTTTTCCTCCAGGATTTTTCCTATTTCTACTGACACATCCTTAGTCTCAGAATCTTTTTTTCAGCCATGTACAGCCTCTTCATAAGCTCACTAAAGGCATTCTTTATTTTACTCATTCTTCTTTTAGTGTTTTTGGTCATTAGCGTTTCATTTTGATTCTTTCTTAGAATTCCCATTTCTCTGCTTATATTACCCATCTATTCTTGTATGTCATCTGCTTTATTCATTAGCATGCTTAGCATGTTAATCATAGTTATTTTAAATTCTCAGTTTTAAAATCCCAGCATTTCTGTCATGTCTTGTTCTGATGCTTGCACTGTCTTCTTTAATTGTTATTTACTTTCGCCTTTTGGTATGCCTGGTAATTTTTTTCTGATAGCCAGACACGATATGCTATTTAAAAAGAGCTGTGGTTAATAGGTCTTTCGTAACATGATGGTAAGGTGTGATAAGACATGTTCTACCGTCCTATGATTAAGTCTCAGTCTAGGTACTCAAAAAGTACCTCAACTCCAAACTTCACAAATGCTTTGCAGTTTTTGTCCTCCCTTAGGATAGGATGGCTAGAGTAGGCTAGAGTAGTGCTATCCCTTCTCAGAGGTCAGTCAGGCTCTGAAAAAGCCTCCACAGTTTAGGTTCTAGTAAAATAGATTTTCCTTGGAGCTAAGACATTTTACAAAAATTCTCTGGCGTATTTCAAAATGGTTATTTTTCTCCTCCCTCTGCCAGAAGCAGGAGGGAATTTTTCTCTGATATTCACTTTGGAAACCTGATCAATTGTGTGGAGGTAAAACTCACAAAAGTGAGGGAAATGTCCCCCCCACCCCGACCCACCATGACCGGGTTTCCTGGAGTGTTTAACTCTCAGAGTTGTCCACAATGAGTCTCTAGCAACTTGTCAATTACAATTTGGTTTTCCTATATCAACACTGTACCCACAGCGATTTCTGCTGGTAGGTTCCTCCTTCAGTAATTTGTGATTCCCTATATTCACTTGTCTCTCCAATTATGGGGGCAGAGGTTTGCCCTAAAACTTCACTGACAGATCCAAGAAAATTTGTTAATCTTTCAGCTTCTTTTTGTTTTTATTTGTTGTTAGGACAGAACAAGGACTTCCAAGTTCTTTACATGCTGGACCAGAATTCAGAAACTTTTTTTCATTAGTTTTATAAGATGCCACACTGCTATAAATCCTTAAGTTTTGAGTATATGTAACTAATAAATAAACTGGTGTTGATCTCATCTGTCAAGTGTCGGGTCCCATGTGTTTATACACCCTCATGAACCTAGAGTGGAAATCCCTCTAGTAACAAGGGGTGAATTATTTAAACATTATTCATGACATATAAATATATATTTATGTATGCATATTATCCTGAAAATAGACATGAGATTTATGGGGCATGGATAGATTGTTATCCTCATTCCCAGCAATCACTGCATTTTTCTCCCTTCACTCCAATGTTATGAGAGCTGGATATCATCCTATATATACTTGGGTTTTACTGTAGATGAAGAACCCCCCAAATTTAGGTTATTTTAGGAAACTTATTTTCAATTGTTTTTCTTTCTTATTGCAATGTCAACCTCAATAATGCATACTTTAGATTGCCCTTTCCTATGATCTATATCTATACTGTTAACTTTAATTCACTATATTCTTTCTCTTAATTTATATGTATCATTGTACCAATATTTTTATGTTCTATGTTCTCATTGTGCTTTCTATTTTCTTTCATGTTTCTTTTTTATTTATTCTTTATTTATGAATTTTTCTTCCTTTCTTTTCATTTTGTCAGAACTCATTTCACATTCCACTGCTGTCCTGTCATCAGATTCTACTTCCAATTTAACTGTTATTTTAGTTTCTGGATGTTTACCCTTTGTGTTACTTCATAAGTCTGACTGCTTCATTTTAAACAAAAATATGTTGGAAATACATGTTATCATGTTTTTGTTGTTATTGAAACCTTTTTTAAAATGAGATTTTATCATCTTTTGGATTGTTCTATTGATCTTCTTAAATATTTTGCCCAAGACTACTTCTGTGGAGCTCTGAGTATTCCTTTTCTGGCACTTGTGTTGGACTGAATTAATTTTCCTGTACTAATAGCAGGAGGTTTCAGTGGAGTGTAGAAAGAGGGGAGCTTTTCAGGCTTCACAGTTTCAGGTCTCCCTCGTCTGTTATTACAGTGGTAATTCATGCCACCTCTGTGTAGCCACCCCTCCTGTGACCCTTAGAACCTATTCTATTTCATGGGGACTTCTACTGATAAGTTGGGTTTTCTTTGATATTTTTTTACAGTCTGCTGTCACCAAGAGACACAGTCCTTTCTTCAAATGTGAAGCAGTCACTTTTAGAAGATGTATTTGGTACATACTATGAGATCAGTTACCTCTGGGCACTCCCACACACTTTTGCACCTTCTTTCTTCCCAAATCACAGTGACAGACTACAATACTGCAGATTCCTATCAGGATGAGGATTTTTGTTTTCTTCTGGAAGTGAATATGTAGAGTTCTGAAATACACAACCACAAGATGCTTTTCCTCCTCAAGGTACTTCCTTGACTTCCTATGTGGTCTCACCGGCTGGCTTTGCTTTTTGGTCACATTTTTACCACATATGAAATTTGGAGGCATTTCTGTGTCCTAATTTAGCTGAGATCATAGTTTTTAAAACCTTTTTTATTATCCTTCATGACCTAGTTGGTTTTTTGAATGAGAAATGAAGAAATTAAAACCAAATTGCTGCCTATTCTTACCATAGATGAACATTTTCACTTAAAAATGTCTCTAAAAATATACATTTAAATTTTGGTATATACTTTCATGTAATTTCAACCTATTTATATATATTATTCAGAAGAAATTTGATATAGCCTTATCACTGCAATGGCTTAGAAAAAAAATGAAACCAAAGGCCAGATATAGATAGGTCCCAATTATTCTAAACAGTCTATTACCATACATGCATGTAAGAAAATTTTTAATTTCATTAAAAAGAAAATAGTTTATCTAAATCATATTTATAATATTACACTTAAAATATTTAATTAGAATTTGTACTATTGGGATACAAAATTGGAAGGTACACAGTGGAATAGAGAAATCTAGTTATTAAATGTTGGAATTTAGGGAACATAATTATTCATCAATCTGACTTACAGTAAATAGTTTAATTCTATTAACTTGATCCCAAATAGTATTATAAAATAATTTATTTTGTTGCGGATATTTTTTCCACTTTCTTCCTTTGCCTTTCTTTATTTCTCATATTAATTATTTCTTTATTTCTCAAACTAATGTAGCTTATATTATCAACTCCAACAACTCTCTCTTTCTCTCTGTCTCAATACTATTCTAATCAATGTAGCTTTAATGATAAACTGCAATAATTATCTCCAGATTTCAATATCATTGTCTCATACAACATATTGCCAAAAATTTAAATCTGTTGTCCTTGAAGTTATTTATTGGAAAGTTAAATGGCAGACATAGATAGAAATACAAATAAATTATGTAACCATAATTACTTTTGCCTAGTTTAAGTCATTATCACAATACCTTGGAAAATTCTTCAACTCACTTTCTGGAAAAGAATACTGGTAAAATCCATAGTATCTCCAGATACTATAAAACATTATTGGAACAGTAAAACTAAATATTAAAATGTAATTATATATATGTGTGTGTATATGTGTGTGTGTGTGTATATATACATACGTATGTATAACACCACAGTAAACATAGTACTTTGTGTTTACTTTGTTCTATATATTTTAGTAGTAGGGATTTTTTATGTCTATAACTCTCAGCATTAGATTTTTTCATAATATTTTAAGAATTTACTGCTCATTCAGAGAGTTGTAAATACGTTATTTATAAATTAATATTATTCTGATGTGTACAAAATATAAAGTGGAAAGCTACCTGAATCAGCAATAGCATAAATTAAATTCTGCAAAACACCTACAATGATGAGACAAAAACTGTCATCATCTAAATATAAGTTAGGACTAAGAGAATTTCTAGAAAAATTATTTGCAATACTATGTAAATGCCATCTGTCAATGCAGAGGTGAAGCTTAGAAAAGATATGACAGGAGGCCTAAGAACAGATGAATAATACTGAACTCCATCTGATTGTAGATGCTGAGATCTAATTAAAAGAAGAAAAATAATTGAGCTAGTCTAAATTTAAAGCTCCAAAGTCTAGTCTCTCCTCATCCCTAGTGTCCATTCATTTGCTTACAAGCCTAGCAATTGGTTACAATTTGGTCTTGTCGGGATGGCTAGTTCCTTTCTTTCTGATCATTCAGCTTGTTTAGAGTTGGGAGAGATTCTATGGTTTTTTTTTTTTTTTTTTTTTTAATGAGGTAAGTGTCTTCAACTTTCTTTTATTTGAGTATAGTTGATCCACAATATTACATTAGTGTGAGTTGTACAACACAGTGACTCAACAAGTCTGTGTTACGCTATGCTCACAAGTGTTCTTATGCCTCATTTCAACTTTATTTTTCCTTTCAATAATTAAATTAGATGAATGAGAGAAGCAGCAATAACATTTTAAAGAAGTCAGGAATTACGAGTTTTTTCCAACTTTATCGCCCCAAGATGGCATTAGATAAAAACTCACTACTACTGATGAAATAAAAGAAGCCCATTTCAATTTGAAATTAAAACTCACACAATTATTTAGAATGTTATTTAACATCCATAAGCATATTTCATTCTCTCAGTTTGTAAGATAGGCATTATTCAGGAGATAAACGCGTTCCCAGGAACTGGTGACTTACTTGCCTATTATCATACACAGTATAATAAGGAAAAGAATTGAAAAATGAACCTTGACTTCAGAATTCTAGCTCAGAATTCAGATCACCTTAGTGATTCCTGAAATCATGTTACTGTAACGTATGATTTGTTTTTGGATACTATTAAGTAGCATTATCTTAATTTGAGAATAATCTGTGCAATGGGATTGTACCATGTGCATAAGAGTATAAATCACTTGAATATTCTGTTTACTCATTTATCAAATAGCTAATTTTACACATAATCTTCAGATGCTTTACAAGTACCTATTAGTATTTTTTATAGTGATGTTTTAGTATCATCACAGTTTTACCCAGCACCAAACAAAAATCAAAGCCTCTATTTTTCTTTGCTTTAGTATTGTCTGGAGAGTAGAGGTGCATGGCAGATATGAGCTGCACAGACCTTTTCAGCATTTGTCACATCTGACATAAGCATGACAGTAGGGCTCGTAGTGGGGTGATGGGAATTCCACTGTGCTTACAGCTTTCCTATCTCTTGGCAAAAGTAGTACTTCTCACTAGAGTTCACTAGGTGAGGGAAGATCGAGCTTTCATTTCAGAGAGCACAGGGTTTTTATCCAACTGCCTCCACTGCAAACTTTAATAACAGTTTTTAAGAATATCTACCAATTCTTTGCCTGCCGTATCTTTTTCCAGAACTATGTGGAGAAAACGGTAAGATGTATGATATGATTATATATTTGTCATGTTTTAGTGATAAGAAACATCTTTCAAACATGTTTCATAATGTCAACTTACAGGAGTTCTTTAGATGGCAAAGAATTTTAAGTTAGAAAAGATTTTAGAGATTACTGGTGAACTCACCTATACGTTAAACAGTTTCCCTAAAGTTTTATAATGTATTAGTGACAGGGTGATGAAAGGAAACTTGGTGGGGCGCCTGGGTGGCACAGCGGTTGAGTGTCTGCCTTCGGCTCAGGGCGTGATCCCGACGTTATGGGATCGAGCCCCACATCAGGCTCCTCCGCTAGGAGCCTGCTTCTTCCTCTCCCACTCCCCCTGCTTGTGTTCCCTCTCTCGCTGGCTGTCTCTCTCTCTGTCGAATAAATAAATAAAATCTTAAAAAAAAAAAAAAAAAAAAGAAAGGAAGGAAACTTGGTCTCCTGATTCTAAATTAGCTTCTTGATTATCCCACAGTCTGCTCATTTACTAGCTACAACTTGCAAAAACCATTGAGCAAACCACCAACAAAATGAGAAAATAAGTTAATGACAAGGACCTTTAACTTAAAGATAAAAGTTAGGTAGAAAAATCTATCTTGAGAAATATTCCTTAAAATGTGCTTCATACCTTGCTTTAACCGCAATGGATGGCAGGAGAGTGACTATCATAATAATTGTAAATATTACTATATAAGGTATGAAAGTAGAGCCTTGTTATGCACAGGAAACCTCTTCCCAAGCTGGCAAAGAAAATCCCAAAATATAATTACCCTTGTATAGCAGATAAAGAAGAATTATTATGGGAATGAGCTAAGTCATCTATAATGCCATCTAATTTCTCACAATTAGATGTTAATGTACCTATGGATTCACCTATAAATAAAAACTGCACATGTTAAAGCTTCAAAAAAGATTCCACTTCCTCAAATGTGTTCTTTAATGTGTTAATGAAAGCAAAAACTGAGAAGTATTGAACTCATACTTTATATATTTTACACATCAAAAAGTGAAGACTATTCAGTGGAATTTCAATAAAATTTCTAGTTCCTTTATAAAATTATTTAAAACCCTAAAAGGAGGGGAGCGTGGGTGGCTCAGCTGGGTAAGCATCTGCCTTTGGCTCAGGTCATGATCCTGGGGTCCTGGGATTGAGCCCTGCATGGGGGGCTGTGCAGGGAGCCTACTTCTCCCTCCCCTTCTGCTGCTCCCGCTGTTGTTCTCCCTCTCTCTCTCTGTGTCAAAAAAATAAATAAAATCGTAAAAAAAAAAAAAAAAACCTAAAAGGAAGAAATAATGCAAATTTGACTGACTTTTTCTTGCCTACCACCCTGTCCATCCACTTCACCCTCTGCTTGAGTGTTGATTTCTTTTTTTAAGGCCTTATTCTCAATTTTCTATGGTTCATTTAATCAAGTTATTTCTGAACAGGGTTTTAATCTATTGATACTAATGGAAGTTGACCACTTCCAAAATTTAATTTGTAGCTAGTTCAGCTAGTTTTTCTTTTAAAGTTTGAGTTGTTTTTTGTTTGTTTGTTTAGTTTTTACTTTTTATAGTTTGCCTCTATCACACAGATATGAATGGAAGTGGTTAAGAGTTTTATCATACTTTTGATAGGAAAGCAATTTCTCCCTCCTTAGAAAGGTAAGTGTCATGACAATCTAGCAGCCCAAAGAGAGGATCAAGGGTTGCCAAAGTGAAAGGATTTGAGAAACAGGAATATGAAAATAAGAATTCAAGAGCTGAAAGATGAAAATCAGAAAGGAAAATTGTCTAGAAAATATCTTATTTGCTTATTTATTTTTGTAGCTTGTTTATATTTTACATTTTAATCCAATGAGGACAGGCTGCCTGGTTTTGACTAAGTGTAAGGTACTGGGAAAAGTTGAAGATGGTAGGGAATGGGGGGTAGGGGAAGGAGACGGGAGGGAGACAGAAAGCGAGAGAGATTTTCTTTTATTGTGATCTAGCTTGAAAATTTCCACATTGGGCAGAAAGTCATCAGTATATGTTTTCTGAATAAAGATAAATATCCATCTGAATTCTAGCTTTAGAACATTAGTTTAGTTGCTTTAATTTACGTATTTGGCATGCTATACAGTGGAATATATTTACCAACTGTCAAATACACTATTAATACATCATAAATATTTCTATGTGAAGAGAAAAGAAGATGACTGCATTGGGGAGGTTAAGGATAACAGCTAATATTTTGGAATTAGATGCACAAGGTAATATTTTAATCATTTGGCATGTTTTATGAATTTCATCCTTACTACAACTTTTCTGAACTAGGTGCTATTATATCCCAATTTTATAGACATTGAAGCAGATATATACAGAAAAAAATATCTAGACTATCAAAACCCAAATGAATGCCTGAGAACCAAGGTATCTGTAGTAAACTCAGAATATAGAAGCTTTCAATCTACTCATAGGAAAAAACTTATATGTATTCCAAATCTCCTAATGGTCTCAAGGCTTGTTTGAACAAAAATATACCATAGTTGGCACACAAACTCAATGAGCTCATTATCAGAAGCTCTGGGTTCTATAGAGTTTAAATAAGATTGAATTAATGACTGTTACAGATGGAAGGGCCCCAGAGAGTCCCTGTATTACTTTTTAAATGTACAGATAAAGAACCTGAAACCCAGAGAGTTTGAATGCTTGCTCAAATCAAGGAGTTAGTTGGTGGTAAAGCTTTGATTAATTCAGATTTCCCAACTCAGGATCATAGGTTCTGCACTCTTTTACCTCCCAGATCAAAATTTGGCTGGAGGAATACTCTAGGTATTTAGTAAAAAACACAGAGATTATAATTTGACTGAAATGCATCATGAAGTCCATTTCCATTCCTCCAAATGAAAGTTCCTTGCAAAATAAATGTGTATTAAGTTATAAAGCTTCTTTTGCAATATTAATTTAAAATGGAGGCTGTGAGTATTTTTTAATGTCATGTATCAGAATTGTAGTGAACTCCTAATTGAATATATCTATGACAAACTTTAAGAGTGATAAAAATTTGATATTAAAAAGGATGGGACAGAATTGTGGGTTGTGAGTAAAAAGGACTGTATTCAATTCCTAGATTAATCTTTAAATGAATTATATTTCCTTGTGGAAGTCACTTTGCATCTCTAAATCTAATTTTCATCATCTACAGACCAAGGTATTTGACTTTAATGATATTTATTATTTTCTTGCACTACATTTCCATACTTTGGTTTGAACTTTAATTATCTCACTTCTTTTGCAATTCGTTTTTAACTGCAAGCTCTCTTTTCTGTCCCCTTTCCTTCCAAATATCATTCTCTCTACTATTGTATTCATTTTCTTAACATTGCTGTAAGGATTCATGCAGAATCCTTCATCTACTGTTCATTTCATTTTAAATAAAAATCAAAGGCATTAGCTTGGAATTTAAGACTTTCCTTTTTCAATAGTAGGATCCTAAACACGCTTTTATCCTGTAGCTACAACTCCACCTAGTTTAGAAGACTTTAAAAATTATCTTTGTAAAAAAAAATTATCTTTGTATATCAAACATCCATAGGTCTCCATTTCAAAAAATAAATTGAAGTCAAAAGAAATGAGTATGAAACATGCTTCACTGTTCATATCTATTATCTAAAAAAGGGATATTCTTAAAAACATCAAAATATGTAATCTCTGGCAATTTCTTTTTTTAATTACTTCTTCATTAAATATAAATATCTGATAAATAATTTGCATGTTTGGCATAATATTTTTAACATAAGCATCATATAAAAAATGTTGCTTCTTTTTAATATACAAAAGTTTTTTTTTCAGCCAAAAATATCAATATATGGGACACTAGGTTATGCCCTGCAAAGGAAGCATTTTGTAATGGGTGTCACTTACTTAATTGCCATATATGGACAGCAAAATCTTGGCTCATTAATAATATAAAGTGCCTCCAGGGAAAATTTTATTAGTAACTATTTGCAACTTTGGAATTTTTTTTTAAAAGACAGAAACAAATCTTTTTACCAGAATATTAAATCAAGATGGTAGAAGAAGCTCAGTTTGTTCCACCCACTCTGGCCTCAAATCAGAATACAACATAATACAGATATGCATATAAATATTGTATTATAAATACATACATATGCACATACATATGTGTGAAGATCAATTTTATGTGTCAAAAATGACTGGGCTAAAGGATGCTCATATAGCTGGTAAACATTATTTCTGGTTGTGCCTATGAGGGTGTTTCTGAAAGAAATTAGTATTTGCATTGTCCTAATGAGTAATGGTCACCCTTACCAATGTGGTTAGGTTGAGGAATCATTGGAAAATTTAATTGAGTAATAAGATGGTTGGAATCACCATCAGTAGAATCCCAGAGTTGATCAGAAGAAGACTGTTGTGAACGTAAAAGTGGAAGAGATGAGATGTGGGGGACGGGACTCACACTAAGATGAGGAGAAACAAGGTGTCCTGACGCAAATACCATACAGATACAATTTTGAGCAACTGATCAGTCAGTGCCTCTTCCCAACTCATCCTTTGTTAGACAGCTGGAAGAAGTGGGATTTATCCATAATGTAAATTAGAGAGAACAGATGTTTGTGCCAAAGAGGTAACAACAACAACAGAAATTCAATGGATGACGGAGTGCCACCATCCTTCAAAGGTAAGCTACCCGTATATCCCTTTGAATATCAAACTTCACAATCATTCGCGTAGTGAGAAAATTCAAGTATGTGTCTATCATCAAGACTCACTGAAACATGTAAGAAACAATATCAAGAAAGAGAAGTAGCAAAAATAAAATGTAATAAAACTCCTAGCCAAGAGAAAATAGAAGTTTCAGAATAACTAACATCTTCAGAGGGATTTTAGAATATTTTGTACAAATGTAAAATAACTATGTAGATTGGTTTTAATAAAAAATCTAGATTGTAGGAGTAAAAGGCAAATTAAAGGACAAAAATGTGGAATGGACTCGACTGAAGTAAATTATTGAGCTGGAAGAGTGGGCTAAGAAAGATCTAGGAAGGCAAAAAGAATATAATTATCAGAGGGGAAGGAAGAGAGAAAAAATATATGAAGAAGTAGTAAGTGGAATGATTGAGTGTGCACTTTGGATTGAGACTGTCAGGAGTTAAATCCTGGTTTCTCTTAATACCTGCATGAACTTTGACAAATAATTTAGCTTTTCTGCTTCTTTTTCACTTTTAGAATACTAATAGTAGTAGTAGTATAGTAATAGAATAATAGCTATTTCTTAGAAATACTGTGGGGCTCAACAGTTAGTTATGCAAAGTCCTTAAAAACATATTTGACGATATTCATTGTTTGGTAATTGTTAGCTAGCATCCATATTGTAAGGGTAAAATTATGACATTTTATCATCTCCCCTTTAGTGTGTCTCCTTAGAAGCATAACAGACTTGATAGTAGGTCTGATCTATTATTTTTAAGGACCTTCTGACTCACAGAAATGTAAACACAGTCTCTGAAATAAACTCGAGTTCCTCAGGAGATACAGGAGACTATTGCAAGGCACAATCATGAGTCAAGGAGATAAGAAACATTTACATTGTTCTTTCTTCTGTTCTACCTAACTAATGTGTGTGAAATTCTGTCTAGACTTTGTAGTCTCTTTTACAGACTGCCTAAAATGTGCATTGCACTATAGATATATACCATTTTGTAATAAAATTTCTTTCTTCCTTTTCCCTGTTTTGTGGAGAGAATTCTGTCTTAATAAGATTTTTATTTTCTCAACACTATATTTTCAGACATTTCAATATCCATTTAGTAGAAGTTCTGGAAAAAAAACATTAAAAAAGTGAATGAGTGAAGATAATAATAATAAAAAAATAGAAGAAAGATACCTTTAGGCAAACAATTAGAATTTTCAGATTAAAAGGACCTAATTAGTATCTCTTTAAATGGGAAAAAAAAAAAGCCCATACTTAATTTCACCATGTTGAAAGTTAAGAACACTAAGATTCAAGATTAAAGACTAAATATTCCCAGACAGGAAAAAAAAAATACATTCCACAGGAAAAAGAATCAGAATATTATCACAACTTGGCAAACACTAGTCAAGGATAACAGAAACAGATCCAACTGAGAGAGAAATCTATGATGAATGAAATAACATGGCATCTGGATGTATTAATCAATTCTTTTTCTCTTAAGGACTGGTAAAAATATTTTATCAGGGTTGACCAAATAATTTTCTTTATATCAGTATTACCTTCCTTTCTTATCTTACTTTGTTTCACTTCTGATGATATATTTCATCTACTTCTGTGTCTCTCAAATCACTTTTTCAACCACTCAGCTCTATGATTCCTCAAATGATAACGCTCAATATTAATTCAAGCAAATTAGACTCTGTAATTAGGTAAAGATGAAATTCTAAATTAAAAAAAAATCTCTATCACTTGACTAGATGCCTTCATTTTCTTCCTCTGGAACAAATATCTATGTAGTGTATTTTACTACATACCAGACAATGGTTTCCTTTTCCATCTGTGTTCTGCTCTAGTAGTTTTTCTCTTGTCTGTGTGTTTTTCACTAATCTGTGATTATGTTTTGTCTGTTGAAGTAATAAGCAGTGTTTTTCCAGATTATCTTTTAGGGAGGAGAATAGACTTGAGATAGCTCAGAGCTGAAAACAGATTTCTCATTATGTAGAAATATTCATGCCACAATACCTGTTAGAAGCTATCACATTTTTCTTTTATTTGGAAAAGCTCTGGTAACTTTTAATCATTCAAGATGCGTTCTCATATCACTGCCATACATAATTTTAGTGGACATATGTTTCTTGGTCAATATCCATTCCTTTAGGGAATCAGCCTTCCTGAATTCCATATGGTCTAAGATGATGTGTCAATGATCATCTCTATCATTCTCAGAAGGGACACATTATCCCAATGGTCACAAAATTGGTTCAAAGAACATCTGACTGAAGCCAAGTCAATTATGTGTTTTCCTCCCAGGGTTGGAAAGATAGACCCTCTCATTCCCATATATTACAATATAGATTGCATTTGAATTTGGACCATCTGAAATCAATTCCCTTATTGAATCTAAGGGCATAATTAGAGAATGAAAACTACATACAGAAGAAAGGTAGACTATGAATGAAATGAGTAACAGAAATTTGACACCATTGCTTGAACTCCCAGTAATCCAGTTGCATCTTACACCTATGGGTTTCCTAATTAATTCAGCTTTCTTCACTTGCATCTGAAAGATTCTCAACCAATACAGAGATACTACCTCAATTTTACATAAGAAGAGACTAAGATTAAGAATTTCAGTAACTCTCTCAGTGTACATACACTCACATATGTACGTGCACACATGCACACTTATTTATCAATCTATTTATTTGTTTGAAACAATCTTTTTCCTTTCAGTGTTGCAGAACAGATACTATATAACAGACACCATGTAAAGTAGGCATCTGTATTTCATTATCTAATAACCTTTCATGAAAACAATCACATAAAATAAATAGACTGATAGATAAAATAAAAAAAATGAAATACACCATTAATTGCTCATTTGGAATTAGTCCTTTCCCCTTTCCTCCAAAATCATTTAGTTACTAAGACCATCTTAAGACATTCATGTCTCAAGATACATCGTGGAGAGTGGAATTTTGTTGGAAGATTTCTTAGAGGAATTTGCCTGCTACTTTTCTCACCATTTGATACAGCAGCCCAATTCTTAATAGTAGCAGCTTATCTCTCTCATCGTTTGTAGTATCAATAAATATCACCGAATGAAGAGGCAGAATTTCCAGAGATTCACTTATTACCCAAATGAAATAATTAATCCTGAGGTCATAATTGGGTGTTTCCTCAGGGGATGCTTTCTTATATATAGTACTACATAGCCCTTTACTGAGGTCTACTAGAAAATGTAAACCCTCATTTCTCACTTACTGGCTTTTCTGTGTAGAGTCTTTCAACATGTGTTCTTGATTTATGGGTTTCAGCTGCTTAATTCCATGGCTAGTCATGCCCTGTATGTTCTTGGAAGTGGCCCAACAACTTTATCACACTTGACAATGAGACATAATCTCCCCCACCTCCAATGTATTTCCTAAGACTAAAGTTCCTAAATCATCTGAACTCCAAGTATTACAGATTTTTCTATGGCTTATATACATGATCTTCAATGGAAACATGATTTACCCTTTCCAAATTGGCTTCCTTAGTCTTACAGATAATATGTAATCCTTAAAGAATCCACAATCAAATGTAACATTTAGCAATGTTACATATAGAATCGTGTCTATTCTTGTATTTGAGAACTTTTGAAAATATTTTTAAAAAATTTTCTGCAATAGATTGTTAAATTTCTTCCAAATACCCATGCCTCTATTCAGTTCTATACTTAGAGTCTCCCCTATTGAAGAAGTACAATTCTGGCCACAAAGACTTTAGTACTGGCTATACGACTTCCTTTAGAAAAAAGAAATATGCACAGAAGGGACATAAGCCATATCTGAACCAAAGTTCCACAAGGAAGATTAAGGTTTTTCTTTCAGTCTGGACCCTGAATGAAGACTCCACAAACAGCCAAATCTGACTCATAACAATACATAAAATGAGCAAGAAATAAACTTTGATATTGTTATAATTTGGAGCCTATTATTGCAGCATAACTAGAAAAAGCTAACTAATATATTCACACCACTTAAAATTCCAAGTGATTTATTTCTGGTGTCTGACACTAAGTTTGGAAATCTCTTGGCAATTGTTTCTTCCAATATTTTCTTTTCACTTTATAAATATTTGCTTCATTTCACAAATTTTGATTCTTACAGTGATTAATGAAAATTTTGGCTAATCTTCAAAACTGTTCTGATTAGAAGAATCTGCTCATTGATTCCTTTGAAGTATTTTGAACATATCCACTTTCATGTGATATTAGTGCTAGGAGAGGTCTTTAAACAGATGTGACCATTGGTTGGCCCTTGAGCTGGATCCAAAACTTGGCAACTCCTCATTGCCTCCCTGTCCTGTGAATGTCTGTTCCACTCACATCCCCTGCTCCCAGAAGCTGCCCAGAGAGACAAGGAGACAGCCTTGAGATAGTAATGACGTGGTGAGACTCTGGACCGTGTATGTGAAGGAACCCAGTTAAGGCCTTTAAATAAACTTTTAAGATTCTGGTGGGCAGGTGCAGGAATCTACTCATCTTGCAGTCATCCAAAGACAATCCTCATAAATAAGCTCCTTTGCTTATTACACCTGCCACTTACCCACCTGGACTGGTCTGCCTCTTTCTTCCATCTCCCCGTCCTCCACATATAGGGACCAGCTTCATATTACACCCAGGAAGCACCTGAGGTTGCAAAGCAACAATAACAATTAGAAAATTTTTCAGTATGCTTCTACTCATTCAGATTATATTATTTATTCTTGTAATTCACACTAAGTTTCAACTAAAATACCTAAGAATTAACAGTCTTTCAGCTTCCTACATTAACATTTTCTGTTCTATATTCCAGATTGTCACAGAAGTGTTTCAATGGACTTCCCCATTAATACATAGAGAGAGGAATAACAATATTCTAAAAAATATTAATCAACTTGAAGCTGGAATAATCAAGACAGTTCACGGGAAAATAAATGTATTTTGTTTTATGTTATGTACATTTTTTATTTCAGCTTATTTTGAAGGTTATTTTTATATCCAATTTCATGATGTTAAAAAATCAAAAGACCTATAAAAAACCAAAAGACCTACATTTTTATTCAATCTTTTTTGGTGGCTAGTTACTGATTACCTTCTATGTTGTTCTTGGATTTGTATACAAGAAATTTCTGAGAAATATGAAAAATAATACATGATTCAGTGATCAACTTGTATTATAATGTTCAGAGATTAACAAAATCTATGTAAGTATTAAGAGGCACCTGTTGTTAATTTTTCCACTAATGTTTATGTCATCTTGCCCAAGTCACATAAACTCTATATAGTTTAGCTTTTTCAAATTTAAAGAAAAACTTAATATTTTTAAATTTCATATGTTGTAAAGCAAAAAAAATTATTTATAATACACTCTAATATATAAACACTACAAAACAAGTGCAAATTAGGCAATTTTTACTCTGGACTTCTTTATAGTAATTTATAAAAGATATAACATATTCCTGTATCCTTTATAAAGTAGTTTCAATTGTACTGGCTGAAAAGCTTTCCTCTTTTCCTTCTAGATTCTTTGATTGTACTAATAGTTAAATCGACATAAAACAGACTAAAAGGAAAAACATTATTTTGTATGCACAGGAGCTCATAAAAATTTGAGACTCAAAGAGGTGACCAAAGCAGCCAGCTTTTATACCTTTAGGAAAAAGAAACAATGGATTTGCGAAGAATTGATAAGACAAAGAAGTTTGGGCTTGGAATACCAAATTACTAAAGAAGTAACAAGGTTTTTCATATAGTCTTCTGGGCCTTGAATTCCTATCTCTGTTGATAAGGATACTTCCTTTCCTCCTGGTACAGGAAGGGTATCTTTCACATGGGAGATTTATTTTCTGCTTTCAGGGAGGTAAAGGATGCTCAGAGTGTCCTTGAATTGGACATTTCTTCACTAACTTTGGTTCCAAATAACCAATATGACAAAGTGGCATATTTGAGGGAAGCCTGCCCTGAACCCCATCACAACAAAAAGTATAATGGAGAAAGTAGAAATTGGATTATGAAAATACTTTCTAGTCCTGTGTGTGTACATGTGCACATCCTGACACAATTACCTTTAGTCTATAAAGCATTAGTTTTCTGGAAACTGCCTTATAAATACACAACTCTCATTATCAAATCATGAGCACTATCGCAGCTGTTCATGTCAGTATTAAAATGATTAGGTTCAAATAAGTTTTGCATGTGTAAAAAATAGATTTTTCCTCTCATCTCTGCCAAGTTTCCTCATTTTATCTGAAGTATGTCAAGATAAAACCATAAAAGGTAAAACTATGCATTTAACTTCCAGCTGTTAGTCCAAACATCATAACTAGGAAAAAATATGAAAGAAGTTTCAATTTGTTCTCAGAGTGTAGTACAAGTAGATATAGGATACTATGTTAAACATTTTAATATAGAGCTGATATTTTAATCACTATATATGTAAATATATTTATATATAATGAATACACAGCTATGCATATATATGCATGTATAAACATGTCTATTATTTATTTGTGCATAATATAAGCATACGATATGCACAAGTGGTACCTACAAATTGTTACATTTTTACTCACACTATTGTGCAAAATCCATTTTCCCTAAGTAATATGTTTTTCTTTCCTGCATATATGTCAATACAAATTTTTCTCAGATCATATTATTTTTCACTCTTTCCAGAAATGAAAAATAAGTGACCTGCCTAATTGGGAGGTTGTGCATCAAAGATACCTTTAATTCCACAGTATAGCTCTGCATGCTCAAAGATTGTTTCACATCATTGTCATTCCCTGGCAGATTTGAATGACAAGCCCAAAAGCCACCATTTTAAATTCTGTATAAAGAGAAGAAAAAGCAGACAATTTTATGAATAGTTTTTCTTCCTTTCTATAATAAATGGGGTGTGTGTATTTCTGCAGCCCAGTTAAAATCTATAATTAGAATGACATGGATGCATCTAGGAGGATTCAGCAAACACTAAGAAACTGCTAAGTGTAGCTGAAAGGTTTATGAATACCAAATTAATATCCACTATGGAGCCACCTTTAAAGTCACATTTACTGAGGGAAATGTAAACTTGCTAAATGTTATTGAGAAAGCAAACATTATTTCAAGCTGCAGGCATGCAAGTACAGAACATTAATAACCACCTATTTCTAGCTTTAATCCATGCAATTAAAAAGGTCAAAAGTGTTAATGTTGATAAAGGTCTTTTAGAAAGAGAAGTAGATGAGATTCTAATTATTAATCATTATCAAGAAAAGTCCTGACAGCAATTACCACACCATCATAAAATAAGTATCTCAGAGGACTCCGAGAACACAAGCACATTTTCATACCCAAACAAACTCAAATTTTACATTATTAAAGACACAGGGATAAAGGTGTATTTCATACATCTAACACAACTATTATGCTAAGATTTGCAAAACATCTTCACAGACTGAATATTTAGTGTGAATTATATTAAACAGTACCACATGATTTTTTACTATTGATGTGTTCTCTCAGAAGACGCACTCTGCAGAGGGCACAATATTTGCAAAAGCAATCAGATATTTGAGTTGAGTTCATTATTATTGTAATCTTTTGGTGATAAAGTGGCAAGATTTCCATTTTAACACAGAAAAGACTCAGGATTATTATAAAATTTGTGCTCACAATAAATCTCTAATTTAGAGAAGGAAAGTAAACATTGAAATGTTAAAGTAAAAAATATGACTCAGAGATGAATCTAAGGAACTTAGAATTGTGGGATATCTTCTAAAGTTACTTATTAGTAATTTACAGTTTGTGAAATGAAATAAGAAAAGATATTTAGTAATAAACATAAATAGTCATTCATCGATACATTTACCTACTGAGTCCCTACTATGTCCCAGTAAGTGTACTAGGCACTCACTATATTCTTATTATACTTAATGTAGTGTACTAATATTGGATGTTAATAAAAATAATATTTTCAGGGCTATATAAAAATGTTGGATCAGCCTTCATTAATCAACAAATATTTATACTAGTCATCGTGATAATTTCTACTGATTAAAAATAAAGAAAAGACCAATTTGGAGGCAGTATCAGATACGTAATGCAGTATCAAATGAGTAATGTCAGCAGAGATGTGAAAACTCTGAGAAAAAATAAAATTAGAACACTAGAAGTAACAACAGTAACTACAACAAAACACTAACAAAATTATATATGTGTGTGTATATATCTATATCTATATTTATATCTATATCTATTTCTATATCTCTCTATATATCTTTCAATGGAATTATCAGTAGAGTCAACATTGCTAAAGAAAAAAATCAATGAATTTGAAGATAGGGCAATAGAAATTCCCCCAAATACAATGCAAGTAGAAAAAAGGTAAAACAATAACAACAACAACAACAACAAACAACAACAACAACAACAACAAAAACAAGCAAACAAAAATAAAACAAAATCCCCACACTATCCAGGAGCTGTGACACACTAAAAAAGGATTAATATATACGTGATTGGAATCTCGGAATGAGAAAATAGAAAAAATTGAGAAGAAAAAATATTGGAAGAAATAATAACCAAGAAATTTCCAAAATGAGTGTCAGACTCCAATACTGTCTTATTAATATCAGGTATTAACTAACATAATACAGTGAGAAGGCATTTCACCCTTATTCTATTCTCCCCAAAACCCATAACCCCACTCTCATAATGAGAAATCATCACACAAAGCCAAATCAAGGAACATTCTATAAAATGCTCAACTACAAGCTCTTCAAAACTGGCAAGGTTATGAAAATTGATGAAAGATGAAGAAATGAAAACATACTGGGGCATTAAGGTGAAATGAAAACTAAACGCAATTTGATATTCAGGATTGATTGAATCCTAGCACAGTAAAAAGACATTATTGGGGGAAAAAAAACCCAAAGCAAACAAAAAACAACACTTGGCAAGTTTGAACACAATCCCTAGCTTAGTTAATAGCATTGTAATGATGTTAATTTCTTGATTTTGATAAATACACCATGGTTATGTAAAATAATAACATCAGGCAAAGTTGAGTGATGGGTATAAGAGATCTTTCCATACTATCTTTGCAACTTTTTTGTAAATCTAAAATTGTTCCAAAATAAGTTAAGGAGAAATATTAAAAAATAACCTTGGATACAAAACATATTATAATCACATGTAAACAGAGGCAAAACGACAAGGCAATTCTGAAGTTTTCTGTATTTTATAAACCCATTCTTTATTTTCATATTTTTCTGTTCTAATGACTGAATTTATAGAATATAATTATTTTTGGATTAAATGTTTCTTTATTGTCTCAATTTAATAATCACAGTAACATCTAAGAAAGTGTGAATTAAAAGTTATTATCACTATTAGAAAACATTAAAGTCTAAAAGGAGAGTTAATGGTACACTAAGGAGCTAGAAGTTTAATGGATTTTCACATGAACAAAAGTCAAAAATATAAATGGGGATTATACTTGGATATATATATTTTGATTATATTATACATGCTATTTCTTATTTATATTAAATGAATGTTTTGGCTATATTACTATTATACTTCATGATTAATCAAATACAACCAATTTCATTAAATGTAAGTGGAACATCCAGAAATATTACAAAAATGTTTAGAAAATAGATTAATTGATTAGAAAGATAATCATTACAAAATCTGTTAGCTAAAAGTCTCTTGTCTAGACTAATAGGCATCTAATTTCATGTTAATATGTGTATGATATAAAACACTGTATCAATTATAATTCTGTTGGCACCTGGGTGGCTCATTCAATTAAGTGCCAACTCTTGATTTCGGCTCAGGTCAAGATATCAGGGTCATGAGATCAAGCCCTACATTGAGCTCCACACTCAGTGGGGAGTCTGCTTGAGATTCTCTCTCTCCCTCTTCCTCTGCCCCCCCATGCATTCTCTCTCTCTCTCACTAAAATAAATAAATCTTTAAAAAAAAAAGCAATTATAATTTTTATCTAATCTAATAGTAAGGTAATATAAAATATTAAAAGAATACCCAATTTTAGTGCATTCTAGATGCCTATGCATTTTTGTCCTTGTGCATGTTTATTATTCTTAAATAATTCTTTATGTACTGTAGATTCTATCATCTCTACATCTCTCAAATTATTATTTCTGTTCTCTTCTTGTTGTCATATCCTATTGAGAACAATTTTTATTTCAACAAAATTCATCAGAAAATGCGTGGATGTGTGAGTCAATAGACATGTGCAATATTTGCAGAAATGCATTTTTATACAGACAATAAGAGAAGCATTTTTTCCAAACATCCCTTATATCCATTGCTTCATATTCATCCTGCTAAATTTTGCTAAATAAAGATAATTGCAGTAACTAAGAAATGAGTGGCATAAGATTTAACAAGTAGGAGTATCCTATTTGTACTTCATACCAAAGCTGTTGGGCGTTATTTCCTGCTTTCAAATCTGACAGAAAATATAATTTTATTACTGGTCTTTTTCATCCATCCAGTTCTTTAAGATTTTTAATAATTCTTAACTTTTCTATTAAGATGCAATAGCTCCTGAACTTTTGTCTGAATTATAGTACTCATTGCCACTGCTATTCCTATTGTAGCAACTTGCCCTGTTCCTTGCACTAATATTTTGTGTTTTAATGTTGTTATTTCAGTTGTCATGTGATCTTGTTTCTACATATTGCTATTAACACTGTAATAGCTCAAAAAGCAAATATGTGGTAGAATAAAAATATTATGTAAGGCATAAGTAACTGTTGCAGAATACATAACCCACATGGTACAATATTATTAATTAGAATGTGATGCATATGTGCACAGTACTGATGATTCCAGCAGATGCCATGAGTGAAAAGTGCAATCGGTGAATGAAAAAAATTTTTTGTTGCATATTATTGTAAGACATTGGTAAACCATTTTAGCAATAAAACTAGCATTATTTGGGGTTTATCATTTTTTTGCGCATACTCAAAATTCTATTTTAGCCGCTCAGTACTTTGGAATTTCCTTCATCAGGATATTCATTCCAAAGAGATGTAACAGAAAGTATAAGAGACAGATTTCCTATTTCAGCTCTAATAAGAACACAATCAAAAAAAAATTGTAATACAATAAGAAAAAAACTGAACAAACTGAAAATCAGTAACTTACTTTGTGCTCATCAGAGACCTGAGGTTACAGGGCAGATCCCTTCCTGTAATCTGGAGGGACAAATGAATCCAGAATCACAGCCATGAACTGTTTACCTTGAGCAGAAGTCACTGAAGCCATAAGCTGGAAGAAACATTTAAATGGTAATTTTGATTAAGTGTTGGAGTCTAGGTGTGAACCTGCTTCATAGGAAAGAAATCCCAGAAGTGACAATCTCTGCAGGGGACCCCACACTTTCATAGGTTTTACTGCTAAGAACTCTATCACATTCTCATAATTAAGAGTGAAGAAAGACGTCCTCCTGGGTATGGCAGGGCTAGGGATAACGTAAACATTGTGAAATATGTCTAGAATGTTCTCCAAAAAAAAACCTATTCTCCAGAGCAAAAGATTTTAACAGAGATAAATATCAGCTGAGGTAAGGGAATTCCTCCCATTCCAGACCCCTCCAGTCTTCCTGTCTCACCTACAGAGGAAAACAATGTAAGAAATATCTGTAGACGGAACAGCTCAGGCACAGGGGCCCACTAAATGACTGAATTTTAATCATAACAGTATAGGATACCTCCCTCCTCCACACTTAACCACCACAACAGGGCTTCAGCATAATGCAAGAAATTACAGCTGAAAGGACTGCAAAATTCACTCTATCTGAGGAGTTCATAGGAAAGTCCAAAGAAAACACCGGAAAAACAAAAACACTAAAATTTGAAGCCCCTGACGTCTTTGCTATGGCAAACAGTGAATAGTTCTCAACTCTTGATTAGATTAACATAAAACCTCACACTAAAGGCCTGTTTATTCAATGCCTTTTATCTGACACATCATGTTTAGCTTTCAAGAAAGTTATACCAAAATGCAAGAAAAAACAGAAGAGAAAAGGCAAGCATTAGACTCAGCGGGGAAGAAAAAAGATGGCGGAGGAGTAGGGGACCTTTTGTCAGCTGGCCCCCTGAATCGAGCTGGATATCTACCAGATCATCCTGAATACCCACGAAATCAGCCTGAGACATAGGAAGATACATCTGGAACTGGAAGAACAACTCTGGCGCTGAGTATTGAGGTACGAAGCGGGGAGCCGTGAATCCGCGCACAGATATGGAAGATAAACAGAAGGGGGAGGGAGCCGCCGCGTTTGGGTGCCGGGAAGCGGTAGTCACGTGCACTGGGGAGCGGGCCAAATTCACAGACCGATAGCCACGGAGAAAGCAGACTGAGACTGGGAATTTGGGAGCACACGCAACCAGACTGAAAACTGGAGCTCCGGAGCACTCACTAGAACCAGACTAAAACCGGGAGCTCGGGAGTGCACATGTCCAAACTGAAAATCAGAGCTCCTAAGCGCACACTCGAACTAGACTGAAACCGGGAGCTCAGGAGCACGCGCGCAGCCAGACGGAAAACCGGAGCTCTGGCGCGCCCTCCAACCACACTGAAACAGGGAGCTTGGGAGCGCGCGTGGGAACCGAGGGTGGCTGGCGGTGTTAGAAGCACAAATGTCAGAGACATGGTGGCCCTGGGAGTGAGGACTGGGAGAGTGGCTGTGGGACACACAACCCAGGACAATATGGGGTTTTTAGCAGCAATGGCAGAAACAGAGTTAAAGTGGCCAGGAGAGCTCAGTGGAGAGCAGACTGCATTCTCTCTGTTCTGAGACAGAGGCTGGGATACGGCCACTGCTGCTCTGACTCTCAGAAGAGGCACAGAAAACCGCCAGGGAAAGATGCCAGAGAACAAAAGCCCAGAAATACCGGTTCACATTGTGCCCATCCCCATCCCCCCTCGCAGGGGATGTGGCAACTCTACCCAAACAGGGTTGCCTGAGTATCAGCGCGCCAGGCCCCTCCCTCCAGAAGTCAGGCTGAAAAAACAAGAAGCCCACATCCCTAAGGTCCCTATAAAACAAGTGCACATTGCTTGGGTCCTGGTCAATAATTTGGGCCCTGTACATCCCCACAACCACTCCTCATCAGAATGACAAGGAGAAGGAACCCCCAACAAAGGAAAGAAACAGAGACTGTGGCCTCTGCCACAGAACTAATGGACATGGATAGAACCAAATTGTCAGAAATGGAGTTCAGAGTAACAATGGTCAAGATGATGTGTAGGCTTGAAAAAAATATTAACAAAAATATTAACGAGAATATAGAATCTCTAAGGGCGGAAATGAGAGCGAATCTGGCAGAAATTAAAAATGGTATGAATCAAATGCAGTCTAACCTGGGTGCTCTGATGGCCAGGGTAAATGAGGCAGAAGAACAAATTAGTGAGTTGGAAGATGGGATGATAGAAAATAAGGAAAAAATGGGAACTTGGCTCAAAAAAATCCAATCTCAAGAATGTAGATTACGGGAGATTACTGAATCAATGAAACGTTCCGATGTCAGAAACATCAGCATCCCTGAGGGGGTGGAGAAAGAGACAGGTCTAGAAGAGATATTTGAACAAATTGTAGCTGAGAACTTCCCTAATCTGGTGAAGGAAACAGTATTCGAGTTCAAGAGGCAGAGAGGACCCCTCCTGAGATCAATGAGAATAGACCTACACCATGTCACATGATAGTACAATTCACAAATCTTAGATCTGAGGATACAATCTTGAAAGTGGCCAGGGGAAGAGAATCCTCACCTACAGAGGGAGGAACATCAGAATAACACCAGACCTGTCTACAGAGACCTGGCAAGCCAGGAAAAGCTGGCAAGACATATTCAGAGCACTAAGTGAGAAGAACATGCAGGCAAGGATCCTTTATCCAGCAAGGCTTTCATTCAGAATTGATGGAGAGACAAGGACCTTCGAAGACCAGCAGAACCTGAAAGAATATGTGCACCAAACCAGCCCTACAAGAAATATTAAGGGGGGTTCAATAAAAGTAAAAAGACCCCAAGAGTGATACAGAACAGAAATTTACAATCTATAGAAACAAAGACTTCACAGGCAACATGGCATCATTAAAATAATCTCTCTCAATAATCACTCTCAATGTGAATGGCCTAAATGATCCCATAAGACACCACAGGGTTGCAGATTGGATAAAAAGACATGACGCATTCATACGCTGTCTACAAGAGACTCATTTTGAACCTAAAGATACACCCAGACTGAAAGTGAAGGGATGGAAAACCATTTTTATGCCAAAGAAAGCTGTGGTAGCAATTCTCATATCAGACAGACTGGATTTTAAACTAAAGACTATAGTTAGAGATACAGAAGGGCACTATATTATTCTTAAAGGAGGTATCCAACAACTGGATATGACAATTATAAATATCTATGCCCCCAATAGGGGAGCAGCTAGATACACAAGCCAACTCTTAACCAGAATAAAGAGACATATAGATATAATATGTTAATAGTAGGGGACCTCAAAACTCCACTCTCAGCAATAGACAGATCACCTAAGCAAAAAATCAACAAAGAAACAAGAGCTTTGAATGACATACTGGACCAGATGGACCTCATAGATATATACAGAACACTACACCCCAGAACAACAGAATACTCATTCTTTTGGAATGCACATGGAACTTTCTCCAGAATAGACCATATACTGGGTCACAAAACTGGTCTCAACTGATACCAAAAGACTGAGATTATTCCCTGCATATTCTCAGACCACAGTGCTTTGAAACTGGAACTCAATCACAAGGAAAAATTGGGAAGAAATTCAAACACTTGGAAACTAAGAGCCATCCTGCTTAAGAATGATTGGGTAAACCAGGGAATTAAAGAAGAACTTAAGCAATTTATGGAAACCAGTGAGAGCAAAAACACATTGGTTCAAAACCTGTGGGACACTGCAAAGGCAGTCCTAAGGGTAAAATACATAGTCATCCAAGCCTCACTCATAAGAATAGAAAACTCTAAAATGCAGGTTTTATAATCTCACCTTAAGAAGCTGGTTCTGGAACAGAAGAACAGGCCTAACCCATGCACAAGAAGTCAGTTGATCAAGATTGGAGGAGAGATCAATGAATTAGAAACCAGGAGAACAGTAGAGCAGATCAACAAAACTAGAAGCTGGTTCTTTGAAAGAATAAATAAGATTGATAAGCCACTGGCAAGACCTATTCAAAAGAATAGGGAAAGGACCCAAATTAATAAAATTATGACTGAAAGGGGAGAGATCACGACCAACTCCAAAGATATAGAAAGAATCATTAGAGACTATTATCAACAACAATATGCCAATAAATTAAACAACCTGGAAGAAATGGATGCCTTCCTGGAAACCTACAAACTACCAAGTCTGAAACAGGAAGAAACTGATTAAACAGACTGACTAATTATGAAGAGATTGAAGCAGTGATCAAAAACCTCCCCAAAAACAAGAGTCCAGGGCCTGACGGATTCCCTGGAGAATTCTACCAAACATTCAAAGAAGAAATAATACCTATTCTCCTGAAGCTGTTTCAAAAAATAGAAACTGAAAGAAAACTACCAAACTCATTCTATGAGGCCACTATTACCTTGATCTCCAAACCAGGCAAAGACCCCATCAAAAAGGAGAATTACAAACCGATATCCCTGATGAATATGGATGCCAAAATTCTCAACAAGATCCTAGCTAATAGGATCCAACAGTACATTAAAAGGATTATCCATCATGACCAAGTGGGATTCATCCCTGGGATGCAAGAGTGGTTCAACATTCACAAATCGATCAGTATGATAGATCATATCAACAAGAAAAGACTCAGGAACCATATGATCCTCTCAATTGATGCAGAAAAAGCATATGACAAAATACAGCATCCTTTCCTGATTAAAACCCTTCAGAGTGTAGGGATAGAGGGTACATTCCTCAATTTCGTAAAAACCATCTATGAAGAACCTACAGCGAATATCATTCTCAATGGGGAAAAGGTGAAAGCCTTTCCCTTAAGATCAGGAACACGACAAGGATGCCCACTCTCACCATTATTGTTCAACATAGTACTAGAAGTCCTTGCAACAGCAATCAGACAACAAAAGAGATAAAAGGTATTCAAATCAGCAAAGAAGAAGTCAAACTGTCTCTCTTCGCAGATGACATGATACTCTATGTAGAAAACCCAAAAGACCCCCCCCAAATTACTAGAACTTATACAACAATTCAGTAACTCAGCAGTATACAAAATCAATGCTCAGAAATCAGTTGCATTTTTAGACACGAACAATGAGACTGAAGAAAGAGAAATTAGGGAATCGATTCCATTTACAATAGCACCAAAAATCATATGATGGCTTGGAATTAACTTAACCAGAGAGGTAAAGGGTCTATATTCTAGAAACTACAGAGCACTCTTGAAAGACACTGAAGAAGACAAAAAGATGGAAAAGCATTCCATGCCCATGGATCAGAAGAATAAACATAGTTAAAATGTCTGTGCTACCCAGAGCAATCTATGCTTTCAATGCCATCCCAATCAAAATACCAATGACATTTTTCAAAGAGCTGGAACAAACAACCCTTAAATTTGTGTGGAACCAGAAAAGACCCTGAATCGCCAAGGAACTGTTGAAAAGGAAAAACAAAGCTGGGGGCATCACGTTGCCTGATTTCAAGCTATACTACAAAGCTGTGATCACCAAGACAGCATCTTACTGGCACGAAAACAGACGCACAGACCAATGGAACAGAATAGAGAACCCAGAAATGGACCCTCAGCTCTATCGGCAACTAATCTTTGACAAAGCAGGAAAAAACATCCAGTGGAAAAAAGACAGTCTCTTCAGTAAATGGTGCTGGGAAAATTGGACAGCTACATGCAAAAGAATGAAACTTGACAACTCTCTCACGCCATACACAAAGATAAACTCCAAATGGATGAAAGACCTGGATGTGAGACAGAAATCCATCAAAATCATAGAGGAGAACATAGGCTGTAACCTCTGTGACATAGGTCACAGCAACTTCTTTCATGACATATCTCCAAAGGGAAGAGAAACAAAGGAAAAAATGAACTTGTGGGACTTCATCAAGATAAAAAGTTTCTGCACAGCAGAGGAAACAGTCATCAAAACAAAGAAGCAACCCACAGAATGGGAGAAGATATTTGCAAATGACACTACAGATAAAAGACTGGTATCCAAGATCTACAAAGAGCTTCTCAAACTCAATACATGAGAAACAAATAATCAAATCAAAAAATAGGCAGAAGATATGAATAGACACTTTTCCAATGAAGACATACAAATGGCTAACAGACACATGAAAAAACGTTAAAAAACATTAGCCATCAGGGAAATTCAAATCAAAACCATGTTGAGATACCACCTGACGCCAGTTAGAATGGCAAAAATGGACAAGGCAAGAAACAACAAATGTTGGAGAGGATGTGGAGGAAGGGGAACCCTCTCACACTGTTGGTGGGAATGCAAGTTGGTACAGCCACTTTGGAAAACAGTGTGGAGGTTCCTCAAAAGTTAAAAATAGAGCTACCCTATGACCTAGCAATTGCACTACTGGGTATTTACCCCAAAGGTATGGACATAGTGAAGAGAACGGCCATATGCACCCCAATATTCATAGCAGCATTGTCCACAATAGCTAAACTGCGGAAGGAGCCGAGATGCCCTTCAACAGACGAATGGATAAAGAAGATATGCTTCATATATAGAAAGGAATATTACTCAGCCATCAGAAAGAATAATTACCTAACATTTGCAGCAACATGGACGGGAGTAGAGGAGATTATGCTAAGTGAAATAAGTCAAGCAGAGAAAGACAATTATCATATAGTTTCACTCATTTATGGAACATAAGAAATAGGGAGATCGGTAGGAGAAGGAAGGGAAGAATGAAGGAGGGGTAAACAGAAGGGGGAATGAAGCATGAGAGACTATGGACTCTGAGAAACAAACTGAGGGCTTCAGAGGGGAGGGGAGTGGGAGATTGGGATAGGCCGGTGATGGGTATTAAGGAGGGCACGTATTGCATGGAGCACTGGGTGTTATACACAAACAATGGATCATGGAACACTACATCAAAAACTAATGATGTACTGTATGATGACTAACATAACATAATAAAAAATTAAAAAGAAAAAGAAACAGACTCAGCTATGATAACATTTTGGAATTATCTGATAAGGAATTTAAAATAACTATCGCTTTTATGTTAAGGACTCTAATGAAAACAGTAGACAACTTGCAAGAGCAGATGGGTAAAAGAGCAAAGAGACAGAAACTCTAAAGAGAATGAAAAGAAGATACTAGAAATAAAACACTGAAACAGAATTAAACAATGCCTTTGATGGGCACTTTAATAGACTGGATATGACCAAGAAAATAATCAGTGAGGTTGAATATAGGACAATAGAAACTTCTTGAATGGAAATGCAAAGATTTTTTTTAAAGAATGATAATTTTAAAAAAGACCAAAACATCCAAAAATCATTTATAACATATATATATATTATATATATATATATATATAATATATATATATGTTATATATATATATATAATATATATATATATATGTTATATATATATATATATATATATATATGGTATGAAAAAGTTAAGAAAGAGAGAAGCAGAAGAAATATTTGAGGTAGTAATGGCTAAGAATTTTTCCAAAATTAATGACAAGACACTGAATTTCAGATTTGAGAGTTTCAGAGAACACCAAGCAGGATAAATGCCCAAAATATCTATAACTAAGTGTATCATATTCAATACGCATAAAGCCAAAGCAAGGAGAAATCTTTAAAACTCCAGAGAGAAGTGGCATAAAGACATATAGATTTTAAGGGAATATGAATAAAAAATAAGATTGTCTTTGGTCTTAGCACTATTTTGTATATGACATAAAAGGCACTACTAACAATGAAAAATAAACAAGTAGGACCACATCAAACTAAAGGCTACTTCACAACAAAAGAACCAATCAACAAAATTAAAAGGCAACGTAAGGAATGGGAGAAAATGTTTGCAAACTTTATATGTGATAAGGGGTTAGTATCCAAAATATATAAGGAACTCCTAGAATTGAATAGAAAAAAAAAAAAAAAGAACAGCAAATAACCCAATTAAAATATGGGCAAAGGATCTGAGTCTATGTCTTCCAAAGAAGACAGGGAAATAGCCCAGAGATATGAAAAGGTGCTCAGCATCACCACCATTAGGGAAACCCAAATCAAATCACATTGAGTTATCACTTGACACCAATTAGAATGGCCACTGACAAAAAGATAAGATATAAATCTCTGCCTGTGTGTGGAAAAAAGGGAAACTTGGTTCATTGTTGATGGCAATGTAAATTGTACAGTCCCTCTGAGAAACAGTGTGGAGGTTCCTCACACACACACACACACACACACAATGAATTACCATATGATCCAGCAATTTCACTTCCAGGCATATATCTGAAGGAAATGAAATCACTATATCAAAAAGATATCACCACCCCCGTGTTAATTGCAGCATTACTTAAATTACCCAAGGCATGGAAACCACCTAAGTAGCCAGGGACTGATGAATGGAAAAGAAATTTACACGTGTGCGTTTGTGTGTGTGTGGGTGTATCTCAGTATATATATATACTGGGATATTATTCAGCCACTTGTGACAACATGGATAGACCTTGAGGGCATTATGATAAGTGAAATAAGTCAGAGAAAGACAAATATTGTACAATCTCATTTATATGTGGAATAAAAAAAAATCGAACTCACTGTGTTTGCTGAAGCTCAGGCACTGGAAAGAATGTGCTGCAAAGCCCCCACTAGGCAGGATCAAAGACAGTAGAGAGAAGAGTAAGATGGAGACAGACAGAGAGACAGAGAGAAGGCTGGGAAGGTCAGCACACCAAAGGGTCAGCTCCAGGTTTGCCCTGTCCCATAGAAGACCTTTCAGTATACTTACATGAGCTGATGGAAGTGTAACTAACCTCACTATGGTGATCTTTCACAATATACACTTGCATCAAATCATCACATTGTACATCTTAAATTTACACATTATCTGACCATTATGTGTCAATAAAGCTGAAAAAAAAAACTTCAAAAAAGTTCATAGCAAATTTGAACAAAGTTAAAGAAATAGTCAAAACAAAAATATCAGAGAAAACTAGAAACAGATACATATTTGGGCTGCCCTAGCTCCATTTTACTCAACAGATCAAGGAACTGACCAGTTTGAAACGTTACCCTCTCCAATACCAGGAAGCAAAAGATCAGAGCAGCATCCCTAGTGTCAAGCTAGGCCTTTTTATTACCGATTCCAAGAACAGGCCAAAAGACCTGATCTATATTCCAATATCTTCACTGACAACAAGCACAAGAACAACAAAAAACAATGGGGGTCCCGTGATGGGTCACCTACATAAAATTAGACTCTAAGGCTGTATTCTGTATTACCTACTGTCTACACATTACAGTCTTGCTAGGCTCTGCATGCAACAAGAGGTAAGTCTGGACTGTATTTGGTGGTCTATTTTGAAAGCTATACGCAAACAAATGTATATTTACTTTAATAGCACCAGTATCACGAATATATTATCTAAATGCCTTCACCAAGAATACATATTAAATCTTAGTATTGACAGCTATGAATTTCTGCCATCATTTATGTTCAAACGGAAGCATTCTGGAATATAATTTATCCTTCATAGATTTATTATTTTGGGCTCCTAAACTTGCAGCCATGCTTTTTTTTTTTTTTTTTTTGGACAATATGTTTTGAACTCTGTATACATATTTCTTCCTGGGTCCTCTTTACCATTTTTGGTACATAGTTCTCATCTATGGTATATTCATCTTGAACAATCTTCACTGACCAAGCAGTTTAATATCCTATGCAATCTTTCAATGCTTAAATTCTAACTTTATTGGATTTTAAAATCAGTAAGCAGCTATGATGACTACAATTTTATTTTCACACTAACCGAAAAACCACAAAGATATGACTCAAATACAAGTATTAAATATCTATAGAAGAACATAACTAAATGACTTGATCCCCCAGAAAGATTCATGTTAATGAGAGGTTTAAGGAAAAAATGTTAAAGTATCTTCTACTGAAATAACAACAGTAGATTTTAAACATAAATAATGCCATACTTTTAAAAAAAAATGAGTGTATGCATATGGGTTGATGTATGTGTATATAAATATCTGTATAAATATACTGACCTTAATTCATGTTATCATCCCAAAATTTGATTTATATCAATAAATTACTATTTATGAGTATTATTAGAGAGATAAAGTAGATTAGTGATTGCCAGAGGATGAGGGGAAAGAAAGAAGGGGATGGAGTATTCTTTGGAGTGATTAAAAAGTTTTGAAACCAGAAAGCTGGTGATAGCACAAAATTGTGAAAGTACTAAATGCCTCCTCATCAAAACTCTTATTTATGGCCACTGAAATTTAAATTTCATTAAAGTCTATGTGAAAAAATATTCTTCTGAACTTCTTTTCAAACTTTCAAACCTTAACATCCATTCTTAGTTGGAAGTCCCTGTAAAAACAGGCTGAGGGCTGGATGCCGCCTGCTCTATTCTGCTGAATCCTAGTCTGGAGACAAAGCATTTCTAATTTTCTGGAAATAAACTCTAGTCCTCAGGCAAGTCACTAACTCCTCTGTTTTCTCTATTTATGGAAGTTTGTCATGTTGAGCAAAACAAGCAGATCACTCTAATTTCTGCTGAGCCAGTGCAGCTGCAAATCAATGCTCAAGTGTTATTGAACTTGCAAATAATTGCTTTAAAAGAGAAAACAAAGAGTTCGTAAATATTGATTTTTAAATAATGCAAATTATTTTCTTAATTACCTGTTGAAATGTTAAATTTTTTAAGTTTTATAAATTCATTTCTACCAATATAATTGAATTCTACAATTGATTTTTTTCTACAATTGAATTGTATTGACAAAGAGAAAAAAGTCCTGACCACTCGAAAATAACCATCTTCTTAAACCTCCTTTCTCATTATAATTATTGTTTTAGATTTTCTGCGCATATTGATAATTATCACTTGTGAGTGTTGTATTTAACGAAGATAATGCTATGTATACTTCTTTGCAACTTAGTTTTTATGCATATAGCTCCTTGCACTTCCTCTTGACGAACATTTCACAGTATATAATTATATAGATGAGTGGGTGATTATTTGAATTAATTCATTTGACTGTATGATCAATGCATACAGTATTAATGACTATATAGTACGGTGCTTGTCACACACTAGACAACTTCCTCTTTTAAGACTTCGTTTTATGCTATTATATCTATATACAACCTTTTATTGATGTACATTTGGATTGTATATACCACTTTTACTGATATATAATTGTGTTATTTCAACAGTTTTTATCACAAACAATGTTTCCCAAATACTGTGGTAAAAATATAATTGCCTTTTAGAAGTAGATTTACTAGGTAAGAAGGTAGGCACATTTTATAATAATGCTATTAACAAACCTTTCTTATTGATATTGTTTTGACAATAATACATACATAATTTCTCAATATCCCCTAACATACAGGGTGATTCCCATCATATGCCTTTCTAACTTCCCTCTGGAGCCTTGACACTGGAGGGGTAGATATAGTATAAAACCATCGATTATCATGCTTTATAATTTTGAGAGATTATATAAATTTGCATAGAAGTATTCAGACAAAAGTGCTGAATCAAAACAAATATTATTTGAAAATAAACTTGACCTCATGATGCAGCATTGTTTCTGTAAAAAGAAGCTTGGAATTTAATTACAGTAGAGAATACTTAACAGGTTTCTGGCAGAGGCCTTTTACAGATGGTTCTTTGTGAAAACACCTAGCTTGTTTCACACCGAATGTTTCTTTAGCAGAGTTAAATAAAATCACAATGGTAACAAAGAAATATAAGCCACAGCTAGAGACTCTAGATTCAAAGCCAGGTGGTAATTTTGTGTGATTGAAAAATACAACCAAAATGCCTAAGCCCATTCAAAAGCAGCTAAGCAAGAAAAGTAATTCAAACTGGTGACTATAGACATATAAGAAACTGACATGTCTCCACCTACTGGCTTTCCACAGTGACTTTATAAATGATGTATTTTGTGGGGGACGTTTTCAGTTTGTCCTAGGAAGCTTCCAAAACTCTGTCTTTATGTTTGGAATGTACATAATATGGTCTTTTGTATGTGGAAACCGTAACCAAAGATGTACTACTAACTATAATACAAACACAACAATAGATATTTAAGAGTTAAGTGGTACTTGATTGTGTTACATATCATATTGCCCAAATTGCATCTTATTAAAATTAAAATGTATATTTCCAAAAGAAACTTAAGTAACAAGAAAAAGCAATAGAAGAAAATGTAATATTTTTATTATAAAATGGAAGTATGTTTCACTTGGTTTAGACCAAAATAAAATTCTCAGAAACATTGAAAATACGAGAAGTTATATGCAGAATATAGAACTTCAAGGACACTTTATGTAACAAGTCATTTCTGTTTAATAAAGCATACTTATCTACAGTCTAGTCTTTGTGATATTCTGTAATGGAGCATTCATAATTTGGCTGATGCCATTAACATACTGAACTCAGATTAAAATGTATGCACAATGCCTCAAAAAGCTTACTGGACTGTGCACTGATTGTGAATCTAATAGTTATGAACAATCAAGTATATTTCAGTTTATTCATAACCCAATTTGGATTTCTTAACCTTTCTGCGTAATACTCCATAGATTTGGAATTCGTGTTTAAAAAAAAAGCCTAATACCTTTTGTTATAGTTGTTAAATATATTTAGACTCCTTGTAAAGTATTGTTAAAATAAAAAAGCAATATAGACTATAAAATTAAATTTTTTCTTCAAAGATGATAAGTTATCTTATAGACTATATCTGGTGTTTCTGAAATGTGGACATTTATTTGGACATTTATTTCAAATTAGATGTTATTAATGGAGAAGACCTGAACTTCAGGGCAGAGGAACCCCATTTTATAAGAAATTTTTGATTTATATTTAAGATAAAATTATATTATAGTTAAAATTAATAATGTTTGAAAATTTTCAATACTTTTTATTTTAAAAGTACTACTATACTGTTTAAAGTTTCAGAAAATTATAAGAGAAAAATAAACAAGAGCAATCTTATCATTCAAAGGTAATCATTGATGTCCTCTATGAAACACTGACAGATCTTGTGTGCTTTTTTTTTTTTTTTAAGATTTTATTTATTTATTTGACAGAGAGAGAGGCAGTGAGAGAGGGAACGCAAGCAGGAGGAGTGGGAGAAGGAGAAGCAGGCTTCCCGCTGAGCAGGGAGCCCGATGCGGGGCTCGATCCCAGAACGCTGGGATCATGACCTGAGCCAAAGGCAGACGCTTAACGACTGAGCCACCCAGGTGCCCCTTCTTCTTTCTTTAATAATAAACATAATAATACATCCAACTCTGCAATCCCGGTTATTAACCTGACATAAAATCATGAGTCCTCTCTTCATATTAATAATTACAGAACAATTCCATACATTAATCAAGATTCTTTTGTTTGAGTACGATACAACCACTCACCTGACAGATGCTAAGGGAAAGAACTTACTACTTCAACCAAAGCCTCAAAAAAACTCAGTGTGGGTAATTGATTCTCAAGGGTAACTTCAGCTTAGTGTGTAACTTCTTTCCAGGATTGCCTCTTCAAGTCTTCTCTGTGATTCTATCTTATTTTTACTTTTTACTGGATTTCACCTACAAAGAGATTACCATTCCCTTAGAAATTTCACAGCCCTACTATGACTGGCATCTTCCATCAGGGAAGTCTGATTTTTAATAGAAGAGGTAAGTTTCCCACCAGGAGGTTGTGCTGTGTCCATATGATGGTGGTTTGACCAGTCTAACAATTGTTATCTTTTATCTCTAGCCACCATTACCTTAGCCTACAATTGGAAAATCTTCTTGCTAATAACTCTTTTCTTTTTTTTTCCTGTTTTTTTTAATTATGTTCAATTAGCCAAAATATAGTACACCATTATTTTTTGATGTAGTGTTCAATGATTCATCAGTTGCATATAATACCCAGTGCTCATCACCACACGTGCCCTCCTTAATACCCATCACCTGGTTACCCCATATCACCAACCCCCTCCCTTCTGTAACCCTCAGTTTTGTTCCCAGAATCCAGAGTCTCTCATGGTTTGTCTCCCTCTCTGATTTCTTCCCATTCAGTTTTCTCTCCCTTCCCCTGTGATCCTCCATTCTATTCCTTATGTTCCACATATGAGTGAAACCATATGATAATTGTCTTTCTCTGCTTGACTTATTTCACTTAGCATATTCCCCTCCAGTTCCATCCATGTCGATGCAAATGGTAGGCATTGATCCTTTCTGATGGCTGAGTAATATTCCATTGTATATATGAACCACATCTTCTTTATCCATTCATCTGTTGAAGGGCATCTCAGCTCCTTCCACAGTTTGGCTATTGTGGACATCGCAACTACAAACACTGGGGTGCATGTGCCCCTTCTTTTCACTACATCTGTATCTTTGGGGTAAATACCTAGTAGTGCCCTTTACTCTTCTGCCCCCCACCAGCCTAAATTCCTCACACTACACCAGAGTTGCTTTTTTAAAATATAAATCAGATTAGGGGTGACTGGGAGGCTCAGTTGGAAGGATCCAACTCTTGATTTGGGCTCAGGTCATGATCTCATGATCTCATGATCTCACGGGTCATGAGAAGGAGCCCTGCATTAGGCTCTATGCTCAGTGGGGAGTCTGCTTGAAGATCCTCTCTCTGTGCCCCTGCCCCCACTCACACACACACACTCTCTCTTTTCTAAAGTAAATAAAGAAATATATATATGGATATCAGATATATCAGGTTAAATCACTTCTCTTAAAATCTCCCAACGGTTTTCCTTTAAAACAAGAATAAATCTGAATTCCTTACCATTAATCGACATGGTCATAAGTGATCTGCTCCTGCCTACGTCTCTGGTCTCATATCCTTCATACCCCCACCTTACCCTCACTTGTGTCCCTCCAGTAAAGTCATCTTCTATCCTTTTCTCATATACATTAACTTCTCTCGGGATTACAAATTCTTAAATCATGGTACCCCTGGACACACCAAGACACTTTCAAGAAGCCCACAAGGTCAAACTTATTTTTATTATAATAGTAAGACTTTATATGCGTGTTAAGTTTCATTCTCTCACCACTTGCAAGAATTTTTCATGATGGAATTTTCAAGAGTCTACATAAACTGTGATATCTCACAGACGCCTTTATCAAGGCAGAGAGTAAAGAATTTTGAAAAATGTACTACACTGACATTTTTCTGCATACTTATTTTGTTTTGAAAGATATCATTGTTAAACATAGTATATTTTAACATGTAAGGAGTTTATTATTGTTTTTAAATGAACCATTAAAATAATATTTTTTTCATTGTCAGTTTTAACTTCTCATATGACAAAGAGTGATAGATATAGCCCCCAAAACAAAAGTTCTTTGAGGTCCTTAATGATAATTTAGGGCGGAAAAGTCATCTTAGGCCAAAAAGTTTGACATTACAGCACCAGATCTTTGAGTTTACTTTACTTCTGTTTAAAATATTCTTTCCCAAAACTTTCACTTGGCTCTTTTACCAAGCTGTTTTCATGGCCTTTTTTTCAAAATTCAGATACCTACTCAGATTTCACCTCTTCTGAGAAACCCCTCCAGTGAAAGAGTGAAAGAGAAGCTCCTTTATTTATAAAAATATGTTTCTTTGTGTTAGCTGAATGTGGTATAGATTTTAAAATCAGATTTTATGAATCAAAGATAAAACCTAGCATCAGAGGTACAAGAAATCAACTGTCATGGGCAAATCAGATTTGTGAGACTTTGATGGTGGCTCCTTGTCCTTCATTCCCATGTGAGATACTCTTCCTCTAACCCAGAGTAATAGATGAGTTCTCCAAGTGAAGTACCTGGTTACTTCTCACAGGGACCATCTTGTTTATGACACCACTTTATACACCAAAGCATTGCATAACCGACATAGCATTTTCTAGGGATCCAGGCCTGAAAAACTTGCAGATTCTAGATTTGTTTACCATGAGCAATCTTATTCAGGGACTTTCTGTTAAAATCATTCCATGTAAATATTCTCTTCATTATTAGTCTGTGTGTTAGGGAGTCTGTTTATTAACATATTTACAAGAAGATTAGATTGGGTCACCTTCTTTCCCCAGTGCATCCCTCTCTTAATGAGGACAGAAAATGAGCAGATCAGCTACATAAATACCTTTCTTCGTAACCACTAAAACCCTAGTTCTTAGGATAGAAACCTAGAATATACTAAGTGTTCATTACTATGTGTAATTTGAGTGACTGGAAATCATTATATTTCAATGTTTTTTTAATATTTCACTATGTAATTTAATACAATTTATGCCTTTTTAAAGACAACTGGGGGCCTTTACATAACATTATGGTGAACATTCTTGCAGATCTTTCTTGGTGCATTTACCTAATTCTTTCCTATGTTAAATTCTAAAAAGTGGAGTTCTGGGGGCACCTGGGTGGCTCAGATGGTGAAGTGTCTGCCTTCGGATCAGGTCATGATCTCCAGGTCCTAGGATCGAGCCCCATGTGGGGCTCCCTGCTCAGAAGGGAGTCTGCTTCTCCCTCTCCCTCTGCCTCTCCCTCTGCTTCTGCAATTTCTCTCTCTCAAATGAATAAATAAAATCTTTAAAAAAAAAATAAAAAGTGGAGTTCTGGATCTAAAGATATATATATGTCACATTTTTAAGCATGTGACAAAACTGCCATTAGAAAGATTGTATCACATTCCATCCCTGTCAGTAATACATAAAATTCTCTACTGAGGCACACTCACATATATATTTTGTAATGACAGACTTTAAAAGTTGTTAATGCTATAAGCCAAAATAAAGCAACCTTTTAAAATGTGTATTTCTTTGATAAATAGTAAGAAAATATGTGTTATATATGATTATAATCATATTTGATTTTTATGATGTCTTTTATTTCTATATTTTTTCTCTATATTTTCTCTTTATTTTTCCTTTTCTAGGTTTATACATACAGTTTAACCAGCTGAGTGTGTGTTTGCATATATATAGACATACATATGTGTGTATATATATATTTCTCTAGATTTATAAACACACATACATAGTTTCACTTGTGCTAAGAATTAAATATGCATAATTCTGTACAAATTCATTCATTAATATCTGATTTTCTTGGTACAATGACCATCATTCTATTAACTTTTGACTGTTTATTATGCCATGAAGTGGCTTGTTATTGATATACGTTGTCATCACAGGGTAGCTCTTATATAATTGTAATGTCCTAAATTATAATTCAGCTCTGAATTCTCCTCTCATTATTTTATAGAAAATTTTTAGCTCCTTCAAGTAGATTATTTGAATATTTCGTTGTATTCCTGAAAAAGTTTTCTGCAACCTTTTAGAAATGATTTTGCTTCTGTTCTTCTAAGGCTTAAAGCAGAAGTCATAAATCAACGTCTTCAGGGACAGAAAGATAGTTTTAATGTCAAAAAAAAAATTAAGTAACATAATGAGGTGTAGTGCCAATGGTGGCCAGGTAAAGAATGTTAAGTCCAACTAAAGGCAAATTCGTTTTGTATAATTAATTTTGGTCAATCAAAACCTCTTTACTAGCTGAGAATCACCACAACAGTTCTCAACCTTTAGAGAGTGAAAATTCTATTATGTTAAATGAAGACTGTCAATCCTTATCAATTTCATAGAATAAATTCCTCTTTGCTCTAAATATACAGACATGCACACACATGGGCATGTGTCCATACTACACAGGAACATACGTATGTATGCATAACCATATATATAACATATTTTTACTATCAGTTCAAGTTAGACATATAGATATTTCTTGTCTTAGTATTCCTTATATACTGGAATTTTGAAATTGGCAGTAACAAAACAGACCAAAACCTTATGTGTAATAAAAATTTGGATGTAAGTCTAGCTTGTACCCTACAGAATTTTTGTATGATCTACATTTATCTATTTGTTTAATATCTTCCTTCCCAACTAGAATGAGGGAAGAAACCAACTGGAAATAATTACTATTATGTGTTCGTATCTCTCTATTTCTTCCTAGGATATTGTTCTCTGGATATTTGATTTTCCTTGGAACCACCTCATTTAATGTAAGTCATTTTTCTTACATTTATATATTGGTTTTTTAATGATATTCTTCACGTAAGCTATTTAGAGCCTATTTATGGGATATCAGTTTGCAAGTACATGAAGAAATGTGGTATCTCTAGACGCTAAAACATTTGTGTACGTTAGTTATACAATTTCTCAGTTAAGTGCAGCTTAAATTGGAATTCAGCTGACATGTCTCAAAAGAGATTTTTCTCTTTCCCAGGCATTTGAAAAACTTGCTGTAAACTTCAGGTCTTCTGCTAATTAACGTTGGTAATAAACTTGTTAGAAGGGTTAGAGTTCCTTGTATTTCTTCTTGAAAAGCCTTTAATGATTAATTTTTTTTCTCATGGCCTGAGAATGATTTAATCATTGATTTGTGGCATATAGATAAAAATATTTCTGTTTATCTTTGGCTTTAACAATAACTACTGGGAGAAATAGAATGTCAGTAATTTTGTTTGGTATGGCATTTGTCTTTTTTTTTTTTTTAAGATTTTATTTATTTCTTCGGGAGAGAGAGAGAGAGCACACCAATGGAGGGTGGGGAGCAGGGAGAGGGAGGAGCAGACTCAGCTGAGCAGGGAGACTGACTCAGGGCTCCATTCCAGGATGCTGGGGTTATGACCTGATCCAAAGGCAGACACTTAACTGACTGAGTCACCCAGGAGCCACTTGGCATTTGTCTTTTGAATGTGATATCAAATGAGATACAATAAAGACTTTTGCATTTTGACAGTGTTAAGTATAAAATGGAAATATGTATAAGCACAAAAGAAAACACAACAGTGTCCATGTAATTAAAGTAAATGAATAAAATAAGATAATAATCATAAAGAGATTTGACTCAATAATACTTAGATTATAGAATTAAATGCACCAACCTGGTGAATGTTTATTAAATAAGTTAGATATTCTAGCTTACTCACTGACACTTATTTCATTTCTTTATTCCTTTTCTTTTTTTCTTTACATGGTCAAAGATTTTAAATTTATGTTATTAATGCAGAATTTTCTAATTATGCAAAGATTAATTGATCCTTAAAATGTTGCACATTTAAAATTTTTTAAATTTGGTATTTGTGGGCCAGAAATTTTTTGAGAAAGAAAGAGTTTGGAAGATACTTTCAGATTTGGTCAAAAAAAATGAAATAGATCCAGTAAGCTGTAGAGCTGAACATTATTTTGACAGATGTGGGAAATAAGGGCTGCACCTGCCTATCTAGGACCTGGTTTTCAATGCTTCACTTGCACTGGCTTTCAGCCATTCTCAACAATGGTATGAATGAGGTATACAGTTAACATTAAGTGACAAGGTCACTACTAATGACGTCCTGGAGGACAGCCAGTCTAGCCTAAACTCTGAATTGGCCATGTGGAAAGAAATGAGCACGAAATGTGAAAAACTGCTGCGTCTAAATTCAGTGATAATAGTACAAATAAATACATATCTTCTATGCTTTACAAAGTGCATTAACATATAGAATTTATTATGATAGTCATGATTAAAACAATGAGGAAGGGCAGCACTTTTAGCCATGCTTACAAACAACAAAATTCATCTTCAGAAGCAAAGAGTGCGTTAAAGCCCAGACGTTAATAATAAAATTTAAAAAAAAAAAGATGCTTTCTTAAGCAAGACAAAGAGAAAGAAAAAGGAAGCCCTAAGTGATCATTTTTAGTTTAAAAGTGATTGCCAAGGGGTGCCTGGGTGGCTCAGTCAGTTAAGCATCTGCCTTTGGCTCAAGTCATGATCTCAGGGTCCTGGGATCAAGCCCCGTCATAGTCTCGTCGGTGCCCCAGGGAGCCTACTTCTTCCTCTCTCTCTACTCCTCCCCCATCATTTGTGCTCTCTCTCTCTCTGCTCTCTCTCAAAATAAATAAAATATTTAAAAAAAAAAAGTGATAGCCAATACAAAATGTCAAAGTACCTCCATAGATATAAAACAATAGTAGTCCTGATTGCAGAAGGGAGTAGAGAGGAGGGAAAAAAGCAAAGGCTCTACAGATCGTAAACCTGACAGTAGATGCCCTTTACAATTCTGGTCAGATGTGTGATTCAGTAACCCCTTGATCGGATGGTTTGTTAAAGAAAAGTTTATGATAAAATAAAAATGATATAAATTGACTTAAATCACTAGCCCTTATTTTCCTCAAGCCTACTAACTGCACTTAACTGTTAACTACCTTTTCTTTGTGGCCCTGTGGAAAACCAGTGTGTATTGATCTTTTATCAAATAATTACTTATCTACATTGTGAGCTATTGAGTTCCTGTTCTCTTAATTTCTTTTTTATTGTAAAATGGAAATCATTTAATTTTTTTAAAATTTTTTTTAAAGATTTTATTTATTTATTTGACAGAGAGACAGCCAGAGAGAGAGGGAACACAGCTGGGGGGTGGGAGAGGAAGAAGCAGGCTCCCAGCAGAGGGGCCTGATGTGGGGCTCAATCCCAGAACGCTGGGATCATGCCCTGAGCCGAAGGCAGACGCTTAACGACTGAGCCACCCAGGCGCCCCAAATTTTTTAGTTCTTTACACAGTGACTTTACAAATATAAGTTTAAACCTATGTCCTATGGAGTCTTAGCTATCATTCTCTTTAGTTCTTATTAGAAGCTGTCCCATCCCTTCCATGTCTATCGTAGGTTATATAATGTTTGAGCTAGGACAACCCCCAGAAACACTGAAGGCTACTCACTTACAGATAAGACATGTTGGTTAAAAGATTAATTCTGGCCCTGTCACCCTAACACTTCAAAAGAAAGAGCGTTCACATCCCAGTCACTACTGTGCCATTATTGTGTGCAGGATAGCACTGAAAACCAGAGAACTACTTTAACAATTCAGGTCTGATTTATTATTTTTTTTAAGATTTATTTATTTATTTTAGAGGGGGGAGGGGCAGAGGGAGTGAGTGAGAATCTCGAGTAGACTCCCCACTGAGAGTGGAGCCCGATGTGGGGCTCAGTCTCACAACCCTGAGATCGTGACCTGAGCTGAAATCAAGAGTCAGATGCTGAACCAACTGAGCCACCCAGGAGCCCCAGGTCTGATTTTTTTCTTAGGTACTTGTAATACCTAACCCTTCTTCAGCTTACATCAAGTAATAGCAGGGTGACTACTTTAAAACCATGCTATAAGGAGGAGAAAATATATTATTAAGCAATGCAAGGCTAATTATGTGATTCAGAAATGAATGTGCAGGCATGTTCTTGAACGTTGAGTTGAGTGAGTCTCAGCGTATAGGGCACTCAACTCACAATTTAGCAAATGGCAAAAGATTGCTAAATAAAACCCCCAGACTGATCATCTAAAATATCGTATATTTAGCAATAGAATATGTAATATGTTACCTATATATTTCAAAATAATCATGACTATATGTGATCTATAACAACGAAATATGTATTTTATGTCAAGATAGAAAAAATAAATAAAAGCAATGGTCTCTATATCTTTTTTTAATTTTAAGATTTTACTTTTTAGAGTGGCTTCAGGTTCAGAGCAAAATGTAAAAGAAAATGCAGATGTTTTCCAAATACCTCTTGACCCCACCCGTACATAGCCCTCCCCATTGTCAACATTCCCACTGGAGAGGAACATTTGTTACAATTGATGAGCCTATACTGACACATAATCACTCATAGTCCATTGTTGACATTAGAGTTTACATCTGATGTGCATTTTGTGGCTTTGGAAAGTTGTCTAATGGCATGAGTCCATCATTATAGGATCATACAGAGTATTTCTCACAGTCCTAAAAAACCTCTGTGCTCCACTTTATTTATCCTTCTGACCCTATCCCACCCCTGGCAACCACTGAATTTTTACTGTCTCCATAGTTTTGTCTTTCACAAAATATTAGATAGTTGGAATCATACAGTATGTAGCCTTTTCAGGCTGGCTTCTTCTATTTACTAACATGCATTTAAGATTCCGCCCTCTCTTTTCATGCCTTGGTAGTTCATTTCTTTTTGGTGGTGAATAATATTCCTTTTTTAGTCTGTTGACGTGATACATTCTGTGAATTGATTTTGGGGAGCTTTTTAAAACTTTTGATTTCAGTTAGTTAACATCCAGTGTCATATCAGTTTCAAGTGTATATTATAGTGACTCAGCAATTCCCTACATCACCTGGTGCTCATCACCACAAGTGCATTCCTTAATCCCCACCACCCTTGCCAAGGCCTTGTCCTGGTCTTCCATGTGGGATAAATTTCTCTGTCTTCTCATTTTGTCTAAGTCTCTGTGCTTGTTTCTGTGTGTTAGGAAAGTCAGCTATGTCTCCCGTTCTTGACAGTAATGGCTTTATGAAGCAGTGGTCCTGTGGTGTCCTGCAGTGTAGTGTCCCCTGTTCCCTAGGGCCTGGGGTTCCACTAGGGTCTCCGCTGTGTGCTCTGCTGTTGTGTCCTGGCTGCTTTATCCTTCAGGCCAATCATCCGCAGAGGCCCTCTTTGCCTATTGTGGGTAGCGTTTGGGGTCTGGCCTGAATGTGGCACATTTTAACTAGGTGTGCTCTGGTCTGTTTGTGAAATGAGACATGTCACCACTGCTGCCAGAACTGAGACTTCATAAAACTTCCCAGTTGGAAGACACGATGTGAGCGTGGGTTTGGGCTGGTGTTCTGGAAGAGGGGGCCTGTTGCATTGGGACTGAGGTCAGCTTGACTAGGAGGGCTGGACACGAAGGGGCAGTGCTTGGTATAACCAAGTTAGGTAATGAGCGTTCCCATAGCAGGTTTCTGCAGGTGGCCCTGTATTTATGCTGAGGGGCGGGGGAGGGAAATGGCACCAGCCAGTTCCTTTGTTCCTGGAGGGATCTCTCCATGGATGCTGTCTCTCTGGGACACACCCCAAGATCAGCAAACAACCTCCCAAATGTGAGCCCCAGGAGCTCTTCAGATCACAGTTTCCATGCTGTATGTCCATGCATTGTTTGCCAGACTTCTCTCGAAGTACAGCACAATACCCTGTGGTCTCCATTCCAGCCAAGTCTGCGGACCTTTAAATTCTAGGCTTTAAAGCCCTGCTGGTTGCAAGAACTCACAGAATTCAGACCCCCTCGCTTTCCAAGCCAGCTGCTATGGGGATTAGTTTCGTCTCTGTGTTAGTCTGTCTCTTGCCCTTCTCCACTGCTGGGGCTCCCTCCCTACTGCAGTGGTCAGGATCCATTTCTCTCCCAAACCACATCTCCACACTTCCTACCTTCTTCAGTGCGACCTCTTCTCTACCTTTAGTTGTGGAGTTTGTTCTGCCAGTCTACAGGTCAGTTTCTGGGTATTTAGGATGATTTGACAATTATCTGGTAGTATCCTGGGACGAGGTGTGCCTAGGTCCTCCTACTCTGTCACCATCTTCCAATCTCTTCTAGATTGATTGCTTTTGAATGGTGAACAACCCTTGCGTACCTGAGGTAAATTCCACTTGGTCATAGTGCATAATTCTTTTTATGCATAATTGATTTGACTTGCTAATTACTTTGTTGAGAATTTTTGCATCTTTGCTCATGAGAGATTTTGTTCTGTACTTTTGTGTTTTTTGTAATGTCTTTGTCTAGTTTGGGTATTAGGGTAATGCTAATGGGCCTCATAGAAATGTCCTCTGGCAATAAAATCCCTCAATTTCTGTTTGTCTAAATAGTGTTTATTTCACCTTCACAGGAGAAATAGTTTCACAGAATACAGAATTCCAGGTGGATTTTTTTTTCACCTCTTAACCTTTTAAATATTTCACTCCACTCTTCTTGCTTTCATGGTTGTTAAGAAAATATTGTATGTGATTCTTCTCTTTGTTTCTCTGTGGGTGAGGTACTTTTTTCTTGTGGCTTTTTTCAAGATTTTTTTTTTTTTTTTTACTTTATCTTTGATTTTCTGTAGTTTGAAAATTATATGCCTAGGAGTCATGTCTTTTGGCATTCATTCTGCTTAGTGTTCTCTGAGCTTCCAAGATCTATGGTTTGGAGTTTGACATTAATTTGGGAGAAATTCTATCATTTTTGTCAAACATTTTTTCTGTTCCTTTCTCTTGATTTTCTACCTGGTATTCTCATTACCTGTATGGCATGCCTTTTGTACTTGTCCCACAGTCCTTAGATATTCAGTTGTATTTTTTTGGTCTTGATTCTCTTTGCTTTCCAGTTTTAAGTTTCCACTAATATATCCTCAAACTCGGAGACTCTCTCTCAGCAGTATCCAGTCTACTAGTAATCCATTGTGATAGTTAATTTTGTGGGTTAACTTGACTGGGCTAAGGAATGCACAAATGGCTGACACACTTTTTTTTTTTTTTCCTGGATGTGTCTGTGAGAGTGTCTCTGCAAGAGATAAGTATTTGCATCAGTAGACTTAGTAATTAAGATTCACTCTCACCAATGTGGGCTGGTGCCATCCAAATGGTTGAGGACTTGAATAGAAGCAAGAAGCAAGAAGCAAGAAGCAGAAAGGAAGGGAAGGGAAGGGAAGGGAAGGGAAGGGAAGGGAAGGGAAGGGAAGGGAAGGGAAGGGAAAGGAAAAAATGAAAAGAAAGGAAAAGAGAAGAAAAGAAAAAAAAAAGAAAAGGAAGAGCTAGTTATTGCTCTCTCCTCTTGAGATGGAAAGTTCATCCTTTCCTGCATTGGACATTGGAACTTCTGGTTCTTGGGCCTTCAGACTTACAACAGTGGCCTTCCTGGTTCTCAGACTCTCAGCCTTGGACAAGGAGTTACACCATCAACTCCCTGGTTCTCAAGATTTTAGACATGAGCTGAATTACATCACCAACTTCCCTAGTTCTCCAGTTTGTGTAAGGCAGATTGTGTGATTTCTCATCCTTCACAATCATGTGAGCTATTTTCTATAATAAATCTCCTCTTATACATATCTCTGTATCTTTTGCTGGTTCTGCTTCTCTGGAGAACCCTGACTAATACACCCACCAAAAGCAGTCTTCATTTCTTTTATAGTGTTTTTGACCTCTAGCATATCCAGTTGGTTCTTTCTAGGATCTCCATCTCTGCTTACGCTGCCCACCTGTTCCTACATGTTATCTACTTCATGCATTAGAACCTTTAGCATATTAATCATAGTTAAATTCCTGGTCTGATAATTCCAATATCCCTGCCATGTCTAGTTCTGATGCTTGTTCTATCCTTTCAAGTTGAGTTTTTTGCTTTTTATTAAGCCCTGTAATTTCTTCTTGATAGCCATACATGAAGTACTGGGAAAGAGGAACTTCTTTAAATAAGCCTTTAGTAATTGGTAGTAAGATATAGAGGGAGGGGAAGTGTTTATAGTTCTGTGATTAGGTGTCAGTCTTTTAGTGAGTCTGTGCCTCTGCACTATAAACTTTACAATCCTGTCTCAGGTTTTTCTCCCTTGTAAGGGGGGCCAGGATGGTTAGAGTGGGCTGGAGTTGGGTATTTCCTTTCTCCCACTTGGCAGGATGGAGCTGACTGGAGTTGGATAGTTCCACTCCCCCAGGTCAGTAAGGCTCTGATCAACAAAGTAGGGTGGGCTAGGCTCTGGTTAACTAGTTTCCTCTGAGGGTGAGTCTTTAGGAAGAACAGAATTCTCTGGTATTATTTCAAAATGTTTCCTTTTCCCTTCCCCCTGCAAGATGCAGGTGAGGATTTTTCTCAAATGTTTACTAAGGGAACCTGTTTGAGCTCCTGGAGGTAAATCCCACAAAAATTGTGGGGACACCCTAGTGACAGGGTTCCCCTGGAGTTTTTAATTCTCAGAGTTGTCCACAATGAGCCTGCAGCAATTCACCAATTTCAGTTCAGGTTTTCCCTACCTGGCAGTTCCCATGGCAGCTTCCACTCTTGAATCTCTGTTCTCTTAAGCTGTGTCTTCTTACATTGATCTGTCTGAATCTCTCATCTTTGGCTTAGCTGTTTGTCATGCATTCCCTCGCCCCGCCCCCTTATAGATCCAAGAAGTGGTGTTGGATTTTCAGTCTGTTCAGATTATTACTTGTTGTTAGGATGGTGGGGTGATGTCCAGGCTCCTTACATGCTGAACCAAAACCCAGAACTGGTTTATTTTTTTTATAGCATAACTAATAATGCTCCCTATAATGTCTCTATAATCTGATTAGAGCTGTGTCCATCCTCAGACCATTCTTGTTCATGTTAACATTTAGATTGATTTCTGTGTTGTAACACACATTTTTTTGTTTTTTGTTTTTTTACTTTCTTGCTGATACTTGATGGTTTGGATCGTGCAGTTAATGACTTCTGTCTTGTTGACTCTAATTATTTGAAAATGTGGCCAAGGTAAGTGTCTCTCTGCCCCACAACCGCATAGGCATATATAGCTTATAATCTATTGCTCTCTAAAGCCTTTAGCCCACCTGTTCCTTCTCTTGTCTCCTTTTTCTTTTCCTTCACCTGGCTTAGAATTTCTTAGAATTTGGCTGTTAGATCTGGGTTATCAGAAACCTGATCATAAGAAAACAAGAATGGTGCAATGGTACCATATAGAAACAATGGTAATTGTCTCTAGTGCCATTCAGCATTCAATCCCCCAAATATTTTGTTCACTCCATGCCAATAAAGGAATAAAGTTATAGCTCCATATTTCAAGGAATTTGGAATACAATAGTGGAATAAAAACATGTACATATTACTATAACAGAATGCCATTTAAAATGTGGGCCAACAAGGTACAAAGTGTTATTCAATTTAATTCAAGGAATACTGAGTGTATTAACAAGCACTGTGCTGCAGGCTGGATGGAAAATGATGTTTTCTTAGCAGCTCTCTGTCTAATGAGAGAGACAGAAAAGTAAACAAACCATTATGATACACTGAGAAAAGTGCTATGATAGAGGAATGTTATAATAGTTCAAAAAAAAGAGAGAGAGAGAGAGAGTGACATCCCACACACTACTCTGTTATAATGCAGGTTTTTATTTTTATTTTTCATGATTTTAGAATAATAGAAAAAACTTCTAAAGAACCTTAATGAGAAAAGTTGCATTAGATATGCAGCTGAATCCAGGAAAAGGTATATATGTTGACAAGTTCTTTTGCTAAAACTTAATGCTATTGAGAAGTGCAAACTCAGGCAGAAATATTCTCAAAGACTTTCATCTTTTAGGATAGCCTTAATTCTCTCCAAAATTTCTTTGGTTAGCAAAATTCTATTAATCAAAACATAGAAGTTTACACATTTGCCAGGTAACTTCCACCATGTTAACTATAATCAAATATAAAATTTTAGAAGTATGAACAATTAGAGCAGGAGGATTTGGAATACTAGAGAAGGCTCGTACATGTCACTTCAGCCTCTCAGAGTTTATTCTTTAAGTTACACTGGACATAGGTCTGATAACTAATACCTGACATAATTCAATGAACATATTTTTACATTTTAGAATTTATAAAACAATTTAACAGAAGTTTCCTCATTTCAGTTCCATAAATACACTTCGTGGTAATCCTAATTCCAATTTTAGAAAGAAGAGGACCAGAGATTGGAGAAGATCAGAAACAGCAAACTGGCTAAGTCGCACCCTGAGCAATGTCTTCTTATGTCAAGTTCAGCAATTTTTCTAAAACATTTCAGCTCCTAGTAAAATATTGGTTCTGATTTATTTTTACCTTATAATCTATAAGTTTTCTGCAGAAATATCTATCTAGTCTTTCTCATTTTACCATTAAACTCTTCCAAATAGTAGTTGGGGTAGAAATTTTCAATACATAAAAACTAAAATAAATAAAAATTCTGAAGTACTGATGTCTTCTGAAAAGGCTTAGCATTAATTTCATGTAGAGTTTTCTTTCAACAGAACTTTGCATTCATTAGTTTGAAAATGTATGTTTATGACCGTTCATCATATCCACATCCTCCAATTGGTATCGAGTATTAAGAAAAAAAAACCATTTGATTGTTTAAAGATACTTAAAGAGAGGTCTAAAACAATTAAACTGAGTAAATATATATTACAAAATGGCTAAATGACACCATATAAGTTTGCGTTCACATTGTTACATTGGTAAACATTTGTAGTCTCTAATTTAAACATGCACTTTCAATGTGAGTGATATAGCTTCCAAGGGGAGAAAAGCTGTTCTTGGGCTATAAAAAATGTTAGGTATTATAAAGATCTGAAGTCCTCCAAAGAGCCACAGTACATCAAGAGATATATAGTGTATCTTTGGTATTAAATGTTACAGAAGTGGGCAATTAGAAAAAAATGGTCTAAAACGGCTAGTAAGGGGAAGGGGACAATAACGAAAAAAAGGTTGAGATACACATTCTAAAGATTATGTCTCAGTGGATCTCAGCATTCCCTTTCGTAAAAACGGAGGTGGTGGTGGTGGTGGTGGTGGTGGCTGGCGGGGACATCTTACTTAAATTGTTGCATTTTATGAAATGGAGAAGACAGATTTAATATACACGTCCACTGTAGAGTTACCACTTATCCACAATTCCAAAATCCCCAAACTCTGCTTTAAAATTTTAAAAAATTCTCATAAATTGGTATCTAAAGAAAAACATATCGAGATATCCCTTAGATCTCATTTCCTACCTTCCTTTTGGTAGATTAGCAAAGTGCTATTTCAGCAGACCTGAGTTAACTCAACAGAACAAACTAATAACATCTGATTCTAGTTGCAGAGTCCCCTCCTTCTTTCCAGTGAAGCCACTTCCTTGACCTCAGAAACTTTCATTACGTTGCGGTCCCCTAGATGCTCCCTGCCACCTGCACTTGCCATTGTATAAGTGATGAACAGTTTGGGGGCTGGGGTCTTCTTCTAGATTTAGTTCTGTACTGTGTCCCACCCAGTTACATCCAGACTAAACACAACCCTGACTTGAATTGATGTGAGGTTATTTACTGCCTATGCTTATACCACTTAATGTAAATATTCATTCCTGAGACACCAGAAAAAATAACATGTTTACTTACAGACTGCTGCCCTAAACCTCCCTGGAGTGTTATTAAACACACAGAATATTAACTATATTACCTTTCTAAAACTCAAAAAATTCTTAATTTCAAAAATTATCTGGTCCCAGGGTTTCAGATACAGATACAGGAAATGCAAAGTTTTGCCAGGGAACTTGAGATAGCAGAGTAAGGTGTGTGAGTGCAAAACAGGAAAAGTAAGAAACTATTTCTGTGAACAGTGGGTTTGCGGTTAAAAGTAGGTTAGATATGACACGCAAGTCTGTGTGGGATGAGCTTTAGAGATGATTTCCTTAAAGCTGCGATCCTTTACTGCTTACCCTGCAGGCCTGAGCACCTGATGGTGTTGACGTGGTTTTGCCCTAGGGTTTCCTCTGAAGCCAAGGTAGGTTGTTCCCTTCCTTAAGCCAGCAGTCTTCCACAAATGACTGGTAGTATTTGCTGTATAAATCCTCTGGTTGCTTTCCCTTTTGAAGGAAGTGGGTTTTAATAATTTTCCCATGGGGTTAAATCCCAGTTGTCCACAGCATAGCTGGCTTGATAGCATAATCAATCTATTGGCTTCACTCCCTTTTTTTACTTCTGTACCTCTCTACTGGTGTTTACTACCGCTTCCAAATCAACTATTTGTGCTTCCTTCTCTCTAGGTCTGATCCTGGGGGGAACTCAAACTGAAAGAAAGACTTGTAATTTTTCTAGTCTTCCCTAAGAACTGGAGTTCTTTGATTGAATCCCACATAGGTGCCAGGGCGTCTGTTACTTATAATTTTCTAATGCTGTCTGATTGCCTATCTAGCTTTCTAACCACTTGTTTTTATATTCCTTATTATGATTCTCCATTAGTCAATTAATGCTTTTGCAACATCAGCTTAACCCAGTACTATTCCCTTCAAGCTGCTTGATTATTTGACCTGTTGTCTAGTTCCATAACCTACTGAAAATTATGATACATCAGCTGGATTAGACATCTATCACAAGCCTCTCTATTGGATCCAAATGTTTCTCTATGTCAGAATATCTTAGTTTCAACAGCACAGATTCAAGCCCAACAATGATCAGTCTGCTTTTTCCCACTGTAACTAAGTGGGCTGTGTCTAGCCATGTTCTGAGATAATAAGATCTTATGAATCATGATAATTATCATCATCATAATAAAAAAGTTATGGAGGACTTACTAAATGCCAAGAACCTTGCTAAATGCTTTACTGTTGTGTCTTGTATCTATGAACTAGCTCTGTTTATCATCACACTGAGACCTCGAATAGTGAAGTAACACACTCAAGGGCATAACTGGGAAGATGTAGACTAGTAGTTTGTCCCCAGGATGTTTCATTGCAGAATCTAAGCTTTAACCACTGTACTGTGATATCTCTCTAAAGTCTTTCAAAATAAAAATAAATTCTTTCAAACTAAAGAATTCTTGTCCCTTGAAAAAAACTCTTAGTCCAGTATTAACCATTAGATGCCCTTTAGCCATGACCTCAGGACCCTAAGATACTCCTTGTATTCAGGAAATGCCAAGATTCCCAAATTTGGTAGCTTGGAAATTTTCCCTTTTCTTGCCTTTACTTACTGTCTTTCACAGATCAACAGCCATAACCACCCAAGAGATATAATTGCTACTAAAACTCCAACTTTTGAACATTTGCTTTATATGACTCACGATGAATAACACGTGTTAGAAGCAATCTTAAGACGTTTAAAAAAAGAACTAGATAAATATGTCATTAAAATCAGGGCTTATTTTCTCTCTCAAGACATTGTTGTATTACAAATGCTTGTTTAATAGTTTAATCATTACAAGATGCTGTGTGATTAATATCTACTTATTATTTAAATCCTTAAATGGAGCTTTCCTTGCAAATAACCTCCCATCCAAACACAGATATTTAGCACAAAGATGTATGATAAACATTGAAGCTACGATTGCATACCTACCTTGAGCCAAGAATTTTACATACATTATTATGATAAAGCCTTCCAACAACCTTGGAGATTATAGATTATCTATGTTTTTTTTTTTTTTCAGAGAGACTGAAAATGAGATTTTGACCAACTGCTCAAAGTCAATAGCTTTTAAAATAAGAATTCAATTGGGATCTTAAGTTCCTTTTCTCCTTCTTCCTTTATTAAAAAAAACTTTGTGATCAAATATACACAATAAAAATTTCCATTTTAACCATGTTTAAGTGTATAGTTCAGTGGCATTAAATACATTCACATTGTTGTGTGACCATCACCATCATCCAACTCTAGAACTACTTTTCACCTTACCATACTGAAACTCTGCACCCAATAAACAATAATTCCTCAGTATCCCTCTCCACAGACCCTGGTAACTACTACTGCAATTTCTGTTTCTATAAATTGGACTACTTAAAAAACTTCATATAATTGCAATCATACAGTATTTGTCTTTTCGTTACTGGCTTATTTCACTTAGCATAATGTCTTCAAGGTTTCTCCATGTTGCAGTAAGTTTCAGAATTTCCTTCCCTTTTGAGGCATGAAACATAATAAATATGTATCACATTGTGTTTATCCATTTGTTTATTGATACACACTTGGGTTGCTTCTACCTTTTGGCTATCATGAATAATGCTGCTATGAACATGGGTGTACAAATATCTGTTCAAGTCCTTGCTTTCAATTCTTTTGTGTATATACCCAGAAATGGAATTGCTGGATCATATGGTAATTCTACAGTTAACTTTTGGAGGAAATGCCATACTGTTTTCCACAGAGTTTCTGCCATGTTACATTCCTACTAGCAGTGTGCAATGTTTCAATTTCTTCACATCCTCACCAACACTTCTTTTTTTCTAGTAACAGCCATCCCAATAGGTACGAGGTGGTGTTTCCTTTTGGTTTGAATTGCATTTCTTTCATGATTAATCATGTTGGGTATCTTTTCACGTGCTTATTGCCCATTCATATATCTTCTTTGGAGAAATGTTTATTCAAGACTTTTGCTCATTTCTGAATGATTGTTTGTTTTCTTAATGTTGAGTTGTAGTTCTTTATATATTCTGGATATTAATTCCTTATCAGATATATGATTTACAAATATTTTCTCCCATTCCATTGGTTGCATTTTCAATCTCTTGACAGCATCCTTTGATACACAAAATTTTTAATTTTGATATAATCCAATTTATCTATTTTTTCTTTTGTTGCCTGTGCTTTTGGTATCATATCCAAAAAATCATTAAGAAATCCAAGAATGTAGCCTTCCTGTGCTGTTTCTCTCTTTTGCTCAGGCCCATGGCACTGGCAGGAGAGGCAAGTGTCACGGTCTTGATACTGCCAGAAAGCTCCATAGCCACTGAGAGATCAGAAGTGGCACAATAAACAGTACAAGAAAGTCCATTTGGGCACAGCCCTGAAGGCCAACCCATATGGAGACACTTTCCATGCAAAGGGAATTGTGCTGGAAAAAAGTAGGGTTTGAAGCCAAACAGCCAAATTTTTCCATCAGAAAGTGTGTAAGGGTCCAACTGATCAAGAATGTAAAAAAAAAAAAAAAAAAAAAAAAATCACAGCCTTTCTACACAATGATGGTTGAATTTTATTGAGGAAAACGAAATTCTGGTTGCTGGATTTGGTTGCAAAGCTCATGCACCCAGTGACTCAAAGTAGCCAATGTTTCTTTTTTGGTTTTATACAAAGACAAGAAGGAAAGATAATAATAAGTTTTGACAGTGAAAATACGACAATAATAAATTTTCATAAGCAAAAAAAATGCAAGAGCGTAAAGCGATCCCTCTTTATTTTCTTTTAAGAGGATTATAGTCTTAACTCTAATGTCTTTGATGTATCTTGAGTTAATTTTTGTATATGATCTGAAGTATAGATCCAGATTCATTAGTTAGCATGTAGATATCCAGTTTTCCCAAAGTCAGTTGATGAAAGGATTATCTTTCCCCCCATTTAATAGTCCTGGCACCCTTGTGGAAATCATTTGACCATATAGAAGGTTAATTTCTGGGATTTCTCTTTCATCTGTGCACATGTCTGCTTTTATGCCAGTACTATACTGTTTTGATTCCTTTGTAATAATTTAGAATCAGGAAGGGCGATACTTCCAACTTTGTTCTTTTCAAGATTGTTTTAGCTATTTAGAGTCCCTTGAGATTCCATGTGAATTTAAAGTTTTTAAATATATTTTTGCAAAAACCATCCCTGGGATTTTTAGATGGATTGCATTGAATCTGTACATTGTTTTGGGTATATTGAGATCTTAACAATGTTAAATCTCCTAGTTAATGAACAAAGGAAATAAACTTTCCATTTATTTTTGTCTTGAACTTATTTCAGCAACATGTAATATTTTCCAGGGTACAAGTCTTTTGCCTTCCTGGTTAAGTTTATTCCTAAGTGTTTTATTCTTTGTGATATAAATGGAACTGGTTTCTTAATTTTTATTCAGATTGTTTATTGCTAGCATGCAAAAATACAACAGATTTCTGTGTTGATTTGGTAGTCTACAAATTTGCTAAATTTGTTTAATACTTCTAACAGGATTTTGGGGGAAGGTATTTCTTTATGACATATCATTTTGCTATATCACACTACCTCTACTATTTGCTTGAATTGTAGTCACTATCTATGCAATTGTGGCAAAGGCATAGCTCTTATTTGTTTTTTCATCTTGGGACTATGAAAATAATGATGAAAACAATAACGAGAGCAATGTGGTTAAGAACATAGATTTTGGCAAAAGTTAATTTTGGCCCTTTACTTTACTTGCTTTGTTTCCCCCAAACATCTTTATTTGTTGAATTAAACCATGCTTACCTAAGTTTATCAAGTACAGTCACTTGTTAGTGCTTAATATGCGAGTCTCAGATTTCTATTACTTGGGTGTGATCAAAAGTTGTAAGGATTCGACAAAGTGAATCAACACAGTGTCTGGCTCTTACGTCAGTAAATGTTAGAAAATGTCATCTCACAGTATACCACATCAAATGAAATAATATATATGAAAATACATTGTGATCCAGGAAAAGCTCTTATAAAATAATTTTTAAAGCCTGTATTCTTTCATTTGCCGCCCCATGGGGAAGACATTTTATCCCACAATATATATTCAGGAATAATGAGTTCCAAACCCTGGAAGACAAAATGAGCATCAAAGTACTCTGCTCTTGCCTTCTCCAATTGGACCACTAAGAATCACCCACTGATCATGAGCTGTCCCATTATCTCTGCAACCTCTGTGTCACTACTAACAAGTACTTTCTAAACACGTAGCTGCTTCATATGAAAGCTATAAAGTACACCGTAATTCAGCCATAGTTTAATAAGGATTAACGAGTTTAGATTTGTGAAGCACTTAGAATGCTACCTGATATACACACAGAATTATGTGTCTACTCAATAACTAAAATAGTTTTGTGAAAATTCGTGAGCTACAAATGCTGTCTTTGTGTCCTGCTTAAATGGTGTGATTTCATGTTTATGTCTTATACAAAATTCTAATGAAAAGAATATAAGCATCAGGATAGAAGATTGAGCAAAGAATTTTATTCTTTAATTCTATCCACTCAGCCTTAATTGATAAATAGTTTTATATTTTTTATAAAATATTTGGGTATTTTACAAGTTCTGCCTCAAAGATTCTGGAGGCTTCTTTTTTTTCTCTTATGATAAGTTATGATTACTTGACTGTTTCGTTGTAAATATTACCTCAGTTAAAACACCAGTACTGAGGAACTCCTCGGTGCGAGGCACGGGATGGTTACCTGTGGATCTCCCACTGGGTAGTGAAGCAGTCGTTCTGAAATAATAATGAAGAAATTTAAGAGGAAGATTTGGTCAGGGCAGGAAAAGCCAAAGTCTTAGTATTACCAAAATGAAGCTTTGGTGTTACAATTACTAGAGAACAAGTTACTTAAGGAACTTCACTCACTTTAGGATATCCACGTAGGCTAAAATTATGCTTGGTGTGGAAGTAATCTCAGGTCAAAGCTTTAAAGTTTAATAGGATGTTCAGCTCACAAAGTAGCTTATGAAGACAGACATGATCAATTTGGAATCACCTATATACTATGAAACTAAAGTATGAAACGTATACTTGAAAAAAGTGTCAGATTAATGTGGAGAAATAACAACATGAAGAAGGAGGAAGTCAAGCATCTCTCAAGGATACATTTGAATGCATCCTTAAAAGAACATCCTTGCTGGTATATAAGGTGGTCGTCCCTTCCCAAACTAGGTGCCTTCCAGAAATTAAAAAAAAAAAAAAATCTGAGATCACTTGTAATAAGAAAGGGAATAACAGATGGTCATACAACAGGTTATTGTTTTCTATGCACATGGGCAAGGTGAACAGAACCACTCTTAGCTTTGGCAAGTGTTCACAGTTATTATAGCAGCTATAGTGAGCCTGAATGCTAGCATAGCTAAGTGGAATTGTGTTTTTTATTTATGATAAGCCTTCATGGTTTTATAATAAGAAAATAAACCATAAAAATGAAATAGTTAGAATGAAAGGTAAAAATAGTCATTAAAAATAAAAATATAACAATTTAAAAAATTTTAACTGACGTGACATGATAAAGATAGTGTTTTTGAATGTGCCTTGAAATTAGAGAACGTCTTACATTTTGTACCTGAAATGCAGCCTAGCTACCTATGTTGCATATAGTAGTCATTCTGTTCGAATGTAAGTAATGGTAATGTGTTTACTGCTGTAATTTTTTCTTCTAAGAATTATAACCTAACTTCTGCATTAAACAGATATATTAAGGCTCTATTTTACACAATGTCTACAAGTAAATATGGTAGTTAATGTAGTAACTACCATATTAATCCATCTAAAAAAAGTATAAAATTATAACTTTATGAATTGTAATTGTAAAAAATGAGAGTAAAAGCAGGTTAATGTAAAATAATAATAAAGGGAAAATATGAAATGCTATACCACAGGAAAATAGTTCCCAAAAAAATGATAAAGAACAAAAAAACCATGAATCATAGGGTTAAATGGAAGAAAGTAAAGGTGATCATTACAGGAAGACAGTATTTATACAAAGATCATCAAAATGGTCTAGTCATTCACTGAGTATAAAAAAATAGAAAATAAAATTAAGACATGCTAGAACAAGAGGGAGATAATCCAATGTGGTATTCCTTTTGATGGCTCCCATCATATACAACATAAAGTTGGTTACTTCCTTGTGGCCAAAAAATTGTTTATGGCCTGGCCACTGCTCACTTTTTTCTATTCTTTCTCTCACCAGTCCCCTCATCCTACTGTGTGACCATCTCCATGACAAAGCAAACACACCCCACATTCCAATTTCACTGAAATGCAGTTTACTGGCAATATTAGTCCTCCAATCATGTAGTCTCAGACTATCATGCTATTATACCTTAATTTTCTATGCCTGAAATCCCTTCTCTTTCTTCTCTTTTTGTTATTTCCCAGTCTCAGTTCTACTTGTGTGGTCTCAGAAGCAGGAGCTATGCTTCACTCCTTTTTGTATCCCCACATCAGGCCACATTTTAAAATCTAAACAAGTTAGCTAACTACAAGTGTCCTAGGGCGCCTGGGTGGCTCAGTTGGTTGAGTGTCTGCCTTTGGCTGAGGTCATGATCCCACGGTGCTGGGATCGAGGCCTACCTCAGGCTTCCTGCTTAGTGGGGAGTCTGCTTCTCCCTGTCTGTCTGCCTCTTCCCCTGCTCATTCTCTCTCTAATAAATTTAAAAAAATAAAAAAATAAAATACAAGTGTCCTATTAAAATTACTGAATAAGAAAAATAAAAGATATCAGAGAGATAGAAATTATTCCAATAGTTACATAACAGGATTAAATTTAAGAAATAATGTACTACAAGCTAAAAGATGGCTCTTTTGTTGAATTCCAATTGTATATTTGGTAAAATTTCTAGAAGGAAAGATTAAAATAATTGCATGGGGGCACCTGGGTGGCACAGTCATTAAACGTCTGCCTTAGGCTCAGGGCATGATCCCGGCATTATGGAATCGAGCCCCGCATCAGGCTCCTCCGCTATGAGCCTGCTTCTTCCTCTCCCAGTCCCCCTGCTTGTGTTCCCTCTCTTGCTGTCTGTCTCTGTCAAATAAATAAATAAAATCTTTTAAAAAATAAATAAAATAAAATAAAATAAAATAAAATAAAATAAAATAAAATAAAATAAAATAATTGCATGTAACTGAGTTGGGATTTGAAATACTGGGGAAGTCCCATATCAGCTATTCACCAATTATCTGGTGAGGGAGATAATACATCATCTGTACCATCATGAAAAAAAATCTCCTATATGCCCTTCTTCATTATATTTGAGTTTATATCACATTTCAGTTAAGATTACTATTGATTTTTGCTATATCATAAGTAGCAAGAAGTTTCATAAACAATAATGTGGTTAATAAACAGAAAATTTGAAACATTTCAGTTTTGATTATTTTCATGTGCTTTACTTCAATGATAAAATATGGTTGACAATACATTATGTTGAAAAAACAGCACGGTTAGCAGGAGGTGTCAAGAGTAGCCTAGAGATCAGTTTTTGATCTGGGAGGTTTGACGTTCCTATCACACTATGTGGGAGTCTTTTGTGCTGCTCACTGATAACAAGTTTTCCATTCTTTCCAGACACACAGAAGACTGAACCTGATGAATCCCTTAAGTTTGGGTGTTTGTAATACTAGCTATTGAGGTAAGAGAGGGAAATGTCATGTTATTTCCAAACTGTAACTTTTAATTCCCAATGTGATGAACTCCTGAGTTCTTTTTGCCCTGCTAGGATGATTGTGGGAACACAGAGCATCATCAGCCCTGTCCCTAAGTAAACAAGACAAGAAAACAAATAAACACCTTCTAAATATTATCAATCAAAAAAAAATAAATTTTCTGTTTGTTTATCTTAAACCACCAAAATTTTGAAGGTGTTCAATTCCACAGCATAATCTAGTTTATCCTGATTGTTAGAGAACTTGGTTCACATGTTTGAAATGCTGGCATACATAAAAGCCTAAAATAGGGGGCATTAGATTAGGTATTCAGAGGCAGGTAATGAGGTGAATGTTATCAAAGGCTTGAAAGGTGGGGATCAGGAACAGTTTAACTATGAAGTTAATGAAACAGACTTCAGGTCCCTCCACTTACACAGGTCCATCCCAAAGTCCTAGGATGGAATCTAGTAATGTGTTTACAAGGACTTTACAAGAAGACATATTTGCAAAATATTCTGACATCAGTACTGTAAACTCACTTTATTAAGATCACTGTCTCTTTTTACCCTACCTCTCCATCACCTTCTTCTTCATGTTGAGTGACATCAGTGTTACCACAATCATTTCTGGGATTCGTCTAAGGGGAAATTGAGTTGGAGATACATTTAGTTTGAGTATAATAGAATATAAGAACTTAACACAATTTATAACTAAGTTTTGTTAGCCATACCAGGGGAGAAAAGCTTTTTAGAATATACCTGCAGCTCTCTGTGCCAATCTACCTGGTATTATGCAACAGAAATGTGTTCTCTAGCATCTGGCACCAGAAGAATGTGAATTGTGGAGGAGTAACAAGATTGGCGTGTATGGAGTTAGAAAGTAGTATATGGAATATTTTTTCTAGTTTTCCAATTATGAAATTATAAGCAAAAGATTTGTTTTTACAGAAGCCAAGTCAAAACTTAAGTTCTCTCCTGTATGTTACATAGGAAATAATATGATGAATATAACTATAAACACACAAAACATTTTTAAGTGGGATTATAGAATTCATCAGCATTCCCTTATTTTGAGGGGCAAAAAGATGCGCTATTACCTCTAACAGTGACTATTTCTATAAATGAAGTCTTATGTTCTATGTGTCCAAATTGTCAATAATTTTAAAAAAGATCTGCCATGTTAAGGGAAAGACAGATGTATTTTTCTGTTCTGTGAAGGAAAATAATATTATTAAAATTCAATATAGGGACGCTGGGTGGCACAGCGGTTAAGCTTCTGCCTTCGGCTCAGGGCATGATCCCGGCGTTATGGGATCGAGCCCCACATCAGGCTCCTCCGCTATGAGCCTGCTTCTTCCTTTCCCACTCCCCCTGCTTGTGTTCCCTCTCTTGCTGGCTGCCTCTATCTCTGTCAAATAAATAAATAAAAAATCTTAAAAAAAAAAAAAAAGAGTTCCATACTATTTAAAAAAAAAAGAAAAAAAATTAAATTCAATATAATATTAAGATGCAATAAAAGATAATTTAAAAGGCAGAAAAAATTTATAGGTATATCACAAGTAAAATTTTAAAAATTTGTGATGTTTCTGGTATTTATATTTCTTTATTTGTAATTATTTTGTGATTTATCTTCTCATCATAAATACCTAATTTTGTGTTTGTGATTTGGTGTTCTTATTTATTTATTTATTTATTTATTTTAATTATTTTATTTATTTATTTGAGAGAGAGCACAAGCAGGGGGAGGGGCCAAGGGAGAGGGAGAAGCAGACTCCCAGCTGAGAAGGGAGTATGACTCAAGGCTTAATCCCAGGACCTTGAGATTATGACCTGAGCTGGAGGCAGATGCTTAACCAACTGAGCCACCCAGGTGCCCCATGGTGTTCTTTTTTAAAAGAGGGCTTCTCAGCCTCTTCCCTAAAAACTTCAATATACACCATCATTCACACTTTATGGTAGAAAAACTTTTAGCAAAACTTTTTTTTGACCATTTTGGATTCAGGTAATATCTAATAAACTAATAACACTGGGGCTACAGATTAAAACACAAAATGTTAATAATGTATGTTTGTTACTATTGGCTACATTTGGCAATATACTGAGAGAGATGAACCCAGAAAAAGGCAGACTGTAATGAATGAAAACAGACAAAACCCTTCAATTCAGAGCCCTATAGATTTGGGAGAAGAAACTGCTATTCAACCACAGATAATAAAATGTACCATTTAAAACAAAAAAAGAAAGATATTTGTGAATGAATATTCAAATCAGTGTTATTAGCAATAGACAAAAACTAGAAACAACTCGTCTATCAATAGATAAATAAAAACATTTTTATACATCCATAAAATCAAATACTATGCAGCTATAGAAAAAATAATTATGCTAAGTGTAACAAACAAAATTCTATTTATGTAAAATTATAGACGATATTTACTATAGTCACAAAAACTAGATCAGTTGTTGCTTAGGGATTAGGAAAGAAGGGAAGATATATACAAAAGTGCATGAGGAAATATTTGCAGATGATAAATATGAATATGGCCATTATCTTGACTGTGGTGATTATTTTGCAGGTGTATACACATGCAAAAGCCTAATAGACTATACACTTTAAATATGTTTACTTTATTGTCAATTATAGCTCAGTTAAAGTATAAATAATTACTATGAGAAACAAAGGCTGATTAAAACTCAATTTTGTTACAAGGATCAAATAAAAAATGTGGCCATCCATTCATTGTTTAAAGTCTCTGATAGGATGGAATTGATGCCCAGAGTATCCTCACAAATGGAAATAGATATATCTGCCACAGGAAAATATGCTGCATGAGTGGATTTCCCAATGAAGCCTGAGAAGATTAGGGTATCTAAAAATAAATCCTATGTGAGAGTGAGAAAAAGGGAGGGAGAGCAAAAGAAAGAGAACTGTATTCAAGGTAGATACAAATCTTAAAAAAAAAAAAAAAAAGCAAAAATGAGAAATATTCTAGAAAAGAGCTTGTATATGACCTTTAGCATATGTTGCTGATTTGGAATCAACTAGATGATAGGTCCACTAAGGTTTTAGCAGAGTAATACTACCAAAGAAATATAGCATAGACCCTAGAGTAAAAATGGGTCTATGTCTGAGGTGTAAAACAACCCTTGATTCCAAACGCATAGAATGTACCACACCAAGAGTGAACCTTCATGTAAACTACGGGCTCTGGGTGATTATGATGTGTCAGTGTAGGTTCATTAGCTGGAACACATGTACCACTCTGGTGACGGGTGTGGATAATGGGGAAGGGTATGCATGTGTTGGGGGCTGGGAGCATACGGGGAAATTTCTGTACCTTCCCCTAAATTTTGCTGTGCACCTTAAACTGTTCTAAAAAAAGAAATTAAAAAAAAAAAAAAAAGCTTCACAATGACAACAAAAAATCCTTGGGTTGCAACCTTCTACAAGCAGGCTGCCAGCTGAGAAAGCTTCTTACCTTCTTGTAGCCCCCATCTCCCGCCCCCACTCACAAACAACCAGGAAAGCATTCCTCTCAACATCGACTTTCTCTGTAGTGTTATATTAATTAAACATGGAGGGCATTAGACTGAGATGGCTCAGGTGTCTTAATGGCCCATGTAAGCAAACCAAAATCTAAGCATATAAATGCCTCAAAACTAAGGACAACCAATCAGAAAGAGACAAGTAGACATTAAGCTATAGCTCATCAAAATTTCCTTGCTCTGCTTCTGCCTTTTCTCTATAAACGTCTCTCACTGAGCTCCTGTCATTGGAGCACTCCTGACTACCTCCAGTTTGCCTTTGCCCTGATTGGAATCGATTTTGCTCAAATAGACTATTAAAAATTTTACTACGCCTCAGTTTATCTTTTACAGTAGCCAACAATGTTATCCTTTTATAAACACACACGCAAAGAGCAACAGAAAAAACAAACATGTAATGGAACAACGGTATGACGTGACAAAGAGCCTGTTGATTTTGATTTCCACAGTTTTGGCAAGGGTGGACTGGTGAGAGGCAACATCTTAAGGAAGGGACACCCTCACAGTACTCTGAGGAGTGGAAGAGATAGAGAAAGCAAACTAGCTTTTCTTAGTAAACCAAGTTGTGGACAGCTGATCCTGTTTACCCTGCCTTTCAATATAGTAGGAAAAGGATGCAATTTCAATTGAGGTGGATCTCTTCTAGGATTCACATTTAGTCCTCTTAGCATAGTCCTTGAACTGACAACACCTCCTCCCTTCCCTAAGTATACACATGCTCCCACACACAAGCCAATGAAAAACAGCGGTGGTATTTGTTTCATTCCTTCACTTATGAAATACTAACATATGTTCATTGACTTTAAGCCTTTTCATCAATTATAAAATGATAGATTTAAGGATACTTTTATGACTTTTATTTATATGAATACACATAGAATATTCATAACAGGATATTATGCAATATCATCGACACTTAAAATTTATGCTGTAAAACAAGACCAACCCTTCGGACATTCAGACTATAATATTTACTGGCTGTGTGGCTTTGGGTACGTCACTTAACCACGTATGGCTTCAGTTTTTATCTATAAAATGAGCACAAGAATATAATCAACCAAATGTAGTTATTTAGAGGATTAAATGAAAAAAAGCAATTTTATGGGACCAGCTTAATGTCTGGCACATAATGAGAACTCAAAAAGATGCTATTATTTTTATAACATGAAGAAATCAAGTTTTGAAGTTGTCATGATGTTTTAAAGTCTCAGATATAATAAAATAAAAATTATCTTTGCCTATAGCTTACGCACACATACACACATGCACAAAGGGCCTAAAACTTTCCTTGGGAGAACAGCACAGTTGGATAGCTCCAGTTTTTCATGGTTTCTTCAGAAAATGAACTATGATCTGAAGTTTTCTTTTTTATGAATTATTCTGAAACTATCAGGAGGGTGAAGAGCTAATTAAAAAGGTTTTTTTGTAGAAAATCTCTCCTTGGCCTAAAGCCAAAAGATCAGAAAAAAAGGAAGATGCAAAGAAGAGAAGGTAGCCTGGTACTGATGAATTTCTAATGAACATTGAGGGTCAATGGGTCAGACTACAACAGTGTGAGGTGCCATAAATAATTTTTACTCACTTGAACCTGCAGCCACTTATATCTTTTATGTTTTCTTCAAATGTAAATCTTTGTAGGTTTTAAATCTGAAAAACTATCAATTTTAAAGAGTGAAAAACTATCAATTTATAATTTTATAATTCTATAATATAATCCAACTAACAGTTAAAAACAAAAAAATGTATGTCAATGTAATTGTTTTGCCAGAAACTTAGTAAGTGGTAGAAACAATATAATAATAGCAGTGCATTCACATAAAGAGAACAAGTCAGATGAAACAGCATTGTCAGCTTCGGTTGGGATTGATTCAAGGAATAGAGTTTAGGATAATTGGAAGGGATTTCCAACCCTGTGTTTTGTTACCTTTTTAAAAATTATTCCTTGTTATTATTATTGTTTTATATTTATTTATATAAAATATTTTATATTTTATTATATTGTTTTATTATTGTTTTATAAAGAGAGATAAGTTGAATCCCACAGAAATTCAAGAAGGTCCATAATAAAGCTGAGCTGTTGGCCAGATCTGAATTAGAGGAAACTCCTGGAACCCCAGCTGCAGATTTTGTGAATCTTCATTTGGAGTTTTCTCCATTTTCCTGACTCATTTATTCTATAGCTCTTTCAGCAATTCGACCTGGTCCTGAACTCCAGGAATATGATCTGTTATAAAATGTTGCCTCCCAACTCTGCAAGAGTTGGAAGGAAGCAATCCATAAAATAAATATTCAAAGGTGCCAGAAATCATTCCCCAGGTTTGGAAATTCTGAGGTAGTAAACAGAAGTTGTATATAAATTAAGAAGGGCAAGAGAAGAGGTGAGGCCTTTCCTCAGGAGGATATAGAAAAGTCAGATACAAAGAGTAATTATCTGGGATGCCTGGTTAAGCATCTGCCTTTCACTCACATCAGGATCTCAGGGTCCTGGGATAGACCACCGCCTCAGGCTCACTGCTCAGCGGGGAGTCTGCTTTTCCCTCTCCCTTTGCAACCTCTCACTCCTGCTCTCTCTTTCTGTCTCTCTCAAAAAAGTAAATAAAATTTTTTTAAAAAGACTAATTATGTAAGACCGAGGTGGTGGGTTTATGCTAGTGAAAACAGATCCATATTCCGAAACAAAATTCTGATAAAAAGTTGTAGGTTTTTTTCTCTCTTGAAGAGACAAAGGATTATCTTGACTCATTGTTTCCAATTTCTCTCTTCCCATTATTTCTTCAACCTACTCCTCTCAGGCTTTTACCCTCACCTTTCCACCTCAAAGAGTTTTTTCTTGTCAAAGTTAGCAATGACCTCTGCTTTGTTCCATCTCATAGCTAAATTTCAGTTGACATTTATTGAACTTATCAACAGCATTCAACAAAATTGATCAAAAAATAATTTCTTTACTGCCTTTCCATAGTATTACACACTTCTGACTTTACTTTTTCCTCACTGGTCACACCTTATCAGTTGTCTTGCTGGTTCTCCCTCATTTCTGTGACCTGATTTCATTAATGTTGAGATGCTGGGGCATTCATCCCTTAGATATCTTTATTTTTTTCGTCTACTTACTCTCTTAAGGATCTCATGCAATCTGTGTCTCCCAAATTTATGTATTGCTAACCTAAACTACTCTTCTGAAATTCAGAAATATACATATACCTCACTATTTGACACTTCAACCTGGATGTTTCATAGAAACCTCAAAATTAACATGTCCAAAAGAGGGCTTCCAATCTTCTCCCCTTCAAACTTGCTATGCTTATATGTCTCCATCTGAGATAATGACAGTTCTCTCCTTCCATTTGTTCAGACCAAATAACTTGGACTCTTCTCAATTGTTCATGCCCTTTGTTAAACTTGTTAGCATGTCCTGTTATTTCCATATTCAAAATATTTCTGGTATCTAAGCATTTTTTCAGCAACTCCACCATTACTGCCCTGTTTAAGCCACAATTATCACTTATCCAGATCACTAAAATAGTCTCCCTCACCTGCTTATGCAGTCTACTGTCAAGGTAGCAAAGTGCTTCTGTTGGAGACTCATCACATCATGTCACTCCTCTTCACAGAAACCCCCCAATGCCTTCCTGTCTCACTCAGAGTAAAAGTCAAACTATGTACAATTATCTATAAGTCCCAACCAAATCCCTAATACGCACTTTGGCCTCTTTTCCCCCTACTCACTCCACACTGTTTTCTCTGCTTTTGCTTGAACTTGCCAGATACATGGACCATCTTAGGTTGCTTGTACTTGCTGTTTCAACTTCCTGAAATACTATTCCCCCAGTCATCAACATAACTTTACTCAGTTATCAACATTACCTTCGCATCTTCGCTCAAATGTTACTCTCCAAGAGAGGACTCCTTTTCCTAGCCATCCAACTTAAGTTTGCAAGCTCCCCACTTCCCAACACACTTTAGTTTGTTTTGTCTTTTTATCTAAAGCACTTACACCATTAACACACTATATTATTTTAGTTGTTTATATACCATTATTTCAACATAAACTCCTTTAAGGCAGGGGTATTTATCTTATTTTTATTTGCTGTGTTCCTAGAACCTAAAACAGTGCCTGACTCAAGGTAGGACTTAATAGATCATAGTTAAATGAATGGATATTAAATGTCAAATTATTGTATCAACAACAGCAGTTTAGGAATTCAGATCAAAAGATACTGGAGATTACAAGGACGTCTATATAGATAAAATAATACTACATTTGGACCTCAAATGAGGATAGTATACATATGAGGAAAACAGTAAGCAAAGGCAACAATATGCCAGCCATGTCTGATAGAGTTAGTATAACTATCTACCTGGAATAGGTGATTTGTCCTGAAAAATGGTAAGAAATCAGTTTATAAAATTGTTTTTGGCCCAACTGATAAAATATGACAGGGATCTCCCCACTAGAGAATTTTGATTTAAAAACGTCTTCCTTTTTATTAGAAAGAAAACAAAATATAAATTATCTCAACATTGAGAAAGCTCAATGCTGAATGATTAATACAATCTTATGTTATAACGTCCAAAACTTTCTGAAAGGTGGTCATTTAGAGAGGTGAAAGCAGCAGCAGCCCTAGAAATCTGTAAATGAATTTTCGGCTAAAGGGATGTCTAATCAGAGCTCTAAGATGACCGCATTTGCTTGTGTTTGCGGCCTACCGCTACCTCTGCGTTTTACCATTTTAGTGCACATAAGAAAACTTCCAATTGCTACCTGTGAATCTCTTTGCATTTTCTGGCTGCTGGAACTTGTTCTGCCCACATGCAAGTGTTGAAGAATTAATGCAATCTTCAAGTAGTTCCCAACTAATGACTATTGGAAGTTGGTGTATAAATGTTTCAGCTATTTTCTCCCTTGGGTGGGATAATTCTGAGACACATTCTTTACATCAACTCTCAGAGTTCCCCAGGAGGATCATGCTAAGGAAATAAATCAGTCAGAGAAAGACAAATGCCATATGATTTCACACATATGTGGAATTTAAGAAACAAAACAAATGAGCAAAGGGGAAAAAAAGAGAGAGAGGCAAATCAAGAAACAGACTCTTAACTCCAGAGAACAAACTGATAGCTCCAGAGGAGAGGTGGGTAGGGGGATGGATTAAATAGGTGATGGGGATAGAGGAGGGCATGTGCTGTGATGAGCACAGGGTGATGTATGGGTATGTTAAATCACTATATTGTACACCTGAAACCACTATGTCACTGTTTACTAACTGGAATTAAACTAAAAACTTAAAAAAAAATAAAAACTGAAAAAATAAATGAACACAGTGATCACTTGTCCAATAACCCAACATATTTGCTGCCTTCCCTTCCCTGTCTCACTTTATTATTGCCATACAGATGTCCTGGGGTCAGTTCCCAATATACTATTCACTTTCCGATACTCTCACATTAGTGTTAGCTACTCAGACATGCTGAGTCTTTCGGGGAAATATAGATATTTTGTGAATATAACAGAACAAGCCCAATAAGGTATTGAGTTTATCAGCTATAATTTTCATCAATGATTCTTAGTCCATTTTAATAACGCTATCTTGTTAAATGGGGTGATCATCTATACATCAATGAATGCATGACACAAATGTCCTGGGCAAACACCACTTTAGTAGTGGCCTAGAGGAAATGAGTGCTAAAGAAATTAACAACCTACATTAATAGAAACACAGCAGGCAAGTCTGTTAAAAGCTTTCTCCTCTTGTGCTGACCCTTGCTACCTCATTTGTGAAATTCAGTTTCATTATATCATCAAGTGGTATGGACATAGGCCAATAGGCCACATGGGGTAAATATGCACATTAAAGACTCAACACACTACCATTGTAATTAATACTTTAAACCTCACTAAAGTAATTTTATGTCATTTCCCTATTTTTGCAAATAGCCAATTGTCTTAAAATATAACGATATTTTTTTTATTTCAGTTTTACCGTAAGTTCTCACATACTTATTTTTCAGATTTTGGAATTCTAATATAATAGATGAATTAATTCCTACTTACATTAATTATTAATGGGAGGTACTTATCATTGTCCACATAAAGAAGATTTCATTCTTAAATTATTTGTCTTGGGATCATTACAGCCCCATGTACTTTTACCAACAAAAACTGAACTGACCTATATACCAAATACGGTGGTTTTAAACAAACAACTCAGCAGAAATACACAGGTGTGTGTGTAAATCAAATTTGAGCTAGGTAAGTTTCTTTTTCTTCTACTTCTTTTAAAATGCCACTCTTGGAACTTTCTGCATAGAAAACTGGTCAATCTTGCACTCATCATGTGAACAAGAAAAAGGAGATAATTAGCAAACACTGCATCAGTTTAGTTTAATAAAAAATAATTTAGCATAACGGTTTTAGGGGCAATGTTCTTAATTTGAAAACAAACGAACAAACACCTCAGACTAGTGATTCCTAAGGCTCTAAAGAAGAAAAAGGTACCCTAACATTGACCAAGTGAAACAATCTTCCATAAAGTATTTTAATTTTAGAATTGATTGCTCTAGAACAGTATTTCTAGAATACAACAGAAAGCCGAATGAGAGTAAATTCAGAATGCTCATAAAAAAAAAAACACACACACACACAAAACCTGGGTGCCGGGGTGGCTCAGTACATAGGCGTACATAGGCGTCGGCTTTCGGCTGGCGTCATGATCCCGGAGTGCCGGGATCGAGTCCCCACATCGAGATCCCTGCTGAGCAGGGAGTCTGCTTCTCCCTCCGACCCTCGCTCCACTTGTGTACTCTCTCTCTCAAATAAATAAATAAGATCTTTACAAAATAAAACCTATTGTTGGGGAAAAAAAAAGACCTCTTTTAACTTATTACAAAATACCAATGCAGTGATGAAAGAACTGTTAAAAATATGCAGGGTATATTTAAATATTCTATATTACTATTACATAGATTGCGAAATGCAGTATTTGGCTACAGAACATTTTGAGTTGAAAATAAAGGATAAAAGATTCATAAACTCAGAAGAGTTAAATTTAAAAATATCATTTTGTCATTACTTTTCCTTTATTTTTTTTCTCACTCAGAATGCTTAATAGTATTATATTTTATGAAAAAGAAAGAGAAAATAATTTGGTAGATTTTTGTATTGTTTTTAATATTTAATTAAGGTATCAATTATTTCATTGAGAATTTACAATCTGTTTAAATTTGCTTTTTAAACTTTGTAGTATTTTGTATACTAGAAATAAAATCCCTCAAATAATTCCCTATAAAATATTAAAACTATAGAAACATATTTCTTTATTTTACAGAGCTTGTATATAACTAGATTTCATTTTCATAAAAATAGACTTTCACCAAAAATTTATTCATCGAATACACTGGGGAAATAGTTACAATAATTAATGCTAATTCCCTGATTTCAGAATTTGTAAAACTCATTTATAAGCTTATATATTTGGGAAATTTCAAGAAAACATTATAATGGGCAACATCTTTAAGGTTTTGTTAGAAAAACCGTCTTCCTCTTCTCTAATTCCTACTGCCACCCAACTAGTCAATGAAATACTATAGGAATAATAATGTTTATAAATAGGATGACAGAACCAGAACAACATTTTTGGAATACAGACCACCACCATATGGCAGCATAGAGAATATTTTAGAACTACAGGATACGACCACCACTAAAAACTATAACAGGTTTGACAATTTTCTTTGCAAGTCTTGCTTAGAAGTACAGCACATCACTTTGAAATGGTAGAGAAGTTGATACCTAATATTCTGGTCTCTATTTTGGATATATCTGAAATGGAGACACAAGCTTGCAATGTTGACATTTTAGTTAGAGGTGAAAATTTATTTTTTAGACAAGTGTATACTTAGATTTGCTCACAATGTATATGCTTAAAGTTAACTGCCACAGTGTTATCTATAGGTTGGAAATCATTAGGATGTGCCATAGCTTTGTGGTTACACATATATATCCAAATAATGTTTCATGTGGTTTGTGCTCAAACTCTCCTAGATACATGGTTCCCAAAGCATAAATCCAGTTGACTTCCAAACTGGAAAAGAACTTCATCTGCAGAAACTAATTTTGAATTGGAAGAATTTTATATTTTTTCATTTAGTAGACCATATTGTAATGTATAAAATTACAGAAGAAAGTGATCCATTAACGCTTTCCCAATAATGAAACCTACACATCTCTCTACATTAGCTTAACATACATGCACAACTATACAAGCACAAAGGAACACAAATATAATATTTGAATTTAAGGATAATCATTAGAAATGAGTGAATCAGCTTTTTATTCAATTCTTACAATTACTTGCATATAATTACATTAGAATCAATGAAATACCATATAAAACTACTTTGATTTACATGTATAGATCACTAAATCTTGGTACAATCATCCATTTGTTAATTAATTTATAAAATAAGCATGGACTGAATGTGGCAAAAATATTCATGCCAAATTCTTACTTTGTGTACTAAGAAATGTGAACAGGACATTTCTTGCTTATTTCATGATCTGGGTGGTAGCACCTGAACCAGGTAAGATATTGGCAACCAAGCATTTCCTAACAGTTCTAAAATCAATAAAGTTTTGAAATCTAAAAATGCTCTCTTATTTTAGGGTTTAAGACCATGCAAGAACAAATTCTTTCAAACAGACTTCTCTGTCAGTATAGCTGTTTCACTGAGCTTATGGTAAACCTGGTGCTATTTATCTCATAACGTATAAATCAGATCTAACCTCTGATGGAAGATCTCAATGACCTCAGTCTCCTGATAGGGATAAAATAACAGATGGATGGTAACATTTTGAAGAATGATATAAATGACGTTACATCCCCAATATAACTTTGAAATCTGCTCCCATTTGGCAAGATCAAGTGTAGTCCATATCTTCTTTGAAAGCAATCTATTTTTAAGCTATCACATGCTATTTGTTATTGTTTCTGAAAGATGTTTTGAAGAGCTTCATCCAGGATATATTATATGGGTTCTTAGTTTAGAGACTTGTAATTACGAAAAAAAATTTAATTTACTTTATGCCTTAGATTAAAAAGTAGAAATTACCTGCAACCTCTGGATTTCTCACTGAAGATTAAATTTTTAACATGAGATGATTTGAAATTAGGAAGAATATTCCACACTTGGTTATTTTTTAAAAACAGCACCTTAAATGGTCAACATCAAGTCAATTGCTAATTATATTCTTGTCCTGGGCCATTTCATAGTTACGTTGAATAAAAGAACAGGTTTTGTTGTTTAGATTCATCATTTTCGATAGCTTTATGTGGTTCATATGGTGCTATATTTTCTCTAACACACATCATCTGTTACATTTCAAATCAGTTTTGATGTAAAAAATGAGAACAATAAACATGATTATAATTAGGAGAGTTTGTTAAATGTGCTTTAATAGGTCCTATTGTGAGATGTGTCTGGTGTACAAGCAGAAATCAAGGCTAGCACACTGAAGAAGAAAAGATAAACAAACCCCATGGTTAGTGAGTAGATATAGAGCTTGAAATTGTTTGGTCTAGGAAGACATCTAAAATACAATTTGGTACATACAGAAAATGTAATTAAACGATAATTGCACTGAAGCACAATGAGTGTGGGATAAACAGCTTGTGAATCAATAAACCATGAGGCGGCAGGCTGAGGTATTTATTGATTTATGATTCATTTAGCTCCAAGTTTACTTCATTTCTAATTCAATTGGAACTACTGTATTATCCCTTCATTGGGAGATCTGGGTGGAGTGATTGTATCATTTTATATGAGAAAAAGATTATCTGAATTAATACCATTTCTTTTTTTAGTTTTATGTGAGTACACTCCTTTGAGTTTTTCCTATTTACTTACCAAATGTACAGGCTATGATATAGGGCTATACTAAAATTTGTCTTTTTACATATTAAAATTTATGTTAATTTGGAAACTGTAAGACAGCATACGACTCTGATAAATGAAAATCCTGCGCTTTCATTAATTTAAGACACGAGTATTATAGAGTATTATAATGCACATTCTACCATGGGTCTTAACAAAAAACCATTCTGCATTTTAACCTAAGAGAACTGCACATTTTTAGTAAACCAGACATTCTTATTGTTACCAAGGAGTGTCATTATTAGCTTCTACATGGATAATTTTTTGTATTTATGTTGTTGCCCTGAGCACCTTCATAGATGAATCCTAAGTATCTGTTTCCCATCACTGATCTCAAGTAGATCAAAAAGCAAAAATTCAGCTTTCCCCTCCAGCAAACATCGGAGGCACGCCACTGAATAAGAACACTTTCTAAGTACCTCTCTCTGAGAGCGTGTGCAGTATGTAGTTAAGTATACTCACTGGATACTCATTACTGGTCACTTTAAAAAATAAGCAAAACTATTATTTTGTTCCACCACAAAAAAAGCTGTCAGTTTATCAAGGATAATACTGGAAAAATGAGAAATTTGTTGAGGTGACGAAGAGCTTTACAATTTATAATTGAATTTGTACAGTTAAATACTTCTCAACAAAGAAAAACGAAGCACAGGGACACCTGGGTGGCACAGTTGGTTAAGCGTCTGCCTTTGGGCTCAGGTCATGATCTCAGGGTCCTGGGATCGAGCCCCACGCCTGGGTCCCAGGTCAGTGGTGAGTCTGCTTCTCCCTGTCCCTCTGCCCTTCCACCCTGGTTGTGCTCGCTCTCTCTTGCACACACTCTCTCTCTCTCATTCAAATAAACAAATAATTTTTTTTTTAAATGAAGCACAAAGGCTTACTACCCACAAAGGGAATACTTATAAATTGATTATGTGCCCTTTGACCCAAATCACAATTTCTACCATTTATGGTTATCACTTCTTACACAATTTTTTAAAAATATTGCTATTGTCATCAGTCTTAACCTCACTAATCATTTATATGTACCTCCATTGAGTTGAGGTTCTCCCCAGTAAGTGAAACACATCCATTACAAAGATATTGTGGGGCAGATACAGATACTTAATTAAGCACTTGCCAGCACACGACAGGACACCTGTTCTGGCATAAAGCATTTTCCTGCTATGTTGCCAACTGAGGAATAAAAAGCATTTATATTTAATACTGTGGCATCCTCAACATAAGCCCATTCCCTATTCCCCTCCCCCCACTGGCAAGATTTCCTACCAAGGGAATAATTCTTGATTCCACATTAATAGAGCTTACTACTATCCAATGGTGTCTCAGAACTGAACAGTGGATGTACTAGGAGAAGACTTTGTTTTAACGCCTTGCTTCCTTATATGCAGTTCCCCGAATGCTACTTAGGAATAAAATGCTCAGCTTCGTTGCTTGGTTCTTGTGCCTTGAGCATGTGCTTACACAGTATAAAACAAGATGCATTCTATTTTGGCAGAAAATATACAGTTGATTTATGAGCAGCAGTGGCAGAGTTTTTTTAATAAATTAGTTTCCCACAATGAATGTTACTAGAAAGATGATTTGCATATGAAACCAAAGTGGTAGCAAGGGTTATCCTATACCTGAAAATATAGATGTATTTGGCTAAGACATAAAACCAATGTCTTGAATCAAGTTATAAGTTGAAATAATTCTTGAGAGGTTTATATTTGCATGGTTAACTCTATCTCTGAGTCATTGTTCCTACTGAATTGGTTCCTTTGTCGATCTCCTCTTCCTTCCAGGAACCCTGGGTCCCCCTTCTGCACTCCACACACGTAGATACAAAAGTCAAGTTCTCGCCTCAATTCTATTACACCCTAGTACCAGCTCACACATGCATGCAGAGACATACACATAAACACACACACACACAGCATTTTGTAGCAAATTTACTGAAGTATGGTCAAGAAACATAAATGGGGATATTAAATACTCCCGTTTCTAAAACAATACAAAACAAACATCAAATGAGATATAAGCTACCCATCAGCCTTTTCTAAGAATTTTAGTCCTTCTCTTCTTTCAACTCTACACTAAAGGGAGAAAGAAAATAAATACATTTTCAACCAAAAAGCCAACTCATTTTGTTGTTAAGGGCAATTATTTGTAATTATGTAATATTACCTTATATATAAATACATGGAGACATTATAACTAGAACACCTATATTTAGCAAGCATAAATACATTCCCATATTTAATTCAAATACTATTTTTAAAGTAAGATTATAAGATTGGAATCACCTAGCCTATATCATATTGTATCCCTTTCTCTTCTGCAAGTTGGTGCATGCCCCTCCTGTCTATGTATTTTTCTACTAAATATGCATATGTTAACAGAATATATTTATGTATATTTTATAAACAAATAAATCATATCATAGCTTGAAAATTCTTTTTCAATCTGCTTTTATTCATTCAACCTATTTCAAGATCCATCCATTTGAATCCATCCATTCCAACAGAGCTCGCACATTCAAATTAATTGTGAAGAGTATTCCATTGTATTAAAAAAAATTATCTATTTTCCCCTATTGATGAATATTTAGATTGATTCTAGTACCTATTACTGAAAATGCTGCAGTGACAACATGTGTTCATGGATCACTGTGTAGTTTATATTTGTGAGACCTTCTATAGGCTATAGAAAACCATAGTGTTTATGAACATTCAATTCTATTGGATATTGTTCATGTCTCTCTAAAGCTGACATGACAGGTTGCCCTTCCAACAAGGTACATGTTTCCACTTTTTTGTATCCCAATACTAATCTCACAATTTGAAATTCTTGTCTACATGATGGATGTTGAATAACAGCTTGTTTTAATTATATTATTGTTCAATGAGGTAAAGAAGATTTTAGTATTTTTTTCTGACCATTCTGCTTTTCTCTTCTGTGAATTTTTTACATCATTTGTAAATATCATGTTAAGTCATCTTTGTAACTGTCTATATAATTGCAATTTTCAAGGAAAATAGACTGTTATATTGGTAATATATTATCTGGGTAGAAAGGTTCACTTAAAGAATCCCTCAGCCACTTTTAGTGGGAATTCAGACTTCTCCAAGAATACTAGATTAGGGATCTAATATTCTCCCTTTTTATCCTAACCTGTCAGATTGTTTCATCTCTCTTCTAATGTCTTTTATGTAGATGCCTAATCTCAGTTGTGAATAAAGTTAAACAAGGACATAGGTGTATATTCCAAAATGAAATAAATTCTTGAAGACAACTACAATAACACATTCAGAACACTGAAAGTTTATCCCATTTTACATTAAGCACCCTTATGGAAGGAGGTGAGGCTAGAAAAAAAATTATCCTAATACAGAATATTTCTAGGAACTTTCAAAAGTTAGCCTTGAAAATGTAGCACCAAACATTTTTTGAATATATGCTGACCCTCTCTCCCTAACCCCATTCCAAACATACATATGTATTTGCTAAATAACCAAATAATTAAACATATTTGTAGGGTATGGAGATTGCCTCTATATACAGTGTAAAAGATGACACCTTAAGGTCTCATAGAAGGAGAAACTCCTAAGAGCGTTCTCTCTAGCCCATCTTATCAATGTGAGAGAAGAGAGTTATTTAAATGGAATGAATACTAGAGACGGGAAGGAAAGAAGAGTGCCAATATAGGAGATGGTCAAGCACTTGCTTAAGAGTAGCTGAGGGCCACTTCTCACCTCTTCAGGCTTCTGGGAGGAAGCAAGTTATCTTAGTAAGATACTGACAACTAACCTTGCCTTGTGTAATTAGAGTCCTAGATCAATGCATTATATTCCTTTAAAAGCAAAATACCTTCTTGCTTCTGATTTATCCTTCTATAAGTACGAAATGGGGAGTGACATTTAAGAGAAGCTTTTATCCCCTTCGAGGCTAAAAGTTAACTTATGTGCCATATAGCATCTCAAAAGGAATAAATTCTGACCCTAACACATACCCCTCAGTCCCTGGAGGAATTATTTAAACATAAAATTTGGCTACGTTATTTCTAATGGCAAATCATTATTCTCATTCAACAACCTTGAAGTTTCTGCATTTATTTTTTAAAAAATCAATTTCAAAATTAATTAATCAATATGTATCCTTGATATAATATAATACTTCAAGAGTTTAGAAATATTTTCCTTCAAGGGATTAATTAATCAATTGCATTCATAAATATTTATTTAATATCTAGGCAAGAAAACTGCTAGGCGCTAGGAATACAAAAGTGAATAAGTTAAGTGTGATCCTTGCCCTCAAATGATCATGGTCTATTTAACTGAGTGGTACAAAAAAAGAAATGCCTGGAAAACAAATAGATAGGATTTAACCAAATGCTGAGCTTTTCCAGGAACAGAAATCCACATTAAAATGAATTTCAAGTATCAGCTTACATAAAATCAGAATGCATCAAGCATACATAGTAAGTACACATGAAAATTGCAATATCTAATGCAAGAATTCAATCTTCTATCTATAAGGATGTACAAATATACATATTCAACAACCTAAACATATTTTTTAGAAACCATATTTTTGAAATATTTATGCAATTTATGGTTGCAGGAATGTTTCATGTCTTTTTAAATTTCACATTGTATGTTGAGTTATGAGAGCTACAGTGTAGTAAGTGTACTGCACTTATAAACTATTTTCCTGCAAGGAGCTTAACCATATTGGCAGTTTCCTAGTGAGAGGGCGCACTCAAAACTTTAGATAAATGGTGTCAAGAAGTAATCATTAAAAAACAAACAAAACAACTGTACTCATTATATGTCAGATGGCTTCTATTTATAATAGAATGGGTGATCACTGAATTTAACATCTGTTCTCCCTCCCACACTGTTAGAAGGTGGAGGGTCAGTAATGTATTCTCCACACTGAGAAGGTACTTTAATACCGAAAACTGGAGCCAGCCACTCCATACCATTTACAGAGTTTTCACTCAGGGTAACTTACTGACGGAGCAATCAGGTGGGCGATCCACGGGGTACTACGCAGCTATACTATGCAGCTATACTACACAGCTCTTCCCCACTCCCACACTCCAAATCCTAATCTCCAGCTTTTACAGAGCGAGGCGCATGGTGGTGAGATCACAGGGTAGTTATCTAACGTGGTGCCGTCTGTGCGTCTAAGGATCTCTGCTAGTTCATGTAAAGCGCTCCATCTGTGTGCGAGGGGAGAATGAGATGGAGGTCCAAAGATGGAGTCAGTGTTGTCAGCACTCCCACACCCCACCTTTAAAGGAACTACTATCAAATATTCGATTTCTTTCTGTGGTCAGGAATAAGTGGGGTAGTTAAATATAACAATTGTGTCAATGACTAAGTAACAGTGAGTCGATGATATTGTGTTATTATTATTTAAATGTTATAGATGTGCCAGTTTTTTATTGTTTTTATTTTAATTTCAGTATATTCAAAATACAGTATTATGTAAGTTTCAGGTATACAATATAGTGATTTGGTAATTCCACACATTAGCCAGTGCTCATCACACAAGTGTACTCCTTAATCCCTGTCATCTATTTCACCCACCCACCCCCCTCTGGTAACCAGCCAGTTTTGATAGAAAACGAGTTTCGAGTTGGCAAAGTCTATCATTTTGCAAATATTTCCTGAGATATCAGTTCACTATCTGTATTTTGGCATGTAGGTGGCACAAATAAATCTTGTTTATAATTTCGAGCCCAGTGTGGCATCATCTCATATTTCTCTTTAGACTTTCTTTACTCTGGTTTTCATTTCTTAATGTATAAATGTTTCATCTTAATAATATCATGTTGAATGGTCTTTTTGATCAATATTTTAAAATTATATTATTTGATAATTTCTTAAAGAAGTTTAGCACTTCTAGTTTCATATTATGCAGAAGGCTTTATTGTGTAATACCACTGTTTTTTATATGTTCAGTATTTTCTTGTGACTTAAGCACATAAAGTATTTTTCAAGTGAATGTAAAATGAAAAAAAGGCAAATATAAGTTTATATAGAAATTATTCCAGCAAAAGTCAAACCAGTAGGGACTGTAAGTGCCGTGTTCAAAATATATATGTAACATCTACCAAAGTATATAAACACTTATTATAGCCTAAGCAACAGATGCAAGCTAAAATGGACTAACACATATTTAACTTAAATTTCAATGGCAGGAAATCTTGCTGCCATCAAACCTAAAGCAATACAGATGATAAGATTTTTTTCTAGACCAAAGAATGCTTTTTAAATGTATAACTGGTCTCCCTTACTTTTACCATGACGTACTGACTGTCTTCAAAATTACAAGCACTGAAGTTAATTGAGGCATTTAATTTCACTTGCTTCCTTCTTCATAAAACAAGCAGATAAGATTAGTCTTTATTTGAGGAATGGAGTAATTGTGTTAGTATTAATATTTGAGTCTGGATATGAAGTGTAAATATTTTGGTCTTTAGGAGGATTTATACCTTAAATTGAAAACAAATATTCAGTTAATTTTATATAATATAATCATGCAATAGAAAATACCAGAAAAATGTTAAAATTCAACTAGTAGTTATTTAAATATAATTTTGAGACAATTTTTTAAAAAAATGATTAATTTAAAATCCATCACATGTTCTAACATTTGTATATTTTTATTTATCACATTTTTGGAATGTATTTGTTAGTTTTTACCTTACTTCTTTTGTGTGTAGAGCATAATAATCAATGAGTTATAATCACTAAATAGTAAATTATTAATCTGCATTTTAAAAGTAACATAATTACATAAATTCTAGTAATGTTCCAGTGGTTGATTTACTTAATTCAATACATAAAACCAACAGTGTTTCCTCATTACCATTATGAATATCTAATTGTTTTGCTTCTTGGAGTCTCAGTGCAAGTGATTACCAAGAACGTATCCATAGTGAATTTCCATGCATTTTCAAGTCTAAGTAACCTGAGGAGTGAGCTGTTTACAACCCCTTATCTTTTTCAGGCTTACTTCACCAAGCTGCAATTTACTATTTCTGTCACATTTTCTGAGTTATGATGTATTATAGCATGTGGATTAAGAACCTTATTCTCTAAAGCCACATGAACCTGTGGTTCTAAACCAACCCTACTGGTTCTCATTACTAACTCCTGTGCTTCTGATGGCCCACATGTAAAAGGGAGATTACCTAATGCAGCTGTCGTGAGGATTAAATGTGCAGTGTTTAGCTCGTGATCTGGCTTCTAATTAATATTCCAAAACTATTTCCTTATAAAGTGTAATAATACTGGACAACGTAGATTGACACTGCACTAGTTTACACGGAGATGCCAGATCTGTTTACAAAAAGGCAGTCATATTATTAATTTGATGTATGGAAATGAAATGAAATGGTTTGGGAACTAAAGTCTCTAATCATTTGATTCCCTGGATGAAACTTTGTCTATGAGAATCTCTGCAGGTATTATGAATCAGACGATTGGAAAATGACAGGAGGAAATACAAATATCTGCCTATAGACAATTATTCTCATCAGAATAACAGAAGAAAATATTTTTAGAAAAGGGTTTATGCTGTGGAGTTTGCTTTGAGTCATATTTTCTTTCCATCAGATTCTTTCTCTGCCTTCCGTTCAGTGGAAATAATTGGGTGATAGATATTAAAACTACCAAGTAATACACATAACTTGAAACACATGCTTGTACCATTTTCACTCCTAACATTTCCTAATATTACTGAAAATGATACAGCATTACAAGATAGATAATGAATTTCAATGATCTAATTAATTTCTCTTTTTAATGTTGAGTAATATTTGACAAAGCAAAAATTATATACTGATTATAATTGTTCCTATCTATATAATAGCATATATAGGTATAAATATAATTTCTCTGAGATTATTAGGGATATAAAATTTTAAATAGGAAGTAAAGAGTTCTTCAACTTTGAATTCGACATCATAGGTCTGACTACATCCCTTCTCTCTCCTAGCGCCTCCTGGTTCAGTACTAGATATGTTAAATTCATCCGCTGGAAAAAGAAACATTTACCATCACTCTCTTCCCTCTGATTCCAGGTGCAAAGAATCTGAAAACCCTTCCTAGGCTGAATTTTAGGATTAAAGATACCACATTTAAAAAATATTGTTGGCATGGTTTTCCTGTTGGATTTATGATTATTTCTATTAATCCCACAATTTTTATGCATAATACATATTGATTTAAACCACAGGGAATTACAATTGTTACAAATGAATATTTAATGTCACTCTGTCTTGTGCTCTCCATAAATCCTGGGTGATTCCCATGTTCAGGCCAGCCCACAACTAATTTTTTCAAATTTCAGTGATTGGGGAATTTTAGAAAACTCAAGGGATAGAGATCAGTTAAAGGATTTTCCATGCCATTTTTTTTTCCTGTAGTCAAACCAATATCCAGCAACATTAACAATCATTCACGTTGCTTTCAGCCTTCTGATTTCAAATGGAGAGTATCCTTTGTGCTAATATTGGAGGCTGTTAAATGATGAGGATAAAGGAGTATGAAATAGCCTACGGATAATCTTCTGTAGGGATATAGGTCATATTCTTAAAGAATTATAGGTAATGTTCTCATCTCTATATATAAACTTTCCTGAGGCCGAGGGGGAAGATGATTTCCTGATGATAAATTCTCTTCAGCCTCATGGATTAATCCCATTAGCACTAGCAATAGGCAAAGTCCCAGGTATGACAAAAATACTAAACTTTTCCTAAATAAATTAGGGAGCAGATATTTAATGGGATGAAACTGTGGGATCTGAACAAAAGGACAAAAGGAAGGAAAATAGAAAAGTCTGTACATGCAAACTGCCTCATTGCAAAAATGAAGACACGGGGAAGCCTACAGATCAAGGGAAAAGTGATACCCGTGATGCCTTGTTTATGAATAATAATTACACATTCATTAATAATTTCATTTCAATAAGAAATAAAATCTTTACACAGAGGGACCAAAAGTTGCCAGTCTCTAGAGAGGGAGCGTTTCGCCTCCATACAATTGTGGACTCCCCCGGATGTAACAAAATTAGACTTGTGTACTCAACTATGCCTGAACTTTTTAAAGGATTCATTTCTTCAGATACATGAGAAGTATGCCTCTCCATCACCAGAGTGGTTAAGAAAGATAGAATATCTTCTACATGCCACTTGATGGTGGCCTTTCTAGCTAACTGCAGCCCCCTGTGTCTTTAGGATGTCCCTCAGGCTCTGTGCTCCCTCACTCTCTCACACTCTGTCCCTCCCTATCTTCTCTCCTAGAGCAGTGTATCACTTCAATGTGCATAAATTAAAATTTACCCTAGGAATTATTAAATTACAGATTATAGGGCCCACCTGCAGAGATTCTGATTTAGAATGACTGCCTAATGGCCCAAGAATTTACCATTTTTTAAAATATTTTATTTATTTATTGGAGAGAGAGAGAGCATGAGCTGGGAAAGGAGGAGAGAGAAAGGGAGAAGCAGACTCCCCACTGAGCAGGGAGACTGATGTGGGGCTTTATCCCAGGACCCCGGGATCATGATCTGAACCGAAGGCTGCTGCTTAACTGACTGAGCCACCCAGGTGCCCCAGGAATTTGCATTTTTACGAACCCCTTAGGTGATTTTAGTCCCGTTAGCTGCTGCTATTTTAGGAAAGCATCCCCTCCACTACAGCGGTGCACACAGCTTTGTCTCCTCTCCACAGGTATTTGCTCCCCTCTCATCTGCTATTTTTCTGATTTCCTCTAGTGTGCATACTAGTTCTTGGTGTTTAATTTGCTTAAGATATTTCTTTCTGCCGTGTAATATTCATGAATATTTTATCTCTTCTTGCTTGCCTATTCAATTTTCCAGAGTGCCACTGTACCCATGGCCAATTTTTCACACTTTTCAAGTCCTTATCCCATGGCCACGACCTCACTGTCTTAGGTATCTTAGCTTTCTATTTTCCCAAAATGTAAGGCCTATCAATAATAAACTTCTTCAATTCCCTTACCCCCCTTCAACAGAATATTTCACTAGCTCTTAGCAGATTTTTAAACATGAGTTGTAGAAAAAAGTGCTTCTGGGGCACCTGGCTGACTCGGTCAGAAGGGCATGTTACTCTTGATCTCAGGGTTGTGAGTTTGAGGCCCACATAGAGTATAGAGATTAATAAATAAAAACTAAGAAGAAGAAGAAGAAGAAGAAGAAGAAGAAGAAGAAGAAGAAGAAGAAGAAGAAGAAGAAGAAGACTGCTTCTACATTTTTCCAAGATTAGCCTTCTCACTTCTTGATCTTATGTATTTTGCCCCTTTCCAGGGATCTTGTTAAATCAATTTTTGATGTCGGTTTTTTATTTGGCAAATAATTACTGAAAATGTACTATGAGTCTAATCCAAAGACAAGGAAACTCCTTTCACAAATATAACTTTTTCTTTCCCATGACCCTTTTAAAAATCAGACTCAAATTTATGTCACAGTGTAAAATACTTTCCCTCCTTACTTCTACCTCCCAAAGTACATAAATTTCCCTCCCTCTTCCTGTTTGGAAACTTCTAAGAGCATCCCATCCCTGTTATCATCACCTTTAGCTATCGAATTGGCCACACGCTGCTGTTGCCATTTTTCTGTTTGATCCTGGCCCTTAATCACCACCTCCCCACATCCTCCTTTACTTCTTGGTACCATTTGATATTTAGGCAAACCTTCATGAATCTATTCTTATAACTTCTGAGAGGCTGAACTTTCTATAACATTTTACACTTTCTTTTCTCATTGTCATTTACTGATGCTTGATTGTGTTTCTGTGCTATAATTTTTGAAATTCCCAAAGTTCTATCCTTAATCTCAAGTTTTCGTTCCGGGATTTCTCTCCCTCGACAATCTCAACCATAAAATAAAAGCAATTATCTGTAATTCAGAAAAGTTACATCTATTAAAGGAAATCCTGTAGGTAATGTTTGTTGCAGTTTCTGGCATACATAGTGCATTCATAATAGATATTAATAGCTATGATTGCTGTGGATGTTATTAATAGTAAGTCATTATTGTGATTACTTCCAAATCTCCATTGTCTTTCTAAAGCTCAAATATGCATTTTCTGTTTTTACCGTTTATACCTGAAAGACTCATTTGCGAGTCAAACTTAATAAAAGCAGCTATGCATAAAATGCTATCAGTTATGTCTTCCTCAGTTTTGAGACTCCCACTACTTGTATGGTTTTCCATCATTACATTCTTTCTTCTGATTATTTGAATACTCTGTAATAAACTCACAAGTATTCAGTTGGAGGAATACATTGCATTTTTCCAGTGTAACCGGAGAATATTTTTTCCAAAAAAATTTTTAACTCCAGATTACTACCATATGGGGGGACTAAACCAGCTGGATACTTCACAAGAAGCGTGTTCTTGTCCCTGACTAATAGCACAGAACGGAATCTTGTTGCTGGAATATGGCTTATGCTCTCAGAGATCTTCTAATTGAATACCATATGGGACCCTATTTATAGAAATGTTCTGAAGGACATCTAAAGGTACCAATTTTGTGACATTAAAATGTTTTCCATTAATATCATTTTAATTTTGTTCACCTCATGGGAGAAATTGATTGGTTTGATATCTAAGAGTAATCAAAATACATAGTGCCACATTCTTCTCAATATAAACACATGTATATTTTGAACTATTGGACATTAATTAATTTAATAACATTTTTTTTGAGTTGTAAGCTATGTGTCTAGCACTGAGCCAGTCACTAGGAATTAACTGACAGACATGGACCCTTTCCATGTAGCAAAATTTGCATTCTGTTGAAGGAGACATCAGTTACAATACCAGTGATCAGTTACATAGCTGAAGTACAAGGTATTATAAAAGCAAATAAGGACATTTTTGCTAAATTTAGAAGGTTTTATTCCCTAAGACACAATCTAAGGTGTTATCTAATAGATAAGGAAAAAAATAGCTAAATGAACTATTATCTGTATAATGTTCCTGAGAGCAACTTTATGGTGCTGATACTAAAACTCTTTGTTATCAGAATCAAAACAACCATACCAGGAATCAATCCGGGGTTGTCAACTGTACCAATATCTAGAGAAAAATTAAGGTACTTCAGATGTTCAGTTAACTGCACTGAAATATTTTAAGGTATAAACTCAAAACTTCATTTAAGTTTAAAGACTGATTCTTATGAAATACACTAAAATAGTCCCTAAGCTCATCTTTTAGTTTCTCTGTTCCAATCCTATATCAATTGTCCCTCCAAGGAGCTTGTGTGTTTGTTTTGTTTTGTTTTGTTTTGTTTTGTTTTATTGGAGAATGGTATTAGAAACAAAGTGCTAGGTGGGCTTGTAGCTTTTGAGTTGTTACTACTTCTAGGCCCTCTGAGTGGACAAAATTAGGAAATATATGTATGTATGTATTATAACACAGATATAAATATCTATAATTATTTCATGATATGTTGAGCTAAAAAAGAATCCATACTGATGTCTCCAACTTTATTTCAGTAGAACATGGGTCATTCTAATCTCCCTTGCTTATCTGCAATGCCTCTGTCCAATAGTGAGAAACCTAACTCCAAGTGGATAATTTCATAGTTTTATTTTATAAAAACTTTAATTTTTTTCTAGATATAATGTGAAATGGACATATAATTGGCATTCAGTGGCATTAATACAAGTAATTAGTTATGATCATGGACATTTTAAGCTACTTAGTTGATTCTCAACTATCTGTTATTATTAATTTTATTATTTCTCTTCAAGCTTAGAATGTTGAAGTAGCAATGGCATTTGTTTTCAAAGGCAAATCACATACACATATCACATAAAATTTAAGGGCAAAATTTTCCTTATAAATGAAATGGGACAAATTGATCCTGTCTTATTCTTCACAGAATTATTGTGAGGTGGGGGGGATGTATTATGAGTAGCTATGAATGTTAAATATATATATATTCAAATATATATATATATATATATATATATATGTTTAGTTCAAGAATTATGTAGTGAAATACAATTTTGCAGTGTTAACCAATGTGGATCTATGTATTTTTTTGACTATGTTATCTTTTAATTGCCTATTTATCCTGTCAGCCTTCAACCATTCAATAAGAGTCCTTTATATTTCACATCTCAATAGGGATATTATAATCTCCATGCTGATTATAGCAAAAACAATGAACACTAAGAAAAAATTGTCCTACAGAGAAATGTTAAACTCAAAATAAAGAATTTTCACATTTAGTATCATTTAAAGCAAAGAGAAAATATTCATATAGATATACAAAAAAATAAGTAAATGACTTTTTTTTAAATTTTTTTTAAAAGATTTATTTATTTATTTATTTATTTATTTATTTATTTATTTGAGAGACAGGGAGACAGCCAGCGAGAGAGGGAACACAAACAGGGGGAGTGAGAGAGGAAGAAGCAGGCTACCTGTGGAGGAACCTGATGTGGGGCTCGATCCCAGAACGCCAGGATCACGCCCTGAGCCGAAGGCAGACGCTTAACGACTGAGCCACCCAGGCGCCCAATGACTTTTATTTTAATTGTCAAGTAATTTAGGAAGCAAGATGGCATATTCTCACTAAAATTTGTATAGTTACTGTATTGTATGGTTACCTGCATTTCACACTGTTGGTCAAAACACCAGTTTTGTATTTTACCCTGTCATTTAAGTTAGGGTAACAATACTTGGAGTCAATAAGCCTACTGAGAGTCTTCATATATTTCAGAGATGGGCCTCACATTGAATTATCATAAACTCTGTTATGGATAGCACTTAGATTCTGGAAGTTTCTCAAGTCACTAAGTATAACCAAGTGATGTAAAAACAATTTTTGTAGTGATATTTATTAAGTACATGATATTATATACATGTAGCATGAACATGATAATTGTAAAGAATTGTCTACAAAGCCCAAGTATCCAGTATTGATTCAAAAATGCTTATTTGGCTGAGATATTTAAATTTATTTCATGTTAATAAATCCAGACTTCACTCTACCTACATTAAGATAATATGAAAGTGAACTAACTTTAGAAGGAATAGTCAAGAATTTTAATGATTTTTATTCATACTCAGTGACTTAAACAGAAACTAGTAACTTCTATTGTCCTTATATACCAAGTTGGGTATACTAAAGTCACAACCATAACTCCTATTCCCTGATCCTGGTGTCATGAAAGGGGCCCAAACTGCTATGGTTGCTATTACACATTTCAAAATGATTAAATCTATGTTCAAAGTTCCTGCACAAATAATAACCTCTGATAAATCTAGATAGATTAGATGATAGATAGACGATAGATGATAGATAGAATAATAATATAGATACACAAAAAAACATAACTTATGTTTTATTTTTATTTCAACTGTCAAGTAGCAGAAGAAGCAAGACCATGTAAGCAAGACGGATCGACCAACCTATAGATCAATCTGTCTAAAACTAAAATATCAGTTTTGTAGGAGTAGCACCCTTGATTTAGTTTGTTAAAGTCTTTTTCATCTCATTTCTGAAAGAATATATTTTTCAGCTCTAAAGTTCTATGATTTGCTTACTATTATCTACTGGAAGACTTTGAGAAAATCACTTTTGTCAGCTGGAATAAGAATTTTAATTGGGGGTAGGTGATTTTTTCCATCAATAGAAAACTGCTTGACATAATGATAAAAGAACAATTCTAGAGTCAGATATAATTGAATTTGGTTGCCAGCACCAACAACGCTTCTTAGCAATATGAATTTGGGCAGCCCAAGTAAGAAAACCTGAGGTTTCTCATACATAAATTTATCTTAGATGTTGATTGTGCATAAAAAAGAATTAAGCTCAATGAATCATTCACGATTGACACTCAGTAAGTGGCAGTTTTGGTTATGGTTATAGTGTCAGAGCATAGTGATTAAGTACGTCAAACAGTATCTAACAATAGGTTTTCAATAGATTGCTATTGAATGAATTGAGAAAACCTAGCAATACTTGTATTAATAGTCAATACTATTTTAAGAAGCTTTTATTATATCTAGGTACTTTTTTAAGAGACAGAACTTAACGTGCAGTATATTTAACTGCATGTGAATTATGTTATCAGGGATCTCTATTCCCACCTCAAAGGTAATGTTGGGAGGATTTAGGAGCTCTAGCAAGTTTTTTGAGCTCCTTGGGGGAATAGTGCCACAGAAATACAAAAGGTTATTTGCACATGCATCACTGAAGTACCGTGGGGACCCATGAAATTCTATCACAGTTGGCCTGCTATCACTGTAGAATGACATTAGGAATTGACTATTCTGGATGAATGCAAGCCCCCAGAGCAATTTGGGTTAAAAGGTAGAAAAGTCAAACCACAAGGCCAAGGAAGGTATTCCCTGAGTAATGAAAAGCTTTTTTGAATGCTCTACATTTCATATCTTATAAGTCATGAAGAACTTTTATCATACTCTGAATTACATATCCAAATAACCAGATTTCTACAATTGCTATTTCTTTGTATCTAACAGTCAGATTTCTAACACTTCAAAATCATATCTACCTCAGTGGGTAAATTCATTTGTAGAAGCGTTCTGAGGACTTCATAAAGTTAACCAAATGGCCATCAGATCAATCTTTCTCTGCTGCATATATATTTTAACATTCCTTTTCATGTATTAGCAATTTATAGATAATAGGCTTTTCTTTACTCTGATATGACACAAAAAATGATACAATGATACAATTCTACTATGCAAACTCTTTTTATACCAATCATTGCTAGATGATAGTAATTACACTTAAAATCACTCATAAGATCATGGGTAAAAACACAACACACATGTCCTATATGTCCCCTCACTCTTCTGGCTTAAGGCCTTAAACTGCAAAGTTTATATCACCAACTAGTTGGGGATTTTCTACACAAAAGTGGAAATCTCTTTTCTCTACACGTGTTAATAAAACAGAGATAAAAACTCTATTAATAGAACATTATATGTGCCAGTCATATATACGTGTTACGTATATTACCACATTTAATCAAAACAAACCTATGAGGTATTTACTCTAATAGTCCATTTTTATAGATATGAAAACTGAGGCTTATTAAACCACATACCTAGCAAATGTAAAAATAGGGCTTCTGTTCCAAACTCTCAGATCTTGGACCATGTTCTCTCTATCACAAACCAACTTTTTTAAGCTTCAGTTTCCTCTTCTAAAAAATGAGGATGATAATGTTAACTACTCCATAAGGTTATTGTGACATTAAATGAAATAATCTATTTAAATGGCCCCACACAGTGCCTGGAACATAAAAAGTACTTGATCAATGTTATATACCATGATTGTTACTTTTATTACTGAAATGTTAGGGCAGTTGCAGACTCATTACATCACATTCTCAGGGAAACACACACAAAAGTAGAGGTAATTCCTAGGGTTTCTTACCACCTACACCCAGATCTTTGTCTCAGATTGGGCTTTGGGGAAACCTGTATGAGAACAACCAGTCACTTGATGTGTCTTGTCATAGTTTCCTCTTTTGCAAATTTGAGCTGATAATATGCATTTTTCCTCTCTCACAGTGTACTCAAAATACAGCTTAAGTAAGGCAGCCTCCTTCTCCTTTGGAAAACTTCCTTAGGGAATTTCTGTTTGAGTTGTCTGTATGCTATATTATCTTATACCAACATCTTCACTTCATTCAGACTTGGTTTATACTTAGCTTCAAAGGGGATATTAACATATATTTATTATATTCATTCATTCATTTATTTGACAGATTTTTACAGAATGCCTTTTGAATGCCTGACATAATGGTAGAACAAATAGTGAACTGATCTTAGTCCCAGTTTATAAAGAACATGCAGTGCATTGGTAAAGACTGATGAGGGACTGGAAAATGACAATCTATGAAAACAGGTGCTAGAAAGTCTCATTAACCATTCTGTAAGACCAAATACAAAAGGCTCCCAAAAAGACACAGGGATAGGAAAAGAATTCCTCGAAGAGACGTTTTCTAGAAAGAGTAAGAACTAGTCAAACACAAGAAGATAAGGAGAAGTAAAACGTATTCCAGACACTGGGAATAGCAGAGGCAAACACCCAAACCCCGAAGCCTCTGAAGAGCATTCAGATAACAAAGTGCAACCTACATGTCTCGAATACTGACTTCTGGGAAATTAAATAATTCATGGAGAATCACTTTGAAAAGTGAAATATGCTATATAAGTCTAAGGGATTATTATCTCTAATAAATTCCCTCTAGTGGGTAAAAGTGAAAAAAAATACTGGATTAAAAGTCTGTTTAATTTCAAACACATTATATTTTTTCCCTAGGCCATAAGCAAAGCATCTAGTTAACTTTAAATGTTTTTTTTTTTATTTCTTCTAAATTTCCCCTTTTATTTTATACTGTGATATTTTGCACTGCTCTAGAAGGAAAAAAAAAAAGAGATTGCATATAACTACTTTTCCCCATAGGGATTTTCTAAAATTTAGTTACTTTTGTATTCGGCCCAATTATCTAGTAAAAAGAAATGTTATGAGTGCTATACACATTTATTCAGGGCAAAGTTGTCATAACTGTATAAGTAACAATCAGAAACTCATACATGATAGAATATTTCACTGATACATAATTTAGAGAAAGATCAGAGAGGAAAGTGAAGGAATTGACTCTCTCCTGAGAGAAAAGTCAGTATATCATAGATTTCCAGTCCCTGTGGCTGGGGAAGTGCTTTCTGATAATGAAGTACTACAGGGGTGGATACAGAGAAGAGATTCTGAACACCAGTCCCTTAACAGGCTACACCAGTATATCCTGCGTGGCTTAAAAATATAGGACCTTTCCCCTTAAGATGCGTATTCCATTTCTGGGTCTGGATTCCTAGTGTAAGATCCAAGAATTTGTTGTTTTAAAACAAAAGATTGGAAATACTGAAAAACTTCTGCAAAAGCTGCAACATTTAAAACCCTTCAAGTTTAAAACATTCTTGAGTTTTGACAGCATAAAGTCTATCTCCACTTCTCTGCTGCCTATTGGTGGGAAGGAGCCATCCTGCACTTGTGAGAATAAAGTTTCTGGATTTGAATGATTCTCCCAGCTAGGGACTGCTAAGTCTGAAAAGATTTGAGGGTGACATTTAGGCCAGTCATAAGCACATGCAATGAGAAGTGGTCTGTTCAGGGGAATGCTCTGCAGCTTTCTGGGAGAAGAACCTTCCATTGGTTTCTCCTGAGGCTAATTGCTTGGGACTGCACACAACTGTAGACTGTATATTGTTTGACATTCAGTGGAGGCCTCAGTTTTGCAAGTGGTTTATTCATAATGGGCTCATATCATTTTCTGAGATGTGCAGAGATGTCCCTTTGAAGAGGCATTTATTAAGAAAATGAACACAGCATAATACATCTTTGAAATGATAGACTTTGTCACTATGGGGGGAGAATGACACACTATACAAGAGGAAAACAACTATGAGGAGGAAAGGCCAACAATAGCAATTCTAGATAACATTTACCATTTATTATCATTTCTATCACCAAACAAAAAAAGCAATAAATAAGGAAGATATTCTAGCGATTAGGAAGACAGGCTTTCATCACTGAGCTGAAAACAACTTAATGTTGGAATGCTAATACAGCTTGTTGAAGTTTGATATATATAAGTGTGGGGGAGGAAAAAATAATTTTTCTCTACTCTTCAATATTCTTGGATGAGATCCCGCCCCCATCCCTATAAGAAAAAGGCAGATTAACAGGAGAAAAGAAAACAGAAATTTAATAACATGTACTTTCTCCTGGAAAACTGAGTAACTCCCTGGAAAGGCCTAAGCCACCACCGTAAATACCATCTTCAGCTAAAGACAAAAGACAGGTGTTATGGGGACTTATCAATGGGAGGCCACTAGGAAAAGCACAGTAACAAGTAACTAGGGTATGGTTGTTATACAGATTTAAGTCCACTGATTGACTCTCCATTGATAGGAGTTTTTAGAGATTTAGTTATCCTTCTCTTCTGGGTACAGAGAGATATACTTGCTTACACATGGAGATTTCCCTTACAAACACAATGTCTTTTAAAAAGGGTAACTACTACTTGGTTTTCAGAACTCTTCCTGTGTCTGCAGTTTCTTAAAAATAACCAACTCAAGATAATCACTATGCTAAAAATGTATATTTTGAAGTGGTAAATTTTGCTCCCCTTCATAAGGAAGTCAGTGACCATTAGTCATCTCAATGCATAAGGTCATAAAATTGCAGTGGAATTGGGATTTTAGTTCAATGCGGTTCAAATTTATGCATGGCTTCCTCCATGTTTCCAAGACTGTGATTCTTTGGATACTCAGAGGATAATGTTTATAGCATTGAGATCTGCAGTCTTTTGACGTAATTGCCCTAGTCCTTAAATATATTCGGAAACGATATACTGTTGCATCAGGTAATAGAAACTGAGGTACATTAAGACTTTAGTAGGAGAATTTATGTTAATTTGAGTAGGTATTGGATGTGTTTAATGTTCACTGTAATGCTGACAGTACCAGAGACTCCAGAACCCTCCAGTGTCTTTGCTTATGTGTCCCTGGTTGTTGCTGGGCTTCGTTGAGAACCCCTCAGATAGTCTGCCTCTTGCAGTCCTGTCTCCTGCAATCACCCATTACATAAGAGGAGGTAAGATGAGGAGAGGGGGAGGCTTTCTGTCATTTTATAATGGGATCTCAGTCTTGGACTGTTTCTCTGTGTTCTGACACTCTCTCATATATTTCCAGTGCTCTTTGTCCTTTTCTCCCTATCTTTAACTGAGACAGATGGGCTAAAAGAGGTGTGAGTAGGAGGAGATTCCTTTTCCCCGCAGTGACCTAAGACCTTAGTAAAAGTCTCTTCCCCCGGAAGGAGTAAACCCTGTTTATGGAGAAGGTGGCAGGCTTTCACAATGGTTCCTCTTCCCCTCCCCCAACTAGAGCAATAAGTGAGAGGATCTTTTTTCAGGTCCTCCATGTGAAAACCTAATGGGGTTTCTGGTGGCACAACCCACAAATTTTGGCCCTCCCTAAGACTGTAGCCTCTAGGACTTCTTCACTTCTGCTAGCCCACACTTGGTTTCAACAACCCATCACAAGTTCCATTTGTGTTTCTAGCAGTTCATGACTACAGAAATTTCTGCTTCATATCAGCAAATCTCAGCCTTGACTATTTGGATTCACCTGTCTCTCAGTATTTCCCTGTGGCAATTTGCCATACAACCTCAATTCCCCCATGTGTCCAAGAAAGTTTGTTGATTTTCCGTTTGTTCTGCTTTCTCTTGTTATAAGAGTGACATTTTTCAAGCTCTTTATATCCTTGAACTAAAACAGTAAGTCCCCTTTATTAGGATTTAATGTACATTAACTTAATGACTACTACCATTAAACATTTTTGATGTTTATTGGCTACTAAGTATATTTTTTATTTCTTCAAGTATCTGTTCAATTTCTTTACTCATTTTCTTGGGTTATGTTATAGACTGAATTGTGTATTCCCCAGAATTTATATGTTGAGGTCCTAATACCCAGTACCTCAGAATTTGACTGTATGTGGTGATCAGGTCTTTAAAAACCTTAATTAAAGTTAAATGAGGTCACGAGGGTCATAAGGATGACCATGTGAGGTCATAGCAAGAAGGCAGTTACCTGCAAACAAAGAAGAGAGACCAAGAGGAAACCAAACCTGCAGATCTTGATCTTGGATTTCTAGCCTCCAAAACTGTGAGAAAATTAATTTCTGTTGTTTAAACCAGCCAGTTTTTAGTATGTTGTTGAATAGGGTCCCGCTAAAAGTTTGCCCAAAATCTAAGAATGTAAATTTATTTGGAAATAGAGGCTTTAAGATGTAATTAGTTAAGAATCTCAAAGTGAAATAATATCAAATTTAGATGTAGTCCTAAATCCAATGACTGGTGTCTTCATAGTGAAAGGAGGGGACAGAGACACAAACAGAGCAGAAGGCTGGGTGGAGGTGGAGCCAGGAATTGGAGTAAGGGAAGAGTTGCCATCATCTACCTACATCTAAGAGTTGTGGGACAGTTTCCTCTCCAGGAAACTCTAGGAACCAACCCTGCTGACATCTTGATTTCAAACTTTTACCTACTAGAATTTTGAGAGAATAAATGTCTTTGGCTTTAAGTTACTAGTTTGTGGAAATTTATCATAGCACTCCTAGAAAACTAATACACTGTCTAAATAAATTTTTAAATTTCTTAATGCGCAACTCCACTCATATTTTCATATGTCCCTATTTTCATTGTCCAAAATTGCATGTCAAAAGTCAATATCAATCAACAGGCATAAATATATAATTCCCTCTGGGAGGGACAGTGAATATTTAGGGATAATAAATGTAGTCTACCATACTCAATTTTGTATTTTTATATGTATAAAGTACAAACATTTAATTATAAACATTAGTACATCTGTACTAATGTATTATGGGTACCTCAGACATACAGAAACTTCTTGGTAAAGTTTTTATCAAATCTGATTTCTGATTATATTGTTCTTATTTTAACCTCATTAATATTTTCAGTGGATAACTTTTAGTAAGGGTTCTTGTCAGTGCTATCATTTTCTTTGTATACACTTTATATTGAAATATTTTATATACTTTATATGAAATACTTCTTTACAAGAATTCATTTAAGACAGTCTTGCATTGTGAGAGGCAGGTTTCTTAAAGTTCTGTGATATGATATGTAAACGCACCTAACCTGGAATACACTGCAACAGGCTACAAGTGAGTAAAGAATTCAGTTGTCTCTGTGCCACACTCCAGGCCTCCCACAGGACTTGAAGTAGATGCCTGTGATATGTGGCCATCTCTCATGCAGACTGAGACCAAGGCTGCTTGTTTCCAGATTTAAACAAATTGTCAGAAGGATTTGTGGTATTCTTTCTAACACCAACTATCCTCTTGCACATCTTGACAATGTTTTATAACCCAAGTTTGGACACTCTGCCCCTAGAGGGAATTTCATATTGCCTACCTTACTTATGAGATCTTCTAAGATCAGTTTCTGTCCTGCTCCTTATTTCTTATTCTGGTCGATGCTACAGAACAGAAAAAAAAAAATATCAAGACTCAAGAAGAAACAAAGAAAAGTCCACCTTCAGTTTGTATTTTAGATCATCCTTTGTAAATGATTTTGTATTCAAAATTTTTCTCCTCAGATATTCTTTTAGTTTTTAAATTTTTAGAGTGGCTTGTTTTAATAGCATTAAGATATAGCTCACATACCATACAATTATTCTATTTAAAGTCCAATTCAATGCTTTTAATATAGTAACAGAGTCATAAAATCATTAGCACCATGCAATTTTCAAACATTTTTATCAGCTTCCCCAAAGTTCCCTATAGACATTTTTAGTCACTGCCCATCTCCCTACCCCCCACTCCCAGGTCTAAACAAACACCGATCATCTTACTGTCTCTGTAGATTTGCCCATTCTGGATACTTCATATAAATAGAATCATGCAATATATATTCTTTTGTAATTGGCATATTTTATTTAGCATGCCGTTTCCAAAGTTCATTTACACCATAGGAAGTGTTAGTCCTTTTTATTGCTGAATAATATTCCATTATATGAAAAGACCGCATTTTGGAGGCTCAGTCAACATTTGGTGGTTATTAGGTTGTTTCCACTTTCTGGCTATTAGAAATAATGCTGCTATGAACATTTGTATACAAATACTTATGTGGACATACGTTCTCTTTTCTGTTGAGTATATACATAAGAATGGAATTGCTGGATCATGGTATCTCCACATTGTTTGAAGAAATTCCAGGCTGTCTTCCAAAGCAATTTTACCATATTATATTACTGTACACATACATAAAAATGTATAATGTTTTCAATTTCTCCACGTCCTCATCAGAATGCTTATGATTATCTGTCTTTTTTATTACAGTCACCCTAGTGTGTGTGAAACTGTATCCTATAGGTCTGATTTGCATTTCTGTAATAGCTAATGATTTTTAACATCTTTTCATGGCTTATTGGATATTTGCATACCTTCTCTGAATAAATATCTGTTCCTATTTTCCCCATTTTTAATTGAGCTATTTATCTTTTTAATATTGAGTTATAAGTTTCTTTATATATTCTGAAAAAACTGCCTTATCAGATATATGATTTGTAAATATTTCCTCCTCTCTGGGGGTCTCTATTTACGTTCTTGACAGTATATCTTGAAGCACAAAGGCTTTTAATTTTGATGAAATCCAATTTATCAATTTTTAAAATTTTGTCACTGTACTTTTAGTGTCATATCTAAGAAGTCATTGACTAATGCATAATTATGAAGATTTACTTCTATGTTTTCTTCTAAGAGTATTATAGTTTTAGCTCATATGTTTAAGTCTATGATCCATTTGCAGTTATTTTTGAGTATGTGAAGAAGGGATCAAAATTGTTTTTTGTTTTGTTTTGTTTTGCTTTGTTTCTGCATATAGATAACTGGTGTCCTTGCACCATGTATTGAAAAAAAATATTCTTTGCCGCATTGAATTATCTTGACATCATTTTGAAAATCAATTGACAATAAATACAGGGTTTACTTTTGGACTTTCAATTTTATTCCATTGATCTATGTCTACTCATATGCTAGTGCTACACTCACATGAGGACTATAGCTTTGCAATGTTTCGATTTCAGAAAGTTTGAGTCCTCTAACTTTGTTTTTCTCTTTCATGATTTTTTGGTTGTTCTGTATCCTTTGCATTTCCATATAAATTTATAATCAACTTGTCAATTTCTGTAAAAAAAATAAAAGTTGGAAATTTAATAGAGATTGTTTTGAATCTGTAGATCAACTTGGGAGTATGCCATCTTAATAATATTATTTTCTGATTCATGAGTACAGATTTCTTTCCATTTTTTCCATAAGTATTTAGAAGTTTTCAGAGTACAAATCATGTCCTTCTTTTACTAATCTTATTCTTTATTATTCTTTTAGTTTTATTTTTATTTATTTTTTTAAATATTTTATTTATTTATTTGACAGAGAGAGAAACAGCCAGCAAGAGAGGGAACACAAGCAGGGGGAGTGGGAGAGGAAGAAGCAGGCTCCCAGTGTAGGAGCCTGATGTGGGGCTCAATCCCAGGACCCTGGGATCACGCCCTGAGCAGAAGGCAGACGCTTAACGACTGGGCCACCCAGGCGCCCCAATTCTTTTAGTTTTAATTTTGATAGTATTTTGACAGATCTGGATATTGAGTATTAATATGAAATTTATATTCTGGACATGGAAACATACACAAATACACGTACAATATACCCTTACTAAGTTATAACCTCATGTTTTGTTTTTGGGTTGTTTTGGTTTTTTGCTTTTTTTTTTTTTTTACATTTCTCAGTAAACTACATAAATGATTTTAATGGAGAATAAATTGGATCAAGAACAAATTCAAATGAACTTTATTTTAGGAGACTTGAAGATAGGAGGCTAAATATAGCAGCAGTTGATACATAGCTGTAAGCAATTTAAAGATGGAAATCAGTGATTTGTAATTTTTTAATTATTCAATTAATGGAATTATTCAATTAGTGGAATGTAAATATAGCTGTTACTGTTTGCAATAACATTTTGTGCGGGAAAGGATAATAAGTGATCTGAGCAAAATATTCAGAAGGAAAATGAGTCAAACAGGAATCAATTTTATGTCCTTTCCTGTTGTGGGCAGAAAAAGGCCTCCCTAAAATAAATAAATTTCCTAATCCTTGGAACAAGTGAACATTGTGGTTTATGGCAAATGAGTGACTATTACCTTTCTTTGGAAAAAATGTGATTAAGTTAAACATCTTGAGAAGAGGAGATTATTCAGGTGGGTCCTAAATCCAATGACAAGTATTCTTATAAAAAACAGAAGAGAGGGAATGTGAAGACAGGGGTAGAGATTGGACTAATATGGCCACAAGCCAAGAAAAGGAATTTCAATAACCACCATCATTAGGAGAAAGCAAGAAAAGATTCTCTTTTGGAACTTCCACAGCAAGTGTGGCCCTAACACCACCTTGATTTCAGAATGCTGGCCACCAAAACTATGAAAAATTAAATTTCTGTTGTCTTAAGCCACCAGGATAGTATTGTCACAGCAGTTCTAGGAAACGAATACATTTCCTTTCTAATATTTGATCTAGATGGATCCTAACATTTCTATTTTTAGATTTATTTTAAATTTTTAAAAATATGTATTTATGTGTCTTTACAGTATTAATAGTTACTTAAACTTTGCCAAAGATATTTAGTATTTTATATGTATTATGAGTATTAATATAAATTTGATTTCCCAAGTATAAGCATTATGTTAAAATGTGGTAAAATTCAAAATTTAAAAAGATATTTATACAGGTACATGCAAGTTTTAGTATGTATGAAATTCACAGCATTAAGAAATAACAGGATTAAAGATTGTGAAACATTAATAAGCAGATTCTTCTGGCCATTGTGTATCAAGTTAATTGAGGTAATATTTAATCTAGAAACAGAATATTAATATCTGTAAAAATTTAGTTATCTATTTACACTAGAAATAATTGCCACCTAACTAACTCCATATTCAGCTTTCAGATTATCATAATATTGATGGTTTCCATAAAAATAAGATTTTGAAAATGTTATTTTATGTAGGCTTCAGAACTCTATGCCATTTGTACCTTAGTATAAATATATTTCTTCAATAAATAAAATTCTGAATTTAAATTTTTAAAATAATCTTAATAGAAAAATGAAAGAAAAAGAAAAGTGCATTATTATTTTAGATTTTTTATATTTGTTAAGCGACTGAAAATATAAATTCAAGATTGTCTTAATATTTTTCTTTGATTTACAAATTGAAAGCAAACTTAAAAATGTGCAACTGTCTTGACTTTTATTCATGTGAAACATCATATAGACATACTTCAGGCCTCACTAAAAAATTAAATTTCGAATACATAAAAAAGGATAATTTCAAAAAACTTCTTTCTGGCTAGATTTCATTCCTACTTTCCATAACAAATATTTAGACTAGTATAAAAATACAATGCTCCAAGAGATATTTTTGTACTAAATAGTCTTGGGGTGCCTGGGTAGCCCAGTCGGTCAAGCGTTCAACTCTTGATTTCAGCTCAGTTTATGATCTCATGTTCTCAGGGTTGTGAAATCAAGCCTCATGTTGGGCTCCATGCTGGGTATAGAGCCTACTTAAGATTCTCTTTCCTCTCTCCCTCTGCCCCTCCCCGCCCTGCTTGTTCTCTCTCTCCCTCTCTAAAACTTAATTAATAATTTTATTACATGCATATTTCCTTTTCTTAAAGTTTATTACAATGTAAAATGAAACTGTAAAGACTATGTGGAGAAATGAACACACTTTGATCTTGAAATCATAACTACAACCTCTTCTTTGTTTTGTCGTCAGAGCTCTGAGTCCTGGCCCAGTCAATCATATAACCATACAGCCTAGCGCCATTCTACAATAACGAGCAATCACTTTGGATAGAACACATATAGCATGGTAACCCTTTTTCCAATAGACTTTCCCATTTCCCTCTAGGTAATGTTTACAAATCTCCACTGAATTCCTTCCTCTCTGTTCACTGCAACTTCCTTCTTTTCTATTCATTAGCCTCTGTACCCCTGTACTCATCATTTCTTTCTTCTATCCAGTATATGAAAGAGTCTGTTAAGACTATATGTTAAAGCTCTAATGATAATCCAGGTTATGTCCATTCTTCACACATGACATGCTCTCTGTAATCTCTTTTTCTTTCCAACTTGCTTTTCCTAGAACTTTGGGTACTTTTCAGGTTTCCATCATCAGACTTCTGCTGCATTGTATAGGTTATTTTGGCAAGCTTATTCACTCCTAAATGTGAAGTACTACCTACATGTTCATAATTCCTAATCTACATCTCCAAAGTGACCTCTCTTATGCCTTGCAGGTTCGTGTATCCACTCACCAGGTGAATTTCTTCATGTAGATTTCCAACAAACGGCTTGTTTGAAAATTAACTCACCATAGTTACACTTAAAGTTCCTCTTTTTCTTTCCTCAGTCAGGTCACTTCAACCTGGTAACCCAAGTTTAAAATAATGTTGGTGACCTATGCCCCTCCTTATCTCTAAGTCTGCATTAAGTCTCCAAACAAGTCTTATTTCACCTGAGTAAAAGACTTTAAAATTGATTTTTTTATATTCTTTCTGCATCATAGAGTTTTGTGAGGATTAACTGAGATAATTAAATGCAAAGTGCTTAAAATACAGGCTAGTTGATGACATAGTGTCAAGAAATGTTAGCTGATATCATTATAATTTTTGGCACAATTATTATTTTTTTAAAGGCACTGAATGGAGTTATTCAAAACCAAAGTGAACAAACCTGAACTATGCAGAGAGATAGCCAAAGTAAAGCTAGGATATAATAAAGGTGAAATGTAGAGAAATGGATGGTTCAATGTTATTGTACTATAAAGTCCTTATCAGAACGAAGACAGAGATAAGGCTGGAAAGACAAGTTAAGGCCAAGTTTTAAAGTCCTCAGAAATCCAAAGTAATAAGTTAGTACAGGACAATATGAAAATCCCAGTGAGCAGGGAAAATACCTGGAATGACATGATGAAGACCTCCAAAATGTGTTCTTCCACAAAAGCAAAGAGGACAATAGCAAAAAATGATTAAGATCAATATTTTCCAAACTCTGGAAGTCAACCAAAGATTTAGAACAATCTGAGGACATTTATAAAGAATTACTGAACCTTGGTAAGAACAGTGGTTTTTCTAGACTTTCCATCTGCCCTTTTTTCATTATCCTCTCCCTAGTTTTACGCTAGCCTTGAAACTAGTAGCCCAGTGGACTCTGGAGGTGGGAGGCTTGGAGCTCCATAAAAAGCCTCATCCCCATAGAATGAAAGGATTTGATTATCTGGCAATTGCATGAACAAGCCTCATTCACCAGATTTGTCTTTAATTGACCTGATTAAGATTTTGTTCAGTGGGAAAGCTCTGTTTTCTTGTATTTTGTCAAGGTGGTGACACCAGGTGTGGCAAAAACAAAACAAAACAAAAAAGCTGACCAAATACTTAAAAGGGAAATCTTGAGAATTTAACAGCTGCAAGATACTTTGGAATGCTCTAACATATTCCTGGAAATCTAGGGACCATGTCTGTACAGGGCTGTCATGTGCAGAGCTGAGAAGATTTTATCTCTCACATCTCTCTGACCTCGAGTCTCTGTGTAAGCAAGAAATGAAGTCTAATGCAGATTGTAAAATGTACAAGTTTTGAAATCTTGTCCTACACAATGAGCCTCTCAGCAATGGGTAGGAGACTAATCAGTAAAAAGTATCTTAAAAATGTCTGTCTAGTCTTAAGCTGACCACTAAACTCACAAAAAATGACTTCAGTCGTCTCAAGAGACAATAGAAACTAGGCAGAATTAGTACAGGGAAGTCACTAAACAAATAACAACAGACCCTGGAGGGAAGAAAGAGGATATGATTTCCAGCATTTCCATATTATCTTATTTAAAATATCTATCTTTTTTAAAAATATGAAGCTATGAAGCATGCAAAAAAACAAGAAGATATGGCCAATTCAAAGGAAAAGAATAAGTCCCAGAAACTACTCCAGAGGAAGCCCGTGTTTTAGAGTAATTAGATAAAGACTTTAAAGTACTTATTATAAATAACTTCAAAGAATTAAGAAAACTATATTTAAAGAATTAATGGAAAGTATGAGAATAATGGTTCACAAATATCAGGAGGAGATAAAAATTATAAAAAAACAAAATTCTGGAGTTGAAAACTATAATAGCTGAAGTGATTTGAAATACCAGAAGAAAACACTGGCAAGTTTGGAAATAGATCAATTGAGATTATCCAGTCTGAGGAACAGAAAGACAAAAAAATGAAGCATTGTTGAGGAAGTAGAGAAATCAGAACCTTCAAAATTGTTAAATAGATTGTAAAATCATACAGCTACACTGGTAAAGTTTGGGAGCTCTTCAAAATATTAAATATAGCATTCCTATATGACCCAGGAATTCTACTCTGAGGTATAAATCCAAGAGAAATTATAGCATACACACAGAAGAACTGTTGCATGAATGTTCATAACAGCTTTATTTTTAATAATCCAAAAGAAGATACAACCCAAATGTCCACCAACTGATGGAAGGTTAAACAAGATGGTTCATACTTGCATGAATGTATATTCATACAATGGAATATTATTTGACAAAAGAAAATGGAGTAGTAAAACATGCTACAACCTAGATGAAGTTTGAAAACATTATGCAAAATTAAAGAAGCCAGTTACTAAAGAACATTTATAGTATGATTCCTTTTATATGAAATTTCCAGACTTGGCCAACATATAGAAAAAGTACACTGGTGGTTGCCAGGAATTCGGAGGAGGAAAGAATGAGAACTGATGGAAGATGGATAAGGGGGTTCTTTTTGTCCTGGTCAATGAGATCTGGAATTAGATTATGATGACTGTATATCTGTGAAATACTAAAAAAACACTGAATTATCCACTTTAAAGGAAGAATTTGATGCTTTGTGAATGTATCTCAATAAAATTGTAAGAAAAAATTCTAACGAACACGGATTGCTTTGTCACAAACTGGGCAATAGTTTTCAATTTATTACTTTGTATTGGTTACTTTGAGGCAAAATTTAGTACAAGAGATGAGTAATATTAGGTCTTAATGGTTGTTCCTTGCATGTAATAGGTTTTGAAGAAACATCTTTTCATGCTTTGCTTAGTGATACACTATTTTTTTTTTTGAAAACAGAAAGAAGGCAGAATTCTAAAAAAGTTTGCCATGTCTCTCTACAGAGATAGATGTTTTGTGTATTTGTGTGCATGTATATGCTAAAAAGAATTTAAAAGGCACAAGGATAAAATGGATGAATAAATTTTATATATGTGAACAATAGAACATGACATAAAAATGAGAATAAAAATCTATCATCTCATGCAACAATATAGATATTGCAAACATAATTATGAGTGTACCCAAGAGAGTATATACAGCATGATTCAATTTTTATAGAGCACAAAAAAGCAGACACAAGTAATAATTTATGCTATTTGAAGTCAATATAATGATTACCATGGTAGGGCCTGAGTCTGGAAACCTGGACTTCTGTGGTTCTGGTAATACTCTGTTTCTTGATCTGAGTTTTGGTTGTATGGTTGTGTTAGTTTGTGATAACTCATCAAGGTGTTTATTTATGGTATATAAGCTTTTCTATACGTACATTATACTTCAAAGAAAAGTTGAAAAAGAATAACTATGTGTTGCCATATAATCTACTTAATGTTTATACTATGGAATTAAGTAGAATTTAATAGAAAATTAAAGAGAATCTATCTAATTAAGAATTACAAACTGTTTGATATCACTTAAGTAAGCCAGGCAGGCATACAAGTAATTGACTGTGTAAATTTATTTAAATAATATATGATGGTTAAATCAAACTGTTAACAACAATAATGAGGACAGCCTGTCTCCTCACATTCAATATTATGACAGTGTCAATGAATAATTTGGAATTGGGGGGTGGGGAGGGAAAGCCTTCTGATCCTTACCACATTTTTTTTTCAGCAGTTACCTCAATACATTTATCTTCATGGTAGGCTTATTAGTTATTGCTTAATAATTCTATAATAAATTCAGAGGTAGGCATTTGTACATTTGGATGCTTTCTCTAGTGTATAGCCATATTCAATTTTTCTGAATTTTGGACATCTGAGAAAATTTGATTTCTCAAAAACTCCAGGGCTCTAAAGGTTATCAAAACCTTTCTATTTTCAGAAAATGGAGTAGTAAAACATGCTACTAGAGCATGTTTGCCTAAATGATTCTGGAAATGACTGGATGGCTCTGATAGATTGGTAACAAATAGGAGGGTTTGATACATACATTGAATACAAAATATAAATTTCAAGACCAATTTGGATTTTATTTTCTCCTAGTATGTCTAACCCCCCAAAATAGCTATGACGCAGTATACTGCTGGGACACTTTGCAACAGAATCAACAGCTTTAGTTCAATATGCATGTAAATCGAAAGGGACACTTTAACATTGCTCAGATAGTAATAAATAACTGCAGCATCCACCAGAGTATTCCATTTCCAGAGTAAGAGCATTTTACTAAATATTCCCCTTTTCATGTGCTCAAACCACTCTGTAAGAACAGCGCTAGTTTTATAGCTCAAGGTTGCAAATATTTATTTTAGACTGATAATAATAAAAAGCATATAAAAATTTCAGACAACATATGCAACATGAAAGTGCCTTTCTAATAAAAGGTTATCACCAGAGAGTCATTGTCAGATTCCCTCTTATATGCAAATCTGTCCTTAGGACAAAGACATAGGAAGGAGGGTTGGGAAGAAGTTACCAAGTTCACTCAACTTGCAGGCACTTAGGTACAGAGAAGTTTATGAAATCTTGATTCAGTTTGAACTTGGGATATTTTTTTCCTAGATGGGAGCTAGTTGCAATTTAGTAGATAATATATTCATTCCTCTCTGTAACTCCTCTTCAGCATGTAAGGAAGTATACATCAGGAAATGTGTAATGCATTTGTGTATTGTAATCCCTCTGAAGCACTCTTACAGATTAACTTAATCATAGAAACCTATGATTGACTAGGATAAGTGCTAGTTCATCTTTTGTGTAGGCTACTCATAAGCCTATGTTGTATGAGTAGAAATTACTCAGTTAGTACTTTCAGGTCAAGCCTTTTGTCTTCATCTTCCTTATAGGTCCACAGCCTTGCACCACACCCCACTCGGAGCAGGTGTTTGAGTTAGTGTTGGCTGGAAAATTCAAGAGTTTACTTGCTGCTATTATGGAAACATTTATTTTGTTATTAATATTTTGCACAGCCTTAACATAGAAACCATTATTTCCCATTTACAAGTTTAAAGTGAGAGTACTCCTCAAAGATTATTCTTAGGGTAACAGTTTTGGTAACATTGCAAGCATTTAGTTTATAAATTAATTCTAAGATTCTTTGATGCTGGGGTTTTCTTGATCTTAGCAGGAGTCAAGAATAGGTTTTCACATAACTGCTACCTGGCTGGCTGACAGCAATTGAAAACACCATTAACTGAAAGATGTGTCCTTTTTTCGGAGAAATTAAAATGAAAATTTAAAAATGAATTGATGAAATAGGATGAATACAACTGGCTTCTCTCTCAGAAAAATAACACAAAACGTATGTTGATTTTTGTGTCCTCTCAATGTCACCTCTGTTGGGCCCACATAGCTGCAGGTCTTGCCCACCTTTGATGATCCTGTCTTGACTTTGCCCCCCAACACTCTTCAATTTTCAGTTAGTTCTGTAATTATACTCAGACTTCTAAGCCTACTACAGTGTTTTCAAACTTCACTGCTCTTTGGAGCTCTGCTCTAATTTTTACTTTCTTTACCAGAAATATCTCATGGTAAAACTTCCTGACAGACTAGTGTGTAAGATCTCTAAGAAATGCTTTAGCAGGGCATGTGGGCGACTCAGTCGGTTGAGTGTCTGCCTTTGGCTCAGGTCATGATCCCAGGGTCGAGATCAAGCCCCACATGGGACTCCCTGCTCAGCCAGGAGTCTCCTTCTCCCTCTCCATCTGCTTCTCTCCCTGGGCTCCTTCTCTCTTCCTGCTCACTCTCTCTCAAATAAATAAATAAAATCTTAAAAAAAAAAAATGCTTTGACAGTCTATCCAGGCAGTTGTATAACTCAGCTCCATGTAGAATAACTAACACTAAACAGATATTTTCTCACCATTTTTTAAGGACCAACTGGTGCTGGCACTGTGACAGATGCTCAGGATTCAGAGAGGAGCAAGACAGACGTATGTCCTGAACCTATAGACTGTATATTCCAGCAAGACAAATTTCTGACAAATCACATTTAAAGCTCTTCTTGAAAAAAGACATTATTTACTAATTTATTGTTTCTAAATGCAGTAGTAATATTTGCACACAATAATAAATCAAATATACAAGCATTAAGGATAATGATAAATCTCTTTCACTCACTCTCAAGTGGAAACTAACTTTAAAAACTTTGATGTATATTTCTGGATGTTTCTCTGTCTCTCTTGCTTACTATCATGCACACAAATAATTTTGCAGAAAAAAAATATTATCTTTTCTATCTGTATGTCTTACTGTATACTTTGTTATGTATAGCATTTTCCTTCTATGTTTATTTAACAATAGTGATTTAACAACAGTGATTTCTATCACTGTTTTTAGTGGTCTTATAATGTTTCATAGAATGGTGGCTACACTCATCATAATATATTTGACTCCTGGTTTGTTTACCACTTTTCCTTAAAAGGTATGTTGCAATGGCCATTGCTGATCATATGTCTTTTGCTACATGAGCAAAGTCTTCACTAGGATAGAACACTGCTACTAAAATTACTGGCCAAGTGATACGTTTATTTGACATTCTGTTACACAATGTCTGTTAGCCTTTATAAATGCTATATAATTTATACTTCCACCAAATAACATAACATCATTGATTCCTGATACTAATACTAGATACAAATATTATTTTTATTGATATATGTTTGGATCAATTAAAAATGAAATCTGTTTTCTCTAACATACGCATTATTATCATTGCTGATGTTGTACTGCTCCTTTATATGTTTATGCTATGATGTATACTCCTTCTGAAAACAGACTCTCATTTTCATCACATGTTTTTTCTTTATTTTGGAAGATGTTTATCTATTACGTGTATCAAGCAATTATTACCATTTCCCAAGAAAAAGACAATTCAAAGAATTATCATTTATTGCCTCTCATTATGAACCAAGAGCCATACTAGAGTTTTTACAGATATTATTAGTATTTCTTGCAACAATTCTATCAGCATGAGATTATTAATTTTCATTTTATAGATAAAAACTAAGTATCAAGGAAGCTGATTCAAGTACCTGAGATCAGAGATAAAAAGTGACAGAAATGCACATTATTTGTAGATAAGAGATAAGGCTAGAGTGGTCAATCATCCTGGTTTACTCGGCCTTTCGTAGTTTTAGCTCTGAACAGAACTGAATCCAGAGCATCCCCACAGACCCAGACAAAACAGGGTCATCTGGATGAGGACATGTCACCAAGTCTGAAATAAAGTGAATGAAGGTGGCAAATCTTGAGACAAGCATAAATTGAAGATGAGAATTCTAAATCATTTGCAGTCACTCTTTTTCTGAAACCATCAGAAGAATAAGAATAAGGTTCTGTAATAATTCTGCTATAGAGTTAGAGTCAGTTAAGGCGGGTTTATAATTGTAGGCCACCAGGTCATTTCCATTGGAGAAGGCATATTCCGTCTAGAAACAGCAACATTCTTTGTAACAGTAGATCTTAAAACCTTATAAATTAAGTAAATCCGGAAGCTAGGTTTTATGCGATTGGTTGTTAAAGGGCAAAATAATTCTGACATGCGGTATTTTGATGTTTTTTCAAATGCAACTGTCTCCACAAGGTTGTCACAGATTGAGTTTTGCCCAGTATTTTTTGTTCTCTTAGATCCACAGATTATGTTTTTCACTCTGCTAATTTTGCCGTACATTTTTGGATTTCCTATTTTGGGAGACAGAGGGACAGAAAACATTAAATGCCTAAAAATCGAGTGCTTTCTGACCTTTTTAAAATAACACCATATCATAAATATAATCCATAATACAAAGACCATATGCCTCAAGTTTTTGTTAGTAACCTGAGAAATATGAGAATACTTCTCATTATCAGGTCTCTTTGGGTTTCAGGAAAAAAATTCATTTTTAAGTCTTTTCTGTTGTTTAGAAAAAGTCCTTTCCATCCTATCAGTTTCAACGTCGAGAATGATTTTAAAGAAATAAATAATCAAGGTAATAAAATCAATACTAGAAACACTGTTGTGAATAGAAATTGTCTTGAAGCAAAAGTTAGTATAATTACCATAGTTTTACTTTTGTGTTTCTAATTATTTTATTAAATCCATTTTTTCTGCATTATTTTGATTTAGATTTTATCTGGATAAAAGAGCTGATTTAATTAATATTCTTAACAGGTAATCTCTCTCATTCTATATAGTCTTCTTTTCTTTAAGTTTCTCAACAATGTGTTAACATTTTACTTACATCCACCCCTGCTTGCCCTTCTGCCCACCCCCACCCCCACCCCCAGGAAAGGGCTGGAACGGGTAATGAATATGTTAAATCTGTTTGTTCAGTCCTTGACTAGAACTAACTATAGGTTTCTTGGCAACTTTTGCAACATTCAGCATTTATTTACGTATCTTCTATTCTTAATACTATTATAACAAGTCAAAAGATTGAAGTTCTAGAGGAGTAACAAAAAAGAAAAGAAATTGTCTATTAGACTTCTTAAAGAAAGAAAAATAGAAGTGAGTATAAATACATACATTGGAGATAGTATACATAATTTAGGGAAATTTTCTTCCTAAATAAATTTAAAAATTGTTTATCTCTGCATCCATTTTCATCATTCTCTTGTTGTTATTTAAGTTTTCTAAGGTATTAAATGTTTCTGTAAATTCCTAAAAATGTAACATTCCATTACACTGATAGAGTTACTTCTAAGAAAAGATAGTGGGAGTTCCGAAAAGGTTGTCCACAGGTGTAAACCGTTTTCATAATAATATACTAAAACTCATTTTACTTTTCCCTGTGTGACATTTGCACTGGCAACGATGAAGCAGGGGTGGGTAAAACTCCCGGGGCCTCAGTGCAGGGGCGCCTCATACACCCGTGATCATTGTCATTGTCACTGTCACACGCTCACAGTAAATGAAATAACATTTTTACTTAAGAATGTTCCTGAAGAAAAAAATTATCAAATCTCAATTCCTGAGTATGTGATGGTGTAAAATAACCTCTGTGACAAAATTATAACAAGAAAAGATTTTCTGCTGACTACCAAGTACAATGATTATCTTCCAGCAAAGCGCTGTGGGAATGTTTGAGGTTTGAGCCGAACTCGATTTTTTCATGAAACAACATGTTTAATGGAAACAAGGGCTTGATGCATAAACAATGATTTTTTTTGCAGTTTGGTATCTGGCAGAGATTTTCTTGAGAATGAACAAAGGAAACCTGCCCCCACAAGGAACACGGCCAACAGTATTATTGCCAATTAAAAATTTGAGTTTTTAAACAAAAATCCAAATACTGTAAAGCCTATCTACCATTATAGGCTTGATACCATTCCAATATTTAAAAAGGTTCCTGGTGAGATTGGTGTCAGATTCACAGATATGATTCTTTGATATGGTGCTAAAATGTGTCCATATTCAGAAGATATGGATAATTCAGGAGCCAGTATTTTCCAAATGGTAAATGCCTGATATGATAAAAAAAAATCTTATATGGGTTAAAAGTTGATTCCAAGTACAAAATTGACCAATGGAGTCTATTGAAACTAAGTTCTAAAACCCCACTGATATGGTTTTGAATTCCACATTACAAGTAACCCTTAAGAAATTGCCAACAATCAAGTTTTGGTGTAATATAAAGTCTCCCTTCACAATTATCTGAAAGGAAATTAAAATACCCTCCACTGGGGCGCCTGGGTGGCTCAGTCATTAAGCATCTGCCTTTGGCTCAGGGCGTGATCCCGGGGTGCTGGGATCGAGCCCCACATCAGGCTCCTCCGCTGGGAGCCTGCTCCTTCCTCTCCCACTCCCCCTGCTTGTGTTCCCTCTCTGGCTGGCTGTCTCTCTCTCTGTCAAATAAATAAATAAAATCTTTTAAAAAAGTAAAATAAAATACCTTGCATTTGTTTTATAAGTATAAATCTGTATGAGGCCAGATTTTGTTCATATACGTCAACTAAAACAGCATATGCATGCAGAGTAAATAGAAGAATCTAGCTGTAATTTGGTGTTCTGAGACCAAATTGCCATGTGAATGCATGTGCGGTGTGGGGAGCCCAGTGTCGGGAGGGGCTCCCCACACATACAACCAAGCACTTCTTGAACACCAGCAGAGTGTCCAAGGATTCAACTCATTTCTGACACTATGTACCCCAAAGACAGTTTCAGATACCACAGGTTAAGGGGTCAGTCCTACAAGACCGCCCCTGCCTCCCGCACACACTTCAGACACCTGTGACAAGCACAGGTTTTCACCCGGGGTTCTGACCCGCTGGCTGTAGACTGCTGGTTCTAACAAACCCTTCCTTGGACCTCAGACAACCAGTTGCAAGTCCAGGTTGTTACCTGTGCTTCTGACCCCCTGGCTATAAATGAGAGGTTCCCAGGACCTCCTTCTCAGGTTCAATTAATTTGCTAGAGCGACTCGGAGAAACATTTTACTTACTAGACCACCGGTTAATTATAAAAGGATGTAACTCAGGCACAGCAATATGGGGGAGCTGCATAGGGCAGGGTATGGGGAAAGGGTGCAAAGCTTTCACGTTCCCTCCAAGTGCACCACTTTCCCAGTGAAACCACTTAAAACATAAAGTTGAACAAAAATCAAAGTGGCTACATTAATGCTTCAGCGAGTCTCAAACTAAGTAACCTTTTTCCTCTCTTCTGCAAACATCCCCTCTTCCCTTTCTTGGCCTCTTGCTTCAGGAACCTGGTACCACCCTGTAGAAGAGTAAGAAGACGGGCAGCACAAACAGCATTCCTGTTGAAACAAGCTAGATCCTATATTTCCCTGTAAAAGCCCCCAGCCCCTTTTTCCTCTGGGTGGGCTCGCGGTCTTTGACGGCCTTAGCCTGCCGCAGCCTCCTTTGCCTGGCAAAGCAGTAGACCTGTCCTTCCTCTTTATCCCCAACTCTGTCTTTGCCTTATATTTTGGCTCCAAAGCACAGAGGTCAGTTTTTGATAACACCAGTGCCTCCACATGTTTACAACCTGGAAGCTCTCCAAAACTTATCTTTTTGGGTTTTTATGGAGGCTTCACTTAAGCAGGATTGATTAACACAGACCACTGGTGACTGAACTCATTTTCCAGCTGCCCACCCCACCCCCTCACTCCATCTCCTTTCCAGGGCAGAGGGTGGGACTGAAAGCTCCAACCCCCTAATCACATGGTTGCCTCCACTGGAAAACAGACCCCGGGCTTGGGGGCTGTCCAAAAACCACCTCATTAACATAACAAAAGACACTTTATCACTCTCAACACTTCAGAAACTCCAAGGATTTGGGGAACTTTTCTGTCAGGAAAAGGGACAAAGACCAAATATATATTTCTTATTATAAAGCACAATATCACACTATGTTCTATTCAGCCCGACTTCAAAGAGATTTGCAAAAATATAAATCAATGCCACTTTTCTCACATTTTTGTTCTGAATAGTTATTTTTGATGCAATTGTTTATTTTTGTAATGTTAACTGAATTAATAAACATTTTAAATATTCTCTCATTTTGAATATCTGGTATATAGAACTCACATAGGCAAAAGTGTTTTGGAGTCCTCAAATTTCTTAGAAGTGTAAAAAGTTCTTGAGAAGCTTTGAGGGTCTGAGAAGTCTGAGAACCTCTGCACTAAATATTTGAAGAAAGAATATGAACAAAAGTGGGCATCTCAATGGCAAAAAAAAAAAAAAATATTTGAAAGGATTTTCAAGCTTCTTAGTAGTAGCTATTAGGGAAATCTTTATTAAATTTAAATCTAATCTAAATCAAAGTCTATAACTAAGTTGAAATATAATCTAAATCTAAAGCCAAGTTAAATTTAAACTACATGTAAATGAAAACCTAAGTTAATTTATATAAAGTAGTAAGATAAGAGGATTTGTTAGACAAACAGAAAAGAGAAATTACAAGAGCGAATGATTAGAATATTCACCTACTATCTGTCTAAAATTATCCTACATCTCTGAATGAGGAAGAGACCAAGCCTGAATGTTTAATAACAAAGAAGAATTTTAATAATGCAGGAAAGAGATGATGATTGTATGAGCTAGAATAGTAGTAATGGAGAGGGAGAAAAGTAGACAGCTTTAAGAAGTATCCACATAAAATGACTCAACAGTACTTTGTGATTTATTCCAAATATTTATAGAGTGAGAAAGAGTTGCCTACAATGTCTTCCAAATTGCTTGCTTAGGAGACCATAAGTAAATGGTATCCATTTACTGAGATAAAATTATGGGAGGTGAGACAGCCTTGATGGGGAGATAATCTCAGTTTAGAAATGTTGAATATCAAGTGGAAATGCTCATCTGTTTCTACATAAATATTTAAATAACTGCTTGGAGCCCAGGAAACAAGTCTCAAAGGGAGCAAGAGATGTTGGGAATCATCAGAACACTGATGATGACTACAGCCACAGGATCAAATAAAAAGTAGAGATTTTAGAATAAGAAAGAAGATGCAAACCAGAACCCTGTGAGGTGAACCGAGGCAAGAGAGCACTTAAGGAAACCGAGGGCCAGTGCCAAAAGAAATGAGACTAAAACAAAGAAGGTGTGATTGCAAAGAAACAGACAAAGACAAGGGTGGTTATCTATTTTACATGCTTCTGGAAAATGAAGTAAGGTACAGTTTGAGAAATATCATCCACTATGGGATCCAAATACCATGAGTGACCTTGACAAATACAGTATCAGAAGAATGGTGGAGTGCGAGTGGTTGAGAATACAGTGATGAGGAGTGGGAAATGAACAGGAGAAAGCAGGTGTGCTAATCAGAACACAAATACCACATAACGATTGCAGCTTATCGAGACTTATGCTATTGTGGGGGAAATGCACGGTTTCCAATGCTGCCCAAGCTAAGATTTTTCATACACCGATCTATGATATGTCTCCAAATAGAGATTCAAACTCCGTTGAAATATAAATCCCCTAACATTTACAACTGAAGGGGTTTTTCTTATTATTCAAATATGGCAAAGTTGATAAATGGCTTAAATGCTTCAACAAATATGTCAAATTCAATTGCTCTTATATCGACAACACCTTATATATGAAGAGCAAAATGCAGAGATTGTTCTATTATTTTATTTAGTGATTGCTTTTACTTGAAGTTAGAAGAATGAAAAGCATCCAAATTCATATCAAATCTTTCATTATTCAGTTTTCTATACTGTTATAAATAAAATATCAACTGTCCTTCCAATACCCTATAAGGCAGTTAGGAAATATTAACCCGGATTTAGACAGAATCTAAAAATTCTTTTTTTCAAACAAATTAGTGTACAGGGACACCTGGGTGGCTCAGTCAGTTAAGCGTCTGCCTTCGGCTCAGGTCATGATCCAGGGTCCTGGGATTGAGTCCACATTAGGCTCCTTGCTCAGCGGGGAGCCTGCTTCTCCCTCTGCCTGCCGCTCCCCCTCCTTGTGCTCTCTATCTCTCTCTCTAACAAATAAATAAATAAAATCTTTAAAAGAAAAAATCCTTAGTGTACATACATGGATTAACACTTAGGAAACTGAATTTTTCTAACACTAGACAGTTAAATGAAAAGCATTACATGATCTATGAAATATCTAACATTCATTGAATCCTTACTATATTCAAGTGTGCATTAATCATTTTTCATGGATTATACCACTCAGTGCTCAAACTAACTCTTTGTGGTAGGCTCTATTATTATATGATCAAACGGAGACTTAGAAATTTTAGGGAACTTGTTCATATCACAAAATTACTCAATAAAAGATCTAGCTTAGGAATACAAATTTGTCTGAATTCATTTATTCATTCAATAAATATTGATTCTATCCCTATTATATGCTAAGCACCAGTGCTGTTTCCTGGCACATATTAATGAATACAACAATGAATTATCTTTGTATTGTGCAGCTCTCTATTGGGGAAAATCAGAAAACAAACAATAAACATTAAATAAGTAGATAAGGCAGTAGGTTAGAACAGGTGTTGGCAAACTTTTTCTAAAGGCCGGGCAGTAAAGATTCCAGCCTTTGCTGGCAATGAGGTCTCTGATTTAACTATTGAACTCTGCCATTGTAATGGGAAAGTAGCTACAGACAATATGTAAACAGATGAGCATGGCTGTGTTCCAACAAAACTTAATTTCCAAAACAGGTGATAATTTGGATTTGGCCCATGGGCTGTAGTTTGCCAACCCTTGCGTTAGAAGATAATACATGTTTATTCTGTGTGGGTTTTTTTTTAATTTTTATGTTTGTCTATTAATATATTAATCACAGGGCCAAACTAACAACCCAAGTTGTTTACAAATCCCCTGCAATCTAGCTTTCTAAGGGCACATGAAATCATATTATAAACCCTCCCACCAATCCTGAGTTCATACCTCCAATCACCTCTTTATCTAATTCATACACCAAACCAGTATTTCCCCTGCCATAAACACCCAGGGCCACGTGCCAGACAATTACAAACCACCCTTACAGCCCAGAGCATGCTGACATTATTCAAACTAGCCAACTGTAAGCTGCTTCCCTGTCCCACCTTGATTTCCTATAGAAAATACAAGGAAGGCTCTGAGCCATGCTTTCCTTTCACTTTTCTTTCTGCCTCCTAACTGAACCTGGAGCTTCCTCTGTGGCCCTGCCTAGTAGAGTATGCCCTCTCCTCTCAGGAACTACAAGTAATAAAAATCTTCTTTCAATGACACTGACGTTTCTGTCTCAACACTCAGTCACCATTAAAATCAAAATCCAGGTGCAAATCAACACCATGGAGAAAAGAAAATGTATAGCAAACATATTTTTTTAAATCTTCCAAGAAGCAGATGCTAAGTAAGGAATAGATATGCAAGAAATTTATTGGGAAAACTTCTGAGAAGGAGAAAGAGGAAGAATCCAGAGAAGGCAAGAAGAGCCTTCAAATGTAATGTAGGTGTGACTCTTGTAAAGGAGAAGGGAAAGAAGGAAGAGTTGAAGAGGAAAAGCCTTGAATATAACACAGTTCTAGGAAAAGTTTGGCAAGTCTGATGGGGAGTCCTCGAGGCAAAATCTGCCATTAAAGGAGCCCCATGCCTTGCTAGAACGGACCTCCATTAAACCTCCAATGATGTTCATTTATTAGTTGGGATCCAGTGAGAAACATGGAGAGACAGGAGAACAGGGGTATCATTTGAGGTTGATCAAGAGGGGTAGCGACTGAAACATTACTCAGTCAGTGCTGGTCTGCAGGGGATCTGAGCAGGGCATTTTCATGGCCATCGCTACATGGAGCGCGCTAAGGTGATCGTGTGGATAAGGATGAGTAGGTTGATCACAGTATTAAAAGGTTGGTCACAATAGAATTCATTGAAAAAGTTAAATGTCTGAGCAAAGATTTGAAGGAGGTACAGGGTTTGTGAAGCAGCTATCTTAGGGAAGAACATTCTATGACAAAGAAATCCTTAGATTAATATCCCTGAGTACAAAATGTGCCCAGCAAGATCCATAAGTAACAAGGATGCCAGCGTGACTGGGCCAAAGTTAGCAAGAAAGAGAGAGTGCTGGAAGATATGATGGCAGACCATGAAGGGCCTTGTGGACCATAGGAAGGATTTCAGGTTTCTACTCCAGATGAAGTGTCCAGGAGGTCAGGACAAATGAATAAAATGAGTTGATTTACATTTTAAATTTTCTTTCTGGCTACCATATAAAATGCAATTAAAATTAAAATATTGTATTAAAATACATAGGGGTCAAGAATAGAAGCAGGTAGAACCAGTTTGGAGGTTTTTGCAAGAACTGAGGCAAGAGAGGATGGTAGCTCAGACAGGGCCACAGCTGCGGAGGTAAATGATGAAAAGTGGTCAGATTCTGGAGAACTGACAAGATGTCCTGATCCCAGTACCCATGTTCTTATTCACTACATACTACTGAATTGGTACTTTCTATCTATCTGCTTCTTCTATTAGTTCTTACATAGAAACAATAGTATTCACATTCATTAATTCACTCATTCAACTAGAAATGTTTATTAAATATTTGTTATAAGCCAAACATATTGTTACTCTGAGATAGTAAAACCTGGTCCTTGGTTTTAAATGACATCCTAACATAGTCATTATAGATTACGTATAGATGATAGAGATAGAGATAGATAGATATAGATACCTTTAAATAGCTCTGATTATAGCTGTATAGATAGGTAAGGATAAAAGTGAAGGTAGAGGTGGAGATAGATATACAGACAGACATAAAGATAGAGATAATAGTACTGCAAAACCAGATGTGAAGGGTCGGGAGTGACAGAGGTTTGACTCTGATATGATGAAAGCAAAAATGTAGACAACATTGTTATTTCCACCTGGGTGAATGGAGACAGAATACACTTTATATACACGAACTGAATTTTTTAAGCAGACAGCCAGGAGGCAGCAGGAAAGGAGAAAGAGGAACATGGGCTGATCTGAGAACGTTGCAAGCCATGGATCAACATGATCAAAGGCACTGAGGCAACAAACAGCCTGGGAGGAAGCAAGAGATAAATCCAGAGTTTAGGCAAGAGCCAGATTATGGAGAAACTTGTAGGTTACACTAAGGGGTTTAGGTTTATCCTTCAGTTATTTACAGAACCAGTGAAGTTTCAAGTAGGGAATTCAAAAGAAATAAGAATTATATTTATAAAAAAAATCTCTTTCACAGTAAGCAGTATATAGATAGGATTGGGTAAGAAATCACAGAAAAATGCAGGACAAAATGTACACCCCCTTTTTTTTTTCTTGAAAGAGATTACAGTCTAGAATGAGAACTGTGTAAGTAAACAAAGGCAAGGGAGTATGGGAAGTATGGCGGATATTCCAGACAATTAGTATTTCACATACTGCGCGCACACACAACTTTTCCATTAAAGCACAGTATTTCCAAAAAATAGAAAACCTTGTAATAATACCCATAGTGATACCTTTTTAGTTAATAAAAATACTTGTACATTTATTCAAGAATGAGAACTCAAACCACCAAACAATTTGGTGAACTAGCAGATGGATTTATGATTTAGGTTGTATAAATGTAATGAAAACTTTGGTTAAGATGACCAACATGGTGTTTCTCAGAAACAGAAATACTTCAAAGTCAAACAGATTGATTATATAGTGATTGCTCATTTACAGCACAAGAAAATAAAGAAACAGAATCTATATGTAAATAAAAGCAAAAATTACAGATCTGCTGGTTTTCAGAGATTTCTATTTATCTAATGAATCAATTTTTGTGACATAAATGGATTTGTTACAGAGCCATGATTTTGAACAAGCCACAAAATCTGGGCTTGAGCCATGGTTAAATTTGATATTATTTATCTGTGTCCACATGGAAAATTAAGATTACCTAAATGATGAATGAATTTCAAATACTGTATTTTCCTAGGTAAAGTCATATTCATATAAGATTTCTCTACTTTGTTCTTACAAAAGCATGGCATTTTAATTCCAGGAAGAAAAATTAGAGATATTATCCAGAATGAGTCAATTCAAGAGTTCAGATTTTTTTTTTAAAGTTACACTTTTGTTATGAAGATTTAGAACACATTTTATTTTATTGCCTGCCAGATTTGCCAATCTCTTTGACACTTCCTTCTGTATGCTTTCCTAAATGTTGCTTGACTGTCATTCATTCATGCAATGCAATAAAATGTTATTTAGTTCCTACTATGTTCCAGACATTACTATAGGTGCTAAACATATGATGATAAATAAAATATAAAACAATAAAATTACAGATGGAATTCACCGTCTCTGTTTCTTGTGACAGATGAGAAGAAAACTAATTATTGCAAAGAAGCATAAGAATAGTTGTTAATATAATTATTGTAGAGGCTTCCTATGCTTTTCCTGTACCTTACATTTTGGCGTTCCCTGTCTTTGCCTTTATTCTTACTTTGTACCCTTCTTCCCGGGGAATGTCATTCAGGAAGGCTTCAACACCTGAATGCATGAGGCTTTCTACTAAATCTGTATCCAAACCACCAAATTACTGTAACTAACTGCCTACTGAATTTAACTATCTGGCTATCCCTTAGGAAATTCAAACTTAGCCTGTTAAAAATGAAATTGAATCTATATTGAAGTCCATCTCTACTTCCCCTCAACTCATCATCAACAACCAAGTCTGGTTCTCCTTTAATTCTTATCATGATAAATGTCATCATTATCCATTAAATGGTTCAAGTTCAAAATCTGAGAGTCGTCTTATACTCTTTCATCTTCCCTCAACCCTTCATTTTCTCCCCTTCTACCTGCACTCATTTAAGTCCTTGCAATTCAAACACCTCAATATTTCTATTATTTTTCATTCCCACTTGTTTTAGCCTAGTTCAGATGCTATTATTTCCTTTTATTATATTTTTGTAGAAATTTCCCTTAAATAGTCCAGGATGATAATTTTTAATAACCCTACTTTGCCAGCTTTACCTCTATTCAAAACTTCCAGTAGCTTTACATTGTTTAAGGAACGGAAACCTTCATCTCCTCACAGACTCAGTCACACGGTCATGATCTGTGGGCCACCTCCCTGTCCATTCTCATCTTCGGCCACTCCACAGTTTAGACTTTCTGCATGAGCAATACTGAAATCTTTGTGTATCTTTATAGGTATTGACTTTGTGTTACTCTTTCTTCCCAGAAGGACCTTATCTTGCTTCTGACTGCTATTTCAACTTCTTCAAGAAATCACCAGAAATGTCACTTTGGCCTTCATGCTTTCTTTAACTCCCTCCAGTTGACTTAGCAGCACATAACTGTGATTATATTATGCTGTAATACATACTTTAAGCTCCTTGATAGTAAGTGCCTTCTCTCTTTCCTATGAACCCTCAAATTCCAACTAAAAGAAAAAAAGTGGTACTTATTATTAAACATAAAAACTAATCACTGAAAGAATAAATAAAATCTTCAATGTGGTTTGGCTCATTTATGTATAGACACAATGTCTAGGGTTCTTGCCCTTGAATACTTCATGTCAGGACTCAGCAGAGTAGCACAAACTACATCTACCTGGCACACTGTAGGCTCTTAGTAAGTATTTGCTGGAGAGCAGTGAACCAGAGTCCAGGCTTTACCATCGACTAAGTGTACAAGTTTGCATTAGTCATTCATTTCACACAAGTTCCAGTTTTCTCATTTGTTGAAGTGGAGATGATTATATTTGCCATGTCAGTCTCAAACAACTGCTGCATGATTCCAATGAAACTATTAACATAACAATATTTGAAAAATAATACAACTCTGTGTATGTTCTATTTAAAATGCTCTACTATTGACACATCTGTCTTTGAAGAGAACTCTATCTGAAACATCCTGGAGTTCCTGGTTTCCAGCCTTATGTAGTGTCTCCAGACAGATCAGATTCCTTTCATGTTACAAATCGATGCCTTACAATAGCTATGAGAGGAAAAATCCCTCCTGCTAGAATTTGAAATCACGTTGAATTAAGATCTCATCTTGTAACAGTGGAAAGAGCAAGCCCCAAATAAAATAGAGCCTTCGTTTGTACCAAAATCTAAAGAAATACATCTTAATGAAGAGCAATTAATTGAAAGCTTAAGTGTTTAAAGAGTTTACTGTTGACTCTCCATTTTATTTAAGGGAGGTTCCTTCTAAGAAGTCCCATTAGTCAATGAAAATGGTTCTGAATTATAGTGAATCTTTATTTTAAAATTCACACACACACACACACACACACACACACACACACACACTCCATAGCAGTTTGCTAAAAATAATGACTTTCATCATTTACTAAGATATTTACTAGTCTTTTTAGTAGACATCTACTTGTACAAATATCAACGAAGGGGCAAGATTTTATACTGAGTGCCAATTACAGATTGGATTTAATTTACAAAGAGATATTTTCTTGATTTACTTAAATCATTCTTCAGTTATAACCTTATTAAATCCTATATTTTATTTCTATTATTTCAGAGGAAATTATTTTTAAAAATAAAGTTCCAAAAGAGAATAGTCTGAAATGATAGCCGAAGTTTGAATTAAACACCCCAGATCTTCTAACCTACATAAAGTCCCGGAATAGCATTTTGTAAGCCATGACCTATGAATTCTTTCTGAATTCCAACGTCTTCAAAATAACATTATCTGCATGTAGCTGTCTAATTAGAAATGGCAGTTAATAAAAACACTTTATATTATGTTGCCAACTACCAATTTATTCCCGTGTTATATTTCAATAATCCAAACCAAGCAAAGATTTTGCCTGCACAGAAGTGGCCTTGCCTATCATGATAAGCAGCTGAAAAATACACGTAAGCTATATGAACCCGGCAGAATCCATCTGGTGAACCATCTGCGTGAGGACTCACAAAAATTATACCCCATCTGTTGTTTCATTTTTGCTAAGATTGCCAACCTTGTCTTCACTCTATTATCTGACTATTTTCCTTCCCCATGGACTTCGTCTGTACATTTGCTTTTATTCCCCATCGGCACCATATATCTAATTTTCAAAGCACTCTCCTCATTTTTGAAAGGAATTAGTTTATGTATTTAATCCAATGCACTAACAATCCTCTTAGGAAATAAAATAATCAAAAAGAATTGCAGTAATATCAGTGTTTGTAGAAAATGAGTACATTATTATAAACACCAATTTCTGCCTGGTAAAGCCTGTACATAGAACTTCCTACCAAATTAACTAATTTCAATGTCAAGATAATGTTTAAAAGCTAATGTTATCTGATCATCTCTCCCCCTTCTAAACTACTCTCCATTTCACGGCATGGTTATTACTTTCTAAAACATTCTTGTCCCACTTCCTCCAATCAACACCCATCAATGGCTTTCCATCTCTCAAAATAAACTCTTGAGATTTTAGCTCTAGTTTTCACTTATTTGCCAAAGCTTTCTTAACTATACCTTGTGATCACTGCAGACACAGTCTATACCAGTAATACTCCCTTAGCACTTATTCTAGCTTGTTCTGTCTTATCACCATGGTTCCTGCATTTCCATTTATTTCTCCTATTTTCATATTTTTTTCTATTCTGTATATCTTATATCAACAAATGGGTATTAAGCCTCTAGAGAACTGGGACAATGTCACCCATTTGTTTTCTAAGCTGTATACAAATAGCTCTAAGCCCTGTCCACTTAACTTTTGTTTGTTTAAAGTATGAATACTTAAGTTAAAAACCATATTCTGGTTCTATCACAATGAAGATAAATATTAAAATAAAGGATTATGCTGTCTTCGAGAAATTTTAAAATCTATGTCTATAGACACCCAATTAAAAGGGAATATTCTCACTAAGGTAGACTTACTCTTCCTTGACTCTGGCTTCAGAACAAACACCAGCTGCATTTGCTCTGGACTTCTGAAACAACAGCGTGATCAGCCCACCTCCTCAAAGTTAGTCTTCGTTAAACCCTGTAGAGGTAAAATCACAACGTTGGGACTTCTCCAACCATAAGACATAATTTCATGATGTCAGACTACATTTGAGTCCAGAGACCTTAATAGAAAACTATAGCTGTTGATCTCTATGTATGTCCATGTCTGTGTCTTTATCTGAACCTAGAATAGCATGCTTTTATTTCCATACTTATCTATATAGACTGCAGGTATATGAATAGAAATATATATATCTACATAGACATGGATAGATAGTTCTAAATAAATAAGATTATAAAATGGGACAGGAGACAGAATGTCTAAGCATAGTTAGGAAAAATGCAGACCTGTGTGTAAGTAGAATAAAACCTTACCCATCTACAGACCTGAGAGGAAAAGCTACATGCATTCGAGAGGAAAATGAATCAATAGTTTTATGTGTTCCACTGTGAAACGGCACTCCATTTTCAAAGTATGCAAATGTCTTTGGGAATTAGAGACATATAAAGTAGTTACAGCAAAATCATAGTCTTTATGAAGAACAAAAACTATTAAATCTCACACACTGATTTTTATCATAATCACCTGCTCAAAGAGGCCTTCCCTGTCCACCATATCTAAAATAGCATTACCTGAGTGCCTGGGTGACTCAATCAGTTAAGCATCTGCCTTTGGCTCAGGTCATGATCCCATGGTCCTGAGATTGAGTCCTGCATTAGGCTCCCTGCTCAGCAGAGAGTGTTTGGCTTACTCTTTATCCTTTATCTGCTTCCCCCTCTGCCCTTCTGTCCCTCTCCCCAACTCGTGTGCATGCTCGCTCGCTCTCTCAAAAATAAAGAAATAAAATCTTTAAAAAAATAAAATAGCATTACTTGTCACTTTCTGGTAACTTGTTATTCTTCATAATACTTTTCAATATATGATTTTTGGTTTTCATATTAAATTATTTATCTCTTTGTTGCCTGTCTCTTCCAATAGAGTACAAACTTTCTGGAGTGGGGGCTTTGTTTTATTCTCTGCGGTCCTCATTCTTGGCCCATAGCAGCCACTCAGTACATCTATTCTTATTTAAGGAATGAGCATTAAGTGTCTCTGAGAATGTCACATTTTATTTTTTCTATTTGAGGACACATCCCAATTCTGTATTCTAAGCCCAGGTCATACTCCTGCTGAGTCAACAGCTCTATATCCAACTTAACTCTTGCCTTAAAGTATTTTGAATAACCACATTAATATTGTACACATACCCCAGCCTTTCTGGCAGAAGAGTGAGAATAGCATCCCAATAATTAAAACCACTCACACTATTTCTCCCCTACATATTACAAATTGTGAGATATCTTCAGTTTCCTGCCAGGTAGGTGTTCTAAATCTCCACGCCTGAGTTGCAAATGTGTTTTATGGGACAATCCTTTTAGCCCATACCCCTCTAATTCCAGGTCTCTTGTTACTCTCAATGACAAAAACAGGATCTATGTGTTGATGTTCACCAATGGCGACATTAACCCTGATGGAACCTACCAAAGGTGACGAGTCCTTATTGAACTCTACCGAAGAATACACTCTTGCTGCCTATGGTAGTAGCCAAAGCACTGATACCAAGTCTTCTGCCAAAGGGTCGTTTCCACTGATTTTCATAGCAGAGCTACCAGTGCCCAATATTAAGGGCACCAATGTTTGCCTTGTGTTATTGCAGAAATCAATGTTTTCTCTTCCCAATGTTTAGAAGCTGCTGGCAATGACATACCCAACAGATATGTACTCAATTTCTTGAGTAGTTAATACTGAAAAAAACAAGACATTTTCTTTTTTGAAACTCATCTTTCATTTCTCACAGACTTGCCTAAGGACTGAGGTATACGTCTCTGGCAGCTGGGTTGAGGGGATTAACTAAGGCAGAGCTACGACCCCTTTTCTCTGATGCTGACCCACCATCCTTGAAACAAAACTCTGTATCACAATATCCTTAGTACGAGTTCTCTCTCAGGAGGCACCTTGTTCCCTCACATAAATCTTAAGGTGAATAAACCTTGGTTTCAAGCTGGGATGCCTGCTACAGAAAGTACTGGGACTGAGCAGCTCATCAAATCATCAATGCATTTTAAAGGCTTTAGAATGTGTTTCAGGATAAAGGGTAAGGATGAAAGGACAGCAGCTAGCAGCCTTCTCAGGAGGAACAATATTCAAAGTCTCTTTGATAAAAACCAGGTGATTTTGTTTTTTCTTTTCAGACCTGGCGTGAGGCAACATAGCAAGCAGTTCCTCCATACCTCTGAGCCAACCAAGTCAGACACGCAGCAGCAGCCAGCTGCGACCCCAGGACTATGATATGCTGGTACATTGGGGTAGGGAAATAGGAGGTAGCTTCTTTATTTAAGGAATTGTTATGACAGGTCTCGTTTGTCAGTTTGCAGATCCTCAAAACCTGGCACCTGTAGGAGTGTGATTTGTGTTACTGGAAGAGATAGGCAGTGCATCTAAAAATAATAACACCAACAGAGAATTAGATAAGCTTAGGGTTTGGTGTCACAGCACATTTGAGCTACAGTGTGGTGTCACCTATTGCTTTGAGACATCTGACAACCCACCAGGGATTGGATGAAGGGCTTCAAAGGAAAGGCTGGATGCTTCCCCAAGTATCTTGTTGGCAAGGTATAACCAAAGTGTTTGGCTTACTCTTTATTTTAGTGTAACTCAGAGATATTTGTAAAATACTAGAATCATCAAAAAATTGTTTTAAAAAACCACATTAACCAGATTATATTTGAATAGTAAATGCTTCTTTTTTTATACATGTGAAGTCATTTTTTTATTTACTCTTTTTGGAATGGGTCAGGATACATTCTTGGCCAAGCAAAAACACCTTCTCCTTTCTGTTCCCAAAGAAGACCAAAGCACAAAATTGGAAGCTGCATTTTTACTCGATGCTGTTTGGTATACAAAGTTTGAAGGGGTTCTCTCTAGATTTTTAAGACAGGGAAATTAAGAACCAAAAGAAGACAAGAGTTATACCACAGGAAATATAGGACATTCAAAAACCTACGACAATATTTTTACAGATTTGAGGGGTCATCCATAAAATGTTATCATATTCTCACACTTCAGAGTAGAAAATGGACTATTAAACTGATGTCTGTAAAAAAGCATCCAATATATCTGGCATGGTCTGTTTTGTAGTTTATTTGGAAGTACTTTTAGAGTTATTTCCCATGCTTTAATGGGGTGTAAACGCATAAGCCTGTCAGGAAAGTGTAGTGCAATGCCATATAATTGTTAGATGGATCAGCATTGTCGATGACTTTATTTGAACTTTATTGATTCGCCTTATATTAGGTGATACTCTGGTCCACATAATGTATCTACTTGTCAAGTTGTAGTAGCTCCCACACAACCAGATTTCACAATAAATCTACCTCATAGTTTGAGGGAGAGCAAAAATGTAGTGGAAGAGGTAACTGCAATAATTATAGGGTCATTAATTCATATCTGGCTGGCTGTCTACATTGCTCTCATACCTAGACATCTTCCCAAGTAGATTCTTAGATCTTCTTTTGTAGAAAATGACATAGATCATCTAATTTCTTCCCTCTCATTTCTAATTAAGAATGTTTGAAATCAATAGGTTGGTCAAAGTACATAATGTACTGGTTGATTGTTTACTATGCGTCAAGCTACATGATACGACAGTGACTTAAAAATCATACCAATACATGAGGACAGTACAGTATGGTGAGAAAAAGACATATAAGCTCATACATACAAGGCTACAGAAAAATGCAGTTTGAGAATCCTGAACAAAATGTGAGAAGAGTAAAGACAGTGACTTTTCAAACTAAAAAGCTCTAATAGAAGTTCTCAGCAAAGTGCCTAGCACACAGTATATGTTCAATAAAGGTTAAAAATAATAGTTATCAAGTATATCATTACATGAATAGTTTGTGTTTATGTGATACCTGGACAGCACAGATCATTCAGTTGCTATTAACAGCATTGTTTTCAACTGTTAAAGATTTCAGAAATTATTTCTTAGATAAAAGTCTCTTTTGGCTGTCATACATATCAAATAAAGTTTTGTACTGAGAAAGAAAGTAACAAACTATTTCATCTTCATGTCATTCTACTAATTTGTAAATTTATAGACTGTATAATTTTTCACAGTATCAATGATTCTAATAGTTTACCCTGAAAAATATAAAAGGACAAAACAATGGAGGGAACACTTATTCTTTAAAGGACTTCTTATTTTAGAGAAGACTGAAGATTAATTTTTGCTTCCATGAATTCATGAAAGCCTATATGTAGCCTATAAATGCTACCCAAGATTTCTCTCATGCAGCAAAACACCCATTGTTCTGATATGTTCAAGCATTATGATCCTGATGCACTCTTAATTACTTAACATTTGCTTTTATTTATTGAAATTCTTTTGCCATTTTACTTGTATCCTTGGTACACAGAATATGAGTAATAGCTTTATTAATGATATGATATCAACATGAGATGATTAATGTTCTCCAAAGAAAACTCAGTTCCACACCCTTAGTGTTGCTTCTTTAGTCCAGATAAAAGTTTTCTGTGTGACACACACCTGAGGCAGGAAGTGTATATATTTAACCAATGGTTTTGCTAAATACGAATGATACACATATGAAGCAAGCTCATTGTGGGATGAGAGCAGGGTTAGCCTTTGAAGGGGCCTAATGAAGGGCATCTGTCTTTCTTGCCTGGTTCTGAACAAGGTGAGATATAGGAAAAGGAGTAAGGTATTTAAAGTGAAAGCTAATTTGTTATTATTGCTATTATTGATAAAGACTAGCTGAAAAATATAGTTCAGTGACTAGCAGATTGGAGCCTGTCAAAGCAAAGGGAATGGCTCATCCCATGTGGACAGAATAAGGGAGTGGAATGTCTATAAAGACTAAAAACAGTAATACAATGGACTAAATTTTGGTCTGCTTTTTATTCATCACCAGTCATCAGCAGTCTTAAAGGATGTCAGTAATATAGAATTCCTACCTTCTTTTACCCCCATCTCCCTCCATCTTGTAACACCGTTGTTCATAGGCAAACTTATTGACCTAGTCAAAGGTAATTATGTATGAGGGCAGCAAGAGCCCACCTCTGGAGGAACAGAAGGGAACTCTCGCTTCCCAGGAGAAAGAAGAAAGAAATTGAGCTGGGCCTGCTCTGGCCTTTCTTTCCCAATTTACCAACCATATAAATTATTCCAGCTCCTGTGGGACAAAATAAATAAAAGGAGAGTGGGCAGGAGTATTACAGTAAGCAAGATCCCTAAGCATGGCAGAGAACATCGGAAGTGGGGAAAAAAGGATCCTTGAAGAGGAAACAGATAAGTTATAATAAGCAAAAATGGAAAGAGATGAGATGGAAACAAAATGCAAAGTCTGAAAAGTAACTATTCACAAACAAAGGAAGACTGTTTGGTCTATTTGTTCATTTTGAAGAGGAATAAAAAATGTGGGAATCTGGCATATTTGATGAAATGGTCATGGTGAATGAAAGGATCAAAATACCCAGGTAAGTTTAAAATCATTAGTAAAAATAATTTAATGACTACTGTTGCAGGAAGAAGATTGATAAGCAATAGAATTTCAGAATCTAAAATCAATAAATTATCTTATTTTCTGTTTAATAACTGAATTAACACTGCTAGCTGAATCCCAGCATTTGCCTCTGCCTATGGCAATGGCCGTGCTTTATTACTGGTATGTGAGAACATACTTCTTCCGCTTTTAATTACACTATTCCCAGTTTTTTATCTTAAGAGTGTTGCGGGATTTTAAATCTCAATTTCTCTACTTTAGTGATCTCTCAACTTAAAAACAGACTAACAAGTATCTATCTGGCATATACTTTAAAAAATTATTAAATATAGCATAAAATTTTAAAATTTTTAAATGGATAGGTATGGCATAGTATCTGTATTTTATGCCTTGTGGTATGTAAAGTTTTTCTAGGACTAGTTTCCAATGTTCTGATATTCAGTCTTAGATTGTATGTATGTATGTATGTATGTATGTAGAATTAGACTTTGTGTCGAAATCACAGTAGCTTTGGAATTAAAAACTTAATCCAAATGGAATTCTTTAAGTTCCATAAAAAGGGCTTCAAGAATAAGTATTTGTTGTTATATTTTACATCATGAAATAAAAATACTTTGAGGCAGAATGCATGTTAATAAATGTGTAATATTTCCAGAAGTTACACTTTATAAATATTAGATGCTATGAGAAAATGGAAGTTTGTACGGATCTCTTTCTACACAATCCCAGAATACCTTTGAGTCTTCAATGGATACAGATGCAGGTCAGTATACAACTGTTCTCTGCACTACCATTATTTACTTTTTAATTACATTAAGAAATGTTTTTCTGAACCACTAGTTTGTTTGCTCAACCAATTTTTATTGAACAACTGCTATGTGTTTCAAGCACTCTTCTAGCTGTCTGAAAACAAAAGAGAAAAATATCCATGTCTTAAAGAGTTTACGTGCTAGTTGAAGGACACAGAAATTTTAAAAAAACTAAAACAAAAAACAAAAAAAACCCCATATGTGTAATAAATAAATTTCCATGGATATATTCCAAAGTGATGGGTCACAAAATATAAAATTAAATGGTGCAGAATAAGAGGGATGGTGAATGTTGGAGATGGGGTGGCACAATTACAAATAAGAAGGTCCAGGCAGGCCTCACTGAGAAAGTGACACCTCGCTGAGAAAGACACTACCAAGACTTTGAAGGAGTGCGAAGGGTGGAATGGTAAAAAACAATTCCAGGGAAGAGGAATTGTGAAGACTCTCTGTGAGAGGTTTACAATGAAGTCAGTTTGATAGGAACAGAGTCTGTAAACAAGAGTAGTCGAAGAGGACATAGGAGAAGAGAACAGATCAAATAAAGCCTTTCTAAAATATCCTATGAGGGGCGCCTGGGTGGCTCCGTTGTTAAGCGTCTGCCTTTGGCTCAGGGCATGATCCCAGGGTCCTGGGGTCGAGCCCCACATGGGGCTCCCTGCTCTGCTGGGAGCCTGCTTCTTCCTCTCCCACTCCCCCTGCTTGTGTTCTCTCTCTCACTGGCTGTCTCTCTCTCTGTCTAATAAATAAAATCTTTAAAAAATAAAATAAAATAAAAAAATAAAATATCCTATGAACTTTGGCTATTACCAAGTGTGAAAGAGGAGGCCATAGAATTATTAGTCTGAACTTCTGGCAAGATGGAACTCTCACCAACAGTGATTAAAAAGTTTGTGAGAGAAGCAGAGTTTTGAGTGGTGGAGGAAGGATTTGGTTTAGTATTGGACATGCTGAGGTGGAGATGGCTATTTGACACCCAAGTGGACATGTTAAAGTAGGCAGATGGATATTTGTCTGCAGTTCAGGAGAGTGGTGCACCAGGGCGGTAAATGTTTGAGAACAAGTACACAATAGGTATAGCCATTAGAGTGGATGAAATTAACAAAGAAGTGATATAAATCAGGAGACAAATAGACAAAAGAGAGCCCTGGACCATTGTGACATTAAAGGATCAGGGAAGGAAAACCAGCAAAGGAAGCTAAGAAGGAGCAATCTATGAGGAAGTTTAACAACCTAAAATCCAAAGGCAGAAAAGAAAGGAGAGTGACCAACCAACATGTCATTGGTTGCCTTGTTAAGACAAGGCCCAATATATCTATCAACATGGAGGTCACTGATCAACTTGACAAGACTGGTTTTAAAAGGTGACAGATAATTAACTTTGGGAGGCTTAAAAGCAGTCAGGAGAAGAAAAATTTAGAACAGTAAATATAGGCAACTCTTGTAAAGAATTTGGCTACAAACATGAGCTTAAACGTGAAGAAATAGCTGAAAGAAGAAAGAGAATCGAGATAACTTTTTTTTTAATATGGGAAAAATAACAGCATATTTGTCTGCTGATAGGATTGATCCAGAAGAGGGGAAAGAAATAATGATGCTAGAGGAGAGAACTGCTGGAGAGCTGACCTTGAGCTGACTGAAGTGGGCAGGAACTCGTGCTTGAGGGATCAGCTTGACATTGGAACAAGGAGAGCTCATTCACTACCACTAGATGAAAACAAGTGCATGCAAACAGATGAGAGTGGACAAATAAATGTGAATGTGGAAATCTTTGGGTTTTTTACTATTATTATTATTATTATTATTATAATTTGCTTTAAATTCTTCAAATAAGAAGCAAGTTCAAGAGCTGAGAGTGAGGATGACAGAGAAATGCTGAAGTTTGAGAGAGGGGAAGATGAGTAATATTCCTCTAGAAGAGAAGGAGGCTAAGAGCAGAGGGTGGGTGGATGAAAGAAGTTTATTATTACAGCCAGGCAAAATTAAGAACATAATCAAGATTAATGTTAATAAAATTAAAGGGAGAGCTATCACATATATGGTCCATATGTATGCAGAAGAAGTTCTCAAAAAAGACATTGGGGGGAGGGGAGTATTGGCCTCATATGGCAGAAATCCCCTAACTAGAAGAGACCTTGGCTCAGGAATGGAAGTCAATTAGAATTTAGTTCATGCTCAGGAACTATTTTGGGGCCATGGTGACACCATCATTGTAGCCACTGTGTCATATTTAGAGCACTGAATATGGGTCAGATGCTAAGCTGGGCTTTAGATTTATTACATCACCTATCCTTCACTACAAAATTATAAAGCAAAAATAAATATATCTATTTTAGACTAGCAAAGTGACATTTAGAAGAGTTCAGTAACTTGCCTAAAGCTCAAGTTTGTAAGACATTGGCATAGATTCAAATACATGCAGTAACACAGACTCTCATTTCTCAACTACTTCTTGAAAAACATATTTTTATTTTACCAATAGCTTCTTTCAGTATCTGATTTCCTTCATTTAATTAGTCTAAAGCCACCCAAAACTTACTCTAAAGTAATCATTTGGTCTTTTGAATCCTGTAAATATCCTGCCTGTTTTGTGGTGATGTAATTCAATGTAATTAATCATTTATAATTTCAAGTATTACTACTGAATTATTTGTAGAATACATTCATATTTATTTTTCTATTTCAGCTGTATTTCAATAAAAAATAAAATAAACAATGCGTCCATATTTCCATAAACATCCTGAGAACTTCATTCATATCCCCTCTTGGTAAATATCTGCCCAAACTGAAAATCCTGTCTCTCTCTCTCTCTCTCTCTCCTTCCTTCTTCTCTCTGCTTCTTCTTTCTAAAGATCTGGTTATAACCTGACATTTCCTAATCCATTTTTGCTGACCTTTTAACCTTCAGTTTATCCTTTCCATCCTCCATTGTTACAGGTCTTTCCTCAAAGATCAATCTCCACGTATGTCACTTTGCAGATTTCCTGCTAGGACTTTGAGAAATAATGGCTCAAATTCCTTTATCTGCTGATAATGCCCCTTTTTCGTCCTTTGTTACCATCACAATGACCCAGCGAATTCCCTAAATTCCAGTGTTAGCAAACATGCTAGCTGACTTACATGTATACATTTAGCATTTATCCTAAGCAATAATTTATTTAGCATTCATCCTATGCCAGGTAGTGATGTGCCTGGGTAAAATTGAATGCTTCAAGATTACCAGACCAAAAATATTTTAGTTAATAAAAACCAAGAGATGAGAAAGTCACCCTGGAATTGGGCTAACATTAGAGTTTTATAATCTAAATTCATAGCAAATAGTGAGTTTTACTTCTTCCTTTCCAATTTGAATGCCTTCTATTCTTTTTTGTTGTTGGATTCATGTGGCTAGGACTTCCAGCACTATGTTGAGTGAAAGTGCTGAAAGTGGACATCCTGGTTTTGTTCCTGTCCTTAGGGGAAAAGCTCTGTTTTTTCCATTAAGGATGATGTTAGCTGTGGGTTTTTCATAGATGGCCTTTATTATATTGAGGTATATTCCCTCTAAACCTATCTTGTTGAGGTTTTCTATTATGGATGGATGCTGTACTTTGTCAAATGTTTTTTCATATGGTTCTTATCCTTTCTCTTTTTGATGTGATATATCACATTGATTGATTTGTGAATATTGAACCACCCTTGCAGCCCAGGAACAAATCCTACTTGATCATGGTGATTTTTTGAATGTATTGTTGAATTTGATTTGCTGGTGTTTTATTGAGAATTTTTGCATCTATGTTCATCAGGAATATTGGTCTGTAGTTCTTTTCTTTTAGTGGTGTCTTTATCTGGTTTTGGAATAAATGTGCTTATGTTAAATGCAATTGTACAGCTATAGGCACTTATGAAACTCAAATATAAAATAGGCACTGGCCTTTCATCACCATTAACAGTCAGAAAAGTCAGTGCTCCAGTTGCAGTCCCATACTTTGCTAGATATGCAAATTTAGTTTCCAGATAATGATATCTGTTTTGGGTACTTCACAAGATGTTTATGAAATAAACATAAAAAATAGCTTATAAACTCTGAAGTCCTCTACAATCATAGAAGTATTATCATGTTCTTCTATAATGGATATAATATTATCAGAAGCAGATTTTTTTGGTTTGTTGATATTATTATTTTGTGTTTGTTTTTACCTTTCTGTAGAGGTTTGAAGAATGTTTATGAAGGACACAGAACTCATTCATGGAGAGGGAAGAGAATTGCTTAAGAGACTGCTGGCCAGAGCAGGAGTAAAAATATTGCATATAAAAATTGTGTTTGAATGTGTGCTAGTAGAGTTATCGGGGAAGTTTAATCAGCCAGTTTAAACCATTTCTTAATCCCTGCCAGCATCTTACCCTTTACACCACTGTTTAATAGGAAAGCACAGGCATGTCAATAAAGGACATCGCCACAATCAATGATTCCCATAAAATGCTTGCTGTCACAGCAGCTGCCTAATCCAGTATTACTCCATTGACAATTCCATCTTCAAAGAAAAATGATAACACAAATATTTGATTGAATTTAGACATCAGTTCTTCCTAGCATGTCAGTTATAAATTGCAGAAGCTAAATTGTATGGCTTTTCCCAAATAAAATCAGTTTTCAATGAAGCTGTCCACCTCAGTATTGATTTAGTTGCAATAAAACACGATCTTTTTATCACAAGTAATATTTCGTCTTGAAAATGATGCCATAAGAATTAAGGTAAAAGTACTAATTAAACTCAACTGATATCTAAATTATGCAGCAAGCATGGAAATGTTCTTTTGCAAACATTTTGTATTTTCTGAGGCTCTTTTATGATTCTTATATTCTTCCAACCTTTCTCCCCTCAAAGTACACTCAAGTAATGATCTAAAATTCACTCACACTAAGTTGTAAATAATTGAAAAGTTATATTGTTCCTACTGAATTCTTTTAATCTCAAAGTGCTAAAGTAAAGAAATGAGTATCTAAATGTAGAATTTTAAGGGACAACGAACGGAATTATCATCTACTTTCCTGAGCAAATGACCAATTTTTGTTGACTGGCTGATTCTTGCCAACACTAATCTACTAGAGAAAGTGTTTGTCATAGCAAACATATACAGCAAGCCAATAACATTTGGTGGTTGCACGAAAGTTTGCCGATATGGGATATTTTGAAGTAAAAGTAATCGAATAAATAACAGAATATACAATCTATATCACATCACTCACAAAACAGCCCTTTTAGTGTGTTGATTAAGTGAAGAATATGGGTTTTCAGAAAATCACTGGAAAGTCATTTATTATACTTGGCTAATTTTAGTGACACAAATTTTTACTGCCCTTAACCAGCCTCATTTTGCAAATTTTCTTCTAAGTGTCTCTATTTTGACTGCCAACGTGGGTGCTAATTAGCATCAATTTTGCTGGTAATATTTTTCTCCTCCTGGGGACTGAGTACAGCTGTTCACTAGGAACAGAAATGAGAGGACCCCCTGATTTCTGTGGACCAGTGGACTGTGAAAATTGATTTTAGTCATAGCTAATCCAAGCTAGTTTAGAACTCCATAACTGACTGTATATCCTATTAGCAATCCCATTAGCCATTAAGCTTGCCTAAGGTGACAAGGAAAACAACTCAATAGCACCAAACTCAGCCACTGTGGAAAATAAAGTCACCTACTGTGGAGTGACAGGACTCACTTGGGAACCGGGCTTCTCTAACTGAATACATTTTTAAGAAGCTCTTTTCAAGCACTTAATGAAATGGAGTTTTCTTTACGACTTTCATTTAAAAATATGTTATGAAAGCCACTTGGCTCTTCTTTGCTATTGCCAAGTTTTGAATACCTGATTGCCAGACCCACAGCACAGCTATAACTAATTTCATATATATGAAGATGTGTTTTCATTTCAGTTTATGGCAGTGAGTATCCAGGTTTGAAACTTGTTCATCACAGAAGACAAGCAATATTATCACCTCAGGATACTGCAAACAGAAGCATTTAATGAAACATCGGTGTCTGCTAAGATGAATAAAAGTTTGCTTTTAATGTAAAAATGGAACTTTGATTTCTATGGGGGAAATGGATAATTCTGAGTATGAAAATTTCCCGCTGTTTCTAAAAAAAAAAAAAAAAATCTCTGAATGCATTACCTTCGAAGCAAATAAATTATGACCACTGAAGACCTCCCAAACATCTCCCCATAAATATTCCACAAATCCACAATTCAGCCTAGAACTTTAGGAACCTCTTAATCCATTCTTTGCTTTCTTCCCCATATCTTCTTCACCATTGAACAGGGACATTTCTGCCTTCAAACCATCCAATTCGTCTCATTCCCTATGACTAAATTCCTTTTCATTTCACCCTTGGATTACAGGAACCACTTCGTGATCAAATTACCTACCTTTTAGTTTGGTGGTGTCACGCCTTGGTTTAGCCTCGGAAATTTCGAAAACTATGGAGACTTGAGATCCACCGAGAGTCTGATTTAATTGGTCTGTTGTGCAGCCCAGGCATTAGGGTTTTTAAAAGTTCCCCACGTCAGTGTAATGTTCAGCCATGGCTGAGAACTACAGCATCTAGTTACTTCCGTGTTGTCAACAGAATTATCACAGCAGGACCCTCACCTGCTAAGGAACTAACAGTGGCCCTTTATTTGCTATGGTAAATACAAGGTTTAAATACTTCCACCTGCGTTTTAAGTCTGTCTTTTTTTAAGTAAGCTCTACACACAACGTGTGGCTTGAACTCACGACCCCAAGATCAAAAGTCACATGCTTTACTGACTGAGCCAGCCAGGCACCCCTAAATCTGTCTTTTTAAAACAACATCCTTAACCACCCAATCTTATTTCCGTCTATACCTACCACATTTGCTCTCCTTGAGCCAGATCTTTGCATACAAATGTTCATAGCAGCTTGACCTGTAATAGACAAAAACTGCACTCAGCCCAGACATCCTTCAACAGATGACTGGATGAATAAACTGGCATATACGTACCAGGAAACTACTTACTAATGAAAAGGAACCAACAATAGATACATGAAATAATTTAGATGAATCACCAGGAAGATAAACTGAGTGAAAAAAGTCAAAAAGTTACATAGTATAAATTCCATTTACAAACCATTTTTGATGTGACGAAATTTTAGAAATGGAAGACAGATCAGTGGTTGCCAGGGATTAGAGACAAGGTGGGGGTGGGGAAAGGAGGGAAGGAGAGGAGTTGGGTGTGGTTATAAAAATGGTAAAATAGGAGACTTGTGATATTTGAGCTGTTCAGTATCTTGAGTGTGGTGGTGGATACACAAGCCTATATAGGTGATAAAATTACGTTGAACTTTACTCAGACACACAACCAAGTTAAACTGGAAAATCTGAATAAAATCAGTGGATTGTATCAATGTCAATAACCTATAATATTATTCTATGATTTTGCAAAATGTTACCATGGCGGAAATTGGTCAAATTGTCAGGGTCTCTCTGTATTATTTCTTAAAACCTCATACGAATCTACAACTATCTCAATAAGATAATAAGATAATTTTTTGAATTCCAATTTAAAAATAGGAGTTACAAATTTCAATTTAATTAAAAATTTTAATTAAAAAAATCCTTACCTATCCTTCAAGGTCCATCTGAATACTGTAGTTCTGCATACATTTTATTTATTATTCAACATCATCCCTGGATAATTATCAAGGTTAGGAACAGCAAGTAACATAAAATCTGTATGTTAATGTTGTTTTCATAAAGGTCAGAATCCTATGCTATTGTTTTCTTTGATGTGGACTAAGCAATTGATAAGCTGATATCATTTGATTAGTAAATTACATCTGTAAAAGGAGGGGCAGGGTGCCTGGATGGCCCAGTTGGTTAAGCATTGAACTCTCTGTTTCAGCTCAGGCGGTGATAGGGCTCTGAGATCGAGCCCCGCGTTGGGCTCCACCATGCTCAGCAGGGAGTCTGCTTAAGATTCTCTCTTCCTCTTCCGCTGCCCCTTCCACTCATGCTCTCTTTCTCTCTTTAAAATAAATAAATAAATACATACATACATACATCTTTAAAGAAATAAAAACAAATCAATCTTTAAAAGGAAACCCACAGATTTCATTTACATTTTTTCCCCCACAGAAAATTATCCATTTGCAATGGGAGAAAGGACACCTGGTTGAACTTTCTTCTAGGTTGATATATTTATTTCCTCTTTATGTCTTAACTTTTTTTTTTTGAGTCACAGTATGCGTACAGAAAAGAGTACACATCCTAATTGACTCAATAGACTTCCGCTAGCTGAGATTTTACACATGCATGTCCCAGTCCTTACAAACGAGGGACAACCAGTATTGTCTTTATGGTAGTGCATCATACAATATGTGATGCTTTGTGGCTGGCTTCTTTTGTTGGAACACTGTTCAATTCATGCACATTGTGTGTGTCGTGCCCTATTGTATTACATTTGGTGAATCTCTACAATGTACCCCATTTATCTCTGATGGACATTTGAGTAGTTTCTGGTTGTGATAACATGGACAGTGTTCTAAGAATATTTTCGACTGCACTCTAATTAACATTTCTGATGAATACCAGTTTGCTCTGGCTCCTCGTCCTCATTCCTTTTTAGAGGGTGCTTGGAAAATGACACTTTCTCTCATGAGCAAAAACAATCTCTTTCTGCAGATAGTAGTCAAGAGGATCTGAAAAAGAAAAGTAATTCAGAGATTTCGTTTTTTAGTTTCCACTTTCATGAAAGATGTTTGACACCTAAGCCCTTAATTATCTTTCCTATTTCAAGAGGTCATATGAGGCAGAGCAGAAGCAGAGATATAGAAAGTTCAGGCAGCAAGAGTGAAAGGGGTGATTTCTGTTGGGTGGCACCAGGGACTCAGTAGGGATTCCAGGAAGCTCTCCATTCCTATGTGACGCAGGCCTAACCGGATACGTTACCTGTTTGCCCTGAAATTCATAAATAACCACCATATCTGCTGCAAAAATAATTATAAAAATACAGTGAATTTCTCCCCCAGGTTATGACTTCTTCTACTTAGCACAGTTAGTGCAGTTGGGGGTCAATTACAAACGGCACTAATCAAAAAACAAACAAACATTCATTTGGCATCGATCTGTTTAATCCATTTTAAGAATGGCAAAAAAATTGGAAAGACATGACTCTTCAAAGAAGAGAGGAAAAGATAATCTAGTTTGAAAAAGAACTAGTGTATGTAATACCAAGGATACCATTTTATCTCTATAAGACGCACAACAATTCAGCATTGAATTAAATACATCATGAAACAGTAGTGAATAATGACACATCATAGGACTGAAAGTTAAACGGTATACCTATGGAAGTTTACAGTCAGGGTTCAGTGAAGGCTGAACTAATCATGAAAGTCCTCCTGCAGTTAAGCACTTACTGGAGAAAGATGATTTACCGAGACAAAAGGGGAAGAAGGTGACAGATTACTGAGGAAACGTAGCTAACTAACTCTAAACCTAATTCCAACTCAATCATAAGCTAACTGATTTTTATACCTAAATGAAGTATGAGTTAAGTGGCACTGGCAAGACAGAAAGTGCTGCATTCAGGGTCCACTGGGGAAATTGGTCGAATGCTGTAACTAGAGCAGCGGTTGGTTACTTACTAGGGAAAAAAAGAAAGTAAGTTCAAGGGTCCTCTGTGTGTTCTTTAAATATTTTTTCAATATTAAGGTATCATCCCTCATACTTCCATAATTAAGTGATTTTTTGTTTCAAGGCTTTATTTCAGATAAAAATCATATTCCAGAACTTCAACTTGAAAGCATTATTCTGTATGATGATCCAAATTAATCCATTCACATCAATGTCGTTTTTTGAGACTTTCTTAATACAGTGCAAACTGATGCTAATCAGTTAGATAGTAAAATAAAATATAACGGGTTATTTTATGCCTTCCCAATCAAATGTACATACTTATCTCAATAATTAGGCTATATGAAGGTTCTGGGTCACTCCCTCACATTTTTTCCTTTCCTAACAAGTTTGGTGTATTTGTAGTAAACATGCTTTTTAGACTTCTGTGTGTGTGTGTGTGTGTGTGTGTGTGTGTGTGAATGCCCCAAGCTATTTTGGGTATTCACATGTTGTGTATTCATTAAATAGTAAGCTCCTCCTCAAAGTGAATGCTCTGTCACAAAATTCTGTCCCCATTCCCACCTAAAAAGCACTCTGGGCACAGTTAATGTGTAATTAGTACTAAAAGCCGTATTAAACAACCAAAAACCAAACTACCTTCATGTAACGACTATATATCTGGGCATTGTATTAACTTACACCAACCAAAGCGATGGCTGAATAAAAAGTACATCGATGTCTTTGAATGTTGCACTACCACCACACAGCTAGACTTTTGCACAAGTTAGTACCTGCTTATAGGAAAATTCTTGCACTCCTTAACATTTCTGAGTCAGCAACTTGGTCTTCAAGCTATTTTGATGCTCTGGACCTATCCAGATTATCAGCTTCACTTTTAACAAGTGTGCCTATCATCCATAAATTTAGATTTGTAGCTATGTCAATTTGAAAAATATGTTCCCTCTATTTTGAAGCTGTTTGGAAAATAAATATTCAATATCATTCTTTCAAGTCTCTCTGCAGTCATTTCTCTATATTTCAAACACTTGCACTGCTAAGTTCCGGCTTTGAAACTGTTACCGATTGTATTTGTAGTGATAAGAAGTCAAAGTCCAGGTGGTACAATAAAGAGTTAATCCATAGTCATCAACATAAGACGTTTTCGTCTTATGTTAATGTACATATCCTCCAGGATATATGACTTCAAGGCTGCTCTTTAGTACTAACATCACTTTGCATATCATACAGTACTTCATACACAGCATGCCTGTAATGGAGAATTGGAAGACCAAATGAAATATTCTGTTTATGTTTGAAGTTCCATATTACTAATGCAAAGGGTTTCTACTAATTCCTGAAAAAAAAACATGTATTTTTTTTGAAGCTGGTTGAGTGAAAAATTAGTCATTAGAATCAACAAATATTTATAAGATTTGTTTTGTTTTGTTTTGACTACAAAGGAAAAAATGTATCAGCTTGACAATGATGGAATGCAAGGAGTCCAGGCGAATGTACTTGTAATGCAGAAAAATAAATCCTAGGGATTTAAATAAATGACATAGGAAGAAAGCAAACAGCTTGAAAGCTCCTGGTTAGGTTTTGGTCAGAGTATTAAAAAAGAAAATCAAAATTCTTTTTGCTCTTTCCTTCTTAGAAAACAAATTTAAGAGATAAAGTTTGAACTAAAAAGATGCCTCTTGGTTTAAGGGCCCAGTTATAAAAAGCATTCGCCTTTCTCAAATTTTACTCAAAATCATTGTCCTCTTTAATCTCCTTTCCCCACTGTGCTCCATTAGAACACAATATGCTTTCTTGTTATGTTTCTGAGCCCATTTCCTGCATAGAAACCATGGTGTTAATGATTTTGGCTCCTAAAATAAAATTTCTATGAGCAGTTTTGAAGCTATGTATTTATAATCAAATGGTTCTCACCAACCAATGTTATTAAAAGTCATAGTTGAAAGCACACACTATTCACACTATATCTGATAATATAATATTGCTCCGGCTGAAGTTGAAGAGGGGTTTGATATCCTACTGGCTATGTCTTCAACAAGTGCCAATCCCCAGGCCTTAATTCAGAGTATTGGTTACAATTATATTTGACTTCAGTACTTGTGTGTGTATTTTATATATATATATATATATATATATATATATATATATATATATATATATATATATAACAAGTTATATAGTATATTTGATGTATTATATGAAATATGAATCTGAAGTAGAGTTAGAAACACTTCATTCTACATCCTTGTTTTCCACCTGAGCCAGTTTTCCAGGAATTTTTATATGTGAATACTATAGATATAGATATAGATAGATAGATGTAAAATAATAATTTTGGATTTTAATCAAATTCACCTAACGATAATATGACCTATTTAATTAAACACGTAATCATATTTTTTAAACACATAGAAGAGATCTTTCTTATGGTGAATTATTTTCCTTTTCTTTAATATTTGATATGTAAATTAAATACAATAACATTGAAAAAACATTTGTCTTTGTGATATTCAGAACCCAGTAGATAATCCATTGGAAGAAAAAATTTGGAATCTATTTCATTTTAAATATTTTCACTTTACAAATGTTTGAAGAAATGTTTCTCATTTGCTCTTCACCGTATTGTTGTGAATTTAGTATGAATTACTATGCAATAATTAGTATTAATCTTAATCATTTCATATTCATGAAACACCTTGATAAGCATAATGCAACCTTAGAATTAGACTAAAAATTCTTTAAGACTAAATTTTTTAATAGACAAGATATATGTTCTGAAAAGGAATTTTGCTGCAATAGGTCCAAAGCTAACATCATCAATACAAAGCTAGCACTGCTAATATCATCAGATTTTCAGGTAGTATCAGTATAATTCACTAGTAGCTTTTCTAAAGCTGCAACCTTGTATCATATTTCAGATCATGTAAGGTGATTTTCATATAAAGGTATGGAAATTAACTGGGGATTGATTTCCAATTGTCACCTGCCAAGCTGCTACAGTTTTTCCAGCTAAACAATAAACACGTAAGTACAAAATCTTTTAAATTCACTTAGAGACTAATCACCATGGAATCCTGAGATCTCTGTTTTTTTAAAAGAGTTCCCTTTTACTATTTTAAGTATGTTTCTTCTAAAACTAACAAATTGAAATATACCATTCTTGATTCTGAAGTGGAGAAAACTGTCCATATGACATATTTTCACAGATGAAGACAGAAGACATATGGAAAAGTGTCTTTTTGAGAATTACAAGTCAGAATATCTCCAAGGATAAGGCTTTTAAATTTCTGATTTTGCTACAAGACATCTAAAAGGCACATGTATATAAGTCATATTATGAAAAGTAAAAACATATTACTAAAATACAGTAGTTATAAAAATGATTTCTAATAAGCTAATTTGAATCATTAGTGTAATGTTAATGACCCACAGTGGAATAGTGTCTTTTAGGTAAAATTTGAGTGTTTTTTTTTACCACAATTATATGAGCTAAATGAGGAACAAGCATGTTTGGGGAGTTGGTTCTTTGACACCCTTTTAAGACATTCTGGTACTGTGTGTTATCTGGAAAAAAAAATAATACTTTTAACCAAACTACAGTTAGCATATATTATATTGTACTTGTAGTATGCTCCCATTAATATAAAAGTATTCCTGTAGGTTGTTTGGTCAATTTGTCCTTTTCTCTTTATATATGCATATGCATATTTATTGCAGGCACAGAAGGTATCTGTACTGATAGTGGTCAAGTGTTACTATCAATTATTCTGTGTGATAGGATTTAGAGTGATCATCACTGTTATCTTTTCATGTATTAATGCTCCTAGAAATTTGGTAATGAATTTTACAAAGGGTGAGTCCAATACTAATATATACATATATTAGTATACACACACACACACACACACACATATATTAAAGATTTATTTGAGAGAGAGACAGAGAGCAAGGCAGGGAGGGGCAGAGGGAGAGGGAGAGAGAATCTCAGGCAGACTCTGCATTCAGCACATAGCCTGTCACTGGGTTTGATCTCACAACCCCGAGATCACGACCTGAGCTGAAACCAAGAGCTGGCCGCTCACCCAACTGCGCCACCAGGAATTCTTAAATTCAATTTATCTATTTTATATTTCTAGCAAATTTCTTCTTAGCTTCTGGCATTAGGTTGTTTTTGGTCTTTGTTTTTTTTGTTGTTATGATGTTATTACTGTGAGTTCTTCGTGTTTTTTTATTGTGACAATCCATTTTTGAGGGCTTTTAAAGAGAAGCTTTTGAATCAGAAAGAGACCAATATATTAAAAATTATTTTTCATATTAGGTTTCGTTTTCACTTTTTGGGAGCTTCTTTTCCATAATCCACTTACTTTGGATAGGTATTTTTTTCTACCAGAATTCCATGCAAGCAATTATGAAAAGATGAATCGAGGACTTCTTATGCTTGAGTGATAACAACCTCCACATGTCAGGACATCTTTAGAGCAAACAAACAAAACAAAACAAATCAAGCAGCCAAACAACCAGTAAACAAATAGAGGCTTCTGAGGCGTGATTCGGAGAAGCTGCTTTATCTTGATTCTCTCCAGCCAGGAACATAATTCTCAGGGACAAAACACATTCTAACAGTCCTCAATTGGTTCAGCACAATCTTTCAGATGAGAAAATTACATAGGAATTTGCAGTCAAAATCCTAGGCAGTGTGCACTTACCTGAAACACTCACTTGCCTGGAGTACACTTGGTTGATGATACCTCTCCGGCAACTATAGGGGTGGTAAGCAGTTGGGTGTGATTTAAGATACTGTAGGACTGACTGATCCTGGTCAGAAGGGCCTCAACCATCGTAACTAAATCTCCTCCTCAATGTTCTCACATCTAAGAGATTTCTGGAGGCACTGAGTTCTCTTCTCTTTTTTTCTTTTTTTGTATAACCATACACTCTGCACTATAATGGTGAGAAAGAGGGAAGGTAAATTCTGAATAGAGAGAAAAATATTTCCATATTTGTTTTATATTCAAATACCTTCTACCTATGCTTTCTGCCAAGGCCACTTTTTGGTATGGATAAGGCTGTCAAACAAGAAAGATGGAAAAGGCTTAATTAATCGATATCTCCTAAGGGTTTTTAGCTAAAAGGCTAATGCAAAGGCCAAGCACTGTCATTATCACTATGTGGTCTGATTATGGTGATTAGGTGACCTAGAAGAAAAATGTCAAAAGGGAGACATTCCCATGAATTTGCATTGTTAATATAACTGTTGACAGCAAAGCAAAGTTTGCATATTTGAATAAGATCCCTCCCCACAAAACCAGCTGTCTCATAGGTTGATATATTTGATTAAGCTCACTTGTCACAGCCAGAATCATTATTGTCACTCTACTAACACTAAATGTCTATTCAGCATAGCTCCAAGAGCAACGCATGTGAAGTACGAGGCTCAGGAGGATGCAAGAAAGCATTTGCAGCTTTTCAGTGAGCGTACAAATAACAATGGCCCATACTCTAAAACAGCTGTCTTGGAAACCTTTAGCTTTTCACAAGAAAAGGTTACAGTAGGACTACTATAATGCAGATTATAATAAGGTAATACCCACTAATGAACAGATAAATCTGCAAGCATGTAAAGCTAGAGGAAAGAAAACATTGTATTAAAAATACCCTGGATACCACTTAACAAATTCTTCTTTAATCAGACAATTAAATATGGCCTTCAAGGTTTTTATGAAATACTTTTGCAAGCAAAACACATACAATACATTGATTTGTTTATTATAATCTATAATTATAATCTATATCTATAATTATAATCTATATCTATAATCTATAATTATATGATCTATAATCTTTCAATATTTAGGACTATAGTATGCAGGTCTCAATTTATAAACTTGCCCCAGTTGCGTGCTTTCAGGGAGCAGTTCTGACTTTAAATTTAGAATTGTCTCACTCTTCTTAGTTTCAGTCAAGATCACAGTCTTACAGGGAGGGCTGGCTCTGAGTGTGCAGACATCCATACCTCTTCTCATTTCAGCTGCTTGCCTCCACCCACCTCCACCAGCCTCCACCACATAAAATTCATGACTTTTCCCCCTTGTTCATATTTACAACATCATTCTCAGAAACTATTAGATCCAAACAGAAGGAAATAAACATATGTACAGAAGATTCCTATGATTTAACTAATAAGCACAGAGCAATATGACATTATAATACTTTTAGTATATAAACATATACACATATACTATTATATATGATAGTACATGTAATATGATAATACATATGTGCTATTATAGCATTGATGTATGTGCATATATATGTACACGTACGTATAGAGAGAGAGGGAGAGGGGGAGGAAGAGGAAGAAAAAAATGCAAAACTAATGAATACAAAATAAAAACTAATTTTAAAAAACAAGTGGAATATGATGAAGCCTCAGAATATGTTCTTTTATCATAATTTATTAAAATTAGATAACAATGGTTAAAAAAAAGATTAAGGGGTGCCCGGATGGCATAGTCTGTTGAGAGACTGACTCTTGGTTTCAGCTCAGGTCTTGATCTCGAGGTCATGAGATTGGGCCCCACTGCAGACTCTGTCTGCTTGGAATTCTCTCTCCCTCTCCCTCTGCCCCCACCCAACCCCGCTTGTGCACACTTGCATGTTCTCTCTTTCTAAAAAAACTTCAAAAAAATTAAAATGTTCTCATATTTAGAAATTAACAAAAGCTAATAGCCCACAAAACTAAAATCATAGGCCTAAATGTAAAACACAAAACTAAATCTACTGGAAGGCAACAGGTGAAAACCTAGGTTTCCTTGACTCTGGTGATGACTTTTTGTGAAAGCACAATCTATATAAGAAAAAAGAATCAGTTGGACTTCATTAGAATAAAAAACTGCTCTGTGAAAGACACTGTTAAACAAGAGAATAAGAGGACAAGCCACAGACTGGAAGAAAACATGTGCAAAACAGATACCTGAAAAGGACTTGAATTAAAAATTTGCCCAGAAACTGGGGATGGACTGTATGGTGACTAATATAACAAAATAAATATTATTATAAAAAAAATCTTTTAAAAAAATTTGCCCAGAAATTTCAAAATTCAACAATAAGAAGACACAAAAAGAGAGCAGAAGATCAAAGCAGACACCTCACCAAAGAAGACATACAGATGGCAAATAAACATATGAAAAGATGCTCAGCATCGTCTGTCATTAGGGAATTGCAAATTGAAAACAAACAAACAAACAAACAAAGAGACACCACCACCCAGCTAAAAGAATGGCTCAAATCTAAAACACAGGCCACACCAAATGCCGACAAGGATGTGGAGCAACTGGAATTCTCTTGCACTGTTAGTGGGAATGTAGCATAGCACAGCCATTCTGCAAGGCAGGTTAGTAGCTTCTTACAAAGCTAAACATAGTCTTGTTACACAATCCAGCAACTGTACTGGATTTAGCAAAATGAGTTGAAAACTTCTATCTACACAAAACCCTGCACACGAATGTTTAAAACAGCTTTAGTCATGATTTCCAGAACATGGAAGCAGCTAAGATGTCCTTAGAGGACTGGGTAAACAATTGTATTGCATCCATACAACAGAATATTATTCAGTGATTAAAAGAAATAAGGCATCAGGTCACAAAAAGACAAGGAGGAAACTTAAATGCATATTTCTAGGTGAAAGAAGCCAGCCTGAAAGGATTAAAGACTGTATAATTTTAACTATATGACATTGTGGGAAAGATAAAGCAACGAAGACAGTAAAAAGATCAATTGTTGCCAAGTTTGGAGGGCAGGAAGAGAGTAGGAGTGAGTAAGTGCAGCAGAGGGGGATTGGGTCAATGGAACTATTTTATATGATTCTGTAATAGTGGATAAAAGACATTATGCATTTGGTGAATTCCATAACACTGTACAATACAAGAATAAACCCTAAGTAAACTATGACTTCAGTCGATGATGTCTCAACATTAGTTCATCATTTATAACAAATGTAACATGCCAATGCATTATATTCATAGTAGGGGAAACTGAAGGCTGAAGGACAGAGAAATCATATGGGCCGTCTCTGTACTTTCCACTGATTTCTTCTATAATCCTAAAACTGCTCTACAAATAAAATATATTACTTAAAAAAGCAAGATTAAAGAAGAGCACATAAAACAGTAACAAACTATTTAAAACTACATTATGTCAAAGGCCATAGTTAAAAAAAAAAAGCTTTTAAAGCCAACAAAAGTTATATAATCTATGATAAGATAGATAATATGTGATAGGTGATAGATAAAAAGATAATCAGTTAACAAGAGTAAATACTCAAATTCTGACCTAATTTCACTCCAGTGATGATAGTAGGTTGACTCCAACTCAGTGATGTCATGAATAATGCCAAGATGAATGTCTTCATACATGTCGCTTGTAATTTTGCTGAATTAAAATTATACACACACACGCACACACTCAGGGGTTGAATTATTTAGCAATTATGCGAACATATTAAACTCGTATTTATGTATATTTTTTCCATACAAATCTTTCTCAATTACCTCGGCTCACTCCTACCACCCATCCTCTATTCTGTGTCACCCTCTCCTCCTCCTTCTCCTCCTGCATTCCCATCTGCTCTCTCTAACATTGCAAGGGATTTCACCTGTAGATATGTGAGCACTTCGGCTTATACATACAAACTCCATCCACAGTTCCTGCGTACATCTGTCCATTGGCCACCAATCCAGTCTAGAGCTAAAACGCCAGAAGCACAATCTGATTTTGGAGGACAAAGCCAGTGTGGCCCTGGAAAACAAACGGCTTGGGGACATTTGGACAGAAAACTCTGGGGTCCTAGGTGCCTGAAATATGGCCTAGAAGGGGGACAGAGGGCATTTGTAAAAGCTCTTGATGAGAAATCCTCTTTGGCCCTATACTCCCTTCTCTGTATTGAGGGCAGAACCAGAAGAAGACCAGAATGGAGCGCTATAAAGCACAAGGAGCTTTTTGATTGGGTCTCAAGTGTGTCTTATTAGAGTTAAGAATACGTCAATGACAGGGGTGCCTGGGTGGCTCAGTTGTTAAGTGTCTACCTTCGGTTCAGGTCGTGATCCCAGTGTTCTGGGATCAAGCCCTACATCAGGCTCCTTGCTCAGTGGGAAGCCTGCTTCTCCCTCTCCCACTACGCCTGCTTGTGTTCCCTCTCTCTCTGTCTCTCTCTCTGTCAAATAAATAAATAAAATCTTAAAAAAAAAAAAAAGAATGTCAATAGTAGCCATCCATCCATTAGAAGCAATGAACTAAAAGTCTATGCTACCCCATTAATCTATCCTGTATAATAGGGTTGGATGAGAAACGTACAGAACAGAATGAGATTTATTGAAAGGAAACAAGTTATTTAAATTTAAAACATAGTAAAACAACATTGTTGGAGTGCCTGGGTGGCTCAGTCGGTTAAGCATCTGCCTTCACTCAGGTCATGATCCCAGAGTCCTGGGATGGAGCCCCACATTGGGCTCTTTGCTCAGTTGGGAGTCTGCTTCTCCCTCTCCCTCTGCCTCTCTCCCCTCCCCCGGCTTATGCTCTCTCTCTTGCTCACTCTCTCAAATAAATAAATAAAATCTTTAATAAAAAAACCCCACTGTTTAAAAAAAAATACATACATACCTAATGATGTATCAAATATATTAGTGTGGGTGTCTATGAAGGTGGTGGGAATAGAGAGCAGGTTAGGATTAGGGGAAGAACAAATAAGGACGCCTGGGTGGCTCAGTAGGTTAAGCATCTGCCTTCAGCTCCGGTCATGATCCCGGTGTCCTGGGATCGAGTTCCGCTTCGGGCTCCCTGCTCAGCAACAAGCCTGCTTCTCCCTTTGCCTGCTGCTCCCCCTGCTGGTGCGCTCTCTGTCGCTGTCAAATACATAAATAAAATCTTTTTTTTTTTTTTTTTAAAGGGAAGAACAAATAAATACTATACATCCTGAACTGAGGATCATGTTTAATTCAACTTTTTAGTTTTGTGTTAATAAAATAATAGAAAGAAAATGTTTTAAATAAATAAAAAACAAAACACTAGAGCCCTTTGCTTCAGACTTCTTATATCTTGCATAAACCTCACCCTTCTTACCTCTATCTATTCAGGCAGCTCCCTGTATTTTAAATATGCTTCTTCATCTTTGCCTTTGTCCACGGATACACTGTTCAGTTTCAGCCCAGACAAGTTTCCATTCTTACCCTTTCTCTTCCAAAAATCATACCCAGACAATTCTGACTTCCTTTCACAATACAACATAACCCATTTTGTCTTAATACACTGTAGCATCTGACTATTATCACCTGTGTTTCTGTGGCTTTCGTTTGCATAAATATTCTTTCAGTAGTGTCATATGCTTCTCAAAAGTTACTTATTCATTGATCATTCATTCAACAAACACTTATTGAGACCTAACTATGCTCAAATGCTTTGGAAAACTTTGGGAAAAGATAAGGAACAATCCTCATGGCTTAATGAGCTCACAGTCTAGAGAGAAACTCAGACAAAATGTGATAATTGAGTTTATCATCGGATGGTATGCATGCTAAAGTATATTTTGTGAATATTATATTATGTTCTGTAATAGTTGTTAATATTTTACATAAGCTATGTAATGATTAATATCAACTATTGACATTAATAATACTATACCATGTTAGTTACACTAATATACACTAATATTATAGCAATAATATTAAGGGTAATATTAATAATATCATACCATGTTACTTAATAATAAATTTAACCAAATGAATCATGATGCAAAGCCTGCAGAAATTATTGCTTATTTCACCTGCTTCTCTGAAATCTTCACATTATTGCTTCCTTCATTATTGCAAATAATCAGAAGTTGACTTTTTATCAATTAACTCAAAATTCATAAGGTAATCTCTGGTAGTGATTTATACTGTTGTCAGAATATGCAAGGAATAAAATATGCCTACGATTTTGTTTCTATGACTTGCAAATATATTTCTATATTTATGGTTCAAGGTTTGCTGATTACTTACAAGGTAGGTGACAGCAATCTTAGGAGATATAAATCCCTAGTCTCTCAAGGGCAGGATCAAAGCTGCATTACCAGTAATCTCCAATCAGCCCATTTTTTTCCAATTTGCAAAAGGAGTCCAAAATTTATCAATACTCCTGCATTAATGAGACAACTGCAAGTATAAAATGATAAACAGTAAAGGGTATGTTTTAGGAAAGTGTTAGCAAATATCAGTGACCAATTTACTTAGGTACTCCTATGCTTCAGTTGTTCTTTAATAACTAATTTTAGTAATGTGAAGTAAACATTTCCCGATATATCCTGTAGTGATTGCCTCTGAACTACTATTTGGGTTTTTCATTTTAGGTAACATTTTATTTATTTCTCCAATCTCTTCTTCCCTATTTCTGGGATAGCTACTAGTTTTTTATTAGTTTCAGCCTCATTTTCTCTCTCTTAACCATATGTAAGCATGGACTCTTAAATTCCATATGAATTTCATTCTCTGTCATATTCTGGATATGCAGAAATGGGAAGTACCTGCAATATTTTCAAACTCATGTCACTGAGTTTTCCTCAGTATCTTTAAGATATCTTTGGCTTCTCCAATAACTCCTGTTATTCAACATTCGCTCATTCAGTAAGCAAAAAACTAGGTCCAGCTTCAGGGGTGTGCGACCTGCATGAGATGCACAGAGTTCCGTGCTTAGGCGGGCCTCGCACTTGGCTTAACGCTGTTGTCGTCTTGAAATCTCTAAGATGGAGCCCAGCATTTTCATGTTGCATTGGGCTTCCAAAACTAGGTAACCTGTCTAATATCTGTAGATTGTACAAAATAAGTATAGATGAATAATGGAAGGATACACATTAAACGTTAACCACGATAATCCTTAGATGGTGGTATTAAGAATAATTTTAATTTCCTTTTATTTTTAAATTTTCCTGATTTTTAGAGGTAAAGAAGGATAAAAGAGTCCCAGAAATCCCTTAGGATTCAACAAGCACAAGTTATGAGACAGTCCTTTTGGGCTAAAAGATTTTGATCTGCAATAGACAGGATATTTTCATTTATAAGGGTATAGACTATTTTATGTTCAATAGTAGAACTTCACAGCAAATGAAATACAGTATATAACTAACGAAGCAGCATCCAAAGCTATTGGTTCCCCCACAAAATCTCCTGAAAATTTTGAGTTCTCATAATGGCACTGGGTCACTGCATATAACTTCACTTTATCCTACTTTCCCTCAACACCCTCTGTTTTCTTGTATTTGTCCCTACTTCATACATCCATGATTTTTTTTAAACTTAATTCTAAAAACTAGGAGAAAATTAACAAGGAAAAATATTTACAATTACTTGGAGAATTGTGTAGAGTCGAGTGTGTAGGAAACAAAGCTGGTTTGCAATATCCAATGGATTTCTTTTTCATTGCCATTGTACAATAACTAATTTCTCCCCAAGAAGGACAAGATTCAACAATTGCTTAAAAAGAAGATAAAGGAGGAGGAGGAGAAGGAGGAGGAGAAAGAGGAGAAAGGATTTTTGTTCTGTTCTTGTCTTTGTCTATTCAAATTGTTGTAGCTTTTTAAAAAAATTTTTATTTAAATTCTAGTTAGTTATCACATAGTGTTATACTGCTTTCAGGAAAAGAATTTAGTGATTCATCACTTTCATATAACACTGAGTGCTTATCACAACAAGTGCCTTCCTTATACCCATTTAGTCCACCCCCCACCCACCTCCCTCCATCAACCCTTAGGTTGTTCTCTATAGTTAAGAGTCTCTTATGATTTGCTTCCCTCTCTCTTTTATTTTCCCCCTTTCCCTATGTTCATCTGTTTTGTTTCTTAAATTCCACAGATGAGTGAAATCATATGTTTGTTTGTTTTTTTCTTCTAAAGTGAACTTTATCCCCAAAGTGGGGCTTGAGCTCAGACCCTGAGATCAAGAGTTGCATACTCTAAGGACTGAGCCAGCCAGGCACCCATTTTAGTCTTTTAAGGGTGAGTATGCTCAGTTTCATTTTTCCATATGAATTGAAATTAATTTATCTTAAGCCAGGAAATAAAACAAAATAAACAGTATGAGAGCAAATTTGCAATAATACCCTCTTCAATGTTTCCCTGGAACACTATGTATAAGACAGAAGTCTAAGGGGGGGAATTATATAACTTTACATCCAGTTTCTAGAAATAGTCACCCACCAGGATATTGAGAAAAATTCCTTTGTCATTCTTGGAGTTACAAATAAGGGATTAAAAAGTCAGCATAACTCGATGTTTTAAAATTATAGCCACTGGTGCCAGAGTGTGAGGTCAAATCCAAAACTGAGTGGCTTTGGGCTGATAACGTAACCCTTTCTCTCAGCTTCATTTTTCTCATTTGTAATATGGGAATGATAACAGAGTAGTTAGAATCATCCTTGGCACACTGTTACGCTCTTCAAAAGTGTGAGCAATTATTATTATGTATTTTATTTCCATTTAAAATTGCTCCATTATTAAATTATAAAAACTCATCTCCTAAAGAAGATACTTGAGAAAAGATTAAAAAAAATTATATCATTAAGCTTAGGGCAAAAGGAACAATAATATCCTAAAATACTGTGATGTGAAAAACTCACATTCAATCTTCTATAATTAGTTTTCACATTTATTCCTGTGAAGGATTATTTATCTCTTTATTCCTGGAAGTTGCTACTCCCAGAACTTATATGAAGTGTAAGTACCTGAATAAGGTAATGGGAGAATATAATTGATGCTGTCATTTTTTCCCCCAATATCCCTCCAGGAATAAAGGATTATTCCCTTAGCTGCTGGGAGTACTGCTGGTGAAACACTCTCAGCTACCTGCCCTCTTCCATGACGGCCTGGACTGAAGAGAATAGACCTGCCCAAGCCCAGGCCTCCTTGGGGGGCACCACATCCAAAGACTAATGGATATGAGTGTTTAAATGCCTGACACCCCTTCCTCCACACAGACATTTTAGATGTCTGTGGGACAACTAAGTGGGATAGAGTTAAATGTGGTTTTTTTCCTGTGTGGTAGGGGAAAGCCAAGTGAGTTGCACTTGGCAATAACGAGTATGGGGAAAGGGTTTCAATAAAAGAAGACAGGCTTTTGGGGTGCCTAGGTGGTTTAATTGGTTGAATGTCCAACTCTTGATCTCAGCTCAGGTCTTGACCTCAGGCTTGTGAATTCAAGTTCTGCAATGGGCTCCACGCCATGGAGCCTACTTAAAAAAAAAAATTAAGAGAAGACAGGCTTTTAAGAGAATTAGCAGATAATACAAGGCAATTAGGCAGGGGGAACTAGAAGAATGCCTCCCAGTCTCTTGGAATTTGGAAGAATGATAAACCCATAGTAGTGCTGTCCATACACAGCGCAGGCTGCTGTAACCAATTCCCACAGACTAGGTGTCTTAAACAATAGACATGTATTTCTTAACAGTTCTGGAGGCTGGCAAGTCCAAGATAAGAGTGCCAATCAGATTTGGTGTTGGGCCGGGGGGGGGGGGGGTGGACACCTTTTCCTGGTTTACAGACAGCCACCTCCTGATTCTTCCTCTGATTTTAAGGGCGTTAATCTCGTCTTGGGGGTGCCACCCTCATGACATCATCTAAACATAATTACCTCCCAAAGGGCCCACCTTCAAATACCATTGCATTGGCGATTAGAGTTTCAACATATGAATTGGTGAGGGGGGGGGGGACACAGAAACATTAAGTCCATCATGGCAGATGTGAAGAATAAAACCTCTTAGTTGGGGAAAGTTAGTTTTCACTTAAGACAAAGAAATGGGGTAACATTCTTTTTACAAAGTAAAGAGGCTAAGAATATTTATTGGAAATATAGTAAGTATTTTAAGGAAAAGCAAAGGAAAAAGTTCAAAAAATAATAATATAAAATGGGCAAGCCGGGGCACCTGCATGGCTCAACTGGTTAAGCACCTGCCTTTAGCTCAGATCATGATCTCAGGGCCCTGGGGTCAAGCCCCACATCAGGCTCTCCGCTCAGCGGGAGTCTGCTTCTCCCTCTGCCCGCCGCTTCCTTCACTCCCTGCATTTGTGCTCTCTCCTGTGCATTCTCGCTCTCCTTCTCGCTCTCAAGCAAATACATAAAATCTTAAAAAATAAAAAGGGCAAGCCATCTAGGAAAGCAGCTGGACTGGGCAGAATAAAGAAGAGTAAATATGCAACCAGGGCTCCCTATGAAGGGAAATTATTGTGTGGCTTCTATAGTAAGCGGATCTCACAGATGAAGGAAGTAGGAAATTAACTTTAAAGCATGCTTTTGGCTGCAATAACAGAATGCCCTGTCAAAATGATTCAAGCGGAAAAGCCATTTAGTCAGTTCACATAATCAGAGCAATGACTTCCTGATGTCGGAAGAACTTGAACACTCTACATTTTGGCTTAACCTTTACCTGTAATTCACTCCAGCCACAGCATTACTTTTCCATAGTTGTTGCCTCATGGACAATGGAAGGCTGCAGCAGCTCTGTGACTCTCAATCCCAGATATGCCCTAGTAGACATCTTATATCCCATCCTCCAAAAGCACATCCACAGTGAAACCACAAAAGTGAGTATTTAAACATGTGACAGACAATAAGAGGTCACAGTGGTTAAATTAGCCAACAAGTATTGTTTGCACACTTCCCATGGATGCTCTCGAATCACAGTCTCTAAAGAGGCAGTGGCCATCACTATCACCTTACTGTCCGGGTAATCAGGGTGCAGGTAGATAGAATCTGAGTGTTTGCTACCACGCTGGGTATCTAGCTGAAAGGTAAAACAAACAGACAAACAAACAAACAAACAAACAAACCCACATTTGTTGTTATGATTGTCACGGTTTATAGAGATATTACGAAAACAAACACTTTCTCATTTAAATCCAAATATCTGAACACTACATAAAATTCTGAGTGGAAAACAAGGCAATCTCTTGTCAAGTGAAAGAAGAACAGAAATAGGCTTTAAGTTTAGAAACTCATTTTTGGCTTTACCATCTACTCATAGTATGTCAATAATTATCACTTAATCTCCCTGAAACCCATTTTCCTTTGTGATACGGTGATAAAAATAATAGCATTAACAGCGGTTTACCTGAGAGGTTTGTTCCAAAGAGTAGTAAGATTATCTTTAAAAGGCTCTGTGCTGCTTGAAGAGCGGTGCTACTGGATTACTTCTCTTCTTTTTTCATCCCTAGAATTTCTTCATTCTCTGAAGTATGTGTAGACTTTGTCAGATAAAATAATTTTAGCCTGAGAGTGAATCCCAAAGTGAATCTTCATGGTTGCCTCATCTCTTAAAACATGTATATTTGATGTAGACATCTCTCAGGGAGGGATAAAAACCACACTACTTACCAGAATGATTGCTGAAATATGGTTTGGATTTTAAGTTAACAAGAAGCATTTATTTCTTTTCAAAATTGGCAATCTCAACTAGTAATGTAAAAAAAAGTTTAACTGTAATAAATGACTCATTTTTGCATGATATACTCTCTTTTCAAAAATTCCCCAGGACCATATTTTAGGTAAAAAGAAAAAAACAAAAAACAGAAATACAGGAGCACCTGGGTGGCTCAGGTGGTCAAGTGTGACTCTTGGTTTTCCCTCAGGTCATGATCTCATGGTCAGGGGATGGAGCCCTGTGTCGGGCTCTGCACTCAGTGTGGAGTCTCCTTCAGAGTCTCTCTCCCTCTCTCTCTCTCTAAAATAAATAAATAAAATCTTTAAAAAAAAACTGGAGAAAACAAACATAAAAACATGTTGTATTAGTGTTTTCTTATCAGAAATATTAAAATGGTTGCATTAATCTTAGTATTTTACAAAGCACTTGTCAGATGGCTTCTCTTTTGTTGCATGATGCACAAAACATCATCATACAAGTCTTTTTAAGATGCTATTGCTAACATGCCTTTATAAACCTGTACAACATACAGAAGGAAGAGGGACAAACATTGTTCTACTTCTGTTACTATTCTTACTTTCCAATAAATTAAATGATTTGCTAAAATCTTATTATGATGTTACATAATAGATCCAAAAAGAAGAGAAACTATCTCTCCTGAACCCTACCCTCCCATTGCATCTCTACTCACTTTCCTTTAAGTGATAGGGGTTTTGTCACTTAAGTGGCAATTTTGCTCCACTGTGATCAAGCTCTTTGGGACTGGGAACCAGGTGTCTTCCATCAAGAGACCCTGAGCTCCTCCCAATATCATCATGTCTTATTCATGTCTGCATCTCTAGTGTCTAGGGCAGTGTTTAGCACAATGCAATGAACTGTGTCCTTATTTAATAAAGATGTAAGAACTACTGATGTTATCAAAACCAGTAGAAAGACACCCTTTTACCAGGTTCTCAGCTTGATAAACAGACACTAACTGCAAGCACTTACATCTGGTAGATTGTTTTCCAAACTCTCTGTAAATATAAAGCAGATTCTCAATTTCTCTTAGCACGACTCTCATGTCTAAAAAGAAAAACACACACAATTTTATTTTTTACTAGTAATGATGGAAAAAGTCAAAATAGGATGAACATATAAATAGCAGGCAGAGAGTTTCATGTACATCAAGAAACATTCAGAGAACTAGTTAATGTCAACACTGAAAGAAAAATGGTTTGACTTAGACCTTTTTAACTCCCCTCCTGTTCTTCCATTTACTGTCTTAGCCACTCTTGCCTTAAATGTCGGTCAATCCAAACTGCCTATCGCTTTAATTCTCCAGTCTATAATCCTGCATCTCATCACCCGCTCCAGCTGTCCCTCGAGACCAATGAGAATTCGGGTATCTGGGAGATGCACACCAATGTTCATGTACTGTTTAAATAACAGGAAATAGTGCCTAGTGTAATAGTTTCTGTTTTTTAAGGTAGACTCCTTAGACTTCAATATGATGTGAAATGGAGCGGCAAGCACTTAGTGGCTGACACGTGGCTCCACGTGAAAGGGGAAGGCATTAAAAACAGTCTGTGTTGAATAAAACTAAAATTTATTGAGCACCAACCAAATGCCAGGCTCTTTACAAACGTCATCTCACTTAATTATTTCATAGCAATATATTGTAGTATTTATCACCACTTCACACAAATGCGCCGATGAAGAAACAGAGTTCCAGAAAGGTTAAAATAACTGGCTGAAGTCACACGACTCGGATCTTAACTTAAATTTGCTTGGATCCAGATCTCTTCTGTCTCCAAGAAAATCACTCTGCTTCCAGAAGTTCATTCCTAAAGTTTCAATAATAATTTCTAAGTCATAGTATTACCCAATCCTGTGTTTATTTTGGGGAGAAATAATGTAATTTCAACTCTATACAAAGGCAAAGCCAACCACTTATTCCTTTTGATTAAAGTCAATAAATACCATGCATTTATATTGTAAAATATAAAGAGATGATAATATATATGCTGACACCACTGGTTGCCAAATAAATAGTTTGAAATTTAACATTTCAGAGCTATAATCTAAATAATTATACCCTTCTCTGGCCCAGTTATTTGTTTTAGCGATTCTGGCACATTGCTGTGTCTTCCAGACTATAAGCTGCAGATCCAGGAAACTTGCTTAATTTATTATTTTACCTGCACCTCTTCTGAATACAGTATCTGGAATAGAGCTGCTAATCAATCAACAAACAACGAACCTAGTTTTCCATAGTTCTATAACATATTCTATTTCTGCTCTAAAATCGTTGACCTTGCTCTTTCAAAACAACAACTCAGAAATACTCTTTGAGCGGTACAGGCTAAACATGACCTTTTTCTTCCTCACAAAGGACTAGTACATGACCATGAGGCGCTGGATTCAATGAGAGGAAATACGGGGAAAGAGAAGAACAAAGACCAAGGCCCATCCTTTTAAAAATTTATTTCCACTCATATTTGAGGATTTCAGTCATGATTTTCATTGAAAAACAAAATAATTGATATATTTCTTTATTATAGAAGAGGACAAAAATCAGAAATATTTGTCCTTCTACATCGTTTTGGTAGATGAAATAATGCTTCTCACACATGGACTTTGGCATCTGAAGTTCAAGATGAAGAGTTATATTTGCTGACCAAAAAAATATAAAAAGGAACTACGCTCTAATGTTACCAAAAATATCATTTCATACAGGACTAGCAGCTATTCTGCATGGTTAGGGATGGTCAAAGAACAAATTTTACCACACACCACAGCAAATATAATGATACTTTGCAAATGGATGAGCCTACACACTCATTGGAAGCATATGAATTATCTCAAAAAATAATTTCAAAGTAACCTTAACTGCCTGATTCACGCTAAAGGGATATCGTATTTATGTTCAAAATGAGATTATATAACTTCAGTTGAGCCATCAACTAAACTGTGCCAAATAATTTCATGTAAAGCTCAATTGCAACAAATTACACCACAATCCCTAAATATGACTATTTTGTTTGCTAATATGAAACTATAACGTATAAGCTTCTGAGACAGAAAATTACAGTTTAGCAAATATTTTGGAGCAATTTTATCACTTCAGACTGGAACCTCGTCCATATTTATATCTCATAAAGTCAGAAATAAATCTGTAATTAGATTACTAGAGTGAAGCTAGCAATAGAGAATGATCTGAACAGCATGGGGTTTATTTCTGCCTCTATATCATCTAAAGATTTTCACAGATAAAGTTACTGTCAGGTATGGAATGTTAAGTGTGACCCTCCTTTGAATATTGGTCAATAGGTAAGATTTCCTAGCCAATGGAGACCAAATGTGTTTGTACAATTTAAAGCAATGATTCTCAAATTTAATCATGAATCAGAATCAGCCAAAAAGCTTGTTAAAACAGATAGCTAGGCCCAACCCCTAGAATTTCTACCAGTCTAGGGTGGAGCTGAGAACTGACATTTTTAACAAGTTTCCAGGTCATGATGATGGTGACGCTGGTATGGAGATCACCACTCATTTAAGGAAACATGTCTCAAGGAGCAGTCTACCCCCTGACTTCATCAGAGTAATAAGGGGTGCTTACTAAGGTAAAGATGCCCAGATACCACACCGGATTTACTACTTCAGAATATCCAGGATAGAACCCAGATGTCTGCATTTTTAACAAGAATTCCGGATAGTTCTGATGCACACCACAATTTGAGAACCTCTGTTCTTCTGTCCAATTCTGACATTTTGCTTGTGTTCCAACACACAAAGTACTTTCAAGAATCTGTGTATTATTTGAGGTTTCCTGTCATAAAATCATTCTCTTCCTCTGCTTGACAATTTTCTTTTTTAATTCTTCAGGACTCAGGTCAAATATCCCTTCTTCATAAGATGTCTCTTCCCCATCAGGGAGATTGGTTTCTCTATCAATTCTAGTATCGGTCACTGCATTATATGTTCTTGTGTTTCTTTCTACTGGCGAAAGATGAGGTTCTAGACTGAGAAAGAGAGCATTTATTTTTTCAGTGAACTTTTCCTCATTAGGTGAGGGACACATTAGCCATCAGGAAAATATCGTTGACTCTGATGAAAATGAAAAGACATAAACTTGAAAACTCAATAAAACTGAACTTCACATTTTGCAGTATAGAAAGATTATAATGACGACACTATTTCCAATGAGCACTTGAGAATTTTGTTTCAGTGGTTCAGAAAGTATTTTTAATGAATATACACGTACAAACACACGTGCTTGTGCACTTTTTTTTTTTTGACCTTTTCAAAACTTCTCATCGATTTTTAAGGATTTGGATCGTTTATTTAAAGAGTTTCTGCCCTCTTCATTTGCCAATTTTTCCCATTTGTCTAATTGTAACAGCTGCTGCCTTAGGTAACATCTGCTCTCCATTAACTCCTCAGAAAGACATTTTTGAGAGGTCATGAGGATCAGAGCTGTGATACACCTAGAGACACAGCCTGAAGACTTCATCAGTGGGTTATGGTGTGATTTTGTATCCTAAGATGCTTTAGGTATTATGACATATCTACCATTCAAAAGAAACCTATGAGGATTTCAAATATGATATGATCATTAACAGAGCAGAGTAAAAATCTGAATTATGCCAAGTTCTTATCATTTCAATTTCATTTCTATTATAATGATAATGACTTGTTCAGTTGGTAATTATTGCTGTGGTTTTTTTCCTTTCTTCTTTCCTCTTTGAGATGAGGACCATTAGCAAAACAAAGTCAAGGATGAAAACATTAGAAGGAGAAGCAGAGAAGCTACTCCCTGATAATGAAAAAGGACACTTTGTCAGAGCTAGTATAGTACTGATCATTATAGATCTGAAATACAGTACTCTATGGATACATCGTGACATTAATGATTCAGATACGTTGGTCACATAAATGAGTGAATAAATATCAGCCACAGAAAACACAATAAATACATCTCAAGTGAATCTGGTGTTCAAAAGTAAGGGAACTCTAAGCTAAAATATGCACCAATATCAAAGCTTGTTTTTATTTAAAATCCCCCCATTACTCATAATATGTTAGTGAAGTAATAAAAATCCACATTTCAAATAAATTTGTACATTGAAGACTTTACTTATACTTTATTGAATTATTTCAATTCATCCCCAGCAGCTAACCTAGTGGGGAGGGGGCACTATAACTGTTCATAAAATGAATTTGTAAAGGCAACACCCTGTAGATTTTAAGACCCGAATCCATAATGGAAAACAAGAATTATTGTTTCTGACAAGTTTTATTAACTTCAGAATAGATACATTCAGTGAGATGTCTCAGCTCTCTCTAGAGTTCTCTGTGGCATAATGATGCAGAAACCTATCAAGGATATTTGTGAATCAACAGAAAAGTAAAAATCAGGAAGTCTTGATGACACAATTCATCTAAACAAGACTTCACTTCCCAATTCATTTCAGACATACCTGAGTTTGTTTAGTATACTAAAGATACTATATATGATTATGAATATAAGCCTATATTAGATAAGCTCTCCCTTCTTCCCCAAATAGAGAGATGCTGAGAACTAATGGGAGGAAGGTAGAATTCCAAACTTGGAAATATGTCTTTAAGTGAGTTTTGTCACTTAGTAGCTATGTTCTGTGGGACCAGACATTTATTATTCTTTCACCATAGGTGGGCACAGCATCCTAATTTTATGTGAGATAAGTGAAAGAATATATAATAAAATATTTTATAAACTACAAGCAACTATGTAAAGCAATTATTAGTTGGTTAAAACTTTTAACAATTTACCATTGTACAAAAGAGGGCAGAGACAAAAGAGTACAAAATTTAGGATTCCTTTATATGAAATTCAATAACTGATCAGTAACTGATTGTATGAGAAGTTAGAATAGTGGTTATTGGAGCACCTTCTTGTTTTTCCAGGGCTACTCAATAGCTTAAGGTGAATGGTTTACCAATATCAACTGTCTGTGATCTTCAACCCCCTCCCAGCCTCTACTGTTCCTCTGACATGAGATTAAAGGAAGCTTCAGAACTCTGCATGCTCCCGGAAAGACATTATCATGTACCCACCAATATTTACAGGCTTGACATACTTTTCACTTTAATATTATCAGCATTAACATACTTATTCTATTTATAGCAACTTGAATTCATAACCCCAAGATCAGTTCTTCCAGCTCATTCTTCACCTCCTGCATGCAAATTCTAAGACTTTTCAAAGTCTGCTTTCTTTCCCACTCTTTCCTAATTCCTGAAACCTTTCACTGTACTGTCTGATGGTGACTCACCAGCAAAATCCTGCCTTTCCTAAATCTTTATACACTCTTGCTCTAAAAGAAACCAGTTTCTCCCCTAAGGACTCTGATTACCCTGTAGCCTCTTACATGGTGTCACATAATACAAAATTTGTCCGGTCTTTATCCCACATTCCTGGGACTAAGCTTCTAAACCCTTGGAATTTTTCTAAGTCATACTGCCTTTTTTTATACATGGTGGGCCCCTGGGATTACAACTGAATTTATTCTAAAGAAATGACTCATGATGGATCCGTACCTAGATTGTTTCTGGATGGGAGGTGACCATGCAGGAAAGACCAACTATGTGATAGAGGGTTGGAGTTTTGAGCCAGATAATATCAACCTGACCTAAGGAGAAGGGAGGGGAGCTGGAGACTGACTTCAGTTATATAGCCAATAATTAAACCAATCATGTCTATGTAATAAAATCCCAATAAAATTGGATATCAGACCTCAATTGAGCTTCCTGGTTGGTGAACACACCAATGTGTCTCCTGATTTCATGGAGGAAGACATAAAAGCTCTGCAGTTGGGACCTCCAAAACTTCCCCCTATGTCTCTCTCTCTCTCTCTCTCTCTCTCTCTTTTTTTTTTTTTTGGCTGGTTCCTGATTTGAATTCTTGTAAATAATAAATAAATTGCAAACCTCAATTTAAGTCCAGGGCTTTCCTGAGTTCTGTGAATCTTTCTAGCAAGTTATTGAATGTGAAGGGGTAAGAGAAAATCCTGAATTTGTATCATTTTTCAGAAGTATTGGTGCCCTGGGATCCTCAAACTTGTGGCTGGTATCTGAAGAACAGGGGAGCCTTATGGGAGTCTTGTGTCCTTAACCTGTGAAATCTATGCTACAAGTTAGCATCAGATTTGCATTTCAGATGTTGACAGTTTTCTCCAACTCTACAGGTGGGATAGGTATCCTGTGTGTCCTTTTTGTCCATTCAAGACCATTTTCAATACCTCCTCCATCAAAACAAACATCTAGTTATCAAAATATAAATATCAGTATGTCTTACTATTACCATGACCAACAGATATGTAGGTTACTCTGTGTCATTTCTTAGAGATTTTATTTCCTGGTTAACTGTTACTCTCTCCAACACTATATTCTTGATTATTTCAATATACAAATTGCTGATCTTTGCAATGTTCTGGTCTCACAGTTCATTAAATGGCTCACCCCATTAATATTGTTACATTATTGTCCTTCACCCTAGACATTCACTAGCATGGTCATTTCCTAAACTTTGTCATTACCAGTAACTACAACCCCTCCATAATCTCAGATTCACACACCCACTCTGTGACCACAATCATGTATCTTTCTAGTTCACTTCTTTTGGTGTCCGAACTTCAATAATCCTTTGAAACAACTAAGACGTACAATATTGACCAGATTTTTTTTCTTCATTTCCTACTACATTCATACTCCCATTTTCCTTACTTCAACACCTCTTCCCCCATTTACATTTATAGTTGATGACCTTATTTCTCATTTTACCAAGAATATCTAAGCAAGTATCTCTATTTTAAGATCATGAAAGTGAGTCAAGGAAAGGTTAAATAAGTTTCTCACGGTAAACAGAATTTAACTCCAGTGCACTTAATATTTGTGTTAGCCAGCTGCGGCCACAATGATGCTGCATAACAAATTACCCTAAAACTCAGTGACTTATTTTTTAAAAAGTGGTTATTTTAATATTCCTGGGTATCTAGTTTTGCTACAATTAAGCTAGTCTACAATAGGCTTAGTAGGCAACTCTGCCTCATGATGATTTATATCTGGACTTTTGGTTTGGTTCAGTTTTGTTCTACTTGTGCTTATTCTAGGGCCTGGGCTTTCTTTTTGGAGTCAGATGTTACAGATGTTCTTTAGAAGTGGAGATAATGCCCGTTTTTACATGATAAATCTCAGGAAGGAAGAAAATTCTCAATTTTTTCTAAGATTACAGGGAAAAAAAATATATGTTCCCAGACTGAAATTGTCAAAATTCTGATTCTTTTTTTTTAAATTAATTTCACTTCTTTGGAAGATATTTTTTATTTTAGAGAGAGAGAGAGTGGGGGGGGGGAACAGAAGGGAAGGGAGAGGGAAGGGCAAGAATCCCAAGCAGACTCTGTGCTGAGCATGGAGCCTAATTTGGGGCTGATCCCATGACTCTGAGATTACAACGTGAGCCAAAACCAAAAGTTGGTCACTCAACAAACTGAACCACCCAGGCACCCCTCAAAATTCTGATTCTTAACCTAGTGGTCTTCTGTGGATGTAGTTAATTTGTTATCATCTTTGAGTTTGTTAACAGCTATACTGTTGTTTCACACTGACACTATAGGCCAGTTGCAAAATAAAAAAAACAATGACAGATGTTTGTGATACTTTTGGAATTATATTTCTTCAACTCCTATCTTCACAAATGTTTGCTCATGAGGCCAAAAAGGTGATTTCATAAACGGATGGTTTCACTTTTCCTCTCTGTCAGGGACAAAGGTGGAACAAGGTGGTGAGAAGATAATCTGATTACCAATTCTTTATGATGGGTTATGAGTTAATTTTTTATGACACAACTTGAGTTTTTTCACCCAGAGAGGCCAGTGTGTAATATTTATTACCCCTCCCCACATTCCAGGCAGCACAGGGCACAAAACCATGGCCAGAAATCCTTATAAAATATATTCCTTCCTTTCCCTTGGCCTCTGTTTTGGGATTAGTGGATAATGAGTACAGCAAAATAGGTCACACAGTCCTGACCTTATGAGATATAGCTCATAATACTGAAATGTCATGGCTGGGAAAAAAATGGGGATCATCATTTTCCCATCCTGACATTTTTCCACATCATAACTCACAGGTACTTCATTAAAGATCAAAAATGAAATAGAGTAATAAGACTATATTGACAACCACAGTAAATAAAATTAAAATCTATGTAATATATTTGAGGCTGGGTCTTGACATTAAAGTTTAGGAATTTGACATTTGGTTATATAGATATTCATCACGAAGAAATTTGAAGTATATACTAACCATAAACAGAGAAGAAAAAAAGATATGAAAATGTTTTCAATTTAGGCTGTTATTAACTGAGATGGTGGTGGAGGTGGGAAACATCTTCTTTTCCTTTTTTTTTTTTTCCCCAAAGATTTTATTTATTTATTCGACAGAGATAGAGACAGCCAGCGAGAGAGGGAACACAAGCAGGGCGAGTGGGAGAGGAAGAAGCAGGCTCATAGCGGAGGAGCCTGATGTGGGGCTCCATCCCAGAACGCTGGGATCACGCCCTGAGCCGAAGGCAGACGCTTAACCGCTGTGCCACCCAGGTGCCCCACATCTTCTTTTCCTGATCTCCATAGGACAAAGTATAGATTTTAAGTGATATATATGTAAGCATAAAGACATATGACCCAAATAAGGATAGTCTACAAAATATTAATATATATTAAGAAGGGTTATAACAAAATCAGTCACCAGAATAAAACATGGTATAATTCTATTTTTATCCTTTAAAAGACATTTCAAAAATACTTGCAAAAACAGAGACCTATCAGTTTATTTTAACATATATAAATGTATCATTTTAACCTAATAAAGGAGATAGCCTTATTAAAATTGCTATAAACAGTCTATGTAAATGCCAATGGAGAAATATGTATTTTGAATTTCTAGTAACATGTATTGTTTTATTCATTCATTTATTTAGTCATTTATTTAAAAAGTATCAATAAATACTATGCGTCAGAAATACGATAATTCACATGGGTCTATTGATTTGTAAACCTTTTGGTTAAGGTATGATCTATGATTATGCTGTTACTATCAATTATTCCAGTAATATCTCTTCTAAGTAAATGATTAAAAGATAAAAGAAAAAACTATTATTATTATTATTATTATTATTATTATTATTATTATTTGGCCTGATACTGCATTATGGACTTAAAGAAAGTGGTTGGGCTAAGTAGCCAACAGAGAATCTCATGTCTTAAGGCTGACTTCTTTTGACTTGTACATTGCAAAAAAAGTTCCATTTTTATTGGGAAAGAGTATCTTTCCCACTGAGTTTCTTCCCTTCCCTCAGTATGCTAGAAAAAAATCTTACCTTTATAAATTTTATAGATGGCACACCTGGGCTGTAAGCATACATAGACCATCGCAGGGGAGCACAGTCAAATTCAAGGTCCCTGGCCTCTCATTAGAAATATAATAAATAATACAAAGTATAAAATCAGACAAGTGTAATTCCAAGAAGAGAGATTTTCAAAGCTGAATAAAGCAAGGAAAATATACTTGAGTTAAATGGTGGAAAACTTCCCCAAATCATGCTTACACAAAGAGAGAAGCCTGTAGCTTTGATTCTGATGCTAACACATCTCTCAATCATATGGTGTTAGCTTAGTCATAGTCTGGAATAAAGCCTCAGCATGCCACATGATTTTTTTTTTTTTAGGAAGAAGTTAAATGTTAGCTAGGAGGTTGCCTGGCTGGCTCAGTCTGTGGACTGAGACTCTTGATCTCGGGGTTGTAAGTTCAAGCCCCACGTTGGGTATAGAGATTACTTAAAAAATAAAATATTTTTTAAAAATTAAAAAAATAAATATTAGCTATGATTTATTAACACAAGATTTGGAATTATGTTACTTACAATTTGCCTCAAAACTACAGAACTAGCAAATATATTTTTTAAATTTTTATAGTACAGGACTAGCATAAAGAATTTTACTTCGATGTCATCACTCCTTACAAATGTTTTCCATTCTCTTTATCCCCACTGACACCTACTGCACCTTATTTCATTGGCTTCTCCTGCATGACTCAATATGCTCTAAAGTTCAGTAGGCTGAATACTATTCCCCCATCTCCATCCTCAACCCTGGGGCCACCAGTAGCACTAGAGTAACCTGAGGGACATGAGACCAAATGTGATGCTATTTTTGCCCTTCCAGCTCCTCACAACATTTCCTTTCACAGAGCTTCTTCGCTTGATGAATATGACTTGACACAAGCAAGACATGGAAAGGGACTTGGGAATTTTCTTAAAGAGGTTATTGACTGCAAAAGAAATTCAAGATGTATTTACATTGACATGATGAAAGTTACTAGACAATATCTACTCTGCAGCTGTTGAGGCAACTTTTCTCAGTAGAGGATTTAGATTTATATTGGGAAATTGGAAAATTGTATAATTTTTCATTGAAGCATATGCTTAGAATATTCTGAATATTTGAACAATTTTGGAATTCCACATATCTAAGTAAAGATTAAATCCTTCCCCTGTTTTTCAAAATTTAGAGTGTTTATTTGACTACATGTAATTTTCTGGCTCAAAAACATGAATTCTGTTCATTTTTACAAAACAGGGAAATTCTTGGAATTTTTCAACACGATAGAACAAATACTTAAGTATTTAAAAACAGCTCTATACATGTCTGTGCATTTTTCTAAATCGTTTATTTTCTTTTTTCCAATTAGTACAAGAGTACTCAGGAGCACAAATACAACTTACTGATCAACAGCCTGCCCCCGTTAATGTTATTCAGCAAAATTACTCAAAAAGAGAAACACAGAGAAACTCAAAACAACAATTACAATAACAAAGAAACCCTACATGATTATTTTGCCCAAGTGAGGCCACATGGACTATTTACCTACCAAGAGCAAATTACAAAATGATAATGAACTACAGTTCCTCCAAATGCCCACCAGAAATGCCTACCTCGTGGATGGGGTGTGTGGGGTTATGAGTACTCAGGATACACACTGCTAGAAAGGTCTCTTTTTCTCTCCTTTTGTCCTCTCTTCACTTCTTTTCTTCCTGTATTTTTCAGGTCTTTCCCCTTCTCTCCCCTTTTTGCCTACATACCTATCTACAGAAATCTCCCTGTTAATTGAGAAAGCTAAAGACTGCATATTAGGATGATTGTATTATTGTTTTCTTTCACTTGTGCAAGAAAGAGACATTAGAGAAGAATCAGAGAACTCTTTACCAATTTTGTGTTCATATGTAAATTATATTTATGTTAATATATAACCATTAACAACATAATAGAATTAATATTCTAATTTCAGAATTATAAAATATTCCTACAAGTAAATGGTAGCTTTTTATATTATAATAATGGTAGCTAACTTGATTAATTTTCAAAGCAGTATATGCACACTATCTATTTTAATGTACAGAATTACTCCTGGAAATAATTACTATTCTTTTTGTCACTACAGATGAGGATATAGAAGCTTAGAGAGGTTCTTGTCCAATGTCATACAGCTAGGAAATAGCAGAGCCTCTGTAGAAACCCGAGAGTCTGTATCAGTGCATCCTTCAGTACTATACATCCTTTCCTTAAGGTATTACAGAGCAAGTATATGGTGAGGAGGATTCAAAAAGTAATGTCCAAGATATACCTCACTGAACTTCATGAAAATGTTTTCTTAAATGTAGAAACATTCAAAATGATTAGTTTTACAATCTACGATACTTCTTTATAATTAAAATCCTTTTAAAGCAATCAAGTAAAAATCATTCCTACTTTAAAATTCTATCTTCACAACACAACACTAATTTGCTATTGTTAAATTCTATATTTGGGAATCATTGAGAGTGATGGCTATTTTGTTGGTCAGAACATATAATTAAAGTAAATGTTCCAAAAAATATTGAAGACCATAATTACACATGCCAGAGATTGCAAGAATTTTGAAAATTGCTAAAGGTGTCCCAGGATTAATGTCTATCATTTCCTGCCAGATTCCTTAGTCTTGTAACCACTCCTATTCTCACCAATGGGGTCACTTAAGCCCTGTCTGAAAGTCCTGTTCTAATCTTTGTTTGGAACTGGTCCTGAACTTAGATATTAGTTCTAAAATGTTAACATTTGGTCATATTTGATTCATTTCCTTATTTTTATGAAATATTAAAAAATATCATCACCAAACTCTCTCATACTCTTATCCTATTCCTTTCTCTCCCAACCTAGAGGTAAACAACCTCTTAAGGTGGGGGTAAATTTGAATTTTTACTATATTTTGATACATATAGGTCTTACTTTATAAGAATATTTTAGATATTAAAAAGAAATATAAATGTTATTAGGCCTACATATTCTCCTGCAACTTGCCTGTTACACTCAGTGTTTGGTTTGTGGAATTGAACAGTTTATACATTTAAGTTTAATTTATCTTTATTTTAGATCATTGTGTTGTTATACCATAGGTTGAAGCAACCTAAATGTCCATTGATGGGGTGAACGGATAAAGAAAATGTGGTATGTGCATACCACACAATGCTATTCGGCTTTTAAAAAGAAGGAAATCTTACCATTTACAGCAATGTGTATGAACCTGGAGGAATTCTGATGAGTGAAATAAGACACTTAAGGGAAAATACTACATGATCTCACTTATATGATGAATCTAAATGGTCAAACTCATAGAAGCACAGTGTAATGGTTGGTGGTGGGGACTGGGGGCAGGGGTGAGCAGGGAAGTATTAGTCAAAGGGTACAAAGTTTTTGATGTACAGCGTGAATAAGCCCCAGGGATCTACCACAGACATAGTGCCTTAACAATACAGTATTGCATACCTTAAAATGTGCTAAGAGGCTAGATGTTAAGTGTTACCATCATCATCATCAATAAAAGGTCAGGAGGAAACTTTTGGAGGTGAAAGACAGGTTTATGGCAGATTTTGGTGATGGTTTCATGGGTATGTTTCCAAACTCATCAAGTCGTGTAAAGCTTTTTGCATGCCAATAAATAAACAAGGAAACAAACAAATAAATACCTGATTATATATTCCCTAATCAGCACTTCACATTTAACATAGCTAAAACTTTGATTTCTCTTCAAGCTCTTCCTCTAAAAGCCTACTTCTGTATCTTAGTACAAAGCATCATCAGCTCTTGAATAACACAGGTGAAATATCTTGGCATCACCTGTGATTCTTCCATTTCTTTCACCAATAACCAATATAGTAGCAAGCTGTTGATGATCATTCTCCAAAGCAAATCCTAAACTTGTCCACTTTGTTTAAAGACTAGATGAAGATGTCATCATCTATCACCTGGACTACTACAAAACTTTCTTACCTGATCTCCTTGCTACCACCCTTCTAAAGTGTATGCTCCAACTAATAGCCACAGTAATATTTTATAATACTAAGCCTGATTGTATCCTTCCACCAATGGCTTCCTACCTATTTAAAATTCATACCAGCTCTCCCACTATGGAGAAAAGTCCCATAACCTGGATGCTAACTATCTTCCACTTGTACCTTTCTGCAACTATTACAACATGCTCCAAGCACATTGCTCCTGCCTGCGAGGCCTGGTCTCGGGGTCTTCTTTCCAGCTAGACACAAGCTAAGACATTGGTCTTGATGTTTCTTTTTCTTCCTTTCTTTCTTTCTTTCTTTCTTTCTTCTTTCTTTCTTTCTTTCTTTCTCTTTCTTTCCTTCCTTCCTTTCTTTCTTTCTTTCTTTCTTTCTTTCTTTCTTTCTTTCTTTCTTCTTTCTTTCTTTTTTAAAAGATTTTATTTATTTATTTGACAGAGAGAGACAGCCAGCGAGAGAGGGAACACAAGCTGGGGGAGTCGGAGAGGAAGAAGCAGACCCTCAGCAGGGAGCCTGATGTGGGGCTCGATCCCAGGACACCAGGATCATGCCCTGAGCTGAAGGCAGACGCTTAACGACTGAGCCACCCAGGTGCCCTGTTTCTTTCTTTTTTTAAAAACAAGTGATGATGTACATATTTTACGACTATTCCAAATATACACAAATCATTTTAATTTGGCCTGGAGTCATCGGTCCACTCTAACGCTCTTAGAGGTTAATTATTTTCAGGCTTATTCGCAGTAAACTGATCATTAATACATATGAAGTATGATCAGTAATGCTACCCTGCAGATAAATAAAGGCTTTCCTTTGTTTCCCCCCATTAGAAGAATAAAAGATATGAAATATAGCTAACATCCATGACAAATATGGATTGAGTACATGAGAAAAGAATGTTTTCTTTGATAGAAGCAAAAATAGTACAGAGTAAAGAAAGAATAACTATAGACATTCAACATTTCCCTTGCTAAAAAGTAATAGCAAATTCACATTTATGATTTTATGTGGTTTGATAACAGATTTTAGGTGCTTTGTCATAATTCTGTGTCTCAAACTAAAGAACTATACTTTCATTCTCCTAAAGAGCTTACAATTAAAACTTGAATTTTAGTGTTTAGGAAAGATTAATATTCTAGCTTAAGAAGATTAAACTAATTTAATCAGACTAGTAAAAAAAAGTATCCCCTTCAGGAACATGTTTCAGTCTTTTATTTATTATTTCACTTCTCCACTGTATATATATCTTTAGTGCCACAAGATAAGATTTTATATTCAGTGTTTTTGGATTCAAAAAGAGAAGCACTGAAGTCTACATAATAGAATCTATAAACAAATCCTTGTAAGTATAAAGGCTTTCTTGGTGATATATATGTAGAGGAGGTTCTGTCATTAGGAATCAATAGTGATGTGGTTTCTCTGAAATATAATTATTCATTGAAGTGATGAAATAACAATGGAAAAAAGCTAATGCAAAAGCAAAAGAATCATCAGAGAACATTTAACATAAGAAATATATTATTTTAGGTACAGCATTATTCTATTCATCGTTGTCAGCCAGTGAACCTTAAAGGTGTGAAGTGGTAGACTCATTTCTGAAAAGTACTATAATCATTAAAGATTTATGCATATTCATGAGCTAGTATATTTCTGCGAATTCCAAAACTCTGCTCAAATCTTGAGTATCCTCTTTCTGCTATTGTACCCAGAGGGGGTATAAAGAAGTACTGATCAGTAAAATGCCCCCTACATGAGCTAGAACTAAACTAAAAGTCTAACTTTTTAATTTATAATTTTTTTTAGCATACCAGGACATAGCTATCCATTCACATCTAATCATCCATGTATGTATTTGTAAATTTTAGACATATAAAATTTCAATAGATTAACATTTGTTCTAGAAGAGATTTATTCATCAAGTACTTTCATTTCCCTATTAAAAGCCTGATACCTAGTAAATATGAATAAGTTTTGCTGACAAATGAATCAATAAATGGATAAATAAGTTAAAGCTGGGGTCTTGAATATTTTCTTTGATTTCCTCTTCAGGTATGTCTGTGAGTTGAATAACTTAACTAATTTTTTTCCAATTAATTTAGCCACAATCATGTAATGTTATATAGACCCTGTGTTGGGGGAAATTTCAACTTAAACTAATCATTTAGGATGATTTTCACTTGTTATTTAGGGCCGAAATATTCAGAAGATTTCTGACCTCTGGCAATTTGGATGTAATGGTTGGACTTGTCAGCAAGTGTTTCATAGGTAGACAACATAATGTCAAGGCTTTTACTTCAAAAATGATACTTAAAAACACTTAAAAAAGTGTGAAAATACCATTCCTGTTAGACATACCTGCAATGTCAAATACATTCTCTACCATTTCACCCCAAATAATAGGGTACATTAAAATGAAATGAATTTCATTGAATACAGTCTGAGCTGACTCTGACTAAAATTCAGCCTGGCTGAAGGAACTAAATCAGGATTATCAATACTGCATTTATTCTAGTCCATGTTTCAGGCCAACTTAAAATGGTCTAATGCCAAACTTTCATTTTTCACATTTTACTAAAAAATATATTGATGAAGTAATCTTGTTATTTGATACAAAAAATATATTTATGAATTTCCCATACACCCACCTGAAAATTAAATATTTTCTTCCATCATTTTCTCCACTCTGTCTTTTCTTGAAAATACACGTTTTTAGCTCATTACTATTTTAGTTAATTACTACATCACTCATATGAAATTACCAATTCCTGATTAAAATAGATAACTCCCAGAGAAAAAGCTAATACCTAAATATAATTTAAATTAGCATTTTATATTTTATCAAATATATTAATTTTCCTTTTTTAATTTCTATTAAATATAAGTTTGTCCTCCCTAGATAAAACTCTTGAAGGTATTCAAGGTACCTAAAGAAATTTTACATATTTCTGGTAAAATAATGATAAGCACTCCTAAGGAATTATTTTTCATTTTTTGAAGAGTACTATTAATATATAGTTCTGTTATGAATAAGACCCAACTATATCATAGGAGGTTGGAGGGTGGGATACCAAATATGTTAAGTTGGTTCTATTAACATTTTTCTATATTACATTCCCTTTAACTTATAATTTACTGTGTTTATATGTGCATAAGTTAGAAAATGTCTAAAATAAAAGTACAAGAAAACACACAAAATCTCTTATAATCCCAACGTTCAGTGTCAGAGTTTACTTTTGGAATATTTCTTTCCAATCTCTTTTTTTTCTTTCAATTGTGGATTTCTTTATTTTTGAATCATTACATATATATATATATGCATATATATATATGTACATATATATATACGTACATATATATACACACTTCTAGAAAAGCTAAATATAGATTAAATGTCAATCAAGTATAACCAATATTAATACTTTTTGTAAAATTTTATGATATAACCTCACATGTGTAGAAGAATTACAAGAATATTACAAAGAAATGTATAGCCTTTACCTAGACTGACCAATTGTAATAATTTTGCCTGTTCATTTTCCCCCCCACTTTTTCACTCTCTTACCCTTGTGATACATGATAGATAGATAGAATACAGATATAGGTATATAGATATACATGATTTTCTTATTGAACCATTTAAGAGTAAGTCGGGTTACCATATCCCTTTACCTTAAATAGTTCAGTGTTTCGTTCCTGAGAACAACAGAATTTTATGACATAGTAGTAATACAGTTATTAAAATCAAAATGTATTATTAATAAGGTATTATTATCTAAAATATAATATGTATTTTCATGTTATAAGTTGTTTCACTAATGTCCTTTCTAACTATTTCCTTTCCCTGTCTAGAATCAAATCATATAGCTCTTTGCATTTGATCTTTATTTCTGTGTTAATCAGTTAATTCCAACTTAAGTTTCTTCTCGGGTTAATCTCAATGGGCTGCTTTTCTTTCAAATATGACCCTTGGTTTTTCCTTATATGCATATCTCAAGGTAATATTTATTGTAAGCCAGGCATCTTGGATGGTATATTACAGAGACTTTGTATTCTATTATTAGCCACACAAGAGTTTTATTTTTGGGTCTTGAAGGCATTAACTTGGCTCAATTCTACTCTGTTTGCCGGTGGTCAATATACCCTAGATTGACCTCATGTTCAAGCCTCAATAACCCTTTCATTTTAATAGAATCCATGACTTATTTCTAACCAATAGAACACAGCAAAGGAGATGGGATATTACTCCCCTGATTATGTTACATTATATGGCAAAAGTGATAGGGTGCCACCCCCATTATCATATTAAATTATAGAAAACTCTGTCTTTACAGACGAGGGAGACCCTCTCCTGCTAATCTGAGAAAGCAAAACTGTCATATTGTGGGGAGGGTCATGTGTCAGGAAACCGCAAGGGATCTCTAGGATCTGAGAGGGACTGCAAGGAAACTAATTCTGCCAATAGACAATGAGTTTAGAAGACGATTCTGAAAAGAAGAAGAAGGAGAAGGAGGAGAAGAAGATAATTCTGATCTTCAAATGAGACTCTGGCTCCAGCTGACTCCTTGATCACAGCCTTGTGAGACCCTAAGCAAAGGATCCAACTAAGATGCATCCAGACTCTTGAGTTATGGAAACTGTAAGATAATAAATGTGTTGTTAAGCAACTACATTTTTTGGTATTTTGTTATGCATACACAGAAAACTAATATACTTTCCTGTGGTGGGTCACAAGATCACAATCAAATGCTCCACTTATTTCCTCAACCTGCCCACTGCTGGCACCTTCCATCAGAATTTTTGGAGTGTCCTATTCACATGTGAGTTCTGGGACCAGCCAAGACCTTGCACTTCTTTCCTAGAAGATTCTGGTGCTTTCTTCCCGGATTTCCCCTTGCCTCTTCACATTCTTTGGCAATCCTTTATTTAAGCCACTGACTTCTCAACCAAAACCATATCTTTTGGCCTGATTTTCAATTGCTTTTCCATGAAAAGCCATACAAATGCAAATCTTTCCTGATGCATTATCCTTATTTCTAATAGTGAAGGACTCTCTCCCTCTCTTGTTTCTGTCCACTTTTTTTTTTAAGATTTATTTATCTATTTGAGAGAGAGAGCGCGCGCATGCACACGAGCATGAGTGGCGGAGGGGCAGAGGGAGAGAATCTTCAAGCAGGTTCCCTACTGAATGGGAGCCTGACACACTCAATCTCATGACCCATGAGATCATGACCTGAGCCAAAACCAAGAGTTGGTCACTTAACTGACTGAGCCACCCAGGTACCCCAGCTACTTTTAATAGCTCTCTAGTGCATCCAAATTGTTGAATTTAAAAAAAAAAAAACTGTCCAAAGTTTATATTTATTATCTGAAGAAATTTTAGTCTCAAACAAGCCATTTTTCATTTCCAAAAGTCAGTAATCATCATTAATATTCTGATGGGTATGTTTCCATTCTTTTTCCAAATAAACACATTGTGAAATAAGTCAATTTAAGAATTTTGAAATTTTGACATTCATCAGTTCAAAAACTTGCTGGAAAAAGGAAAAGGCACATCAAAATGAAATCTATTAAGTGGAAATAAAGATAAAATAGAATCAGGGCTCCTGTTTCTAGTAAAACCACACAGATGAAAATTAGCCAAGTAATGGATTTGCCACCACTGAAATAAGACAAGAAGAGATCTAATTGTGAATACCAACCTTAAATATTTTTTTGAAGAAAATTTTCTTGCTGAGGAAACAAATGTGTGTGTGTGGTAGAGGGGGGAGGATAAGCAACTACCCGGAAGACAATTCTCAGGCCAAAGATCTGGAGAAGGAAGCAGCAACAGAAATTACTGTGTCATTTGTAGGAATGTGGCTTTGTAAATCAGGAGATCTAACTTGCAGTGGAAGAATATGTAGAGAAGTGTTTGAAATAAGAACAGAAGAATGTTCAATACTTTGCTTGGAGACATTCTTTTTATAAACGTGACTACCTTATAAAATAAAAGAGAGGATTCAGAGACCGGCTGGAAGGAATACAGATAGCATGGTGCCTTTAAGGAGGGGCTTAAGAATTAAATTTTCTACCTTTACTACTTATGTGATATTGCGGAAGTTATCACTTCTGAACTTCCCTCTCTGAAGTTCAGTTGACTGGTCTGACAGATAGAATTGATTTATCTGAAAAATGGAGTAAGTAAAAATGCCTGCATCAGTAATCAGTGTAAAGCATCAAGTGCTATGCCTCCGTGTAGTAAATGCTCAGTAAGGGTCAGTTTTAACAATGCTGCTGCTGCCGCCTGCAGCTAGGTGAACATTCTCCTCGGTGCCTGGTGTTTTGCCTGTATCTTCACTAACAAAGTTTCAATTGGCTTTTTGATTCAATTCACCATTTTTGTGGCCCTTTCCTCTGTATTTACGTTTCCCTTGGGAAGCTCGGAATTGTTATGCACAACTAAACCCAAATTCCAGTTTACACCAGATATTCATATGTGGTCTTCTGGACTGATTTAGCAATTTTTTTCATTGCTCTAATTCTTTGGATTTCTAAGATGAGTCTGTTGAATTTTGCAATTTCTCTTGAGATCATTCTAATACAAAATACTCCTGTACCCCTAATATGTAGCCTTTTCTTTCCATTTATTTTCCTCAGTTAACCAGGTATCCAATGATGATTTGTGTCCCTACTCATCTCTAGCAGATTTTGGTCCTAGTAGCTGTAACTGTTGGATTGACATAGAAACAAAGAAACTGAAGAGATCAATGACAAGCAAGTAAGAATCCAATAATTCAATAGGTAGTTCCTTGGCATTTTAAGGCTAAAGATTTGTGTTTATTACTTTTGAAAATGTATATTCCAGAGTCATGATTACACATTAGAGTTAATAGAACTCTATTCTTTTCTATAAGATAAAAAGTGACCTTCTGTGCTCCTTTGGTCAGAAGTGGGATACTGGAAATTATCTGGGGCTAGCTTGTATATGTGTGGTTCAAGAAAGAAAGTTTTGATTTTCCTCATTGACTTTATAATTAAAAGAAATTTCTGGGGGCACCTGGGTGGTTCAGTTGGCTAAGTGTCCGACTTGTGATTTCGACTCAGGTCATGATTTCATGGGTCATGAGATCAAGCCTCGTGTGTGTGTGTGTGTGTGTGTGTGTGTGTGTGTGTGTACGCACGCTCTCTTCTAAAATAAAAATTTTAAAAAAAACACCTTTTTTAAAAAAGAAATTTCTGCCAAAACTTTGGTAATTTTTTAGCTTTAGATTACAATATTTTTCCAATAAGTTTTTCCCTCTTCTTTCTATATCTTTAAATAAAAAAATAATAACATGATTAGTTATTTCAGAAGATCAATTCACAAATGTGAACAATTTCATTAATGTGAATTAGGCAGAAATGTTATTTGAATAACTAGCAGGGTAAATAAATACAATGAATGAATTTGCTTTTCATCATAGATATCAGTAAGAGTTTTGATTTTTGCTGTCTTTATACATTTTAAAGAAAAATGGAATGGGACAAAGAGAGTAAAATACTTGTTTGCTTATACACATCCCATACTTGGTAAAGCCAGCTATGTACAATACAGTATAGACCCTTGGCACAAATAAAATGTTTTGGGGAACAATCAAATTCATATCTAAATACACATAAAATATACATAAATAGCATATTTCTTACATATACACCTTATTATAATCTAGAAATCTGGAGAAGTGATTGAGGGAGCATTGTATTTATATATTGGCATATGTTTAGAAAAGAAGCTTTTTTGAAACTAAAGACTTCAGTAACAGTCTTTGAAACATCATTACCAAAGTTTTCCCTAAAATGTATAAGTGGAGTCATTAATGGAGACAATGGAAAAATTTGTGTACACAGGCACATGCCTGCGTGCATAGGTATATAAATCAGTGATACTTTCCTGGTTTGCTTCCTATTGGGATAGAAATATTTTAAAGATTTTATGTATGTATGTATGTATGTATGTATGTTTGTATGTATTTAGAAAGCACATGACAGGGGGAAGGGCAGAGGGAGAAGGAGAAGAGAATCTCAAGCAGACTCCCTACTGAGTGTGGAGCCCAATGTGGGGCTCCATCTCAATGACCCTGACATCATGACCTGAGCCAAAATCAAGACTTGGACGCTTAACGAACCGAGCCCCCAGGCGCCCCTGGGGTAGAAATATTTTAAAAGTATTAGCCATTGAATATCCCTAATCCAAAAATATACGAGTGTAACGTGAGTAGACAGAGGACCCTGAATCCTCAAATCAGTTTCATGATACAGGCCCACACTGCAACTACAAAGAGGGAATAAGATTTGACACCCTTAATTGTCCACCAGGAGTCCTTGTAGCTTTAGGTGTCAGAGGCCACAATTTCCTATGGTGTCCTTGTTTTGTCTCTTCTGTTGACTTTTCTTTTTAAGATTTATTTATTTATTTTAGAGAGAGAGAGAGTGGGGGGGAGAGGGGCACAGGGAAAGAATCTCAAGCAGACTCCCTGCTGAGTGTGGAGCCCAATGTGGGGGCTCAATCTCATGACCCTGAGATCATGACCTGAACCAAAATCAAGAGTAGGATGTTCAACCAGCTGAACCACTCAGGCACGCCCTCTCCTGTTGCCTTTGGGTTTCTCTAGAGATTGCTTCCTAAATAGGATTTGAGCCTTGCAGTTCTTTCCAGATAGAGTCCTCTTATTATATAAAGCCCTATTAATGTCCTGATAGAATACGGGAGAAAGAACTGTGTTCTGTGTTCTCTAATTCTACAATTAGGTGTCAGTCTTTTAGTGGCTTTGTGCCCCTGGGCCATGATCTTTACTAGTACATTTCAGCCTTTTATTTATTTATTTTCAATTCTTAGCCTAGAGAGGGCTGGAGTTCTCTACATCGAAGGCTAGAAGAGGTTTGAGTTAGTTATTTCTCTTCCCTCATACAGATTAGGCGCTGGTAAAACAGCAGGCCTTTGTTAAAAACACAGTGCTCTGGGAATACTTCAAAATGCTTGATTTTCCCTTCCCTTTAAGGAAGCATGAGGAGAATTTTCTCTGATCTTTGCCCTGAGAACTTGGTAGGGCCTCTAGAGCTCAAACTCACAAAAGCCTCTCCAAAGGCTGAGGCTTTAAGAGTTTTTATTTCTCAAACTAGTCCAGTTTCAGGCTCCAGCAATTAATCACTTATTCTTCACGTGTTCCTACCCGACGCTGCCTCTAACAGCAGTTCTGCTCCCAGTACGTCTCTCTTTCCAGCGTTAAGGTGGTGGTTTACCCTGTGAACCGCGATTCTCTGATTAAACTAAGAAGAGTGGTTGGCTTTCAGTTTGTTCCACTCTTTTCCTGTTGTGAGGATGGGAGTGATGACTTCCAAACTCTTTATATGTGGAGCTGGAAACCTGAAGTCCAAATGTCTATAAAGGACCATCAAATCTTCTGATTTTGAAGACAAGCCCATGTCCTAGAACTCCAATACTGTAGCCACGACCCACATGTGCCTATTGAGCCCTTGAATTTTGGCTAGTCATATTGAGAAGGGCTGTTAGTACAATAATCCTGTGTTTACAGGATTTAAATACTTAGTTTAAAACAAAAGAATACAAAACATCTCATTGGTAATTTTACATTAATTATATGACAAAATGGTAATATTTTGATATATTGGCTTAAATAACATAAGTAGTGAAAATAAACTTTAACTTCCTTTTGACTATTTTTTTTAACTAGAAAATTAAATGTTTATAGATGTGGCTCACATTTTATTCGTATGGTCCATGATTGTCTAAAAAACAGGAGAGATTATAGTGTATTATTGGCAAAGACTGGAAGGATTCACTTGTCCTTGTTATCTGAAATTAATTATAGGGTTCTATTTAGAAGAGAAGATGTGACAAGTTTAAAATTGCAAAAGACAGATATCAGCCATATAGGGCATTATAAAAACAAAGTTCATTGTCCACAAGTGACCACAAATAAAGGGTCATTGCCAGGAGACAAATGGTAAGGAAAACCTGCTTCTGCATAGGCAGGATATCCACAGATCCACCAGCACGTCTGTCCATTGTTATTTCCACTCTTATTAGGCTTGGGCTTCCAAAAGCTTAATGAACCCCACTATAAGGCCATTTTCCCAGGAAAAATAATGGAGACAGGTGACCATCTGGTCTGACAATAGTATGAGCATAATACAATAAAGACACATGCTTCGGTAAACACAGGAGTTAGAAGGGTCCAGTCAAAGCTGTATTTGCAAGGTCTAAATTGGTTTTATTTATAAAATATTGACTAAAGCTTCCATGATGATAGCAACTTTACTTAGAAGATAGCATAACACATATTAGATACTCAATAAATATTTATTGGAAAAAGATATAAATGATTTTTTTCTTGTTGGGTTTATTTTATTTCAACCTCTATGGACCCTCTTTCTGCCTTCTAGTGGCAGATAATATGGTCCCTATTATATCTTGACTTAGATTAAGGTGATCTACATCTAAAGTACACTTCAGTTTTCAAACTTTGATCTGAATTTTCTTACTTTTTCTGATATTCACCTTTTTCCCCTAGCCAATAAGATAGTATTATTATTTAGGGTATCTATGACCATGTAAGATATGGCCTTAAAAGAATTATTGAAGACAATATTGATTAATTAATTAATTTGAGTCATACAATTTTTCAGATAGTATTAGAAGAGTCTCACTATTAGAGGAATGGCCAGTATATCCTGAACAAAGGGAGACATTTTTAATGAACCTGCATTAAACAGAATTCAAGCCCTTCCAAGCTGAGCCATTAAATGTAGCCACTCTAGACTGGTGTTGCACAAAGAATTAGTACCAGTAAGTGGAGCAGCTGATAATATAAACTGAGTCGGGAGAACAAAAGTGACCTGAGTCTGTGACTAATTATTCTATTCAGTGGTATTACATAGTGTTTATTTGATGTAACATAAATGGCACTATTTTGCAAAAGGGAATATTCTTGATTTCTAGGTCCCAAATATGCAATAAATTGGGCCAATCTAGGTCATCCAGCATCATAAGAATTAAAATTAACAGATTTATGGGAGCTATAAGATAAAATAAAAACAAAGTTCTTATTTTGTGGCCTTTATTTCCCACATCCCCACTTAGCTAATGTTCAGACTTGCCTAGTCTTTTTTGTCTTATTGTTTTATGGAGTGAATTCAAACATCTGATTAAAGGTTTTATTTTTAATTTTAATCTTTTTTAGTGTATTATTAGTCATTAATCCCTACATTTTAATTAAATCAATGTGTGCTATCATGAATGTATATCCTCATACTATGTAAAGAAATATAAATATGGTGATTTTGTTGAAGAAATATTTATTTGATTTGTCTTTTTTCCCAGTTCATGGTCATCTTTCCTTTGAACCAAACTAATTTTGGTTCTGATCAAGCAAATGATCAATTTGCCTGATGTCCCTCAAGCAAATGATGTTCCTCTCCTGTGTCATAAGAAAGTTCCAGGTCTTCGTATTTGGATTTTTCAGTCTTTTCATGGTAGGCACGGTAAAATAAATTTGGGGGTCTGGGCCATTCATTGACTACACTGCTACCTGTAATTTATCAGTTTACTTGGTTCTGTCTGCCGTCAAGATACATGGCTGGGGAAATAGCATAGAGAAAATAGTTACTGAGAAATAAATGGCCTGTGAGAGACCTGCCAGTTTCTAGCATGTGGGGCAGAGGGCAGAAAGTGACCTTGGTCAAAGCTTTTGTTTGCATCCATATGTCCAGGCAGCTTGGGAACTGCAGGAATCATATTTCTGACTCATAGCTCCGTCCACCTCCCAACTTCATTCTTATTCTCTTATTCATGACTACACAGAAAGTGCTCCTGGCCTCAGACTAGAATTACTCTTTTGCTCTACCGGGAAAATTTTCCTTATTCATGTGAAGCTCTTACTCCTTCCTTCCCTCTTTCCTTCCTTCCTTCTCTCCTCCCTTCCTTCCTTCTTCCCTTCCTTCCTTTTCTTCCCTCCTTTCTTCCTTCAGTAGGGGAGGAAAAATAATTTTTCCTCTTCCCTTCTAAGTTCTTGGCTGAGACCGCCCTATAATAAACAATAGATTAATACGACAAAAACAGAAATAAAAAGATGTTTAATAACATGTATATTCCCATACACATGGAAGACACCCAAGAAAACTAACTTCCCGAAATGGCCCAAGCTACCACCTTAAAGTATCTCAAAGAGATAGATCAGTAGGTCATATCTGGGAGATTCATCTATAAATTGCAGTTATTCTATAAGGAGAAAACAAGGCAAGTGAATCAGAAGAGATATCAGAGTATAAACAGAAGTAACATTTTCTGAGCTGAAAAAGAAACTGGCCTTGGAAACCATGGGTTCTCACTGCTAAAGTTAACCAGATGAAACCAGATATAACCTGATTTATGGGCATATCCTTTAAGCATTCAACATATTCAAAGACACTGAAAACTTCCCCATGCAGCTAAGCTGAAAACAAAAGCCCAAGAGCCACCTATGCCACCACCTTTTACCGAGCACCTTTTATATCCCAAGTCCTGGAGAGAGTGGTAAGACAGCCATGGTTCCTCCTCTAACAGGCTTTTCGAAGCTACTGGAGGGAAGGGACAGGCAGTCAGAGCGCAGCACAGTGATGGCTGATGTTGATTGAGCGCTTGCTCTGGGCCAGCGCTGTTCTGTGCACATTAGCTATTTAATCCTCATGATCTATTTTACAAGAGAGGAGGCTAAAGGCATGAGGTGAAGAGACTTGCCAAAGTCACAGAGTTCTTAGGTGAGAGGAGCTGGGATTTGAGCACAGCTTGTCTAGTTCTATACTTCTGATTTTTTTCTAGACATCGTAGGAAGAAAAGGATTTTTAAGCTGAGGCTAGGAAGTAGGTAGCAGGTGACCGGGCAGATGCAGGGGAAGGCGAGAGTAGCATTTTCTAGGGAGGGACAATAACTTGTTTCATAGACTGAGCAGGAAGAACTTAGGTTTGGGGAAATTTGAAAGAACACTCACATGGGAGTCTTAAAACTGTAAGAGGAAGAAATGAATGGGGTACATTTTTCTTTTCTCGAGGATTTAGACACTATCATGATGTAACTACCATATATATATTAAATTTACTTCAAAAATCTCCCTGATTATAGTAAAACAGCTAGTTTCTCTCTTTCTCTCTCCCTCCCTCCTCTCCCCCCTCCCCCCCTTCAACATAAGTCTCATTGGTCCAACTGACTCCTGGGTGGTTTCATTCAGATATCCCATAAGCACCTCATTATACTGCAAACTGAAATTATCCCCACCCAAACTCGTCTTACTTCTAGTATTACATATTATTTGAGTGAACAGCTTAGCCTATTCAGAGGCCCAAGAAATACCTGTACACCTTAAACTCAACCTTGATTATCTTCATGACTTACCAAGCTCCCAGATCATCAATCATCGAATTCTATACAGTCTACCCCGTAGACAGCTACTGAAATCATCCGGCGTTCCCATAAACCACTGCCAAAGACTAAAGTTCTGACACTCATCATTACTCATGTGGATTTCTTTCAGGAAAACTCAAAACTACGGAGACTCTGAATGATCACTTCCTTCCTTTTCTCAGGGGCTGAGCTGAGCCAGAGGGAGCTGAGATGCCAGGTGTCAGAGAAACCAATGAAAACCAAAATAAAAGTAACCGGGAAGCCTTTAGTCGCTTACTGTGATAGTATAAGTAAGCAGTTCAACCAGAGAAGGTATTGACTCCTCCAGCTCCCTTTCCCCCGTGGGACTGTAGCAGTGGAAGGGTGGAGAATTGCCTCACTACCGAGGGGGCCTGGAGAAAAAGGCTCCTGCAATTGAAAGACCTGTGGGCTGGGCGAGCGCAGCGTGGAAGGGCCTAGGAGTAGAAAAGCATGAAGGACTGAGAGTCTTCAGGTTTTCTCCCCTCCGCTGATACCAGGCCCTGAGGAGGGCCTCTGCCAAGGCTAGGGAATGTAGCTATGCGTACAGGCATGGCCCGCCAGGGGGCCCGGGCCCTGACTCCAACTCATTTCAGAGCCTGCCAGGAACTGGCTGTGCACAAATCTGGTGTGGGAAGGGCAGCTTTTCCCGCGAGACCTGCCAGATAAATCCTTTTTAAATGCCTTTGGCTGGTCCTGAAAAACCACACAGAAGTCCACATATTTCAGCCAGGTGCCAGCCTCCTCACCTTTTGAATTCACCTCTCACTGCAATCTTCTTTGAACCACAGACACCTGCAACTCTCCATGCTTTTATGCTCTCACGTCTGCTCACTCTGCTGCTTCTGCCGTGTTCACGATCTTAGCCACTTCTGGTATATTTCGCTCCTCCTCACACCTCAGATCAGTCAAGATACCAAACCCAGCCAGGAATCCTCTCCAACTTGCTACTTAAGATTTCCTCTAGCATTTTCAGCTAGGTCAATCATTGTGGTTCCTAACCATGCGTGTACATCAAAAATTTCGTGTGATTATTTGAATCCTTGAACTAATGTTAAATCTAAATATTATTCCAAATATAGTGTTTTCTAAATTTTCTTCAGTATTTACCTGTGGCTTGAAAACAACACACATTTTTAAAAAGTGGTATAGAATTTCTCCAAATAAAGTGTTTCTCTAAGATAGAGATATTTTTCTGTCCTCTGGTTGAACAGCTCTGTGACACAGGGATTCATTTTGGAACAATTATAATTAGAAAACTGCTTCTTATAATTGAACAGAAATCCGCTGTACTTTCAATCTTTAGCGCTCGTTCCGCTGTTTGATATCTAATCCTCTTCTTTCTTTGTTTTCCATAAGGGGTATTCAGTTACTTGAAAACAGATACCAGTACACCTAATAAGTATTCTCTCCTTCTTTAGCTGTTCTTCAAATGTGAATGATTTTTAGATATTTGTCCATTCTGAACATTATCCTTTTTATGGGCTCCTATCTCTAAATATCCCTATAAAAATGTAATCCTATGAATGAACAAAAAAACCGATGTAATCTTAGTTTAACACACTGGAGCTATATTAACTCCCTTGATCCTGTTACTTAATGCTTATCTGGATTTATTACATAGTCCTATAAATTACATTTCAAATATCTGAAAAATCCGCATGCATGTCAATAGCTTCTTTCCCTTTAACACTACAGATAAGCGAACTATTAAAATATGTGTGCATATTTGAAGATATAAACTAAAAGTTTTTCTTTATCATTTTCAGCAATACTGAGACACATACTTAGACATTAAACCTTTTTATCTCCACTACTTACATTTCTCTACTAATAACTACCCTTTGTCTCAGATATAACATTCTGATATTATCAGGAAAGCATATCCCGCATGGAGCATTCATTGGCATCTACTGGTGCCAGACTCTACTGAATTGAACCCAGCCAGACAAAAAGAAAGGCGCAGTCCAGGAGCTCAGAGTCTCATGTTACATAAATTTCAAAAGGATGCTAATACAATCCCAATGGGTGTGGTTATGCCATGAACCATCTCTAATAAAAATTATTTTTAAATAAGTATTTTTAAAAGTGGCCTTTTAAAAAAACTTTATTCTAAAACACTATGTCTCTGATTTTATGAGGGAATTCATTTGGAAACTAAATTTGCTTTGCAGAAATTCTTGTTAAATATATTTTGATGGAATCCAATAAAGAGAAATCAATACTATATATATATTTTCAATACTGTTTAGTCTACAACTAGTGTATGAAATAGAGCTCATGTAAAAATCGATTTGGTCATTTCCAAGTAAGATTTAATAATCTGGTGCGCCAAAATGTTTTATTAGACCCAGCTACAGTTCATCTCTAACAAAATACGCATGAAGATTGAAGTCTCTTAGTTGGCAGAGGAGTTGTATCTTTTTCAGAATGATTTAAGGGGAAACAATGAGCCTCTGTTGATAGCGACATTTAAAGATATATATTTACTCTTAAGTCAGGATATGTAAGTCATTCGAGGAATGATTTAAATCTTCTTTTTTTTTTTGAGAAATAAGCTTGGATTATTGCTTATGCAAAGAAATAACTAGAGAAGGTGGAGACACCTTGTGACCATGGTTCTATTCGAAAGGTCTCTGGATTCGAGGTCAGACTTTTCAACATAGTGGTAAGGACCAAAGTTTCTAGAGACAGAGCTGGCCGGGTGCGGAGCTTGGCTCTACAGCTTAATAGATATGTTGCTTTTCCTCATATTTACAGTGAGAATAACAATTGTATCCACTCAACAAGGTTGTTAAGAAGGTAAAAGAAACATCATATCTAAAATACCTACTGTGGAGGCGCCTGGGTGGCTCAGTCAGTTAAGCGCCTGCCTCAGGCTCAGGTCATGATCCCGGGGTCCCGGGATCCACCCCTCATCAGCAGGGAGTCTGCTTCTCACTCTTCCTCTCCTTCTGCCTCTCTTCCTCTGCTCGTGTTCAATCTCTCTTTAAAAAAATAAAATAAAATACCTACTGCTATACTGGCACATAAGAACTAATAAATAAAATCACTATTAGCTTTGTAAGGTTGAATAAGAAACAAAAACCTTTGTTCCTTTTCTTACTATTTTGAAATATTGGTATTTTCACTATCATAATTGTTTAGAAAATATTTTTAAACAGTGGAACTATAAGATTTAAAGCTCAGCTCTTTTGAATAAACTTCTTAATATAATGCCTGCCATACAGAAGATATTAAATAAGCTTCTAATGAATGAAGGGAGAACTGGGCCTTCTGAAGCCTGACTTCCTCATACGTCCCCCCTGGGTTTCCTGAGGCACGCTCTCATATCCCGTGCCCTGGAATACTTTTAGAATATTTGCACCAGATATTCCTTATGTTTGGATCTCTTGTCTTAGGAGCAATTGTCGGAGAACTGGTAAGTGCTGGATTGTTAGGGTCCATTTCTTAGGGAGACTTATCACCCCCACAGGTGATAGGCCCAGTGCACAAGAAGCAGCTTCAGTACCACATCCCAGTGTGAGTACTTGAGTTGCCTTGATCTTAGCAGAAAGGCAAATCCGTGGATTTTGGTGAATTCTAGAGCAGAGTTTATTCATCTACACAGGGAGCAGTGTCATGGCGTGTGCCAGCCAGGGGCAGGACTGCAGACACATATGTGTTTCGGGAGGAAAGAATCGAAAGACCAGGCAAGACGGGAATTGGGTCTTAAAGAAACAGGATTTTAGGTAGGTTACTAACACAGGGCCTTGGGTATAAGGAACCAATTAGAAAGCCCCCTACCACAGCAAATTAGAGATGGGGTTTTAGGGGATAAGACAGAAACCATGTTTGAAGAATTGGGGCACAGGATGAAGGCTGACTTGCAATCAAGTGTAATGTGATTCAGAGTGTTAGCATGTTAAGCAGCAGCTTTTAAAATCCGTCTGCTGAAAGTTAAAATCCATCTTAAGAAGGAAGCAGAGCCGGATCTGTATGTAGGATTTAGAATCTCTTTGGGGGAAAGAAGTCTCCGGTTCAGGCAGCACCCTAAAATTCTCCAACAGCATTTGTAATCAGACTTTAAAACATACTTTATTCTTATAATAACAACAAGAATTTTGACATCTGTTGAAAAACGGCTTATTACAATAGTGTTTTAACTCTGACCTGATGCAACAATTCTTTCTCTTAAAGTTTCTTGTGTTTAGCATTTGCTATGAATCCTTAAAAATTCAAATATGTAAATACATTTAGGAATCTTTTTTTTGGTCCCTCCCTGTTAGAATGTATTTGGAGACTGCACACAAAATCCTGGCAAGTGACCACGTTGCCTGAAATCTTTTCAAGTACAATTCGATATTCTCTAGACAGAGCAATGATCTGGGGCTTTGGATCACTTATCACCAATACAGACTGCACGCGCTCTCCTACCCTCTGCCATATACTTGCCGAGCCTGCAACAATTCGGTGGCATTTTCTTGCCATATCTTCTGTGATCATCTCCGGCACTGGACCGGCTCTAGTGTCCGGTAGTATGTATGAAGCCTATGCGAGCGCTTTCAAACTTATTCTCTGTCTTGTCTTTTGTCAGCAGCCCTGTCTTTGGTGGATCCTACTTCCAAGCTCTCTGCCACACAGCTCTTCTACTTTTCCAAGTAAGACTCAAATGTCCTAAGAAATTGTGAGTTTACAAAGGCTGAATTAAGCATAAATTCTACCTTGCAATGTTGTGAGGAAGTTTCTTCTTTTTACTGCCAGGAATGCATGCTTCTGGCAAGTTTTCTGAATACCCAAGGCTGTGACATTATCAGCTTACCAAATTGACAAGTATGACCTTAAATGACTTTTATCATTTCTTTTGGATGATGAGTCGAACAATTTAGGTATGATAAAAGAAAACTCTTGAAGAAATCTAAGGAGATTAAGAATAAACTCATGCCTTTTTTTGCATTAAAAACTCCTCTGAAGGCATTGATAGAAAATACAGATTTTACTGTAGGTTTCCTAGGGGTATGGGTTAGGGATTAGATTTTATATCACATAACAAGTCTTCCTAATAACCTCTTTCAACCTCTCTCTGGCCCCTTTTCATCTGAATCTCATCATTGTGTCCCCCACCCCCATCATTTCCTCTCTGGCCACTGATAGCCTTTATTATTCAGAGCAACGTCATGGTTTTCTCTTGATTTTTCCTATTGGTGGTTCCAGCTACCCTCCGTTTGATTAATCTCATTGTTCTCTGTTTTTTTCTTACATGTTTCAAGTAGAGGTAATAAACTTAAAAAACTAATAATATTTTTTATTCTGCTAGTTATTTGACAGCAAAATCATGATCAGATTCTTACCATTATAAGTATATGACTGATAGAAGATCCTAAAAATTACCCCTTTTTTTTTCAATACCCTACAAGTACCATTTCCTAAGGTTCAAACACAGGAAAAATTTTGAATGAATTTATGCCTCAACTCAGCTCACCCTTTCTCCGTGTGAATCCGGACATTGGCAAGGGTAACTAGATGAAACACTAAGTCATTACCGATGCCAACCCTATTTGAGGACTGGATTTGTTTGACAAGCCCTCAATGGGCATGTAAAATAAATAAATAAATAAATAAATAAATAAATAAATAAATAAATCCCATGCTTTTTTTTTTTCTCTTCTAAATGCATATTTTTAAAAAAAACAGAGGGCATGGAAAGGTATTCCCAGTGTGACAGTTCTTGTTAGTGTTCAAAGTAACCTGCTTCTCAGAAAAAAGTACCAGATTATATTATTGGTGTTTTGTAATACGTCGTGAAAATGCCTATATCACATGACTGAAATCTTTCAAGGAACAATGCCATGTTGAAGGGCCTCATAAGAATCCTTTTCAAACACTTCACTACTTAACACCTTTTTCTTTCTTTTTTTTTTTACAATTTTACTTTCATAACTTCAGGATCACACATACATAATTATTTACATAATTCAGGATTTCTTTATCGCCTATTTGCAAAGAATTTGGAACTTGGCAAATATGTTCACAACAGATGTTAGGACAGATGCATACAATTCACCACCTTAACATCAGAATCTGAACACAAAATCCAGAACTGGATGTTTAACACGGTTGTTGAGTCTACAGACTTTTTTCTTAATCTGATTATACTTCCGTTAACATAATGAGAAGAGGATGATTGAAATCTGATAAATTACAAGCTGCAGCTAAGGTGCCTTATTTATTATGTCCCCCTGTCAAGATTTTCAGGTGTAAGTCATGGAGGCATTCCACAGAGATAACAGACTTAAATTTATGAGCTCTCTTTTCCCCCCCAAAACAAATTATCACACTTCTATAAGCATTTAATACTGATTTGAAAGTAGGTCAGGAAATCTCTGCCATACATGTAAATGTCCAAATCTTTATTTATTATATCGGTCTCTATATATATTTTAATAAAAAATTAAATGCTACAATCCTTTCAGGTTCTGACTGAAACAGGAACAACATAGTAAGACCTCCAAATCAACCTATTTCTGCTATAATAAAATGAGGCCAGTATATGTAATCTTGGATGTGGATTCCAAATTTAGCACTGAAAATGACATATTATGTGATAATGAACAAGGATCTTGGCCCTTCTACCCCAACTCTTCATCTGTAATATTAATGGGTTGGACTAGATGCTTCCTCTGTTTCCTTAAACATCTTGATTCTTTTTTTTTTTTTTTTTAAGATTGTATTTATTCGCTTGACAGAGAAAGAGTACAAGCAAAGAGAGTGGCAGGCAGAGAGAGAAGCAGACTCCCCACTGAGCAGGGAGCCCGATACAGGACTCGATCCCAGGACTCTGGGATCATGACCTGAGCTGAAGGCAGACGGTTAACCGACTGAGCCACCCAGGTTCCCTAACATTTGATTCTATGTTCAAATAAGGAAGACAGAGGTATATTATTTTTAAAATGGCATTTAGAACTAAAGAAATGACCTTGGAACTATCACTGCTTCATTATTAGTTCAGGTATAATAGAGTTTAAAGATGAGAGTTCCATTGTCATTATTATATGACCACTTTAAGCTATATCCTTGTGTGATATATTTATCTGAATTTCCCATTTGAGTAAACTTCTATGGAGTATACTTAAGTGGGTTGGTGAAAATTACTTTTTTTCCCCAAGCAGTTAAAATTTCTGTAATTACTCAAATCTTGAAATTCTCATAAAACATCTTAAAACTTTAGCATCTTAGCAACTTTTAAACTCTAATATCATAATTAGTGAAGAAGTTTCTTAGCCCTAAAAGCTCTTGTCTCACTTGTATTTTTTATGCATAAAAAATCATAAAGAAGAGAAAAACTAAAAATTATTCTATTCTTTTTCTTCAAACAAGGAATGGTGATCTGGTTTCAACTGATGATCACCACGAACTGATAACCAAAAATAAGGGTCCTTTATAAAATTATAGATAAACTAGGAAATCTGCTAAGCAGGGAACAGTACAGTTCGCTTAATATGAGTCCAAGTTTGGCATTTAATATGTGAATAAACAGAATTTAAATAATGCTTTTGTCAAGACAAATAACGCCACTCTCTTTTATTTAATTATTTAAAAATATTTATCTCAATTAAAAAAGAAAGACCTATAAACTCTTTGAAAGGCAGGAACATAGGAGGAAGAAGGAGAAGCAGAAATGTTCTGTAGGGGTTGATAACGGATGCCAAAACAGGCAAGAACAAAGGGAATCCTATTCCTACAGAGCATCTCTACAAGTTATATGATTATTTACAACCTAATATTAAGCCACATAAAAACATTTTAAAAATGACTAGCTGATTCAGGAAGACATTTTTCTTGAATTATGAACTGCGGTTTTTACTGCCCCATTTCATTTCCTTCAGTATTTATCCACCCTAGTTTTGAGAAATGAATTCACAATTGCCCGTGTTCAAAACAATTATCAAACAGAAAAGGACTAAGCCAGGACCTATGCAAACATAACACAAAAGGAAAGATAGAATGGCCCAACCAAAGACAAAGAATACACAATCTAAAAGTAATCACCTCAGAAAAACAATGTGTAGATAGGTATTTCCCTATATTATGAAAGAAATCAAATAACTTGGAATATTTGGTTTAAAACACTCAAATAATGGGCATGTTTAAATAGTGGAAATAATGGCCGACTAGAGAAAACGTAGTTGTCTGAGGCTAGACTCCTGGGAAGGAAACAGTGAGAGACAAGTTCTATGCAATCAATTTATTAAGACACTTCCAGAAAAGGATACTTAGAAGCTCAAGGGAAGTCCTCTGGAAAACAAAAACAAAAGCAGATGTGCACATAGAAACAAAAGCACACAATAGCAACAGGAAGGGAGCAGCGGATCAGTAATAGTAGTCCACGAACGTCAATGGCATCTCTGAAATTGTCTTTGTCTGTATTCCCATAAAAACAAACTGAGTCAAAGACTCAAGTGCAAATAGTTTCTCAGGATAGAGATCCCAGAAAAGACTGGTAAGAGACCGAAGTGAAACAGGGAAGGTAAGGAAGGAAATAGAATGCTTTAGCAAGCAATTTTCCACTGTGGGCAACTACAGCTTAATCCTATCAATGGATGAAATATGGAGCTCCATCCTTAGAAACATTTGTTTCTATGGTTTTTATTTTCTTTTTAATTTGACCCATTCTCATGATGTGTGATTATATTCTATGTGGTTTCATATGTATACCTTGATAACTAAATATGTATCCTATTTCTCTTTATGCTTTTAGGATTTGTCTTTAACTTTGGTGCTTGGCTGTGATGTGACTGTTTCTTTGAATTTGTCCACTTGAGTTTGTTTAGCTTGTTGGAGTTGGATACTTTTTAAAATATTGGCAATTTTGGTGATTATTTTTTCAAATGCTTTGTGTTTTGTTTTTTTCTGAATCAATCACTTTTCACTTGCAGGGATTCCACCTTACTTATATCAGACTTCTTAATATTGTCCCACATAATACCGAGCTCTGTTAATGTCCCCTCAGTTATTTTTTAACCCCTTTTAAAATCCAAATTGGATAATTTCTGTTGCTTGTTTGTTTACATTGCAGCCTCCAACCTTCTGGAAATTCCATTTGTTTTTCATTCCAGATACTGCACTATCAAATTCTTGAATTTCCATGTCCATTCCAGACATCCGAATAGATCTGATTTCCCATCTTTTTGCTTATCATGTGCATATTCTCCTTCATCACCTTGCACGTATTTATGTTAGAGTTTTAAAATTCTTGTCTGCTAATTCTGAGCCCTCAGTTATCTTGGGTTCTATTTCTATTGGCCATTCCACTTTTTAAACTGATTTTAGACCTGTTTTTCTGCTTCTCTCATGTCATATATATATTAAAAATTATATATAATATATGAAATATATTTTATGCATTTAAAACATATATATTTATTATATATATTTTGTAATAAATATGTATATGTGTATATAATATTATTCTGAACTTTGTGGATATGTTGTGGGTAGTTTGTGTTCTCTTTAAAGACTGTTGAATTTTATTCTGGAGAGCACCTCACATCAAGAGGTAGTCATTGCTACCATTTCCTGAGTGTTTTGGAGTTTTCGAAATTTTCTCCTTTTTTTCCATTGCTCCTTTAGGATCAGGTTTTCTTTTGGGGGGGTTGGTTTTGTTTTTTTATATTTGTGAAGTCATTTATCACTTATCCATTTTCATTTTTCAAAATATTTTACTGTTATCTCTTCATTCATTCTCTTTGTCCTAGGAATGTATTCCATTTCATGTCATTATGTCTTTTATAAGAGACTTTGGCAGAGAATGAAAGGAAACACTTGTGTCCAATCTGTCATCTTTAAACAAATTCTTTAAACAAATTTAAAACACTCTACTTTTTTAAATTCACAACTTACTTCATTCACTGCACACTGATGGTATTTGGTTTCCTATCAGTCTCTACACTTTTAAGATTTTATGGCTTAAAATACCCATTTTCCTTTGGCTGGAATGCATTTCCCCACCATCACTCCCTTCTCTGCTTATTGACATGTTATTCTTCCCTGATGGCTCTCTAAAACATTTCTTTCTCCTTGAAGACTTCCCAGTTCCTACCAAATTAGAATTAAATGGATTCCCAGAGACTAAACATATTTATATGTAACTTTATTTTATACCTTATTGCATTTGTCTGCATTATGCTTCATATTTATCTCCTAAAACACATTGTAAGCTTCTTAAGCATGGAAATGATTTTGATCTTCCACGATTTTTCAGTCATACTGAAATAAATATCTTAGATGTGTCACGTAGTTAAAGAAATATTCTGACACTTGTTAAAATGGCAAGAGAGATTTTGTGCAAGACAATTGGAACAGGGGTATTGTCGTGGGGGAGAGTGACTGTGCGCAACTCCAAACACAGAAATGCAGCTAGGGATTTATAGCCAACGAACAGAGTGAGTGGTCAATGGATGGAAAATTACTAAGAAGAGATATAGGGTGATTCTTGCTAAACTGTCCTAACAGAATTCTTGCTAAAGGCAGGCAAGGATTTATACATCAAAGGTGAGGGGATGAGGAGATTGATCAGATGCCAAGGGTGATTAGAACTAAGGGTGGGAAGATTCTTGCTAAAACTGGGCTGAACAAGCCAAAGACAGGTACAGGGGCCAGGGTTCAGGCCTAAAAGGAAAGAGAGTTCAGAGGAACTTGATTAAAGTTTTGTCAAAGAAAAGGCTTTGTCAATATACTCTAAGATTTCCATTTCTTTGTAACATCATGGACCCTCTGCATGAAATAATTTCCCCACACTTCTACCCAGTATTTAGTATATCTTCTTGCTCTTATTCAAATATTATTTCCTAAATGGTATTTTTCTTTAACTCCCTTGGAAATAATGAGATATAACTTAGTCTTTCTTCTCATAGTAATTTTTGCTAAGCCCATCATAGTACTTAACATGGGGTAACAGGGTTGAATCTTTTCCTACAGTAGACTCTACCTTTAATCACCAGGAGGATGTCTTATTCAACGTTTTAGTTCCCACAGTATAAGAAGGAACACTAAAATGTTTGTTGAATTTCTCGACCTTTTAAAGTTGGGTAACCCTCAAAAATCATCTGAAATTTTGGTGTTAGCCAGATGATCTGTGAAATTTATCACTACCAGCTATAATTACACATTTATTTATAAGCATTCTTTGAATTTAAATGAATATTTTGGACTAAAAATGATAATCCTGATCAAGAGAAAGGTAAGGTCACTTCCCATTTGAAGGATTATGAATCTCGATTGTTATTTAACAATGATGGTAACCTATCTGTTGCCATTTATATGTCATTCTTTATTTTACACTTTATTTGATTTTATAAATACAGTTCATTTCAACAATGTTTTGAAAGAAATTTTCTTCAAGTAGTTTTTGATGTGAACAGATGCTATCAGTTGTAAGAAACACCAGATATTATATATTGTTTCTCTAGTTCCTTGATATTTCATGTATGTAGAATATAGATACAATTGTATTTTTTGTATTATGTATTACTATTAATTTTTAGTATGTCTAATACACCCCTAGTTACCCTTAATTTGCATCTATGTTTCAGAATAGTTTTCTGGTTCCGGAGGATTCAGACTTTATTTCTTCTGAAATGGGCTAGTTGCTAAAAGCAAGGGGTGATGGTATAGAAGCAAACTATCACAGGAGATAAGAAATGATGCTACTTGATTCATATGTTGCCCCTGAGTAATGGAAGAAAAGCAGAGTTTCTCTATTTAGTGACTAGAATCTGTCTAAACATACCAAGTTGGGGTTTTTTAAAGATTTTATTTATTTTTTTTATTTTAGAGACAGAGAGAGAGTGTGAGTGGGGGGAAGACACTTACATATTTACATAATGGCATACGTGTGTTTATATATGTATATACACATATATGAATATGGATACATAGATTTATTTATTTTTTATCGTAATGGTAAATTTACCGTGGGAATTGGTATTTGGTAGTAGTTACTGGAAATCTGAGACACAATGTGCACTCCTGAAATTCTGTTTCTTTACCAAGCTAGCTTGATTAGATGCCGCAGTAACTGAAACAGAAAGTAGTCCAGTCTCCCTCTTCAAATATGCATTTGCTCCTGCAGATCTACTAGGAAAGATATATTCACTAAGTGGGAGGGGATATATATTATTTATTTAAAATCAGCACATATAATAAATAGGCATTGATATGGCTAAATTCTTGGCTTCTATCTTAGCTAATCCAAACTTGGAAACAGTATGCTAACAAAAATAACGGATTTGTGCATGCCTACATATGGGTGCTGTTTTATTATATATAAAACACTGCAAACCATTTTGAAGTGGATGAGGGCTAAAGGTTGAGTGGCTGTAATGAAGCAAAATTGCAGGTTCCCAAGGGCAGGGTGGAAAAGCAAATGAACTGTGTTTTTAGTTCCTTAGAAATTACTTTGGCAATTAAGGGGTATTCATATATGTGGTTTGACTGCAATCAGGGCACCCAGTGGAATACCCAGACATTTCTTAATGTATGTTGGCCATTATTTCAGCAATTATAAAAGAGATATAAATGCTAACATGCACATTTCCAGTAATACGGCTTTCAGTCCCCATACCATCATTGCAGAAATGTATTATGTGGCTTCTTTAAACCCAGCTTGCTCTGCAAGGTCAGTGCAACCAGCAATTCATTCCTTGCAGAGTAACCATTTTATTAGGTAGCGTGGAAGTCAGAGCTCCCTATTTCATTAAATGGCAATTAAGTAATTTAAAAATAATACTAAGCCTCTTAATCAGCTTGTTTTGCCGCGTGTTCCACAAGGGACTTTGGCATTCTCCAACAATTAATAAGAAAAGTACTTCATGAATACAACCAAGGCTTTTAAGCTTTGATTTTTCCTGCCAAACCAGGGGTTTAAAAATATTTCTTTGATGAAAATGCTGTCTTTTAAAATGTATTCTCTCTCAATTAGAAAAAAGCGTTTAATGAGTTAATGAGGTAATTATCCATTGTTAGAGTATATTTTATTTTGCAGTAGTTTAGACAAAAAGCAGTCACATCACAGATGAGTAGTTATGAGTATGAACAAATAAAAATCCTATAAATATCTATTAAATAATTTTGTTGTTTTACCTTAGATATATAGAATTTGAAACTATCCTTGGAGAAAATTGCACCTTAGATGACTATTTGAGTTATCTGTAGCTACATAACAAACCACCCTAAAGCTTAGTGTCTGAAACAACAACAATAAATTATTCTGGTCACAAATATTCAATTTGGACAGGGCTCAGCAGGGACAATTATGTCTGTACTATGTGGTGTCAGCTGGCACAAGAGCGAGAGGATCCACATTCAAGATGTCTCACACACTTGGCTGGAAGGTTGGTGCTGGGCTGTCAGCTGGGAACTCAGCTGGTGTCATGGGCCCTGGTTACTCTCCATGGAGTACTTGGGTTTTCTCAGAGAATGGTGGCCAGGTTTCAAGAGCTAAGCGTCCCATGAAAAACACGTATTGTCTTTTTGGACTTAGATGAGGAAGCAACATAGCATCACTTCTGCCAGAGTCACAACCCCTCCCCAACTCAAAGGGAGGGAACCTGATCCCCACTTCTCAATGCGAGAAGTGGCAGAAGTGTCACCATCATGTTGTAAAAGAGCCCGTAGGACAGGAGACACTATTGTAGATATTTATGAAAAAGACTATCCATCCCGAAATTCATGATGAGGATAGAAATATATGCAAGACCACCTAATAAAAAAATACATTCCTTTCATTTGGAGTAACAGGAAAAGAAATTCTTCTTAGATATTTAATTTGTTGGTCTTCATTATATCTACCTGATATTCAGTGTAATACAGTGGAAAGAGAACATGTGTTAGAATTCAACATTGTATTCTAAATCCTGTGATGACTAGCTGGGAGGAAAGCCACATAAGCTTTCAGGGTACTTTGTGATTCATCATTAAAATTAGGTCTCAGAACAAATATTTTGCAGGAATATTTGCAGTGAAGGTTAAATGAGGTGATAATAAAAAGAATTCTGCACATAAGAGTCATTAACTTTTGTCTACAGTAAATATATTAGCAATGTCATTGTGTTGTTACCAAATAAGAGAACAGTGATAATTTATATCTATCAAAGCAATGCCAAAAATGACCCCTGTATAACCACAGTCTTGATGACATACAGAGAAGATGTCTACAGGTTGATTCATATGTTAGTTGGAAAGATATGAATTTCAGCCTGTATTACTTTTAGTATCCTATATACTGTACTCCACGTGTCTGGTTTCTCATATTCTGCTGGAAGGAGAAACACTTTAAGCTAAATAGTTCTTTTTGTTCTTTTCCTAGGACATGGAAAAAATAAAATCACCTATCACAAAAATGTGTTAAAATATTTTTGCTGTTGTTATCATTGTTAATTCACAATTTAAATGGATATGGACAACTCAAATATCCTGAATGATAAATTGAATAGATCATTGTAGCCATCTTCAACTTATTTGCCAACCACCTATGGAAGAGTTTATAAACATATCATTGTCTAATTATATATGCTGTCATTCAATACTTTCTAGAAATAATCATGTTCAACAAACCAAATCTCCAAATCAATCCGTTTTTTACTATAATAACATGCAATTTATCAAATTATTAAGGAAACTCACATTCAATCACAACTCTATTTTTCCATGTGCTCTTGCATCATTCACACACACAAAGCCACACTGAAATTCAGAGCGAGCAACAGAAAGTCAAATAAGGAAGCGATTATTCAGTTTTCTAACCTACCTGTACATACTAGAAATGCTACATTTAGATTCATACTATGTATACATTTGAATACATTGTTAACTCCTCTCTAGCTGGTTTTGAAGGAGGAAAGAAACTTCCCCATTTATAAAATTAAACAGCAAATTAATATATACAGCAAATTAATATAACTGTGTTTCCCTAAAGTCTGCATGGAGAAACAATACTATTTATAACTATGTAAGGAACAAAATTTATTTCCTTCTGCTATGCAATCCTAACATTATTTTATTCTTCCTCTTCTGCCACAAATGCATTTGACTATGCTGCCAGTCCAAATTTTAATCCAAGGGATAAAGAAATAGGCTGGTTACTGTTGTTGAAACATGATGGAGAGGAAGTGATGATTAGAAAAAATTGCACAAATACACTAAAAGAAATTTTCAAGAAAGAAGATATTCTTTTTCCTATAATTGCTGGAAATACTGAAAATAGATTTAGTAGTTTTGTTTCTCTGGCCTTAAGACAAGTTTGAACCACTGGAAATCAATATGAAATTTTGCTTTAATTGTTTTAATAATTTTACTTTACTTAACAAAATAAAGAAGTGTTTCACCCATCTAAAAACAGATTTTAGTAACCACGAGTACGTGATAAAGCTACACAACAAAATTTTATTCTCTGAAAAGACACCACACCATGATGTGGATACCAGAGATCACTTACCCATGTGTCCACTTCTTTACCTTACCACAACCAAGCCTAGTTCAATTGATACAAAGTACCCAGTAAGTACTACAAAGCCCATAAGCATATTACAATAGGTTACAAACCTGATGCACATAACTTCGTTGAAACATATTCTATCAGTGCCCTCTGTAGACATGTGAATTCATTGTACCACTCTCAATCTTAAACTTTTATAGAACTGTGTAGACCACAGAATCTACTCTAGTCAGTGTCAAAAGCTCTGCTCAGCAATGTTAGCTTATCAGGTAAAAGTCCTGATCTGATATTCCTCTTTAAAGTCTGTTAACTAGATTTTATAACAAGTACAACTTTAATTATATGTGTTTCAATTCTCAAAACATTAAAAGATACAAATTGGAAACTGGATAATAGAGAAATTGATGGTTGGCAGCAGCAGAAGAAAACTATATTAAATTAGATGCAAAATTTCATAAATATTATTTTGTGAAGGAAAACCTAGACTTGAAAATGCTAACAGTATAATAATCAATGTTCATTACCATGATCCTTGTACTTAGAGTAAAACTTCACTTGGAATCACAGCCAAAATTGGTTAAGTGTCCATTTTATGACAGGTGTTTCATAAGCATTGTTTCTACTGTTCTCAACATGGTTCTACTAGGTGGGTATCACTAACCCATATACTTGTATAGTAAACTACATACATAATATATATAAAATATGAATATATGAATATATATGAATAAAATTTTCCCCAGACCTAACTTCTTTCTGGAGTAAGACAATTTACCACCACTTCCCAAGAGCTTGGCCTCATAATCAGCCAGGGTAATAGAAATAATAGGTAAATGATAAAAAGATTCTTCAATATCACAGAGATTGAAGACTCTTTAGGGATACTAATGCAATGAATTTCTCTTACTAAGAAAAAACAAGCACAAAACCCAGAATTTGTTTTACTCTGGAGCTGGACCAAAAAAGTTGTTTTCCTGTATCTCTCCCTCCTATATTCCAAGTTCCTGGAAGAAAAAAATTAGACTAAACTAATTTTCTAAAAACTTGAACTAGAAGCCAGGGTGAAGAAAAGGATCCCTGGGGGAAGAAAAGAAGAGACCCCAAATCCAAGGGGTTCAGGTCAGTAGAAGAGAGAGGGCAGAAGGAAATCAAAGGAGAAGGACCCAGTGATGCCCACTGAAGACAGACTCAGCTTGCCCACATAGTTGAAGAGAAAGTACAGAAACATTCTGAAATATAGAACTAGAATTCAAACTCAAAAAAATCATTTTTCTATTATAGCACATTGATTCTCTATCCCTAATGTATCTCATTTTATTGTATTTTTTCTAAGAAAAAATATATATTTATTTTATCTGATTTATTTATAGTCTGACTCTATCCACAAAGAACTGACAATGTCTTAACTAGAAATTATCAAGTAAATATTCTCAAATATTTTCCCATAAAATGAATCTCACTGACAACTAAAGGCAGTTTTAGTACCAAGGCACTCTTAAATTTAAACAAGAGGGTGATTGCTCTGGGCCCTATATTTTACAGGGCCCCATACATATTACTGCAAAAACACTTAGAGAACCAATGTCACTTTCTGTCACTTAAGATCTCTCAACACCAACACTGCGTACCCCAACCCTAGACACTCAATCTCATGGCAAGCCTTGTTCAAGCCCCAAGGGGAGGCTTGTTTCCTTGTCTTCAACTAGTCCTAGGACCAAAACCATCTGAATAAAGGTTTGAGGGCTGTACTAGTTACAGCCAGTGTAGGACATGGAACTGCTCTGAAGGGCAGTGAGGACTTACCAGCAGAAGCACTTGCATGTAGAAAATTCACTATCAAATCTTTTCTCTTATGTAGTTGTTTGCATGATGGATTTTTGTACAAAAGAAAAAACTCTCGGTGGTACTGTGATTATTTTCTTGCTTCTCTTTTTGTTCCAATTTTTAATTCCAGAGGTACCTATGAATTAGCATAGCACTGACATTAGATGATTAGTCACTGAGAAATATTTTCCTTTTTTTTATTGTGTTCATTTAGCCACTGTATAGTACACAATTTGTTTTTTCATGTAGTGTTCAATGATTCATTAGTTACATGTAACACCCAGTGCTCATCACAGCACATGCCCTCCTGTTACCCCTCCCCCACCTCCTCCCCTCTGAAACCCCCAGTCTGTTTCCCAGGGTCCATGATCTCTCATGGTTCATCTTCCTCTCTGATTTCTCCCCCCTTCAGCTTTCCCTGCCTTCCCCATGGTCCTCCATGCTATTGCTTATGTTCCACATATGAGGGAAACTATATGATAATTGTCTTTCTCTTCTTCACTTATTTCACCTAGCATAATCCCCTCCAGTCCCATCCATGTTGATGCAAATGTTGGGTATTCATCCTTTCTGGTGGCTGAATAATATTCCATTGTTTATATGTACCACATCTTCTTTATCCATTCATCTGTTGAAGGGCATTTCAGCTCCTTCCACAGTTTGGCTATTGTGACACTGTTGCTATGAACATTGGGGTGCATTCAAGAAACTCTTTCTAAAAAATAATTGATATATTGATACTCCTTTTAAATTTGTATAGGACTAGATAAAACATATGGGAACCATGATACCAATTCTTCAATTCACAATATGTCATTTATTGGTAAAGTTAACTAACAATTTTACTTCTATGAAGATTATACATTTTAGTTTAATTTCTTAATTAAAGAAATTATAATTTTCAGATTTATTTAAATAAGTTTAATCTTAAATTTTAATAGTTAATTATAATTCGAATGGATTTGAATGTCCTAGACATTTTTAATATATTAGAAGAGAAGTAATTTCCTTTGGAAATGTATTAAAAATGTTCTACATTTTAATTTTGTACTTTATTTGTGATGAATAGATACTTAAACATTATACACTCTGAATGCAACTAATTTTTATTCTTTACATTATTTAGATTATTATTCAGAGTGAGTAGAAGTCAAAATCATGTTAGAAACAGAAAATAGTAATTCCATTTAAAAAAAAACCTAAAATGTGACAGTGAATCTTCAAAGAAGCAGTCTGCTTATTTTTTTTCAATGGAGATGATAAAAAGTGAGATTTCTGTACATCACCCACATAAAATTTGTTAATATATTACAAATTCTTGACTTAATGAAGATTTAATTACTGATCAAAACAATGAAAATTAGCAAGAAAATTGTTCTCCTCAAGTTCTCAAACAGGTCAGATAAAATTCCTGCCACTATAGTCTTTGTAAAAGGAAGATTTAATTAATGTTGTTTGTACACAGATAAGTACATGCCATCTTATGACTAAAAAAAATGCTAATACAAACTCCATTCAACACAGAATTCTAGAAAAAAAAAGATGACACTAGTAAAGATTATAATCATGTACTGAAAAATTAATATACTTCCTTTTTATATTTATACTTTAGTGTTCTTAAAATCAATATGTTTGTAGAAAACAATAAAAATGGTAGATTATTAAAAATGATTTTGGAATTAGATGCTAGAATGGGTGAACACATAGAGTGGATACAAAAACAACGAAACAAATATTATCTAGCCTGAAAAAGTAAAAATAATACTATTCATTTATCAGTAATATACTGAGAGAAGTTATACATGAAAGTGTAAATGTAATATTATACACTTCAATTAGGTGGTATGAATGATAGAAATACTGTTGAACAACTGATGTTTATTTTGTACATTGTTGAACTATTAGAAGAAAACAAGAAAATCAGGTGTTTAAAAAATACAGGTTTTGACTTAAGTGAAGAACTGAAACATGAAAATTTAATATTTGAAATTAATACAAATATTTATTGAGCATAAGCTTATTATAATGTTACCACTACGATTAGTATAGAAAAAAGAAAGATGTAGAAGCAAAATTATAGCCAAATATCCATGATGCTTTTTAATATTTCATCTGTGCTTAGAATAGATGACTTTTCTTTGTAAAAATTCAGATTGTTTACAATTTTTCTTTCAATTTTCATCTATGTTTTTAAAACTGAGATGTTTTGATAAAACTTATTGATTTTGACATAAAAATCACTCTTAGAAACATTATGGTACTCCTGCCTAAATTGTGTGAAAGCAATAGATTTAATTCAGAGAAGATATAAGGTTCACAGAAAAGTTAAGAGTGGGAATGGGAATAGAAGGAGCACAAAGGGTTAATCCCAGTTGTGGTCACTGACCAAAAAATTAATGTTGAATTTTCTCTTTAGTTACTTAGTATGAACTATTGCTTTGGTTACTATGGTTAGTAATAGCTTATAAAAAACCATCCTAAATTTGGCTATTTAACTGTAAGAAAATTAAAATATGAATTTTTAAAAAAATTATTTTAAGAAAAATATCTCCATAGGAAATATGCAACAAAAGTGACAATCCAATTATACAAAACACTGCAATTACAGAAAACGTTTGCATGGCTATGAAAAAAAAAAAAGATTCGTGTAAAAATAATCACAAAATTTCTTCCACAACAGTCTCATTTTAGAAATCAATTTTTGGGGGCGCCTGGGTGGCACAGCAGTTAAGCGTCTGCCTTCAGCTCGGGGCGTGATCCTGGTGTTATGGGATCGAGCCCCACATCAGCCTCTTCCGCTATGAGCCTGCTTCTTCCTCTCCCACTCCCCCTGCTTGTGTTCCCTCTCTCGCTGGCTGTCTCTATCTCTGTCAAATAAATAAATAAAATCTTAAAAAAAAATCAATTTTTGTTATAAAAACCCAGCAATAAAAATGTTGAAAGAAGAAGAATTTAAGAAAGAATATATAGATCTAGATACTTCTTCACAAAGTGATGATTATCATATTTGGTATAGCAATTGATATGATTAAAACATGTTATAATGATAACAATAACCATCTGTGTCAACACAACTGTTTATTTCAGTATAATCTTCCACAGGATGATAAGACTATAAATTAGTGTACCTCTTCATCCTTTACTTCAGAAAATGCCTGCAAACATTTTTCCAGACAGTTTACTCTTAATGATCCTGCACTGTCCACCAATATTAAGCTACTGTGTGACAAAGCAGGCTAATTCCCAGTTTCCTGAGTGACCCCCAACTATTGAGTCCAGGCCTAAATACATTTTCTCTTTATATAAATATATAAATGCATAACTACACATATAAAAGTATAAATTTTATATAAATACTTAAATATATAAGTTCATAAATAAATATAAATGTACATTTATATATAAATGTAAAATAGGTATTACTGTATAATACAATATATCACTTTATTACGTTATATATACAATATATGTGTAACTCATATGTAAATCATATACATCCTATAAACCATAAATTGTATATATTTTTCAATGTTGTTATTACAGAAGTTTACTGTCGGGTTAAGGACCGAACATACTTTATGTATGTTTAGGGCCTCCATTTGTACTCTTGCCCTGTTCCCCTCCAAAAAAATATTTGTGGTGGCCCTTTCAGTGAAAACAAGCCAATTTTCCATAATCAGAAAAATTTTGCTTATTTGAAACATCATACGCCCCAGTAATGGCAAATTATGGAAGTGCTTTTGAGTTCTTTCTGCATTGATGATCTTCCTTTTTTCAGGAGCTATCATCTGTCTGGGTGAAGTATGGCAGATTTGACAGAATAATTATGAATAATTTTCAGTCAGCTCCAGACATGAGCGCTTGATGCGGAGAAGAGCACGCTGGTGCTGGGGCAGAAGTGTATGTGAACGCAATCGCATGATGACATTAACAGAACAGTGATTGTAACGAAAAATCTTAGTGTTTAATTTTTGAAAAATGTGTGCTTGCATATTTAACCATGTTGACATGGATTTTTGAAAAAAATAATGACCTATTTCTGTCAATTATGTATTATTTTCTATCTGAAAATAATAGGAGCTATCTGAAGCTACCATATGCACTTTCATTGAATGAACTACTTTGAGAGTAAAAACATACACTACCTTTTATTCATGACAAACCTCTCTAAGCCTTATTCTTGTTTCCTTCTCATCTTTCTGCATTTTTAGTTTTCTATAAAGTATACAACCGAAAATAGGGGCTCAATGATAATTATTCTTAAGCCAAAATTGTTGGTTTCGATAGATAGTACACTAAAATCAGCAGGTAAATATCAAATTACTCCATACAGCAACTCAATTCATCTAGCTATGCACAGGAACAGTTTGCTCATAATTAACCCTGGCAGGTGCACTAAGAAACCAAGTTGCTTAAAATCAGATAATCCATGAGAGGTATATTGATTTTCTTCCCCAGTGTTCTAAAGACTACTGAAAATTTCCAAACATCTCACTGTCCACATTTTTGGTGTCATGCCTCTGATTATTCAACTGAGAACCTGCTCACAAGAGTAGAACTACTCCACACAAAAGGAGAATATAAGTCTGTATGACTATGTGATGATGCTGACACAATGCTTGGGAGAGAGCAGACTAATTTAAATACTTGTTAAATTAATGAATATAACTCACCTTTTCATATTCTTTGGGTGATCTTTAAGTCCAGCAAAAGTTAAGTTTCTAAACTGTTAATAAGATCTGATTTTGAAAACAAAAGATGCTACATTCAACCAATGTTTGAGAATAAAATCAATACTAAAAACCAGTTTTTTAGAAGTCTAACCATGCCCTACTCTCCAATTTCCCATCCCAAATCCAGATGAGACAGATGAAATCCAGGGAAGACTTGATAAAGATAACACGAATTATTTGTGTATTGCTGTGTAACATAACTGAGCAGCTTAAAACAACACTGATTTTTTTTGTGGGTCCGCAATTTGGCAATAGCTTAGTTGAGTGGTTTTGTCTCCGAAACTATAACGAGGTGGTTGTCTAGATTTGGTTGCATCGGTAGTCAACTGGAAAATTCTTTTGAATTAAAGGGTCCCCTTCCAAGGGTTGTTGGCAAGAGTCTCCAGTTCCTTGCCACATGGATCTTTCCATAGGGATGCTGGAGTGTCCTTATTACAGAATAACTTGTTTTTCCAGGAACAAATGATCCAAGAAAAAGCATAGAAAAGTCACAATGTCATTTGTATGCTAGTCTCAGAAGCCACATGCCATCACTTCTGCCATATTCTGTTGATCATACAGACCAAACCTGATACAATGTGGCAGGGAAATATACAATGCTGTGAATAGCAGAAGTAGGAGATCTTGGAGAGTTACCCTGGAAGTGAATATTCAATATGCACTATCTCCTTCTATGGATTTTATAGATCTTATTCCAAGATCAAAATGAATAATGAGGATTCTGTATACTTGAACCAAATTAGTTTATCTCTTACAAAACTGTCTTGATTTATTTACGACTGTGAATATCATTTGTATTTGGCTTTTGACTTTTACTTAATGTTATAAGAATTAATAGAATTTAAAGTTCATTGTCACATTTTTTAGGACATTATCCATTTCACCGTTTCTCTTATGAAGTATATTTCCAACTGAGAAGTGTCATGTAATTTAGCACTGAGAAATTGTCATTCCTCTGAGAACATTCTGAAGAACACTAGGTAGTTGATCATGTTTACCCCGTTTTTTTCTTTCTTGCTGCCTGGAAGTTTAGAAGCAAATGTGAAATTCGGTTTCATTGATTACATTGATACCTATGCTTCCAATGTTTATGCTTTTTCCTTTTTTGGTCACTTAAATGGTTGTTTTTATACTATATTTTTATTTAACTTTGAAATTAAGTGAGCATATACCTAATGCTCTGTATGAAATTTATTACAAATTAATTACATATTTGTCATAGAAAATTAAGAAAGTACAGCAGGGTTTAAAAAAAGAATAGAAAAGTAGGAAGAAGAAAATAATACTAGTTATTATTAGAATAATAATACAGTTCTACTAACTATAATGGAAAGCTGTTGTAATTATATGGTAGAATCACTCCTTTTTCATGACAATGCCCAATCAGATCATCATTACTGATTTTCTGTTGGTGTTTCTACTTAATGAAAATATCATGTAAAGGCTCTGGTTTGAGTTCAGAAGAATAAAGACCTTGGACATTATCATTCTCATTCTTAAAAGAAGGAGAAGCTGGACAAACTCAAAACAACAACTTCTCTTGGACCCATTTAGAGAAGTGAGGTCCAGAGAAAACCACTACCCTGAAATCAGGATAGGCTTCTAATATGTGTTTAACTCAGTGGCATCTGATGGTTTACATGAATATCTGAGTTGATATAAGCCCCCAGATGAAATATTTAATCATATTTCTTTTTTCTTTTTAAGATTTTATTTATTTATGTGACAGAGAGACAGCCAGCGAGAGAGGGAACACAGCAGGGGGATTGGGAGAGGAAGAAGTAGGCTCATAGCGGAGGAGCCTGATGTGGGACTCGATCCCGGAACGCCAGGATCACGCCCTGAGCCGAAGGCAGACGCTTTAACGACTGCGCTACCCAGGCGCCCCCATATTTCTTTTCTGAATAAATATCCAACTTTGTGAGGATTATCAAATTAAGCTGCATAAAAATTGACTGAATCAAGTCAATATGTAGTTGATAAAACTCACATATCGTAGTATTATATAACACAAAGAAATCACTAACAGTATTCACTATACATCCATTCAAAAACCATCTACTGAATATATGTATGGAATAAAATTCTCAAATTCATCATTTTGGATCCTTATTAAGAAGTTCACAGTCTAATAGAGTGATAAAGTATGAATTAAGAGATTTCTTTTTTTACTTTTTAATTCTACATCAAGAAAGTTATCTTTTTGTTACTGTCTTGTAAAATGTAATATTTCTTATGATTATGATTTTGGCCACTTAGAGCTATAGTTACTATTTACTAACATGTTGGGTACACATACAGCTGTATTAACCTGAAATAAAAATCAGTATTAAAAGCAATTATTACTACTTCCTCTCCTCCCTTTTCACTAATTTCTGAGATATTGCATAAACCAGTAGTTGGCCTTTCAGTATAAAAACCTTGCATTACAATATGAAAAATGTGATGTATCTTAAATATATATTTATCTATGAAAATACATATTTACATCTGCATTTACTCCTGTATCCATGCTCTATATGTAACAGGCAGAAAAGTCATTATAGATAAGGAGTAGAGTCCACTGTGGTATCATGGTTTATTTTATATTTCTTCCAATGTATTTTTGAAAGAAATATGAAGGAACTATATAAATAATTATGACTGCAAAGCAGCCTCATCTTAAGAAGGATATCTTTCAGAATTTTATCTCCAAAACAAAAGTAGACGGTAATATTAGAGAATAATCCAGAGAGAATAGCTCACATAATACTTCTTAATAGATATTTTTATAATATTTGTATATTATATAAAGAAATTTAGAAGTTATAAAAGCATCAATAATCATATCCAAGTGAACTAGAATATGAATATGCATGATGATGAATAAAAAGAAAATAACATTTTTTATAATCCTAGCATATGTGCACCTGAAAAATATGTATGGGAAAAATGTATACATTTCTATGTATATAGGTATCTTGCATAAACCATAACTTCATACTAAGTAAATGGTCGATACAAGAATAACCATCATTTTATAATTTAACATTTCCTTTAGTAATCTTAATGATCCTAATCAATTGGAAGTTGAATCCAAGTGAGTAGCCTCTGGGACACTAAGTCATGTTCATGAGGTCCCGGGAACCATCGCTTATAATCAATCCAACATGTTTTGTGCAACAATGGCTGAACACTTCAGAGCAGTCAGGCTAAAGTAATAAATATGATGAATTCTCAACTTCGATTTAATTTTCCTCTTTGATAATATGGGAATAGTCATAATACCAAATGCATAAAGTTTTTTTATTCATTTCTTTTATTCATTTTTCCTACGTACAGCTTTTTTTTTTTTTTTCCCTGAAATTGAGCAGTGACAGTGTCTTAGATGCTTTGGATGCTTCAGTGAACAAGCTCCCACCGTCTTCGATACAGGTAAGTGCTCCACTAGGTATGTGCAATCATTTTGCAAGAGACACTCATGTACACAAAGTCTTAAAGGCATTGAGTTTGAAATACCCACTTCTGCCTTCACTCTCTTCTAAAACTAATTCTCCTGAGCAAAAATCTGATTTTGTCCTTTCCTATCTCGCATTCACATATCTCCATCTCCCACATTCTAAAGGGAAGATAGATTTTTCACACATTCCCTAATATTAACAGGGTGCATTGCCGAGGGGTGTAAAACCCTCAGGATGCCAAACAAATTACAAAGTGACATATTGGCGACACTAGTGAGAGAGTGAATGATTCCAAGGATTGAGTAACAAATCACTTCGCAAAGCAGGAGGTTTCCAACTCTTTGCTTTCAAGAAAATTGAAGAACATCAAATTGTCAGCTAATAAATCACTAAAAATAACTTTTAATGATAGAACACTATGTGATTTTTGTCATATAATTGATATGGTGACCAAAATAATTGAGTTACATGGCTATAACCAGATTCCTTCTAATTCCAACTACTTTTATCGTGTGGACAAACCTTCTCAGGACTCACATCCATAAAAACCAAATAGGATAAAATAATTAATAGTGAAATCTTTAACATCCTGGTATAGCATATGAGCTAACTGAAGGAAAACCAATCCATCTAATTAAAAATACATTCCAGATTAATCATTCAATTCATAATAACTGCTTTTTTAAATTAACTATATATGTAGGGGTGCCAATAGTATATTGATAATAATTATAATTCAACTCAATCTAAAAGGGTAATTTTAACATGGAGAAAATTATAATAGCAAAAATGTGTTTGAGAAAATGTATAGCGTAGAAAGCATATAATGCATTACATCAGGGTAAAATTCTGTGTGAAATAGTATGGAAAAAATAGCTCAGGTCTTAGGGATTATTTGCCTCTGGTGAATGAATGCATCATTCCATCTCTACCCATTTCTCACTATCACAAAACTTCTCTTTATAGGGGCGCCTGGGTGGCACAGCGGTTGAGCGTTTGCCTTCGGCTCAGGGCGTGATCCCGGCGTTGTCGGATCGAGCCCCATGTCAGGCTCTTCCGCCGTGAGCCTGCTTCTTCCTCTCCCGCTCCCCCTGCTTGTGTTTCCTCTCTCGCTGGCTGTCTCTATCTCTGTTGAATAAATGGATAAAATCTTTAAAAAAAAAAAAAAAAAAAAAAAAAAAAACTTCTCTTTATAATAAGCCAAAACTAATGCTTCCTAGTCCTAGTTCTTTTCGTGATGATATAAAACAGTTGAATGTTCTTTCTATGTGCAATTTTACCAAAAAAAAAGTTAAAGGCAGTGCCTAGGTACCCCTTGACTACTTTCTTCTCTAGCTTAAAGAGCCAGAGCTTTGTTAACCATTTCCACGATACGGCTGGCTTGAAGGCCACTTCATGCCCGCTCCGTCACACCACACACATAATGCCCTAGGATCCCCTCTTGAAGTGGTTTGGTTTCAGCTTCTACAAATTCAGCCACATAATTTATTTTATCAGTTCTACATGTTAGAATTCTACAGGATAGCATTTATTTAGTCTGCCCGTGCAGACAACAGAACTCCACAGGCAGAGTCTTAAACAATAAACATGTACTTCTCACAGTTCTGGCGGCGAGGAAATCCGAAATCAAAGGGTCAGCCGATTTGGTTGCTGTGGAGAGCTCGCTGCCTGGTTTGCAGACTGCTACCTTCTTGCTATGCCCTCACAAGGTAGAGGGAGAATGATTTCTCTTTCTTTTTTACACTTCTTACAAGTCCACTAATCCCAATTCACAGCAACATATAAATGCAGTGTCTAGAGACTAAGCAAAGAGGAAATAGCAAAATCAAAAGCAAGTACTTCTAGATTTTTATAAACTGCAGGTAAGCTGTTAAAGACTTTGAGAAACATGCAAATTACCATGTAGATTTCTGTCTGGTAGAAATGGTCACCCCCTAAGACTACAGTTTAGTGCTTTGTAGAACAGTAACCAGTTTTGTGGCTTGACTAAAATACTTATTTTAACATTCACCTTTTAAGTTGCTTATAAATACCCACCTATTCAAATTCTTTTTAGCTCAGTAACTATTAATATCTTACAGGTTCAATCACTAATGAGTTTAATGAAATTTCTACCACATTTTCATATCGTGTTTTTGTAAGAATCATGTTTTTAACTTTTTAAAAAGTACACTTTGGCAACATAAAATTTATATATAATGTTTAAACTGTGGTATTGAGGTTGTTTCTTTTGTGATTGCCCCGTGTAGATTTATTTTTCCAGCTGAGATAGAAAACATTGGTTAAAGAATGGCTTTTTGTCATTTAATCCTCTATCATTGTTCTATATGGGTACAAAAGAGAAAGTAAGTGTCTTATTCTAAGACACAAGTGATTAATAAACTACATAACCAAAAATACACCTTTCCAGAGTGCTATATAACTTTTGAGGTGCTTGCAATATTTCACTTGAAAATATACATTTATATGCAGCCCATATAAATACCATCCATCATTATCATATTATTTTTATTATTATCTTTACCATAATTGTTATCATGATTGTATTTCTTCTTTATGGTCATTTAACAAAGAAAATGTTATAAAAAATTAGTTCAACAAAATTGATTAACTCAGAATACAAGTGGAAATTAAATCATTTAATAAAAAGAAGTTACAAGTTTAAAAATGCTATCAAAATCAGTAACAGCTCACATTTGCACTTTCAGGAATAGAAAGTATTTTCCCAAGTAGTGTCTTATTTTAACCCTCAAAACTACTCCAGAATTTAGGTAGGAAGAGTATAATGCACTTATTTGAGAAATAGATAAGCTGAGATTTACCCAAAGTGACATAAAAATAAGACTTTGTTCCAGATTTTTTACTTCCAGTTCTTGGAATTTCCATTTTAAGAGGTGTTATTACTAAGAAGTTCTTTCTTACCTTGAAAATAAATAATATCACTACGTACAATTCTTGAACTTTGCCTAGGAAAAGGAATGTTTCATTCTATTGTATCGCCTACTTGAGGTCTGAGAGTCAAATTGCTACAAAAACAGCATAGAGACCCATCTAGCTGATACCTGATTTAGACTCTCCATAAGGCAAATGATCTAGTCAGACTGAAGTAAAATGTTGCTTGGAATTCTTCAGAAAACGTCCTAAATTCAGATATAAATAAAGGGTTATTGCAACTATTGCAACAGGTGTGGGTTAAGTTCCAATTTTTAAGTATTGGAACTTAATACCGAAATCAAGAGTCGGTATTAAGTATCTACAAGGCCTTCACTTGAACCAGACTTTATAAAGCACTTATAATAGTATTGCATTGCCATTGAGATATACAATTACTTAAATCAACTGTAAAGAAATAGTACCATTAAGTATAATTATCCTTAGCAGCTTGCTTTAAGACGTAGAATAAAGAAAAACTACATACTGCCTCATATGTTGATTTAATCTAGTAAATTTTTTTCCCGAGGTTGTGATTTAGATACCATTGACATTTCTTCTTTTGTCTATTATTGAGAGTATATTATAAGAAAATTAAAGATTTTATTTATCCATTTTAGAGAGAGAGAGCACGCACATGAGCAGGGGGAGGGGCTCAGGGAGAAGGAGAGAGAAAATCCCAAGCAGACCCCATGCTGCATGCGGAGCCCTACTCGGTTGGATCTCACGACCCTGAGATCGTGACCGGAAGCCGAAATCAAGAATCAGAAACTCAACCCACCGAACCATCCAGGTGCCCCTATTATAAGAAATCTTAAAAACATTAATACACACTAAGATCCAAGAGTATATTTTTTTTCTGTTTTAGTTAGCTTTAGTGTGGCTGTTTTTCACAGAAATCTTGATTATGCATAGCATGACAAAAATAATAACAATAAGTGTCAATTAAAAAAACTCTAATTAGCTTATAGCAAAATATAATTTAAAATATATTACTAGATGATTCTACCCTTAAACCAAGGATTTAAACAAGTGAAAATATGTAAAGCCCCTCCACTGAAATACTAAATTTACCAAAGTAGGATTTACAGGTTAGGTATAAATAGAGTGATGCTTATTTTGGTGAAATTTCTCATTAGACATATCATAATTAGCGACTACATATACCTATCTGTTGCCTTGTTTGCTTTCCAGGTAGAGTTTTAATTTCTCTTTAAAAATTAAGACTTTGGACCTTTACAGGCAAATATTTTTAAAGCTAAATATCTTTCCCAAGAACCTGCACTGAATGTACTCTGAATTAATTCTATAAGCCAGTCACAATCATACCCTCACCATTAGGGTTATGTATTATACTGTGTATACCTCCTATTCTTAGGGCAATTTAGAGTTGTTATGTCCTGAATGAGTCATAGATGCTCTTTTGGTATTGAATTTAACAAATTGTGGTTCTCTATATCATTTCAAAAGACTTTTTATTATTTTTTTCTACTTTAATAAAAGGTCATAGCATTTTATAACTTAGAGAAATAAGACGATATTGAAAGTGAAGGGAAGGGCAAAATGACATAAACTAGAGATAAAAATCAAGCCACAGATGATATCCCAATGCTCCAGAAAATTCAATCCAAGACAGTGGTAATCAAATATATCTATTTTAATTGCATAAGTGCACAGAGGTATATTATCAATAATTTGAAATATTCTAGTAGAATAAGTGGAAATGCAGTATCTTATCACAAAGAGAAATAATGAGACTAGATATTTTTAAATGTTAGCTTATCAATGAATGTCATAAAATATAGGCACATTCCATTGTGTTCTCTAGAAATAATGATTCATTGGTGTGCTTGGGTATATTTTCTTTTTTGAAATTAATAATATTCCAGTTTTATCAAAATCCTCATTTAATGTAGCAAAGCCTAGCAGAATATGCTACATCCATACTTAGTAACTTATTACATACCGTTTGATTGGGTTTATATTAAATAAAGTAAGAATGTCAAATTCTGCTTATTGCACTGATGAAGAACAAAGCCATATTGAATTAAGCCAAGCAAAAATAAATTTTTAAGTGCTCAGAAACAATCTGATAGAGAAAATAACATGAGTTTTTGAGTGAGACCACATGAATAAGAGCATAATATTTTATATATATATTTATGTATACATGCATATATAATACAGTATAGTGTATAGTATATAGTATACATATATATACGTGTGTATATATATATTTTTTTCAGAATAAAAAATGCTTTTATTGAAGTGGGAGATGGATACTACATAGTACCTACTTATTTCTATAATTGAAAATTTGGGGGCTCCTGGGTGACTCAGGTCATGATCCCAGGGTCGGCTCCCTGCTCAGACGGGAGTTGGCTTCTTCCTCCCCCTCTGCCCCTCCCCCCTGCTCATGCTTTCTCTCTCTCACTCTCTTTCTCAAATAAATAAATAAAAGCTTTAAATAAAAAAGAAGAAAATTTATTCCACTCTCCCAACATAACTTTCCTCATCTGTTATTTATTCCCCTTTCTTCATCCAAAATTTATCATCAGTCTTCTACATACCAGGAAATGTACTATTTCTTCCCTTCAGGAAGCCCAGTCAAGGAAATGGATATGAAAGCATAATTTAAAAAATATATAAGTGACACTATAGAGACATTTACATACTCCTTAATTTAGTCATTCAACCAAAACATATTTATTGAGCACCTATTATGTGATAGAGACATTTCTTTGCTCTGGGGATACACTGATAAAAGAAAATAAATCTGTACTCACATAGCTTTTGGCTTAGTGAAGGAGATAGGCAATAAACAAATAAATACATTAGGAAGATATATATTTGTATATTCATGCAAGGCAAGTAGATTATGACCCTTTAATCTGATATTAAACTTCCTAGAACAAGATATAAATGATAGTTATAAAAGGAGAGACGTGTTATTTTTGGGAAACAAATATTATGTTAGGGAAATATATATATATATATATAATAGTTATGGAGAACAATGAAACAGAAAATAGAAGCAGAAAATGGAGCAAATGCAATGCCAGGAAAGGCCTTCATAGTAAGATAGCATTTGGGTAATTGAAGGAATGAAGCAAACAGGGGAGCCATGTGCATGTCTAGAGAAATGCAATGGCATTTGGAATCACCAATGCAAAGATCTTGAGGCAGGAATATATCTAACTGTTCCAGGAGCAGAGGCTAGCATGGCTAGAGCAGGGTGAGACAGAGAGGAGTGATAGGTATTAATTATCATAAATGGTCCAGGCTGATTACCCAACTCTTTTCTGGCCATACAGAATGGTTTCCCTGCCTCCTCTCCAGAAGTGATCTAGTAATTGAGTCTGAGCCAATGGAATGCGAATGAAAGCAATATGTGTACTCCCAGGTACAGCCCTAAAACACTATCCCTCAGTAACACCCATATGCTCCTCTGGCTTGATGATAAGGAATTTACAACCTAAGAAGACACATGCTTAAAAATGCCACAGCACAAGACAGCAGGGGCTTGGTCACAAATCACCACTTGGAAAAGAAGCTATCATTCATCAGGGAGCTTCAATTTCAAATTGAATGAGTAAGAAATTATACTGTGTTAAGTTTACTGAATTTGAGATTTCTCTGTTGAAGCAGCTATTGTTATCATGGTTAATATAGAAGAGGTCATTGATTAAGAACACAAATTGCCTTTGAATTGCTTAGGAAATAAAAGCTATTATAAAAATGTGGTTTTTTGGGGGCGCCTGAGTGGCTCAGTCGTTAAACATCTGCCTTCGGCTCAAGACGTGATCCCAGAGTCCTGGGATGAGCCCCACATCAGGCTCCTCCGGTGGGAGCCTGCTTCTTCCTCTCCCACTCCCCCTGCTTGTGTTCCCTCTCTCGCTGGCTGTCTCTCTCTGTCATAGCACAAGTTCTTAATGACTTCCAAAAGAGAAGACAATATACAGGATTTGTCCTCTGAAATACCAATAATCATTTTCACATATTCAACTGCAGAAATGTTTCCTTGGAAATGAATTTGTGGTTTAGAAACCAACAGAAGTGAATTCAGCTCCTAAAGCCATCATGCGATAGTCCAGATCCTTGCTTTCTGTAGGCTGTTTCTTCACTGAGCAAAGCAAGTAAGTGATGTTAATTACCCTCTCTTGCTGTAAAGATGGACTCCAGTGATGGATAGAAAAGGCCTGAGATATAATACATTTTCAATAAATGTTAGCCACGATTAATTAAAAAACAAGGAAAAAAATTAGATTTAAGAGACCACTGGAAAGATGACCACTGTAATTTCATCAGTGTCCTCAAAAAGTAGGTTTGACCAAAAGTGGCCATTAAAACTGATGTGTTAAAAAAAAAAAAGCACCAAAATGAAGTTAAAACTCCTTTATAAATAATTTTCTACTGTTATTTGCATATTTAAAAATTCACAAATTGTAATTACTATAAAATCACTACGGCTGAATGATTGATTTCAAGTTATACATCTGGAATATTATTTGCAAAGTACTTAAAATAGTGCTTGAGGGGCACCTGGGTGGTTCAGTTGGTTAAGCATCCAACTCTTGGTCTCTGCTTGGGTCTTGGTCTCAGAGTCATGAGTTTGAGCCCTGTGTTGGGCTCTGCATGGGGCATGGAGCCCACTTAAAAAATATAAATAAAAAAAATAAATAAATAAATAAATAAATAAATAAATAATAAGATGGTGCTTGACACACACAATACTGTGTGTGTGTGCGTGTGTGTGCATACACACACACATATATATATAACCAATATATGCTATGTGTGAATGTATGTGTAAATGTGTCCTCTCTCCCTACCTAGCTATATGGAGTAGATGAGAATATAGGTAATGATACATATACATTTTTTTTTCTTAATAGCAATCTTTATATAAATAGGAGAGCTTGAATTAAGAGTTCTTTGTTCTAGTCTCCATAGGGATGTACTAATCTTTTGTAGGGTATTTCCTGATCCTGCTTTTTTCCATAGAAAAGGCAAATAAAAAGTTCCTTTTCAAGATAGCATGTTTCTGTTTCTTAATTTGTACTGGAGACACAGACAAATCACATTACTGAAATCAATGAGTTTGCGATAATAAGGTACATTTCATGTGTTTGAAAAGATAACTAAAATGTGATTTTCTGATTTCTCCAAGGAATAATGCTTGAAAATGAGTACTCCAGACAAGCTTCTTTAAGAAGCAAGGTATAAAGGTAGCCCTGATGTTAGTCAGGGATGTTTTTTTACTGCTTTTTTTGTTCTCTCATAAAGTGATAGTTTTTCTTCAACACATATTGCCTTTTAATGCTTTTTTTTCTCTTTTAAAATAATTTAAGTATTTCGTTTTTACACCTTAAGTAACATTATGGAAAAAATTGGGGGATGCACAGAAAAATAAAAGGAAAAAAAAGAAAAAAAAAAAAGAATTGTTCCTCCATCTCTGAATGTCAGCTCTGTTAACCTTTTCCCAATTAATGGTATTAGAACACATTTATCTTTCATCATCATTGTTTAATAAAAAACAGGACATTTTAACACAAGCAGTAGGAAGACCATAACCCCTGGATAAACTGAAAATTCTGCTTCATGAAAAATTCACCAGAGGGTATTTTCATTTTTCTCATTGTGCATCTAGTGTCAATTAGCATTTGAGAATGACTGGTTTAGAGCAAGTTTTCCTCTTTTTGAATGCATAGCCTAAAGAAATGTTTATCCCAGAAATCACAGAGTCTCAGTGAGTACATAATTAAAGGAATATATACAAGTCATAGAATCTCATCCTATGAAGAAATATTATTGAGATTTTAATGTTTCATTTGCCTCCTAAAAGTGCCATCAAGAAGTTCTTGTCTCATTTCATCTCTCTACAACAATATCTCAGTTCCACACTCATCCACCTACTTGTCTTCCTGTTACAATGAGTGATTTGACCCTGATATTCTCTCTAAGGCCAACATCTCTGCTTGTCCTATGAAATTACCTACTGTCTCCTGAATTACAATTTGTCACCTCTCTTCTGCAACATCATTTTATGTTGGATGGTTCTTATAATTAAATAAAATGGTTTTCTATCTTAAAAAAAAAAAAAAAAACCAGTTTACTTCTCAGGTCCACTTCCAGCAGACTTCACACAAAAAGCTGTCTCCAGTTCCTGCCACTCTCCACACAAAAACTTTCCCACAGCCCCCTCTTTCAATTAGAATACACCTCAAACTATTTGCAGGGTCCACAAGAATCTCTATGAATGTCCCTATGGCTTGTGCAAACGCATCTAGACCACTCCACATCCCTTATGCACTATGGACATGCACACCAATCTTTAGTCCTCAAGCAGTCTGGCTGCTTTCCTGTTTTCAAGGACATTTGACTTGCTTTGCCCTCTTTCCAGAATACTCAGCTCTCAGATAATAAGAGAGCTGTCATTCAGGTCTTCACTCAAATACCACTATCCCTGAGCCCTGCACTATGCAGCCAACCTTCAGAAGGGTCTCCACCATTCAGTCCCTACACCTACCTTACTTTCCTCATATCCCTATCCGTAACTGACTTCTGCCTTTTTGCTAGTTGTCTCATTAACACCATGTGAACAGGGGCATTTTCTGTTTTATTTGCTGCTACATCTGGCACACATGGAGCTACTGGCACATAGTCATCTACAATAACAATTGCTGCTAATATATGCAACTATTTAATTATGTATCAATGAATATTGCTCATATTTGCACGCATATATTTTAAAGTTATATTAACTAATCTATGCATTAAATTAAGGGATTTGACCCCTTCATAGTTGCTTTGATATGGAGTGATAAATAATTGCAAATATCCCCCTTTGTAATTTTCAAGTAGTTAGAACTTTATAATAAATTGTTTTTAATTGTGAATTGCACTAAAATTACAGAAATGAGAAAAAAACCCTAATTTTTACTACTATTAATAAGATTAAAAATGTATGTGTAAATATTTGCAAATTTTTAAGGTCAAAGGACAATTTGGGTTTTTTATTGGTAAGTGGTAACTTAAAATATTTCTAATTTTTGAGATCACAGTTATAGCAGTAGCTACTTATAGCCTCTTGAGAGCTCCTCCATCATAGATATGTACATAAGCTCTCTGGTAGGCAGACTCTAAGATGGTCTGCAATGATCCCTGCATCTTCGTATTCAGGCCTTGAGAGTGGGATAGACCTGCTGATCTGCTTCAATCCAATAGAACACAACAAAGACAATGGGTCATTGATTAGTTACAAAAGATTGTGATTTCTGTAATGCCAGCAGATCTACTGCTCTCATGGACTGCATACTTTAATCAGGCAAGCCACCATGTAGACAGGCCAAAATCCAGTAAATAACTGAATCCTGCCACAAGGGCTTGAAAGCAGACTCTTCCAGATGAGATGGTTGCAGCCCAGCCTAAATGGATGGGGGCCTGTGAGACCTTCTGAGGTACAAGACCCAGCCAACCTGTGCTCAGACTCTTGACCCATAAAAACTGTGAGACAATAAACACACGTTGTTTTGAGCTGCTAAGTTTTGGAGTAATTGATTACCCAGCAATAGATAACTAAGGAAGGCTTCTTTACATTGAGTCCATCTTCAAATCCACTTAGAGTTTCCACTTTTATTTTCTGACCCTTACTCTACCGTAAAGTCATTTAAATGTTTTCCTCTGATTTTTTTTATTCTAAACCAGTTTTCTCTTTTTGTCTAGTGAAATAATAGCCACTCTATATTTAATAATACAATTATCTGATCAATCTTCAAATTACTATAGTGAGAACTGAATATTACTGACATCAAACCCTGTAAGTATATCTATTGCTAAGTTTTTGTAATTATAGAAACAGATGCTTGTACATTAGGTTGGGGAGCTGACAAGAATGGCACACATTTCAGTGGCATATGGATTGAGGAGGAAGCAGAGCTCGGCATAAATAAATTGGAACTTCTCAAGAGTTGGAAGAGCTTGTCAAAAATAGTTTTCCCTAATCAGTTATTTTATTATGCTTCTGTCAGACCTTGCACACAGATATTTTTGAAATTGGATGCTGCAATTTGAGATGATCACATCTAGTTTCAAAGAGTAGTGAAATGTAGATGAGAATCAATATAGGGCCTCAAAGTCCCACTAACCAGTTACTCTGGGAAAAATATAGGGCTTAGATTCAAGCAGCCAAAATTTATTGTGCCTTTTGATGTGTTCCCGATACAGAGTAGGCATTCAAAAATTGTTGCTTCTTGAATTTACAAGAAGTGTTGCTGTACTTTTACTTAAATTTAGTTGAGTAACACACAGTGTGACATTGTTACTATTCTCTTAATCAGTGAAATTTATATTAAGATGTATCTGTTACTGTATCTATTTGTTTTATGTCTATATTCCTTACTAGATACATAATAATGATAAGGACAATCTCCTTTTTAAATATACCATATACCTTTTACTAAAAACAAGGTACTATGCATAAAGTATATCCCATACATATTTTAATTAAAGAAAGTAAATAATTATATTTACATTTTCCTAACATTTATTTGAATATCATATTATCTTAAAAATAATTTGAAATTATTTCAATTTCTCTTAATCTCTTACTTGTGTTCAATATCCTTTCCATAATCTGTTGCTAGATTTCTGGTTTTGTTGTTTTGTTTTTGTTGTTGGGGTGTGTGTGTGTGAAATCAAGCATAATCACTGATCTCCTTATTATAACGGACCAATATTTGTGTATAGAATATGGCTTAATACAGCCTATAAGTTCTTGCTAGTTACAGAGTATGAATAGATTTACAGGTTTGAATCAGTTAGCCATGTGGGTAAAGCCATGGGCTTTCATTTATCACATATATATCACAATGGACTTTGTACATATCTTCTTAATTCTCAATGACATTATTCATCAAGGTGAAGATAAGATTGAAAACTTTGTTGTTTAGAGGATTAAATAAATTAACATATGGAAAAAAACATACTCAAGTACATGATCCATAAAATGGTAGTTGTCATCAATAATTTTATTTTCTATCTACCTCACTTCCATTTATTTCTCCAGCCATGTGACCACAGAAAAGTTAGGGAGATGCTAGGGTTTCACTTCACATAATATTCCCTGTATCAAGTTTCTTTCACCTATCTTCCTCCTTGTGATTTCCAAATCTCTCTTTCAGACCTAATTTAAGTAATATTTCCTATAAGTGATCTTCCCTAATCATTCCCACAATTTTTACCATTGTATACTTCACCTTATTCAATTTTAAAAATGTCATTTTATATATGATTATCTCTCATTATTTAATAATAAGTGGTTAGCATTTCAAAACCATTTTTAAGAAACTTTTAACCTTCTCTGCATTTAGCACAACACACAGTAGGCATTTAATATCTGAGGGAGTAAATGAAATTAATTTATCATTGGGAACCTACTTCTAGTTATTGGATTTATGTCAGACATTTATTATAAATAATACCAAAGTAAACCATTCAACTGTTGTTCATTCACCATAAAATTAGTTATATAAATAAGAGTAGCAGAAGAGATACAATGTTTTGGTACAATGGGTTACAGATAATTCTCCTCCCAAAGCTTAATTGTATAATTTATTGACTTCTTATCACATAAAAGAAATATAGGTCTCTCCACTCTGATGATAAGTTTTGTAGTCTTGTCATGGCCTCTAATTTTACCTTCAATTAAATAGTCAAAAGAGCAATTAGGTTTAGGGGATTTCTTTCCTGAACAGACCACTTGGCTCCATCTATCTTTTCATTGGGAGCATTGATATAATCTTAGATTACTTGGAAAAATTGGTAATGAATTATGCTCCTCGAGGCTGTGGTTAATTAAATTGGCTACCCTTTTGTCTTCAGCATGGGCAGCTGGGGCACTGGACTACAGAGGACTAATGAATCCTACTTAAGGTAAGTCCTCAAGGGATTTGAATTCCTGCTGTCAGACAGGAATGATTCAGATCACAAAGTTCTCCAATCTGCTAAGTAGGTCAAACTCTCTAAGGGAAAATATAAAGCAATTTGAGCTCTGTTAAAACCAGAAACTATGAATTTAATTAGTTATTATATCCAACAAACTTCTTTTTAATACTGCATTCTGAAGAAGCTCTTCAGAAATCCTTTGTATTCAATAGAAAAGCATTTGGATCAAAGATTAGTTCTGTTAGAAGCCGTATGTCCAGAACTCGGGGACTTTCAGAAAAGGATATATGCCTAAACAGGTCATATGCTTCATACTCAAATTTCTAAAGCACTAGTCAAGTGATTAAAAGTACCATACCTGGCAGCCAATTACACAGCATTATGCATTTTTGGACATTATGCAATTTACATGTGTCTACCAATTTGGTGCTAAGGATAAATACAAGTGTTGTGGTTTTCTCATTTTTTCATTCATATTTTGCTTATAATTTTTCAGCATAATTCTATGTAAATCATAAAAACACATGTAGATATTTCCATATCTGTTATTCACTGTTATGAAAAATGTATTAAACTTGTCTAATATAGGTCAAACTAGAATGAAAAGTTCACAGTAATAGTAGTAATAATAATAATTTTTTAAACACTCATGAAATGGAAGATACTGTAAATTTGTGCAGATTCAAGTCCACCGGAGGTGGGGGTGTCCCCACATGAAGAAACAATTCTTGGAACACCAGCTGGGTATTCTACAATTCAACTCAATTCAACTGAATTCTGATACTATCTACTCAGAAATAACATCAGATTCCACAGGTTGAGGGCTCAGTCCCACAAGACTGACACCCTCCCCCCTTCAGATGTCATTCACAAGCCCCAGCTGTTACTTGTGTTACAAATTAGAGATTCCCATGCCCCCCTTCTTGGGTTTGATTAATCTCCTAGAATGGCTCTCAGAACTCAGAGAACTATTTTATTTCCTAGATTACTGGTTTATCAGAAAATGATATAACTCAGGAAAAGTCAGCTGGAAGAGATGCATAGAGCAAAGCATGGGGAAATGGCACAAGGCTTTAAGAACTGTCTCTGAGAGCATTACTCTCTCCAGTTCTCCACATGTTCACCAATCTGGAAGCTCTCTGAAGACCATCCTCTAGGAGATTTACAGAGGTTTCATTTTATAGGCATGGTTGGTTCAATCACTGGCCATTGGCAATTGAATTCAATCTCCAGTCCCTCCTTTCTGATGTCTGGGTGTAGGACTGAAAGTTACAACCCTCTAATCACATGATTGACAGCCCCCATCCTTAGGTGAGATCCCAAAGTTGCCCCATTAACATAACAAAAGGCACTTAATAAGATTGTCATCACTTAACAAATTCCAAAGGTTTTGGGAGTTGTAAACCAGGAACTGTGGAAGACCATATATACATGAGAAATATCTTTCGGACATCTGACTGACCAAATACATATTTCTTATAATCACAATATCACACACTGTAATAATCATTTTCCATTGATTGTCTATTAAATATTCACAAAATTCTCTAAGGTTGTTATCATTATGAAGAAACTCAGTCACAGAGGGAATAAGAAATTCACTCAAGGTTATATAGCTAATCACAGTAAAGCAACATTTCAAGTCCAACCTAAGAACAGAGCCTGACCTCTTATAGACAAAGCAGTATTACATCTTTTTGGCAATGAATTAAAAGTTTTCAGAGAATCATATATTTCAGATATGGTCGCATGTTAAAGATAATATAATATTTTGTATTCAGTTTGTCCTGTGGACCAACAATATCAGCATCATCTGGTAGATTGCAAGAACTGCAGAATCTCAGCCTCAACCAGACACACTGAACCAGAATAGCACTTTTTAAAGGTCCTCGGATATTTTAAATACACATTAAATATGTTAAGCACTGATCTATTACAATGTTCCTCAACCCTAAATACACATTTGGAATCACCTGGGAGACTATATACATGTGTATATATATGTGTGCATTAAGTATATATATACATATATATGTGTATGTATATATATCCTTATACATATATGTGTATAGTGCACCCAATTTCAGAACAATTTTTAAATCATAATCTCTTGGGAGGTTGCCAAAGTATCGGTATTTTTCCAGTCTTCGGGGTAATTCTAATGTGTAGTCAAGGTTGAAAAACATCATGTAAAACACGATATTCTAATAGAGTGGTTCTCAAATTTTGACATGTGTAAGAATAAGCTAGGGAGATTTCTAAAACACTGATTGCTGTACCTGCTTTTAGAGGTTTTGATTCTGTAGGTCTGGTATGGGACCCAAGGATTTGTACTTCTAAAATGTCCCTAGGTACTGCGGATCTGGGTAGCACATTTTGAGAACCATTGATCTAACAAATCTTTGGCTTTATAAAGTAAGTAAGTAACTAAAATTGCCTGGGGATGAAATGAGGAAGCGATAGAAAGTTCAGACTCTGAATCAGATACATCTGGTTTAAAACTTACTTCTTGTCACCTATTACCTTTAGAAACCTGGGCAAGATACACCTAACCTGTTTGAGAAAATCTTCTTACACACACACACACACACACACACACACACACACACACACAAAGCCAAGTAAAAATACACAAGTGCCATACTGATCTGGCAAACATGCCTATATAGTTGACTGGTTTAATGAATTGATCAGCCAATATTTTCAAAGATAGGGCAGTAAATATTCATAAAATAAAAATTTTAGGTGAATAGTAACATGCTCTGGTCTTAGAAAAATGAATTATTTCAATCCAATACGGAAACTAATAAAAAAATCCTCCTTTAGACATTCTCTGAAGGGAAAATGATAAGGTGTAAGTCTCCAAGAAAATCACTGGGTATAGACAAGGAGAGGGAAGATGGAGAATGAAAACTGTGCACTACAGTCACAAATGTGATCTAATCTTTGCAGTTAAAGTGTACAGAATTAAACAGCAAACTTTAAAAGTATTTAAATAACATTCCAAATTCACTTTATTTTAAAGGAACATTGCAATTAGGGCAGCCAACAAGGTTACGAGGCAAGAACATTTTACGGAATTGCAGAGGAAGCTGTGACTCTTGCTGTGCCAAAATAAATAAACCACCAGATAAAAATAACTCAGAAGTAGAACAAGCAAGAGAAATGACATCATTAACAACTAAGTTTGACAATTACTTCTCCTCAGGTAAAGCAAGGATCTGGTTTCCAAAAACATGATAGGAAATAAAGTAAACAATTTAGAATGCGAGCAATATAAATGTAATATTAAAATAGAAGCATGAAATAGTCATTCTATTTTGAATCATCAAAAGAAGTAGCTATGATATAGGAGAACAATTACTGGACTCTGAATCAGAAGACCAAAGCATAAATACAGCTTTGAACTTACTGGTTTTGTGACCTTGAGCATGGTTTTTAACTTCTGAGCTTCAATCTTTCATCTCGTGTGTGTGTGTGTGTGTGTGTGTGTGTGTGTGTGTGTGTATCTGTTTTCAATGAATTAATAGATACCAAACTCCTAACCCTTTGTCTAGTATACTGTGTACACCTAATATATTTCCGTACTGGGAATGCAAATACTAATACTTAAAACTTTTCAAATTTGTCTAGCATTTATATGTGAGATAGGGAACCTTAAAAATATTATAGTCCTTTAACAATGAAAAATCTGCTAATTTCATAGCAGAAGTCTGGAATTTCATATTGTGAATGGACTGGTAAATATTGTCCTTTTTATTTATCTAGAAAAGTGGTAATCTGGTGCCAAGGAGTAAAGGAGAAAGTTTGGCCTCTGCTCTTTTTGAAGCTCCTGCAACCTCTCAGATACTTCTTTTTCCCCGGCAATCCTTTCCTGAGCTCCAGGGAAGGGCAGTAGCAGCAACATTCATCCTGAGTCATCACCTTGGGAGAAAAGACGTGAAACCCAGCTCTCCTGAGGTGTTTTTCCCAGCACTTCCCATCAGTTTTTGCTGTGTAAGGTGGACAAATTCTATCATTCACGAAAATAATTCGGAGTCTGTTCTCAAGTACTCTTACCCTTTTTCTACTCAGTATTTGTAACCAAACAACCAAATTAAAATTGCAGGGAGTGTATTAGTCAAACATCATCAATATTGATAATAATGAACATGAACAAGCTTTGGTACAATGAAAATATTTTTAGATACACAGGGAATTATCATTATTATGTGAATTATCAAAGTAACTATGCCTTCAAATATGTGAAGTTCTAAGGATGATGAAATCATCAAAGGAGCCAATTTTAGAACTCTAAAGGTTAAGTGTTGAGGCTTTTTAAAAAGATAAGACAATTCTAAAAAAATAGATTGTCATCTGTCGAGGAATAATTAGACATAGCCTGCTACAGGTAGAAGGATGACTGAATTCAGCATCACAATATGATTTATGAACTTCCTACTAAAATGAGTTGCTACAGAAGTGTTGGGCATTCCTTTTCTCAGTTTAAGACAAATTCCATTTAGTCAAACAGCATTAGACCTTGACCCCGGAATTTTTCCACCAGTCCCCCAGATGGATGTATTTTGTTTTCCCTTCTCTGACAACCTTTTTGTTAATGTGCTACTTTATAACAAAAGACTGTTCTTTTCCTCTACTTGTGCCTGGAGTATTCTGTATCCTTCTCCAATAATATGATAGCTGAAAAGCTGAAACAATCATTGTAATATTGCTTTTAGAACACAGCATTAGAATAATCTTCATTCATTTATTATATAAAAATGTAATAAGCACCTACTATTAGCCAGGAACTCTCTTGGGTATTAGGAATATAACTGTAAACAAGACAATGTCCTTTGATTCATTGAGTTTGCATGGTGAAGGCATGCACTGAGGACAGAGAAACAGATAATAGAAATGTAAATATGTCTTATGTCAGAAGATGACAAATGCAACAGAGGGGGGAAAAGGAGGAGGAAATTAAGGAGTATCTAGTAACAGGCTAGATGCTATTCGTAGCAATTATCATAATGGCAATTACGCAGATAGCTGTAGAAAAAAAGAGAAGCCATGTACCTAGGGAAGAGTATTTGAGGTAAAGGAAACAGTAAATGCAGAAACTCTGGAGCCACAGTGTGAGGGAAGACCAATGTGGCTGGAGCAAACAGACAAGATTTCATTTATCTGAATATAACACATTACAGAGTTCCTATATAATTGCCTGTATTATGGAAAATATATTAACCTAGACCTATTTATACTGAACTTTGTTGGGATCAGGGGAGGTCCCAGGCTCAGAATGGGAGTAAATCCACATTACAGGTAAAGAGGTCCTAATTGCCAATGACAGAAGACTAGGGCTAAAGGCAGAGGTTGGATGTGTGTGTATATGTGTGCGTGTCTCTACATGTGCGTGTGCATGATCCTGATTAAATGGGCGGATTTGACAAATAATGACTGGCTTGGCTTCGTTTTTTATTTAAGTCAAACTGTGTAAATTTTTTCTGTGATTTCCTAATCATGTTTCATATGCACCACCTATCTCTCCCATTTGGCCTGTATGTTTATTTCAATTCTTCACAATTTTGAATGTATTAGTAAAGAACCACCTTCCAAAATGAGCACATAACCAATTTTCTCTAATCTAGAATGGCTTTGTTCTTCTCTATAGTATTCACATAAATTAAGCAGGCCCTTAAAAGCGGGGAACAAGTCAATAGTAGATAATCTACTGCAGCAATGGTCAACCCCAAAGGGAGGTATTTACCGTCTTCACCTTAACAATTAACTGACTTGAAAGGATTCGATTTTTGCTATTTAAATTTAGCACTAGTTGTAAGGTATTACTCTCAAGTTTTGTATTTTATATGATAATTTACAATAGTTCATTTGTATTTATAATCATGGTTAGAATCAGCTGTAAATTCATTATGCATACATAGTTTAAATAAATAGTTAGAAAATTACCTGCACAAATCAGCAGAACAAGCAGGCACTTTGTATTTTGCAATTAGTGATAGATAAAGTTCTTAAAATTCAGTTTATTTTGCACAAGACAAAAAATATATGTAATTACGAGAGCCCTTTCTGAACTATCTAAATCACCCATGATTGGCAACTTAGTCTTTTGTATACAGTTCTATTTGGTTGATTTTGCATAGTCCGTCAATTAAATGTGCTAGGATTTCCTCCCATAGGCACTTTCAATAAATGAGGTTATAAAAGAAAACCCAGCCCTAAAGCCCAGGACAAGAACACTAGGCTTTGTACCACCGTGGTTTGACTCAGCCCTCCCAGGATGGGAAATAGGTTTTACTTCAAGTAAAGACTTGAATAGATTGGAGTTCTGAATTGAGTACAGTATGTGTATCTTGGCTTAATAAGAAAAATACTCTGATAGGGCAGTAATATCAGTGCTGTTCAGGGATGGTCAGAGTGATGGTTATACATACCTTAATTTGTCCATGCTATAATCTCAGCAATCTGTCCTGAGGGTTTCTATATGACAGGAACCTTCCAAGAGACACTGTGTGATAGAAAGGGATCAGAAGACGAAAGAATTAAAACTCTTCTAACCTGTCCATTTAACTTCATCACAGTAGTGTTACTAATAATCCCAATGGCCTAGCGCCTCTTCCCTTTCAACAACCCTTCTGTGAAGTCTAGGCTAGGATTAGTTAGATCAGTGGTCTTTGATGCATGTGTGTGTCAGGAAGATAACCATACCTTTTGCCAAATGAAGAACTGAAGAAAAGTATTGTGCTAGTCTCTTCTACCTTAATAACTGCTGAAAGTAGGAACTCTGAAATCATGTATGTGTGTGTGCATGTGTGATGTGTATACATACATATATGTGGATATACGTGAATCCAAATGTATTCAGATTGGGGGAAGAAAACTTTTTGCCTATTACAATAATATTAAAAGCCCTGTGGATAACAGATAATTCATTGACTGATTATATTTTTAAATTTATGCATTGATCATACTCTTTATTAAAAATAGAGTTTAAAACGACAGATACTTTGGAAGTTTTGTATCACTCTGGGGATCCTACATTCTGATTTTATTTCATCTCTATATCAATATTCATCTATATACAGATACAGACACATATATAGAGATAGATATATGTGAATATATACATATATGTAAGTGTAGGAACAGTTGTACTATAGAGGTAAATCACTTTAAATCTTAATCATAGTAATATATTTAAGTAGGCATAAATTATTATCTAGTAAAGAGAAAGATCTTGAGAAAATGTGGGAGTGGGGTGAGAAGAATAAACAAATTTTGAAAAGTGACAGTATTTAAGCAATGAAAACAGACCCTTTTGTGAGTCCCAGAAAGTATGAGCACACTCGCAGTTCTGGGTATAGATCTAGGACAAGTAAAGACTGTAAGAGATATTTTAATAAGAAAGACAAGATAAATGCTGCATATTTTACAGCGTATTAGGACTGATACAGTTATTTTGTCTTTGATGTAATATGGGCTCAAGGTTCAGCAAACAGCATTATAATGTTGACAGTCTAACCATCAATCAGGCTATTAGGATTATAGTACAAGTCACAGTGCTCATGGCATACACAGAACCAGCACCTGCCACACATATAAAAGTAGACTAGGGATTCATTAATCACATAAATGCTATCAGAGGAGCTTCTGAAATTTAATATGGGCAAATGGATTTGATTTACTTTATTGGCTGTGTTATCTATAGTATGAACATCCATTTTACCTTTGACTTTCGAAGTCAGGCTTACTCAGGTATACACCACTCTCCCACCAACTCTTTAAATAAATATAGAGACACTAACAAGTATTTTCACAAATGACCAGGATTTTCCTGTTCCTTCCAACCTCACTATTCCCTTAACTATTATGACCATAATCACACACACACACACACACACACACACACACACACACTTCTTGCCCTATTTGTGCATTGTCTTGTTTTCTGGGCCCTAAACCTGACTCTACAAACCAGTTTTAACAGTAACTTTACCTCCATTCAGTTACGGCGACTTTCCACTACCCCTGTCCTCAGAGTTGATCGGACTTCTGAAGTTATTATGGTTTTGCTCCAGTCTTTAGTTTCTGTGCTCCCTGTAGTTCTATATGCAAAATCCTAAATTTAGTTCCTGGCATTTGAGCCCTGCTTCTCACACTAACCCTTACTAACTTCATTATTCTTGGAATGGAAAGGAAAAGAAAGAATTTGGGATATACATGATTTAAAATTGTAAATTCATAAGGTTTATAAAGCTAAATATAAAAAATTAATATATGAGAATATTAGAAGTGCAGAATTTAGAAAATCTTAGTCATGACTTTAACCTTTATTTTACTTAAACAAAGACAATAAAAAGCTTGCAATATAATTTTTAAATAGAAATGTAATTCAGCAAAGACATCAAAAGTGTAATTTGTTATCAAAGAAGTAAAGAGATAGGTTAAGATCTAAAGCTTCCACATTAAAGTGTCCATATTATTGAATAATTAATCCTACCTAATTTTTGTATTATTTTATAAAAGTATAAAGTGACTTCACAAGTGTTTTCACGTGTGTTAGTAGTGAGATTACAAACTCATAGCCTCAAATACACAGTATATACTTTTTACTTTGTACTGACATGTAAAATACTTCACATAAAATTCTGACTTTCCAGTTTATCTAGAAAAAAATAAAAATCTCGCTATTACAGATACGTACTCTACATGTCAACAATTGAGCCAAGCAGAGGCTGCTTACTCTACTAAAGTTTGAAAGGTTTTCACCATTGCAAATTGAATGTTTTAAAGAAATCATCTGTAATACACATATGGTTGTACATTTAGCTCTTTTGCTCCTTTTATGTCTTTTCTATTTTTACAAATTTCAAACTTAGCACAAAGTTGTAGTAAGAGTAACAGGAACTCTCATAGGCCCACATGCACATATCTACATATTTTTTCTAAACCATTTAAAAGTTACAGACATCATATTGCTTATATCTTCAGTGTGTATTTCCTAAGAACGTCATTATTTTACTTACCACTATATAATTATTAAATCAGTAAATACAACATTGATGTTATGCTATATTTAACTACTAGTCTGTTATCTTTTGTATAATCGTTTTCTTGTATGTAATGTATCATTTATTTCTGGATGCTTTCAAGAATTTCTTATTTAATTTACTTTTCAACAATTTAAATACAGTATGCCTAGGCACTGTTTTCTGTCAGTTTAAGAGGCTTAACTGTTGTTAAGATTTTTGGATCATGAGTTGATATTTCCCCTCAATTTAAAGAAGTTTTGGGCATTTTAGTCTCAAATGTTCATTCTAATGTCTTTTTATCTACTTCTGGGACTCAAGTTAAGTGTAAACGAGGCCAAACATATTTTTCCAGAGACCGTTGAACTCTGTTTTATTTTAGTTTTCAATATTTATTCCCTTGGTTGTTTACATCAAATAACTTCTATTGATCTACCTGCACAATTGACCCCCTTTTTTGCTGTCCCCAATCTACTATAAAGCTCATCCATCAAACTTTACTTTGTATTGTTTTCTTCATAATTTTAATTTATCTGTCAATAACCACATCTGCATACCTAGTATAAACATCTTTTCCTTTAACTCCTTAAACTATTTATTATAGTTTGTCTTAATGTCTTTGCCTTCCGATCCCCAGGTCTGATTATCTTGTGTTTTTTCTTTATTGACAGATTGCTTTTTATTGTGGATTACATTTTCCTATTTTATTGCATGAACAGTAATTTGTATTGTTTACTGGACATTGTACGTGACACATTGAAGTGACTGTGGATCTGTTTTCCTCTCTTGACAATAATAGGATAAATTCCCGACTATACTGAAGCTGAAAGCCATGGAAGTTATCTGTGGAGAAGGCATTACATACAGGGGGATAACAAATGCCAAGACGGTGCTTTCAAGGAAGGGAAAGGAGGCTAGTGTGAACAAGAAAGAGGCTAGTGTGAATAAGAAGGAGAAGAATTTCAGCGTTGCTGTCAGATGACTGAATATATCGCTTTTCTGTTCTAGAGAAGACAGCATCTTGTCTTCGTACTCAGAATCTGAGGTTTCAAAATAAGTAGCTTTCAATCCAGAGAAACTCTACTTCCATTTTTTTTAATGTTGCTTTTAAAATTCCATGCCACACTTTACTTCTGTTGTCTTTTTTATACAATCCCTATTAGAAAGAAATTGGATGGCCAGTATTTAACCTTCAATTTTCTTGTCTCTTTTGTTCCATTGTCCATGTTTTTGTACTTTCGTGTATTTTCTGAAAGAATTTCTTTGCTTTATCTTTCAATGTTCCTATTAATCTTAGAACATTTTATTTTGTACGATACCGATTGTCCTTTCTTATTTTCATATGCTTCCTTTTTTATATCCTTCTATTTCTTTCTTATTTCATCAGAGCAAAATCTTCCATCATGTCTCTAAAACCTAGTCTTTAGAAGTATTTTGCCCTACATTTTCGTCTGATATCTCTATACTATCTTATGTGTGTTGTCCCCAACCTCAGAGCCTCTTTTGTTCAGTTTTTATGTGGAATAATCACCTAGTCTTTAGAGTTTGCAGTCACATTGTCTCTGTAGCAACTATTTATCTCTGTCATTGTAGCATAAAAGTAGCAACAGATAATATGTAAATAAATTAGCATGACAGTGTTCCAAAATTCTATTTATGGACACTGAGATTTAAACTTCATATATTTTTCATGTGTCATGACATCGTATTTTTTAAAATTTTTCAGTCTTTTTTTTTTTTTAAAGATTTTATTTATTTATTTGACAGAGAGAGAGGCAGCCAGTGAGAGAGGGAACACAGGCAGGGGGAGTGGGAGAGGAAGAAGCAGGCTCCCAGCAGAAAAGCCTGACATGGGGCTCGATCCCAGAACTCCAGGATCATGCCCTGAGCTGAAGGCAGACGCTTAAAGACTGAGCCACCCAGGCGCCCCTAATTTTTTCAGTCATTTAAAAATATCAAATCCAGCTTGTGGGTCATACAAAACAAGCAGCAAGCTGAATTTGGCCCACAAGTCATAGTTTGCCAAACTCTATGCTGAAAGAATACATAAATGCCTCAGTACATATAACTAATTTGATTCAGGCTTGGGCATAAATCCTTCACATTACAAAAGTAATTCTGTTTTCATTGCAATTTCTATACTGTCCTACCAAAATCAGAATCAAGCATTTCTCACCTCTCTTGGCAGAACTCTAATTTAGTCTTTTTTTCTTTCCAAAAGGATAAAAATGCCAATATAGAAGGAGACAGAAAACATCCAAAAATGGTTGTTATTCCTTTTTAGTTCCTTTTCAAATACGGTGTCAAGTGGTATCTAGATTCCCTGCATTGCTGAAATTCTTCCAAGTTCTGACCATCTCAAATCCAACAGTTGATGTAGTTCACTTGAGTGGGAGTAAAGGATGACTTTTTAAGGAAAGAAGTGAGCCAATCACTTTCATTACTTCAACCAAGGCAGAAAATGCAGGTCTATCAAAATATTCAAATGTTTTTCTGATATTTGAGACATTGAAGGTAACAAGAATTCCTTTATAGAAACATAAAATATAAGCATGATCACTCTTAAAAGTAGCTGTTAGCAAAACACTTTAGATGCTGTAGTTCTCTTTTACTAAGAATAAATGGCCATAAGGGACACAAAGTTCAGGGCCAACTATGGTACTTAGTACTGCTGTTTGTTAGATATTTATGTCTTCCTGTTATCTGGGGGCATTTTATTCCCTGTCTCCCTGTGCTTTGGGAGAGGGGGTACCATGTGATCATCTTAGTCAATGATTTATGAGGAGAAAGTATAGTGTGTCACTTCTGGGTGGAGCATTTAATTGGTTCTGTAACCCATTCTGTTATTTAACCTTTATCAGAGCAAGTGGAGATATTCTGGATTGTGGATCCTCCAACAGCCTGGGCTCCACAGCGAGAATGATGACAACATGGAGTGGATATTTACAGTGAATGACATGTAGAGTAAGTAAGAAATGAGCCTCTGCTGTTTTAGGGAAATAAGGTTTGGTGTTTGTTTATTACATAGCTTGGCTTTTCCTCACTGATGCACCTATTTGTTTTAAGTGCAAAATCTGTTAATCCTATTAGGTCTTTTGTGAGAAGGACAACTATTTATTTGTGCTTATTAGAATTTACATAGTGGATTTTACTGAGGTGTCTAATTGCACACGTTATTTTCCAAGTGAATATACACGAGGATACATTTTGTCTACAGCAATCCTCCAGACCTATGTGATCTACTTTGTCATGGATTACCCACAGTGGGATTTGTTCTATATGCTACCCAGAAAAAAGGAGCAGGCTTGAGAATATAAGGCTTCTCTGATCCTTGATGTCAAGAGTAAACTCTGGCAATATTATTTATTGATTAATCATATTCGTTAATACTAGTTTCTTAGAATCTACTTTTTCACATTTTTAAATTTTTTTAAAATATTTTTTTTAAAGATTTTATTTATTATTTGAGAGAGAGAGAGAGCGTGCAAGCATGAACAAGGGGAGGGGCAGAGGGAGAGGGAGAAGTAGACTCCCTGCTGAGCAGGAAGCGTTTACTCAGGGCTCAATCCCATGACCCTGGGATCATGACCTGAGCCAAAGGCAGAGGCTTAAGCAACTGAGCCACCCAGGCACCCATATTTTTTCCCCAAATTATAGCAAATATAAATGCAAGGTAGATATCAACTGAGGTACTCTATCTTATGAGATTCAAATGAAAATGCCTCCCATCCCATAAGTCACTGGAATGTCCCTCCCAGTACTCCTAGTAATTTTGAGAGGGATGGTAGATATTGTGGGACACTTATATCAAAAAAAATAAATAAATAAAATAACATGTCATGTTGCCAAAAAGGAACAACTATTCTTTGTTGCTTTGCATTGTATCTTTCATTTTAAACATCTGCATAAAAATCTATGGTTGTAGAAAATTAAAGAAAGTATCATCAAGAGATGCCCTGTTTTTCTCATACCAGGCTGTTAATAAAATCATATAGTAAAAAGAAAGTTCCTCAATGGGCAGGCTGAATTTAAAGAGAGATAAAAAATATATATAGATGACCTAATTGCTATGAAAGAAAAAGAAAAAGCAAGTTAGACATGCACTGAAATATTACAACTACGGACAGTGGATTTTCAAGTAGTGAACGGTTAGCATATTTTTTGGAAGTGCACAAAACCAGTTAGAGACATTGTTTTGTGACTGATAATTTTAGACCCTAGCAAAAGCCATTAGATTATAAAAAGCAATTAAACAGTTTATGCACATATGATATCTTTTCATGTCAGAGTTAAATCCCCAAGGCCACGCAGGGTAGGCGGCTTAGGAGAATCCAATGGGAGAAATTGCACACGTTTCTTTCAGAGCTACAAGTGCAAGGTAAAGTATTACACATGAGAATACAGTTAGCTCAATATTGAAGGAAAGAAGGAAACCAGCAGACCAGTAGCGAAATTACACTAAACACTGGCTTAGTAAGTGTGAAATTCTAGCACTACACATCATACAACTTTTTAAACTCTTTTTCTAATGTCATTTCCAAAATATTATTACACTCTGATATATTCCTCTCATTTTTATTTAATAATAATATATCTATTAAATATAATTATGATTATATGTTTTTTCTCCTCTGTCACTGGATTGCAAACACTTCTTGGTTGCAAATACAGAATTTCAGTCATAATATCTACTAACATCAAGAAAGTTTTTAAGGTTGCAGACTCAGTCTTTTATATTTAGTTCAAATATAACACAAGATAAATCTATAATACATGGATGATGAGCCAAATATAGCAAGACATTGTTAAAACATATGAGGTCTTAGGAATCAGTATTTAAAAGAAAAATGAAAAATAATTCAGATTTACTAAAAGCAACAAATGATGATAACACCTTGCATAAGTGAGCAACAAAAAAATCTAGACACCTATTTAAACAATGTGATTAACAAAAATAATGAGAAAGTGTAAAGAAGTACTATTTTCTATATTCATAAAGCTTTGAAATAAAAGGAAAATAATTATGGGGAAATATAAATAGATAATTTAAAGATAAGATCATTATAAAATAATGACATTGGCTTTATTTTATAACAAGTTACCCTGTATGTCACCATAAAAGAGGGCACTTGTGATGAGCACTGGGTTGTTACAAGTAAGTGATGAATCACTTGATTCTACTCCTGAAACTAGTATTACACTATATGTTAACTAACTAGAATTTAAATAAAAACTTGAAACATTAATAAATAAATACAAAAATGAAATTCCTCTGTTGTACCTGACCTCTAAACAAATTTGATCAATGAAAGAAAATTGCCCTCACCTATGAAGCCTCTCTACTTAATCACTATACTTGATCCTAAAGAAAAAAATAAGCAATATTTTCCAGAGGTCAATTTTTTTGATATTAGTAGTATTTATGATGCTTAGGAAAATATTTTATAAGTAATCAAGGTATTAAAAATGTATTTCAAAAGATATACCTCAATTCTCTTACCTCCCCCTTTACACAGAAGAATAGGGATTTTATTGACTCGGAGAGGAAACAGAAAATTGTTTGACCTCAAATTTCCTCTTACCAAAAACAGAAGATGAAAAGAAAGATTCGTGATAATGAAGCTGGAATCATCTTCCTGGTTTGACTTAAATGAAAAGGCCATGTAGTAATTGGGAATAACCACTTTGAATGTACAAACTTTACAAACAGGCAAAAGGTTCAAATGCAGCTGATTGAGTGCAGCTTAGTGAGCTTGCAGAGAGTAGATGGAAGACTGAAATTGGAATAAGAATTAAAACAACAATAGCAGCAAAAATAACTGCCTGGGTTGGTTGTAAGTTCAGAAATAAAAGTAAAAGTAAATTATGGTAAAAAAAAATATCATCTTTCCTTCCAACCACATTGCAAACCAAGATTTGCTGGCTTCTTAATCCCATTGGGAAATAGTGTGACTATTATCACTTTGTACTTAATTACCAACAAATGTTTTCACTGATAATTGTGCTTCTTTTGCAAACCTTGTCAGCAATCAATGGTAGGAAAAAATTTTTAAAGTGTATATTTGTTTCCCTTCAAAAAGGTATGTATTGGGGTGCCTGGGTGGCTCAGTCGGTTGAGCACCTGACTCTTGATTTTGACTCAGGTCATGACCTGAGGGTTGTGAGATCCAGCGGGCATCAGGCTCCCTGCTGAGCTGGGAGTCCGCTTGAGATTCTCTCTCTCCCTCTCCCTCTGCCCCTCCCCCCACTCGTGCTTTCTCTCTCTCTAAAACAAACAAATAAATAAATCTTTTTTTAAAAAAGGTATATATTATTGCCAGACATCAGACAGATATAGGATAAGACAAACCCAGTGTATGTATGTATGCAAATGATGATCACAGTCAGAAAGAGTTGAGTAGATGCTGCGGATGAGGATAGAAAAAAGCTATTTTCCTTGAGATAATCATTATTCATGCTCCACAAATATTAGGCTTTCAGGCCTGTGTTACAATGTGTCAGTTTTAATTAGCACTACAGAGCAATGAAGAGCTGTAGATCTTGCCATACATAACTATTAGTTGTTCTCTACAGCTGAAATCAAAGGTAGAAAGAAATTGTCTCATTGAAAACAAGCATTCATTACTGACTGCTGTCCATATGTCATAGCCATGTTTTTCTAATATTTTTTAATGAAATATTTTAAGAAAAACAAGTTTTTTGCTTTACCTATTTAAAAATACAAAATACTTTAAAAATTCAATATTTTAAATTTAATTTTTTCAAATAATTATGTGTAATCATTTGTGAAAGTGTTGGCCATTGCACAAACATTAAATTAATTTTCAGGATTAGAATTATCCAGTTCATAAATTAAGGATTTGGAAACTCTCAAGTATTTATTAGGAATCAATTCATGAAACCAGCATCCTTATATTGGTAATTTATTTTTCATTTGGGCTTCCAGTTTGCTGAGTAAGTAGGTTAATATAATGTGGAAGAGGGATTTATTTATTGAGAGTAAAGTGTGTTGGAAAAATAAAAGATTAAACAAATATTGCTCCTATTTCATGGCCCGAGGCTAAAATTCTAATATTTGAAGGCCATCTTAAATCTTTTTTTTTTTCTTCTTAAGTTAATTGGTTATACTATATATGGGTTAGGAGAAAAACATCCCTGCTGCTGGGATGACAAAAGTCCATTCGCATGCCTTATTAATGATAGTTCATTAGTGCAATGCTTACTGGAATAAAACATATCACATATATTTTTTCATGTATTAAAGACTATAACTTGTAGTAAAAATAACTTTTACATAAGTTAGATGAGCAAAGAGAGAGAGAGAGAGGCTAAGAACTTTGCTGGTGGTATTAATATGGACACCAGGAAAGAGCGATATGTGAAAGGACAAGGAAGGTGAAGAGCATCTGGCTAAATGAAGGGACTGGAATTTGGCAATGGTGCAGCATAAGTCAGGCCGACACGGAGGGAACAGAGGCTGGATAGAAAGACTGTCTCATGAAGAGCCTTCTCTCTAACTATAGTTAGCCCATTTAAGTGATAATCCATAAGTCGCATTATACCCACACAGCCTTACTCACCTTTCGGGGGTACCAGCTCTAAATAGCAGGTGACATTGTCACTGGGACAAAATGGCTTCTTATTGGAAGAGGTTCATATCTTGCTTAGAAAGAATATAGAGGAGGGGAACATGAAGCAAGGATTCTCTCTTCTTAGTCTATAGAATACGGGCTCCCCTGTGAGAAGAGAAAATTTAGAACATACACAGGTCAAAGCTCATTCCAGTGACAGCTAGTCGGGGTTATGCCCTCTTTGTATTTGCGCAAAGATACCCAATCAAGGTTTTAGCCTCCTTTTTACTTTTAACTTAGGAAGATATGAAGAAGGTTTGGGAAAGGAAAGCACTTTCTGTACTGAATAACTTTTGACAATGATTTTCATTCTAAATGATTTTTAAAAGCAGTGTTATTCTTGGCCATTACCTAGGGTCCTAAAATACTTTTGGTTTCGTGCACTATCCGTTATAATGATGTTCCTTTTGTAATGGATTTAGAACTTATTTCATCAGAAATAGGATAAAGTTGGATTGGATAAACACAAATTCCACTTAAGTTAGGAAAAAAAGATTCATTATCCTAGAAGTTTCCAGGAGAAAAAGCGTAACAAACTGGCAACATAATAGTTTATATTGTTTGCTCCTTGAAGACATCTTTACTTTGAGAATTCAATTTAAAGAGTTTATATTGCCCTAGAAATATTCTAGGTGGAATAGTATTTGCAGCAAACATTATTTTTCTAACAATCGTAGGAGAATGAAGGTTCTAAAACCAAATCATAAATGATAATATATAAATTCAGACCAAGATACTGTAAAATGGTTGACTTTTATTACACATTATTGATAACTCATTAAAAAGGAAAGAAATATATTTGCAGCTTTCAGTGCAGAACTTCATTTTATCTCTAATATTTGCTGTGATTTAATTTTTTTTCAGTCTAGCTTGCCTTCTGGCTTTCTTTTTAGATCAATTCTTCTTTTTTATGTTTGCCCAAATAATTATTTTGTAAAGAAAATGTGTACCATACCGTAATCATAGCATAGAGAGACGATCTTCCTGCCATTCAGTGATGCTGAAAGTTGTTTATGACTGAACTATCCCCTTTTTAAAAGTGTACTCTCTAACTCAAACATTTGAACATATTTCAATTGACTATTTTTTTTTTAACTTTAAAGATCACATTCCTGTTCTTTCTAGTCCATGGCATTCCTTTCTTTTTTTAAAAAGAAAATATTTCACAATATTTTCCCAAGTGATAGTTAGCAATTTTATCTTCTGGTGAGCTGTTGAATGATCTGTTTTCATTCCTTTCTTTGAAGGATAAACATTTTTTCTCCTCTCAGACTAAATTACTTATCAATAACCTGCTTTTATGATGTTCTTTTATTTTGCAATACACTGTAGTACTTGGCAGTGCACTGGCCCAGGTGTTCCCCCCTTGTTAGGGGATTTTAAGTAAACAAAGGGGATACTGGGACAGAGTTGCCCTCTTTGCCACCATTTGATTTTTCTTAGCTTTTTATACCAAAATGTGCTCTTATTTTATGCATTCTGATTTTAGGGCCCTCTGCTATTAAGAGTAGGTAACTTGTAACTTCCTAAAATACACAGATCTTCCTCTACTTCTGATGGGGTTGCATCCCAATAAACTCATTGGAAGTTGAAAATATCGTAAACTGAAAATGCATTTAACACACTCAACCTACCGAACATCATATCTTAGCCTAGCCTAACTTAAACATACTGAGAACACTTACATTAGTCTAGAGTTAGGCAAAATCATTAACACAAAGCCTATTTTATAATAAAGTACCGAATAACTCATATAATTTGTTGACTACTGTACTAAAAGTAAAAAAAAAAAAAACAAAACAAAACCCAAAACAGAATGGTTGTGTGGACCCAGAATGGTGTAAGTGTGTTGTTGACTGTTCACCCTCAGATCACGCGGCTGCCTGGGAACCATGGCTTGCTGCTGCCCAGCATCATGAGCGAGTATTACACCACATTTCACGAGCCCAGGGAAAGATCACAATTAAAAGTCTGAGGAATGGTTTCTACTGAATGCCTATTGCTTTTGTACCATCATCAAGTCAAAAAATTCTAAGTAGAACCATAGTAAGTCGGTGACTGTATTTCATAGAGCAGAGAGGGTTTTTTTTTTTATACCTGATTTATTTATTTTTTGCATTTCTTAAAGTTTCTATTTAAATTCCAGTTAGTTAACATACAGTGTAATATTAGTTTCAAGTGTACAATATAGTGATTCAACACTTCCATACATCACCCTATTAGAGCAAAGATCTTTGTATTCCAAGATTTATCTTGTTTTATACAGAATACCTTAACTTTTTGTCTCCTAAAATGGGAAATTCCAATTTGTTTACATTTAATATTTTATTTTAGAAGAAACTGAAAGTAGCATGGTATTTATTCTGCCGAAAGACACAATGTCTTCAACTGATTTCTTCACTCACTTGTCCTATTGATCTGTTTTATAGCATCAAGTACCATATAATCTGGGACCTAAATAGTTTATCTCTGTTTCTTTATCTTCAAAAGGCATAACTTAATTTGTCAATCAGGTTTTGACAAATCACTTTAGTTTCCATTCATTGGACTAAGCCCAAGTGTTGATTACTAAAGAGTATATATATATATATATATATATATATATATATATATATACACACACACACACATACATATACACATAGCTGTATATGTACATACACACACACATATATATATATATATGTCTATCTATCTATCTATCTATCTATCTATCTATCTATCATCTATCCATATATGTCAGAAGCAACATTTCAGGACTTCAAACTCATTAAATAATTAATGTTTGCAACAACAGTAAAATCAGAGCTAATTACCCAGTATCTCTGCATAATGAATCCTGCATACTTATTGTGGGAATCAAGGTCATTGTTTGCATTTGCTTATTCTACAGGCACTAATGATTATTTTATACAGCACCAGCTTCTCTCCTCAGACTAGAAACAGGTTACAAGAAACAAAAAAAAACTGTTGGAAACACTTTTGCAAAGCATTGAGGTTCAGTCAAAATCATGTTTTTCAAAATTGCAAGTCTATTTTTATAGTTGAGCAGATACTAGTACGGCATGGAATCAATTTAATATACTAACAAAGCAATGTTAATGACCAATTTTCTGCAAGCACAAAAATATTGCCCTTCTTAAAACACTCGCAAATACCAGTGACTTCTTAACAGAATTAATGAAATGATTTTTGGTGTGTCATTACAACTCCTGTGTTTTAATTAATTCAAATGTTGTTGTTTCCACTGCAAACACAGGAGGAAAACACTAAATGTGCAAACATTGTGCTATTTCCACAAAGGAAAAGGAGAGGACTGGATCCATGTAAAAGGACTTCCCGATTATTGTAGTAACAGGGAATTTTATAATTCTGTATATTATAAATTTTTAAAATAAAATATTTGCCAACATCCTTGTTAGTTTTAAATACATAAATTCTATAGACTACTTTGTTTTACCATAAGAAATTACTATATAAATATAGGAAATAAAGATTTAAGATAGAGTAAGGAATTAACCATAAATTTGTAAAAATTATTTTGTTAATATTTTATGGTTTTTTGAGCAGTGTTAGATCACAATAAAGCTGAAGGGGGGGAGTACAGAGATTCCACATGTATTTTTGCCTCAACACATGCATAGCCGCCCCCCTCCATTATCAACAACACTCAACAGAATGATACATTTGTTACCAAAGATAAACCTATATTGACACATCATAGCCACTCAAAGCCCATACTTAGTTTACTTTCCAGTTCACTTTTGGTGTTGCTCATTACATGTGTTTTGACAAACCTATAGTGATAGGTAGTGATAGGTATTCACCATTATAGTATAATACGGAGTACTTTTGCTGCCCCAAACATACTCTGTATCCTACCTACTTATCCTTCCTAAACCCTCAATCCCTGGCAACCATTGGTCTTTTTTATTGTTTCCATAATTTTGCCTTTTCCAGAATGTCATATAGTTGGAATTGTACTGTCTTTTCAGATTGGTTTCTTTCAGTTAGTAATACGGAGTTAAGTTTCCTCCATGTCTTTTCATGGCTTGATAGTTCATTTCTTTTGAGCACTCATTAGCACAGTAATATTCCACGTCTGAATGTACCACAGCTTATTTATTCATTTACCTATGAAGGACATCTTGGTTGCTTCCAAGTTTGGGCAATAATAAGTAAAGCTGCTATAAACATCCATGTTCAGAGTTTTGTGTGGACATAGTTTTCAACAAACCATATAGTTGAAGCCAACTTGACAAAATAATTTGTCACCAAAATGAATAATCATTTTTATCATTAATTAGTTTCTATAATCAGTCTGACGTTGTGTTGGGGCAGTGGAAGGGTCAAAGGAAAATGTAGAAGGAAATGTAGAAATGATTAAATCATCACTCTTTACAGAATATATGAAACAACTTTCTTCTTTTGAGAATAAGTAACATTCTGGAACTCACTGTACCAATAATTTGAGCTAGACATTTCCTATTAATTGAATTTTATTTGCTCTCTTTTCAGTTTTCAAAGTCCCTGAAGACATATGATCTACAATTATATGTTTAGGTAATTATCATGCTGATAGCAACAAAGAGAAGAAGAGCTTTTCAGGAGACTATCATCCTAGAACCTTGTATTAGTTTTCTCAGGTGTGTAAATGATACTTATTACTTGTCAGCTTAAAATAACACACTTATGTTTTCTTACACTTTCTGAAGATCAGAAATAGGCACATTTCAGCAGGTTCTTCTGCTAAAAAAACAGCTGCGGAGCATCAGTTAGCTGGGTTCTCATCTACAGGCTAGGGCTATGGACCCAGCAATTCCATTTCGGAATTGGAAGCTCCAAAGGAAATGGAAACACGCTATTGAACAGATATATGTATTTCATGTTAATTGCAGTTTTAGGATTTATTCACAATAGCCAAGATACAGAAACAACATAAATTCCTATCAAGAGATGAATGGATAAGGAGGATGGAATGTGTGTGTGCATGCATGTGTGTGTATGTGTGTGTATAAACACAATGGAATATGATTCAGCCATTAGAATGAAGTCTTACCATTTGGGACAACATGGATGGATCTTGAGGACATTATGCTAAGTGAGATGTCACACACAGAAAGACAAATATCGTATGACATTGCTTATATGTGAAATCTAAAAAGTCAAATTCATAGAAACAGAATAAAATGGTGGTTAGTAGGGGCTGGGGGGTTGGGGGAATAGGAGAGATTTTGTTTAAGGATATCAACTTGCAACACGTAGTAAATAAGTCCTAGAGATCTAAAGAACAGTATAATGAATATAGACAATAATACTGTATTATAAGCATCAAACTTGCTAAGAGACTAGATCTTTATTATTATAACCACAAAAAAAGAAACGATAATTGCGTGCTATGATGGAGGTGCTACCTATGAGTACAATGGCAATCATATTACGATATATAAATGTATCAAATCAACATCTTGTACACCTTAAATTCACACCATCTCAAATATATTTCAGTGGAGGCTGGACTAGGGAACCATCCACTTCCCTGCTTGTATGGTCATTGGCTTCATTCAATCCCTTGTATCTGAAGGATTTCCAGCAGCCTGCTTCTTAAAAGCCAGACAGAAAAGAGATAGTCTGTAGATTGCATCTGCTGGCAAGACAGAGTTTAATATAACATAACATAATATAATATAATATAATATAATATAATATAATATAATTAATATAATTAATATAATATAATAATGGGAGTAAAGTCCTGTCACACTATGGTATTTTACATTGAGAAGCAAGGTAGGTCCTATCCACACTCAAAGATATAAGATGATACAAGTGTATGAATGCCAGCAGGTAGGGATCAAGGGAATCATCTTAAAGTCTTTCTACCCAGACCTTTTCCCCTTCAGTTGCCTCCTATTCAGAGTCTAGCTTAACCAAGCACTGGTAAAAAATAAAAGAAAGGTATAAAAAGAAAGGCTGGCATCGAGAGGTTCCACCATCTAAAATAACATTTAGACAGTTTCTTACTTTAAAAGTATGAATTTCATTTTTCATTGACATAGAATGGAAGAAAAGTCATATGGTAAATAAGAGGCTACCTTTTGGTGAGCAATCATAAAAATGCAAATAGAAAAACTAAATAAAATTTTATTCAAATAGACTAAAGTTCAAACACAAAATCAATCTTTCACACATGTATAGAAGATAGCAAAAGGTAAAATAAAATGTTATGATAATTTACTCAGGGTTTTTATTACTAAGAAGTCCTTACACATGTCTAACCATTTTAATTTTTTTAGTTCTTACACTATTTCCTTTTATTTAAAAAACATGGCATATATATTTTCCATGAAAAATAAATGTTAATAAAGAACTAAGACAATGACATAAAATATTTCAAAATAATAAATTTTAACCAAACTCTTTCATAATTCTAAAATTGAACTCAGGCAATGGCTTTCTTTAAATTTCAAATAGAATTTTTGTTTTTAACAATGTAAAATAAAGTTTTCCCCTTTTAACTAAAAAGGTTACTGTATGTGTTATACATTAAAGTAGCTGCTGAATGAAAAATCCACCTGGCTAAGATCATCTATTTCATCACCTAATTTAATGAATTTAGAAAATTTTTTACATGATAAAACATAATTTTTTTGAAAAAACAAAACACCCAACCTTATTTACTACTTTCTGTTTTGTTCTATTGCTTCAAAATTAAATAATATTTAAAAAAATAAAAAAAGAAACCATTAGTTTAAAAAAAGGCAATTAGATTAGCTTATTCTCGTAAACTCATGCAGATAATTAATAAAGACAATACACAAGAACTTTGTTGAGCCTGTTTAAAGGCTCGCCTTGGCTTCTGATATCTGGCTCCCCAGATGTGACCTCTAAGATCTCCCTCACTGACATCTTATTTTCTACTTCTTCCTTTTCTTTCTTTCTTTTTCTTTCTTTCTTTCTTTCTTTCTTTCTTTCTTTCTTTCTTTCTTTCTTTCTTTCTTTCTTTTTCTTTCTTTTCTTTTCTTTCTTTTCTCTTTTCTTTTCTTTTCTTTTCTTTTCTTTTCTTTTCTTTTCTTTCCTTTTCCTTCCTCCCTTCCTTCCTTCCTTCCTTCCTTTCCTTTTCTTTTTTTTCTTTTCTCTTTTCTTCAATGAGACTTACTGCTTCCAGCTCAGACTGGTTAGATTTCTTTGAGTGCTTTCCTTAATTTCTTTATAACTACAAACATCCTCTCACCACCTAATGTTGCTCTTTTCCAATCAATTCCAGGCTGTGTCTTATATTGATTTGTGGTTTTGTGATGTTGCCACTTAATCAATAAGGAAACCATAGTTCTGGGTAAAATATTTCCCATATAGAAGTAATGAGGGGAAGTTCAACATGAGAATTTGGTGGAAGGAAAACAAATAACACTTATAAAAAAAAGATTTATTTGTTTATCTGAGAGAAAGTGCACGCTAGTGGGGGGAGGTGCAGAGGGAGAGGGAGAGAGAGAATCTTAAGCAGGCTCCATGCTGACTAGGGGCTCGATCTCAGGACCCTGAGATCATGACCTGAGCCAAAATCAAGCGCAAGACACTTAACTGACTGACCTACCTAGGTGCTCCAAGAAAATAATTCCTAAAACAGATCACTACATAAGTTCTTAAGCAGTTGCTAAATCTATTTATCAATCTATTTAAAAATATGAAATTTTACATTAAAAGTTCTGATTATATGCTCATATGGATGCAATGAAAGCTGACAAATGGGGCAAAAAAATAATAGGTAATCCATTCTACAAAAATGCTAGCTTTGTGATCTGATCCCCTTCCACGTGGTCCCTAGTCTAATGAAGGAACGTGGGTATTTGATTAGTAATAGAAAAGATGCATCACACTGCAAGGCAAAACTTAAATAAATGATGAATTAGTGAATGTAACTTAGCAAAGAACAAATCCGTTCCTTCTAACATCCTCTGTAAAACTAATTCTGAAGAGTTATATGTTCAGGAATGCTAGAGGGATGTAGTTCTGTCTCCAGATCAGAAGTAGAATCCTTTCCTCCATACAGTAACAGAGTTACAAGGATTCAATAAGATTTTAACCCCCAGAGTTGCCCAGAGCAGGCTCCGACAATTACATTCTTAGTAGCTTACCTAAAGAAAAAGGAAAGAAAAAAAGCTTCCTCGAGAATGTACAGAATCTTTCAATGTCTATTAAAGAATGACCAATGGTCATTCCTCTTTCTTCCTTCAGAGATAGTAAGAGAATGGAAAGAGGCATTTATTCTCCTCCCCTGAGTGAGGATTGGCCAGAGGCTAAAATGTGAAGTAAAGAGAGAGAGCATTCCTTTCCCTAAAGTGGAAAACCAGTATTTTTCACCATTCTGGTCCAAGAGAGCAAGAGCAATGAATCTAGCAATGAATCTTGGTGCTACTTTTGTAGACACAAATCATCTAAACCTGAAATGACACGTTTAGAAGTAGATGACTCTAAAACAAAACAAAGCTGGTTCTCTTTGCTTTTCAGCCTTCTTTACTGGACAGCACTCTCATCATGCCAGGACAAAAATCATTTATACTGTGTCACGTTGCAAAAAATCATTTGTAGGTCGATGGCTTCCATGATATCTTTGTCTGTCTTCAGTGTGTGTCAGTGGATATAAAAGAGAGCAGGGGATCATGGTATAGATAAACATTTGGAAATCCTTGTGTCAATTATTATGAATCTGTAAACTGTGTGTGGTTTGCTTTGTGGGTTATTTATGTATTTGTTTATTTATTATTTTGCTTCATGGTGATGGACATACTTGATTCTTACCTTTACTTTCACTTCTCCCATGTAGTAGAGAAGATAAACTCAGTGACAGATCCACAGTTTTCAACAGCCTCCAACTATACTAAAATTCAGGTGATATAAACTATGATTGTTCCATACTACCACAAATTTCCTCCATAAATGCTTGCAGTAAATAGATCTATCGAGGTGACTCTTGATTATAACTCTAATCACTGTTAGATTCTTCATTTAACTTCAATAATTTAACTTGACTTTTCACACAAGTTTACATTTCTGATGAATAATTTTACAGAGAATCTTAGAACACCAAAAAGAATCTAAGTACTTGTTTTAAGTTCCTTTAATTATCAGTTTTAGAACAAATGCATATTCCTTAAAGAAGATTGTGTTTTAAGTCTTCTAAATTGCCATCAATATTTTAATTCTTCTAAGAATATAAGGGAATGGGTTTTAGAAGAGATACATTTCTTTTAAAATTTTGACTAAAAAGTTATTAAAAACATTTTTTGTGTGTTTTCTTTCCCTCAATGGGCAAATAAAAATGTGTTGATTACCCATTTGTATAAATTTTTCATTGAGGAAAAAAACACAGTTAAGCACTTGAAAACTCATTAAATAATTAACACTTTGAAGAACAGTAAAATCAGAGCTAATTACCAATATTTTGCTCAGTGAACCTTGTACCCTTACTCCGGGAATCAAGGTCATTGTTAACATTTGTCTATTCTTCACACAAAATGATTATTTTACACAACATTCAGCTTCAGCTCTTGGACTACAACCTGATTAAAAAAGACAATGAGAGAATCATTTTTATAATATATTGTGGTTACAATAACACATACCTAAGAAACCTGATAATTTAAAGGAAGAGTTGTTGTTAATCTATTTGCTTTATATTCTGACACCGTAATTTTTTTTTTAAGTACTAATGCTTCTAGATTTTATCAGAAATGTTTGCTCTGGTTCATAGGTCAGACATCCTAAAAAGCAATCCTATGAAGAAGTTCTGTCTTTATGAGACTAATTTCTCTGATACAATTTTTATGAGGACCATTATCCTCAGTACAATTGTTTATCATTGAAATTGTATACACAAAAGAATATCAATTGTATTTTTCTCTTTGTGAAAGCTGACTATAAAATATCTGTGTTTTTACTCTGAGAAATAAAAAAGGGATTTTTTGTTGTTTTATAGCAACCTGAGCAATATAACAGACGAATAAAAAGAAATCAGATATAAACAATTACATGCCTCAAATGGCTCTGTGCCATTACTAAGAAGAAATTAATGTAAGACTTGACAGAAGTTCTTACAAGTTGGAGGGCAGGGATTAACTCCCTTTAAGTAGGTCATTAAAATAGTCCCCAGAAAAATAAGCATACAAAGAAAATTAGGCATAAAATTTTAGGGTATAATTAAACCTCTTGAAAGCCCATCCACCCAACCAACCTTGAGTTTGTAGCAATTGGCCCAGGCAAAACATGGCTTCCTTTCTCAACACTTGAATCCCATTACGTTATGCTCCTCTCTTAGATGACAGACCTTTAACTGAGTCTTTATTGACTATTTAAATTACTTGGTTCCAGTCATAATAAATGCCAAGGTAGATAATTACCATACAAATTAATTCTTTGTAAGGATTTTTCTAAAAAACTTGAAATTACCTGAAAAGAATCTATCAATAAGACATTTTGTCATGTCCCTATATGCTACATTCCTAAAGACCTACGGACTCTACCATCCACTCAAATTGTAAAGTTTCTCTTTATTTCATAGATGCTACTTTTCATTGGGATATAAACCTGTTTCTACCTCCTAAAAACTTGCACGTAAGGCTGATTACTAGAGATGAGATGATAAGATAGCAGGAGATTAAAATGTGTGTGTATGTGGAGGGGTGCACTCAAAGGAAGAATCGCAATGAAGTACAATCAAAATCAAAATCTGTATTAGATGCAGTTGAGCATAGATCTGAAGCTGTAGATAACCTGAATCATTGATACAGAAGACAAACTAGAAGTACAGAGAAAAGAAGAAAACAAAGAGCCAGTCATAACAGACTATAAATCATATGATTCCACTTATATGATATGTTCAGAAAAGGCAAATCTATAGGAACAAAGTAAACTAGTGCTTTCTTGGGACCAGAAGTTGGAGAGAAGAGAGGTTAGCAGTAAATGGAATCTCAATGGGATGATGAAAATGTTCTAAAGCTGATTTATGGTAATGATTACAGAACTGCATAAATACATTAAATATCACTGAGGTGCATACTTAAAATGGGTGAACTATATGATATGCAAAATATGTCTCAAAAGGATTATAAAAAAGGAGAAAAGGCAGTTGGTAAGCAAATGAAAGTAACACAACAAGCATGAAGGAGAGTGTTGATCTTACATTCAGTTATCTTTTATCCAAATAAAAACAAAGATCTAAAAGGTAACAAACAACAATTAGAAGAAAACTGAGCTAAAGGTCAACTTGTGAATGCAAATTGAAGGGATCTCCAAATACCTGAAGAATAAATTATAAATGTTCCAATAAAAGCAAAAGAAAAAAGACCTGTTGATGTGAGGACAGGAAATAGACATTAAATTTAGGGCACAGAAAACAAGGCTGTACCCAAAGTGGGTTTATAGCTTCCTCCAGTGTTAAGAAGACAATAGGTTTTTTTTTTTTTTTTAATTTTGAAAGAGTACATTATTATTCAGAAATAATGTATCTAATGATTTCCATATATGAAAACATTATTCCCTTTAAATATGAAAAGCTTTCTAAAATGTACCACCCATATATTTATTTTTCTAAAATACTAGATTTATTCTACTTCATCAAAGATAAAAGGAAATTAAAATTCATAAATGGGAAATCATTTATAAAGAAATGTTCATTTTAATTAGTTTAGAACCAGAACTCGGGGATCATTTTATTAGTTAGATTCTGTCACACAAAGATGAAGTTTTATTCTCTATTCCCTTAACTTTCTTTCTTATGTTGTCATTTCTTTTCAGTTTCTAGGAATTTAGTTCCTGCACCAGATCTGTCACCCTACTGCTTAATTAATTATTTTGCTTCGTTAATACTTCGAAGAATATGATAGCCAACCTTTTCTAAAATATGAAGAAACAAATTATTTTTAAAGGCCCATACTAGAAGAATCACTAAACACAAAAGAGTTTTTAATATCCCTTAGTATAAATATATTGATACTGCATTAAGATGAACTCCTTTTGGTATAAAAGAAGATTGAATCACAATATTTTGCCCCTTAAAAGATATTAAAAAACTCATTTTGTTAGTTACTAAGTTGGAAAGACCAATACATTTGCCAAATATTACTACCTGTTTTCAAGCCACTCATGTTATAAATTTTAGTCTAGTAATAGTCTTGCAATATTTTTTAAAATATAAATTTATATTATGAGCTCAATTCTGGTCAAATATTCATATAAAAATCTGTAAGGAAGTACATTAAAATGTTACAAGTAATCATGTCTACATGTTAGAGTTATGCATTTAAATATATTTTATATGATTTCTATATCTCAAATTGTCCATAAAGTTGCCAGACTTAGTAAATAAAATAAAAATAATGTATATTGAGTTAAATTTGTATTTCAAAAAAATTAATAGAAATTTTGTTATAGGTATGTCCCAAATATTGCAAAGGTAATACTTACACTAAAATTAAATTTGAATTTTTAGATAATTACAAATAGTTCTCAATGTATTCCCATGCAATCAATACTTGAAACATACTTATAATAATAAAAATGTCCATTGTTTATTTCAAATGCATATTTAACTCAGTATCCCGTATCTTCTCTGGTAACCCTACCCACCATGAGAAAATATGCTTCTTTTAGTTAGAAATATACCATTTAATTTCACACACTTAACTTACTAGATTTGGAAGGAAATGCATGAAAATGGTAAAGCTATTTCTTTGTCAGTTTCCAAGTTGCAGATGATGAGCATGTTATATATTTTATAACGAAACGTCTTTAGGAATAAAGGCTATAAGAAGGATCACCTTCCAATTTTTCCTCTCTAAATCTTTCAATGTGGCCTTCAACTAAGTGATAATTTCCTATTTGTATAAATAACTTCATAACAATAAAAAGGAAAAAATGCATTATCACATAATGATAAGATGCTATTGTAGATGACTTAAAAAATTTATGTTATTAGCATTAACTCATACTTAAATATATACATACACACATTGTTCCTCAAACTTTCTTATGAAACATCTTAAAAACTGATTTTCATGCTTTTTCACTCTAGAAAGTGTAGATATCTAGGTGGTAATAGAAACCGTGTCTTAGGTGAATTTCCCAGGAGGGAAAAGACTAGCAATCACAACACAGCTGAAAACATTCTGTAGAGAGACTACTGTTAAGAAACCCATGAAGTCTTGATAGCGTGGCTGCTGTGTCAATGTGATCCAAATTTGTGTACTCAAAAGACTTTCTTCTTAAGTCAACCAGGGAAGTTCTGATTATCTCACTCCAATGACTAGACAGTGCAATGCTCAAATCCACCAGCAACTCCAACAAAGGGAAAGCTGCTTACACTGGTGAAAACAATGCTACAAATGCAAAGATATCCACAAAGAAAATGAAATAAAGACCACACCAAATCCCTAGAATTATGAAGTAGTCAAACACACATAGTATAACACTTTTAAATAAAAATGGGGCATAAATTTCTAATTAATAAACACAGCTAAAACTCATTTTAGAAGTTATTGATGACTAGAAGTAAAATGGGTTTTTTTTTAAATTAAAAAGATAAATTATGTGTTCCTAAGCATGATGTAAAAAGAAAATAATTTTCTCATTTTATTGCCAAGTTAAGTTTTTAATTTTATAATCAAGAATACTTTATAACATAATTCAGATAATAAAAGTTCTCTAATTTTCAATTGGGAAAAAATGTATAGCAGAAATAACTCATAAAGTAGGGCAGAAAAAGTACATATGGCTAGATGATTTTATTTTAGTTTCATTTTTTAAAAATGAAAAAAAAGTTAAAGTAAGATACAATTTTGTTGGCAGGGTACAATGCCAAAGTATTGGAATCAAAAACTTGTTTTATTTTAAGTTTTTTCATTTGGATCCTGGAAACAGCTATTTTTTTTCTTTCTGTTCATATTAAATGAGGTTGCATATTCATTTTCAACTGTAATTTATAAATAAAAATATCAGGAATAATTATATTTTATTATAAGTTTTAAGTTATGTTGCTATGTTGTTTTCTCCTATTGATTCATGCATTTAAATGACACATTATCCTCTATTACAAAAGACATGAAATAATAATTCTACATGAAGAGGAGTTTATTAAATGTTTATCAGAAAAGTCACGCCAGGGAATACCCATATGTGAAAACTAAACGTGAAAGCGACCACTTTTACCTTCTAACATTTTCATGGTAATCTTCTTTGTAAACAAAGAAGGGAAGATTGTCTAATCTGAGAAGGCAACGCTCCAAAAACGACCTTGCTATGAAACACGGAAGCATTCCCCATAAAGTAGGCTCCCTAGTTTATAAATCTACAAACTCACTTTGAGTCTTGCCACAATGTTTCTCTCTTCTAAATGAAAGTCTTCTCCTGCGTTCCAGAAAAGATAGAATGGACCTCATCTACATATTAAAAAGTGGGCCTATTGCCAGTTCAGGAAAGCTCTCCGGGAACTTTTATTCTAATATTATAGAACTTAGAAACAGTGCCTGGCTACAGCAGAATGGATAGTGTCTTTCCACCAGAAAACGAATCGATAAAGACTACAAAAAAGGAAAAAGGCAAAGTACTGTAGGTTCTTAAATGAAAATTGATTTCCACCATTGACCATGGAACAAGCTCATCAGTAACATCGCATTTAAAGGGAATCTAATTGTTTCTTCTTACGGTAGGGTTTGAACTTGGAAAGGAAGTATAAGAGGGAAATCAATCCTCTGTTATCACTAGTAGCTTAGTCACAGCATACTGATTCAGGAAAATACAATTGCTTAAGATGCCATTGTAACCACTCAATGGATTGCCTCAGAAAGCCAAGCTGCATTCCTCAGGAATGTATGGGTTCAATTTTTAATTCTTTCTTTTTTCATGTACTTATCTGACCACTAGAGACATCCTTAATTCCATTCGGTTACAGAGTAAAGGAAATACAAAAGAAAATGGATTAGTGCAAATTCAGTGGTAAAGGAGGGGTGATCATCCAAATTGTGGATCATATACTGATGATTCATCTCTGTATGTAAGGGACAACATGTTATTTTATTTAGTTATTATGTAAGTATAATAAGGTTACAGAACTGACCATGACACATAAATCCCTGATTTCACTGAACTTATACTATGTTTTATATGTGAGTGAAAGAGAAGGCAGATAAATAAAGAAGTAAAAAATTAATGAAGAAAATACTTTCTAATAGATGTAAATGATAAGACCTGACCTTAAAGCAGACCATCCCAGGCAAAGGGAATACAAAATGTGGAAGCAGGATTTTCATGTAATGGGACAGAAAGAAGAAAGTTCAGTGTGATTGGAACTGAAGAAGTTAGAATAATATTATGAACTGCTATGGGAGGGGTAAGCACAAACCAAAACGTGTATAACCAAGATCATGGTAAGCCATTTAGGTCTCATTGAAAGTAAGCTTGGAAACTTTGAAGGTTTGGGGGGCTGGGAGTGGGACAACATTTGATTTACATTGTTCAAAAACTCATGCTGGTCGACATATGAAGAATAAATTGAAGAAGCTTTTGTAATAGGTCCTTTAACTAGTCCAGGGGAGGAATGACTGTTTTCAACCATGGTGATAAAAGTTTTTGTTACAAGATGATTGTGTTTTCACAAAAGCCTTTTTAAATTTAGCCATCTTGGGCTGGGACAGTTGCACAGAAAAATCACTGAATGTGGAGGCACCTGGGTGGTTCAGTTGGTTAAGTGTCTGCCTTCAGCTCAGGTCATGATCTCGGGGTCCCAGGGTGGAGCCCCACTTCATAGGGCTCCCTGCTCAGTGGGGAGTCTCCTTCTCCCTCTGCCTCTTTGCCCCTCCTCCTGGCTCGTGCTCTTTCCCTCTCACTCTGCTCTCTTTCTCTCTCTCAAATAAATAAATAAAATCTTAAAAAAAAAAAAGAAAAAGAAAAGAAAATCCCTGAATACAGCTTAATGAGAAGAAAAGTAGAGAGGGCCATAGATACATTCTCAGAGGGAAATCGGCCACAGACTAGCAAACAACCAAAAATAAGTCATCGAGCCTTCCAAAAAATCTCCCAATCCGCCGCACACATATCAAATGCTACATTGCTAGACATTCAAGTTCTTTTAGCTGCAATAAAAACTACTATCAAGTCTACCTGTTTCCCCTGCCAACGTCCTTCCCTCATCCTTCATTCAGGCATAGTTCATTTGTATTTCCATCTTCCTGGTAACAGTTCACGACTGTCATTATCACCGTCTCATTCTGGCACAGTGCAAAGAGCATTGACTTAAAAGCAGACAGATTCCAGTCCTGCCACTTGCTGACTGCAGTGACCTTACAAAGTTCTTAACCTTCCCAGGTCTTAGTTTCCTAATCTGTAAAGTTAGAACTGACCTTTCCCATACTCTAAATGCTTTAGATATTTAAATTTAATCCACAAAGTAATTCTACGAGTTAAGTATTTTTATTGTTGTTGTTACCATTCCCATAAGGGGTAAGGAAACCGAGCTACATGGGCAACACAAACAGCTCAAAGTCACTCACTGGTACGTTGCAGAACCTGGGTTCGAGCACAGTCTTCCTGAGAACCCACCTTCTGAAACACTATGTTATATCTTTAATGAACTAAAATATCATAGATACTTAAAAAAACTTTGTTACTGCTTTCTTGTTTTCTGTACTTCCTCCCATATTTCAACTTGTAGTAACTGTATGTTCAGTAATAATTATATCTACCAGAATTATGCAGTCTTTCAGTGCCTTAGTCCAAACTGATATCCCTCCTTCCCAATTTGTCATCTCTTCCAGAAGTCCTGAATCAGCTGCCACCCATTATTAAGAAATAAATCTGTTTGTTTAATTTCTCTCTTTATGACTTCCGCAGTCATATAAACCGAGCTAGTAATGCTAATTGAATTCCAAATCTCTTGGCTGATGCTTCCAAAAGAAAATAATATGCATAATGTATTTATAGGATTCAGAGAAAACGATAGGATTTTCTGCATTTGATAGAGCAACTGATATATAGTTATGACTTTCTGAATTTTCACTTTCAAGTTACAGTAAATAATTTCTGATAGAAAAAGAATAAGGGGAAAATGTCACAAATCACAGAATAATCTAAGCAGTCACACATCTCAAAAGTCAAGGAAAGTCACTTTCTGTCCAGTTAACGGTGTTTTGCTAGTCATAGACAGGCTAATGAATGGTAGATGTGAATACTGGAAACAAGTAGGGGATGGAGCATTTATATTGAAAAGTATTGAGGATAGCATTAGGAGTTGTTTTCAGTTTCAGAAGTAGTAATGATGATCTTCAATGTAGGCATTGGTTAAACATTTTTCATATATGTTTTTCATTTTATTTTGCTTTCACAATAGCCTTAAGAAGTAGGTAGTAGTGGCAGGGGTAGGAGATAGTGTCATTAGTAAAGATAGTAGTAGCAGTAGAAGTATTTTGTAGAAGTAAAAACTGAGAAAGAGATATAAGTAAATTACTTCAAGTTCTACAACCAATAAGGGATAGAAATGGATCATGAGTTCACGTCCTTACAATCAAAATCTCTGTATTTTCCACTATAAAAAGACTTTCAACATAAATTAATTTTTCATTAGGGAACTATTTAAGAACATTTGTATACCTGAAAAATACATTCATGGTTTGGGTTATATATAATATGTACATTCTATTTTGAGCGCAGAAATGTTTTAAGGAGAATGTTGTGTTTTAATTTCCTAAGTGGGATAAAAGTTATTGAGAATAATAAATTTAAAGAGGAAACACAGCTAAATTAAATCCCCTTAATGAATTTAATCCCAATTTATCTTTAATTGATTTCTAGATATTAAATATTATCCTCATTTTTTTGAGTAAGGAAGCTGAGAGCTCTATTGAGTCGTCAACAAAGCTCACAAAATCCAATCAGTTACTCTAGTTTTATCTCATCCATTGTAACATAACTATCCCTATGAAATGAAAATTGTGTTATTATTGTCTCCAAGCATGTGCACAATTTTGCATTTTTAATTATAAACATAAAGGTTCACCAAAGAATTATTACACCAACAAGAATGGAACTGAGAACATTTATTTAATAACCACACTGCCAAATGAGGTGCTAGCTGTTTTCATCTGTGCTCCCTTATTTAACCCTGGCAAATCTCCTTCAAAGTATGATTGAAACAATTTGCCAGAGGAGTAAACTGAAATTGAGAAATATTAAATAACCTGTCCACATCATGCTATTAGTAATTTTCAAAGTTTATGTTTGGTCATACCTAATATCTTTTTGAGACCACTTAACTCGTGGCAGTAGCTAAGAAGTAAAAAGACAAAACAAAATGAAACAAAAACCAAAAAACAGCAACAACAATAAAATAAATTCATTAACACTAACTGTTGAATAACTATTTCTCAGGAGAACTCACTGCTAGTACAGGTCATATTAACTATCAAATAGTAACAAAAAGATAATGACTTTTGGGCTCAACAAACCTGATCTTAGTAAACCTCTGACATCCTGAAGAAGCATTAGATCCAGACCTCATTACTCTGTCTCCTTGATCCATTTTGTGTTCTTGTGATACCACTTGGTGCTATTTCCTCACTTTCTGTTATGCTGCAATATTACATTACTGTAAGCTTTTTCTACATTTCCATTGTAAGTACCAACAACTTCTCAAGAAGTTGTATCAACATTGAGCACTGCAGAAATGAGATAGGCTTGCCTGTTAGCACAATCTTGGAGTACTCTTCAACTGATATTATAAATCAGATATTCAGTGTTTTTGAAATCCATCATATGATAGAATTTAATATAAGACAAGGAACAAAAGACATTTTTACCATTGATAACAATTCTAATTCCTGTAAATATAATGAAATTTACATTCACTTCAGGTAGCAGAGCTAAGCAGGCAAAAAATTCAAACTTAGGAGCTAAATTTTAGAAAGCTCATTACAATTACAGAAGTGCTCCAGGGACAAGAGGTCACTTAGATTTTGCCCACTTTTTGTTTTAACAATTAGTCACCAAAAGTAAGTGTTCTAAATTACACAGCCTTAAACTACAGTTCCTACAGAGCCATGAATTGGAAATGAAGAAGTAATTCTGTACCTAAAATATGATTTTTAATTTCAAACAATGTAGTGATATCTTCTCAAAATGCAACTTACATTATTGAAGTTACTTTTAATTGGACATTGTGATTCATATCATATTGACTAAAGTTCCAGTAAACTTAATTATAAAGCAAAATTTTAAGTGATTTTCCTATAACTCCCATTTGATTTGATTTTGACTTGTATATCAAAAATCTTAGGCAGTTAAAAATCTTATAGCTAATGTTTTGTTATACCATTAATGGGTTATAATCAGTTAATTTAAACATAATTACAATGAAGCTAAGGTTTTGGGATATGTCTCAGTGTGAGTTTACAATGACAAATTCCACTCTTAGCTAGCATCAGTCTTAGAGGCATTTGTGATTCTAAAAATGGCAAAATCCAAGAAAGTAAGACAGTTCTATATCAGGCAATTTAACATCAATTTAACTGCAAAATGAGAAAAACAATCTCAGCCAATTTTAGAAGTTCATTTTATTTATTTATTTATTTATTTATTTATTTATTTATTTATTTGCCAAAAATCACACCAATAATGTTCTTGGTCTCTGGGATGTAAAAGGCAGATGCCTCAAAAAAGAAGTACTATTGAAACATGCCTTTCCAGAGTGAGCAAAAAGAAATCACAACTTTCAAGGATCTGTACTAAATGCAAACCTGGGATAAAGCTATAGTGTCTAAAATGTCTAATGTGGAAGATGGTATGTAAAAGCATGCATTTCTGAATATACAGCTAATAAGATGTCCAGTATCAATATAATTTTAAAATGATCCATCTGTGATCAGAAGCTGGAGATATGATTCTCTCCTTGGGAAAAAGTGATCCCTAACTCCAATGGTCACGATGATCTCTGTCAGGATTCCAAGAATGGGCAGTCCAGCCAAATGCATACTTTTTTGATTAGAACATTACCCCCAAATCCCTATTTGCTCCCTTAACTAGTGATGTGCATCAGGGAATACAAGCCATGTCCCACTGTTAAGATGGGTTCACCTTGGTTTCCATATGGAAACCTTGTTTCTAAGCGGGAGACATCTCTAAGCCTCAAAGAAAGATATCCGAGTATTTCCTCACCTGTGAAATAGGACCATTAATAACCCCTAGTGGGATCATTTATTTTGTGTCCTTGAGAACTTTCTTTTACCTTTTACTCACAGGAGAACTCTGCCTTGAAGGGTACACACTGAGAAGGGGAAAACCTATTAGCTCTTTTCTGGGCAAAGTTTCTTAATCTGAAGGTGAGCTTCAGGCAGGCCATACTGCACTGAAAATATATGCAAATATTCTGGTTTTATAAATATATCCTTTTAACTTCTGGGAATCAAATTTAAAGAGTTGGGTGACTCTGAAAAGATTAATAACGTCTGGCTTAGAGATCAACTGTTGCATAAGATAAGAAAGAAATTTCTGAAGGGAGAAACATATAGAGAAACAATATTTAAAATATCTCTCAGTTTTTTTCATTTAGTTTATTTCCATTGAAATGTTATATATCCTACAACATTTTAAAGAAACGTTTATGTTGCAAAATTATGTGAACTTCTACCAATAAGTTTTGCCACAAAACTATGGAAATCCCACTTTTACCACACATGCATTCACACACACACACACACACACACACACACACACGCACTTCCCCCCCTAGTTTATTTACTGCATTATCTAATTCTGCTGTTGTTCTCAAATGAATTCTGTGTCAGCTCTTAAGAGCACAGTAACTGAGTACACCATGGCCATCAAAGAGGTAGAAAGTCATGATATTATTCAGGTCTGGCCAGGTTGGGACACAGGATTCAGAGAATTCACTAAATTGATGAGAATCTTATCTAATCTGTCTGGAGAGAAGTACCTGGCGGCACATGCCAAAAGACATATGTTCTTTCTTCCCTTTTCTGGTAAAATAAAACAAAAAAAACATACTCTAGTCCTTCTGAAAACATTATTTTGGGCCTCAATAAAGTTCTGAACCTGAATAAAAAACAGTCAGATGCTGAACAATGTTCCTTACAATTCTTCCCAGAAGTACACATGATACGGACGGTGCCCCAGTGGCTAGACGGAAAGTGTACAGCGACTATACGTAAAGTTTGGGGTAATGTACATTTTGGCTTAGCACGATGATGATGTGATATAGTGAAAAAGGTATCTTTCAAGTCCTTCCTAGTCCTATAATAAATTGATGGCTCCCCAAAGAGTTAAAAGGTCCCAACATGTCTTCAGTGTTCCATTATCTGTCCAATGGAGATGCCAGAAGGCCCTGTATTTGGGGAAAAGGTCTTTATTCAATTTGTACTAGATGAGGCACCAACATGCAGACCCCAGAAGAAACCTAATAAAAGCAGCCATTGAGACTCATCACTAAGCAAAAGAACCAAAACTAGGACATGAGTGCCAGGACAAGAATTCTGAGGGATGAGAAAAGCACCACAAAGCAGAATGTAAGATAGATCTCAGGCAATGAGCTATAATAAGCCAAGATGTCTGTGGCTTATCCTAGGCTGGTTCCTGACAAGTATTAGGCTCCTGGGAATAAGGGTGCCAGGCTGGGCCAAGCATTATCAGTGTTCAATAAATTCAGATGACTATATCCTATATTGTCAAAGAGTATCACCATATATCATGAATAATTCCATGGTATCGAAGTATATGCTTTATCTCTTACTTTATGAATTCTCTGGGTCATGAAGTCTCCATGTCAATTTTGTTTAACATGACGAAATTCTATCCACATATTTAGGCAGTTATATATTCTAGTGGCTCTTAATTTTTAATATGATAGCTTGTATAAGAGCAAGCATTCAGAAACAAAGTCTCTTATATTTGATGACTCATTACAATATGCAAGAAAGTTTTCCCTGCAAGACTGGAGATAAATTGACTTATTAAGAACAGTTGTTTCACATGTACTTGGCAGACAAGAATTAATTCACATTCTGTTTTGCATCAGCCCAAAGTCTAATTTTTGAGCCAGGCCCATCCTAAACATTCAAGGTAATAATATATTTCTAAAGGTATTTTAAAATCATGAGGAAGTACACACTGAGTGCTTGAGAGGTAAACTGTGCCATATATCATACCCTAACTATGCCAAGGCCGAGTGATTTTAATTTGTTCACTTAGTAAGCTCTTTGGAATTTCAAATGTGTTTTAAACAAGCTGGTGATTGAGAATATACATTTTATTAGTGTGATTAAATATGACACTTTCATCTATTGCAGGTTGGGCCAGTCCTAGCTTCATAGCTCATATGTGAGAAATGAAATAATTTAATATACATACCATGTGCCCTGCACAATTTTTCTATATCTCATTGAAATTCTGTCACAATTTATCATTATTTAAACACCATATAGTGGTGGTAGTCTATGAGATGTCTTCAAAGAAAAATAAAAAATGGGCTTAATAGCATGTATCCATCCTTGGAGAACTCCATATCTTTTTGATTCAAGAAAAGAGTACATAAATTTATGGAATGGACTAAAAACTCCATAATTTAAATCATTTGTTACATCATGTGGAAAGAAACCAAAAGTTATGAAGTTGGTCACAAATCATTGGTATATATTTTATATGTTCTGTCAATATGTTGGTATTAAATCTCTATGTAAGGAGGAATTGAAGAGGTAGAAATTAAAAGAGGGTCAAGCATTGTTTGCTACTCTGCAAGTGTCTTTGACTTATGAAAGGTATATTCCTTTACACTTCATCCCAAAATAGCTGTTATCCCCATCTAACCCACATTCTGAAAGCTATTTTCAAATTTCTCAGAATGATCCAGATTCTGATACCTTATCATTTCCATGTTTTAAAAGCAAAATCCAATTTCATTCATTAGTTAAATTTTCTAGCACTAATTATTCAAATAATGTGTAACTAGAAAAAGAATAATTCACTTTTTGGTTATAGGAAGTGAGATTATCTTACTCGAAATATATTTTTAAATTGTTGAAAGAAATACTTCAATTCAGAATTTTTAAAAATGCAGAAATTTTTTAAAATGCAGAAATTCTATGAAAAATAGAAGTCAGCAAATCTTGAAATGCATTAATTTCTGGTAATATACTTTGTGCTCTATAATGTACTATACAATGTACAGTAACTTAATAAAAGAACATTTTGACTGCAGTGTTTACCTAAATATTTAAAACCATAATTTACTTTTGCACAAGAATAAGATTACTGATAAAATGTTGATTTTTTTAAAAGATTTTATTTACTTATTTGAGAGAGAGAGAGTGCACAAGCGAGGAGGAGGAGGAGCAAAAGGAGAGGGAGAGGCAGACTCCCCTCTGAGCAGGGAGCCAACGCTGGGCTAGGCTCTATCTCAGATCATAACCTGAGCTGAAGGCAGACGCTTACCTAACTGAGTCATGCAGGCACCCCTAAGGTATTGATTTTTAAAGGCAAAAAGAAAGTAACTTCTTAATGAGATCCAATTTAAGAGAATTATAAAATAGCAGAGGAAAATCATTGTCCATGTCTAACACAAATGCCTGAATAAATGTGATGTGCAGTGTCAGCAATAAATGCTGCTGAGTGTACAAACTTGTATATGTGTGAATCTCACTTCCTCTCTTACCTATTTTTGCAAAAGTAAAATCTCTGACTTTCCTGTCAGAGTACTTCCCGTACCTTAGCTCAGGTTTCATTCCTTATCTCATTCTCAAAGTCTGCATGACTTCGTTAATCCTGTCTCCCCACACCATCAACAAACTCTTTCTAGCTTATCCATATCAGCATTAAACTGTGATCTACTGTTCACTTAAAAACAGCATTTAAGAATAAACAAACAAACAAATAAATAAATAAATAAATAAATAAAACAAAACAATGCTACCCTTGATCCAACATCACCCCTCCATCCCCCCACCACCAAGTACAGCTGCATTTACTACTCAATCCATTACTGACTGGATCCTTCCTCTACTACAGTCGACAACAAGACTTTTCCAAATGTGTGAACATTGTCTATCTTCATCTTACTCAGCCTTCCAGAAATTACGACAAAATGGTAAAGCAGTCTCTTCTTCCTTGAAAACTGTATGTAGGGAGTGGGTTTGGAGGGGAGGGGAGCATCGTTTGTACCACCGTCCCTGGTTTTCCTCTTACTTCTCTGGATTTGCCTTGCTGTCTGTTGCTCATTCCTCTTTCCACATGTCTGGGTTCCCCAGGGTACCAGCTTGAGTTTGCTTCTTGGGTCTCTGAATATTCTAACCTGTGATGATAATCATAAATTCCAGTGGACTGAAAGACCAACTCTCTGCTGAGGTCTCCCTAATTAATTTACCCACCCCAGACTCCTTGTCTTGATTCTTTCTTTGCATGTCCCCCTGATTTCTCCAAAACAATCAACCTATCAGTGATCCTTTCAATCTTATGTACAAATTATATTGTACATAAGGAAAAGATTGCTTTGGCTATTTAGGGTTCTTTGTGGTTCCATACAAATGTTAGTATGATTTGTTCTAGTTTTGTGAAAAATGCCTTTAGCATTATGATAGAGATTGCATCGAATCTGTAGATTGCTTTGGGTATTATGAATAAGGGTTTAAAAGGATCTCTATGTTACCTTGTTAAGAATAGAGGAGGTGGGGGAAGGTCAAATAGAATTACGTAGGCCATGAAATTTATAAGATATTGTTATAATCCAGATGAGCCAGATGTTTGTTTAGAACATGGGTTAATAACAGAGCTGAATAAAAGTGGTCAGGTTCTGAATATATTTTATAGTTAGAGTCAACAGATTCCAACAGGATTTTCTGATACTCGTATGTTTTGTATTCTAGAGTGAATGATATCCATGTACCAAGAGTGGTACCACAGTTTTGGATCTGAGTAACTAGAAGGCTAGATTTGCAGTAACTGAGTTGGGCTGAGAAAGGGTGCAGATGAAGAACAGTCACTGTGTTGTTTGAAATATATGAGTGAATTCATGTTGAGTTTGAGATGTACTTGATTTTTAGTTGATAAACACTCTTCTTTTATAGTTGAGAGACCAATAATTCAGGTTAATAGTAATAGTTAACATTTATGTAGCACCTGTTACATGCCAGATGTTGATTTAAGCTCATTACTTTTCAGTGAATGCCCATCCATATTGTTCAAAATTTATTTTCATAAGGATGTTTAGATTGACAATTTCTTATCCAGAGCCACTGAGGACAGTGGCGTTTTAGATTTCAGGAATTACTAGATTGTACAAAAAGTAGTACAGTGTATATGCAATCTATTTTACAATACCTTTCAGTTGGACCTAGGCTACTATTCTTTAATTGACCGTATTATTATCTCTTCAGGAAAACATATAAATATTCAGAGTAGGAGGGATCAATAAAAACTATAATTAGCCTTCTACCTGCTCAGGTCAGGCATTTCACTAAACAAGTTCAAGTCAAAACAGATTTTACTGCCAGATGAGTTATTTAAAAAAACCTTCAGATTTTCAGAATTTATTGGGTTTCAGATAAAATTTCAGATAAAGCCCTGCAGACCTACATTAAGTGTGTAATTCTGGAAATCCTAAAAATAAAACACAAAGTTGATGCTGACAAGCCACACTTCTATATGGGTGAACTCTTTCTTTGGATTACAGCTCAAAAGAAGTAATTTCCATTGGATCCATACAAACTTCTTATCTATTTAATTCATTTCTAATATTTTGTGGCATATGTGCTTTGACGCATATTTTAAAATATTAGTTACAAAGCTCTTACTAAAAAATTAAATCTTATTTGATCCAATGACTGTGTTTCAATGCCTGTTGTATTCTTTATTATTGGCTAAGAGAAATAATGGCTTGTTATCGTTAGGAAAAGATAAATGGGGAATAATGTATAAGCTATATGCAAGAACTACTCGCAAATTAAAGTGGTCATTATAAATTATTTTCCTAAGCATTTGTCTATGCCCATAATGATTAAAAACACCTTAGAATAGAATGATTAAATAAATAACCTTAAGTGTTAGATCAAATAAATGTGTCTATTCACTTCAAAGAATACAAGTAATTGCCATAAAATCTTAAACACCACAGAATATTTTCAAATGTTTTTAAAAACATTTTATGTCAATGTTTGTCTATCAAGCACACTGAATTCCCAAGTAAACTGAAGAATCTACTCTTTTTAAAAATAGACTTAATTTTTTAGAGTAATTTTAGGTTCATAGCAAAACAGAGCAGAAAGTAGAGTTGTCATATACCTTCTGCCTTTCTTTACACATGAATGGCCTCCCTACCAGCCCCCCCACCCCCCATCCCCCACCCCCCCACCCCCCCACCCCTCCGCCCGCCCCGTCTGTCAACATCTTTCACCAAAGTGGTACAAGCAATAAACCTACATTGACACATCATTATTATGCAAAACCCACAGTTTTCATTAGGATTCACTCTTGGTCTTGTACATTCTCTATATTTTGCCAAATGTATGATGACACATTTCTACCACTATAGCATTTTACAGAATACTTTAATTCCTTCAGGTCCACTCTGTTTTAGTACATTAAAATTGTGCTTGAAATGTTGTATGGAAAAGTTTATAGCTTTTTCCCTAATGATTCCCAACAAGGTTTACATTTCATATAAATGATCTCCTTCAGTCACGTATTTTTTCATCTTTCCAGATACAAAGGCATTATCCACCTCTACAGCACAAATTTAGGAAAAATCAGAAATAGTCAAATAACTCAAAACAGAAAAGGAGAATATTGGCAGGGGATAACAGTAACCATCATTTTATCAGTTCATTCATTTTGCACTTAATAAATGTATATTTACTGTCTAGTTTATGCCAAGCACTCTTGTGGATACTGAGAAATGTGAACACACAGACAAAATTCCTTTGCTTAGGCAAAAGAAAGACAATAAATATAAATAAATAGTTAACAAAATATGTTGAAGTATTATGGTAAGGATTACAACAAGAAGAAAGCAATGTAGGAGGGGAAATTCAACAGGAGCTTTTATAGAGTACTGACTGGAAAGGGCCTCTCAGAGCCGATGCACTATGAGAACAGACCCAGATTGAGTGAGGGAGCAAGTCATGCATAGGTCTAAGAAAGAATGTTCCAGGGAGAAGGTAAAGAAATTACTAAGTCTCCAAGGTAGCTTTGAGCTTGGTACATACAGTTAAAGAGTAGAAAGAAGACAATGTTCTTTCAGTAGAGGAAGTGGTCAGAGATGGGGTGCAAAGTGAGAGAAAGAGGCCAAATAATATTGGGCTCTTATACTATTAAGAGCTTAGTTTTTTGTTTTGTTTTATTTTTTCTCTACTGAGTGTAATGGGAATCCATTAGAGGTTTGAGTAGGCATAGAACAAGTTTTAACTAACACTTTCTAAAATACAATTAGATTGTACAGAGAATGGGCAAGAGTGAAAACTGACACATGAAGCAGTATGGTATTGCAGTAGTTTTGGTGAGAAGTGACAGATCTTAGACCATAGTGTTTCTCCTTCATTCTTTTAATATGGATAAATGTACTGATTTGTTTTTAGAAGTTAATGTATGTTTTGTATTTCTAGGAAAAAAAACAGGCAGGCATAGTGTATTAGACTATTATAAATCATTGGATTTGATATGCTAATATATTATTATATACTATATTAAAATGATATTATATTATGTATTAATATAATCATCAATGATAATGTAAAGTATTATGCCACGGATTTCAATAGTGTAGTAATCTTTTTCTCATTTTAGTATTAGGGTAGTGATCACCTCATACAATGAATTATTATAGCACTCCTCTTCCTTTCTGAAAAAGATAACATAGCATTGGTATTATTTCTTCATTAAAAGTTTAATAAAATCTACCAGTATAGCTATATGGACAGAATGTTTTCATTGTGAAAAGATTTTATACTATGAATTAAATATATTTAATTGATGTAGGTCAACTTGAATTACCTGTTTATTCTAGAGTCAGTTTTGATATTTGCATTAGTTTTCTATTGCTGTCGTAACAAATTATCATAAATTTAGTAGCATCAAACAACACATTTTTATCTCACACTTCAGTAGGTCAGAAATCCAAGTGTAGAATGGTTTAGTTGGTTCATCTGTTTAATGTCTCCCAAGGCTAAAATCAAGATGTCCTTTTGAGAGGCTCTGAGGACAAATCCACTTCCAAGCTCATATAAGATGTTAACCAAATTCAGTTCCTTGCGAATGTAGAGCTGAGTTCCAGGTTTCCTGGTTGCCAGTCAAACAGAATCTGCTCACATTCCTTCTCACGCTCTCCATGTACCCCTCTCCAGCAACAAAGGGGAGTCCTTATCCTTCAAATCTCTTGGAACCCCTCTTCTGCCCTATCTCTTTAAACCCAGACTGAGAATATTCTCTGCTTTTAAGGGCTCATATGATTAGATTTCAGCAAGATAATCAGAATACTCTCCCTGCTTTATGGTTCATTGTATTATTTACATCTACAAAGTCCCTTTAGCCATGTAACATAACAGACTCAAAGATTCCGGGGATTAGCACGTAGATGTATTTGGGGGTCAATTTTGCCTATCACTGTGGCTTTCAAAGAATTTGTCCATTTTATCTAAGTTGTATTGAATCAGTTTACAAAAAGTTGTTTATAATATTTCTTTATTATTGTTTTAGTGTCTTTACGATAGGTACTGATACCCACCTTTTATTCTTAACGTTGGAATTTGTGAGGCATTTGCCTTGATTGAGCTAGCCAGAGGTTTACTCAATCATATTTATCTTTGTAAAAAAAATCTTTTAGTTTTCTTGATTTTCTCTATTGTTGCACATTTTCAATTTCATTACTTCCACTCTTATATTTAATATTTGATTCTTTCTACACATTTAATTTTATTATTCCTTTGAGTTTCTTAAAGCAATGTCTTCAATCTTTGATTTGGTTAAAATATTAATGGCTTCTATATCCCCACTGATTTTTGTGGTCTATGTATTCTAGCAACTACTGAGAGAGGCTAGTTGAAGTTTTTAACTATAATTGTCAATTTGACTATTTCCTTAAGTTCTGTCCATTTTTGTATCAAGTATTTTAATGCTCTGTTAAGTTTTGTGGAATTGTGATATAATAAGAAATACATATTTTGCTCTTCATCACCGGCTCCTAGACAGAGCTCCTAAACCCTTGCAATTTCCTAGGCTTCCAGGGTGCTAGGAGCATTTTGTTCTCTTTGGTTTTTGACCCATCCTTGTCATAGAACTCCTAAAACCTTTGTAATTTCCTAAGTGATAGGGCTGCTAGGAGTATTCTTCGTTCTAACACTTGGTCTTTGACTCCAATTCCTATCATAGAGCTTCTAAATCCCTTGGAATTTTCTCGGTGCGCCTGTTGTTGTAATGAAGCAACTCTCCGCGAACTCTGCATTAGCTTCAGAAGGGGGATGGGTTACCAGAAAGACGGAGCCATCAATAGATACTTGGATCTTTCAGCCCCAACCTGCCATCATCCAGGGAGGGAAGGGCTGAAGATTAAGTTAATAATCAATCATGCCTATGTGACAAAGCCTCCATAACATTCCCTAAAGTAGGGGGTTTGGAGGATTTCTGGGTTGGTGAACACAGCCATGTACTGAGAGGGTGATACACCCTAACTCCACAGAGACGGAAGTTCCTCTGCTCATGACTCTTTTGGTCCTTGCCCTATCTATCTTTCCATCTGGCTGTTCACCTATATCCCTTATCACATCTTTTATTGTATAACAAACTGGTAAACATAGTGTTTCCCTGAGTTTTGTGAACTATTCTTGCAAATTATCAAAGCAAGGAGGAGGCTGTGGGAACCCCAATTTATAGCTGGTTAGTCATAAATATAGGTGACAACCTGGGACTTGCGGTTGGTGTCTGAAGTGGAGGCAGTCTTGTGGGACTGACCCCTTCAACTTGTAGGGTCTGATGCTAACTCCAGGTAGATAGTTCCAGAATTAAGTTGAATTGCAGGATACCCAGATGGGGTCTGGAGAGTAGGAGAATTGCTTGGTGTGGAAAAATCCCACGCACTTGGTGTCAGACGTAAAACATTCTGAGAGTGTTGAGAGGAAAGAGAGTTCTTCCTTTCCCTTGGTGTAGAGAAGATTTTTTTCCCCAGATTTGTAGACATTTGAGATATTATATGTTCTTGATAGATTGTCCCTTTCACATTATGAAATCTTTTCTTTATCCCTTTAATATTCCTTGTTTGGGAGTCTATTTTTCTAATATCAAAATAATCACTGTAATTATCTCATGCTTAGCTATATATTTTATATATCATTTTATATATGGTTATAATTGTTCTCATTTTTAAAAGCTTTAAACCTCTCTATATATTTATAATTAAAATAAGTTTCTAATATGCAGAAACTGGTATAATCTTTCTTTTTTATTGAATAAGATTTTAATGTATTGTGTTTCATAGAAAAAACATCTATTATTTTTCCTTAAATATCAAATACTTTGCCACATTTTTGAACACCCAAAGATCTATTATTAATATTAAAAAAGAAATATTCTCAGAAAGTCTCCTATGATTATCAAATATAACAAAGGCAAAATTGTGAGCTAGCGAAAACAGATTTGTTCAAAAAGTTAACCATGTTATGTAAAACTACTGTGTTATAGTATGGGTAAGATGAGAGAAAATATTTTCTTCAATCATTCACTATTTTTTATATCTTTACTTACAAATTACAGTTACATCTATTTATTTGTGTCTTTGTTTGTTGTCCGTCTCTCCACTAAAGAGTGTGTGTTGAAAGGCAGGATATATTCTCTTTTACGAATTCCTTTATACACAGCAGTTACCACAGAGCTTTAAACATTCTAGATGACCGATGGATAATTATTTAATAAATGAAGGACTATTATTAGTCTTGCTTTTGCTTATCTCTTAAGTAATAATGATACATAACATGAAAGAGTTTGAAGTATGTAAATATTATGACAAAAGTAAAAGGATGGATTTTCTAGAGAAAAGTAAGATGTGTCATTTGTCAAAAACTATCAACAGACAGCTGAACTGTGACACAGTCTTGGTAAAAGAAAGAAATGGGAGGGAAACTAATTAATGAACTCTAAAAAATATTCTCCCCACGGCCTTGGCAAAGGTGAGACTGCACGCACCCCCACCTCTTCTAGGAAGGCTTTGCTCATTAGGTTATTTGATTACCTCAACCCTTTGAAGCCTTAAGATGTTTTACAGTTTGGTAGATTTTCCAGTTTATTCTTGTTAGAATGGGACTAAATTCTCTTTACACTTTCCATATTCTCAGCAGGAACCCTCTTTATTCTTGGCTATTGGATATTTTCCTTAATATATAGAAAATCAAGCTCTGTTTAAAACAATGGCTTTTGTTAGTTGTCTATCATCCAAGTGTTCTGTATTGAAGGTCTTCCAACCCTGGAATATTTCTAATAAAAGCTTGAGATGGAAAATAAAGTCCTCTTCATTTTTCAAAGAAAAGTCCGTAAATATTGCCTAACATTAACTAAAGAGAAAAAAAATACTATTACTTAGAATTATGGATTTCACTTCCAGAAGAATTCAAACCCCAAATAACCAAGAGTGGTTGCTTCCAGGGAGTTCATTAGAATTTTGGACTGTCTTTGACTTTTTTTTTTTTTAAAGATTTTATTTATTTATTCGACAGAGATAGAGACAGCCAGCGAGAGAGGGAACACAAGCAGGGGGAGTGGGAGAGGAAGAAGCAGGCTCATAGCGGAAGAGCCTGATGTGGGGCTCGATCCCATAACGCCAGGATCACGCCCTGAGCTGAAGGCAGAGGCTTAACCGCTGTGCCACCCAGGCGCCCCTGTCTTTGACTTTTTAATCTATACTTTTCCATAGTGCTTAACTTTCTTTTTTTTAACATTGTTTATGTATTATTGTTATCATTAAAAAATATTTTTTAAAAATCTTACCTGTAAGAATTAGGGTAGGTTTGGTTGCTGAGTAAAAAGGTGTTAGGTGAACAAAAGTGATTCTAGCTATTTAGGATTGGTATTCACCTGGAATGCAATTCATGCCAGCTCATAGTCTTGCCACATATTGGGTGAACAAGGGAACTAGACTGGATGGGAAAGAACTTTAAACATCAGAATGGCAAGTTAGGAGTGAGGCAAAACAAGGTCTTGAGATTTACAAGAGTATGAGATAGACTCTGAGAGTCCCAGAGTTAAAGTCTGGTTAGCAAAGACAACAAGATAGATTGAGATCAATAATCACAAAATAAAGCCAATTAGGTTATTCAGTGAAAAGCCAGAGAAACCTTCAGAGGAACAAGGACTTAGGATATGACATTTTATTATATCTCTCCCCTCTGTCTCCCATAAGATACTGTAAAACCTGTCTGGATAATACAGGTTCTGGGCATAAATATTTTAATACAAACTAGGGGAAAAATTCTTGCTGTCAATTTGGTTTTTAGAATACTTGGCCAATTCTCAAATACCTGAGTTTTTGAACATTTATGTAAAATATGCTCACAATGTTCGTGATCTTTTTTCTTTCAAATCTATACTGGAAATTGTTACCGTGAGTATGTTGCTATTGATTTAAGTTGTTAGACAATAAGGTACGCTGTGTAGTACTTCGTATTATAAGTAGTTATGCTGGATCAATTGACCTAAAGTAATTAAGAATAACGGACCTCAATGATGACTTCTTTCATCAACAATTTTAAAAGAAACCATAAGATGAGAGAGGTAATTACTATTTCAGCTTTGCAAAACACTGGCAAAAATAAATCCATGACAAATATCTACTTTTTAATAAATCAGAAATTAGTGTAGCCTCTACATAAATACCTCACTTTGATTACCTACACATTTATTTAAGGGAAAGAACTATCAAATAACAAGTACTAGATACAATAGGTATTGCATGATATTAAAATAACTGTGTTAAATATGTTATACAACAATTTCATTTCTAATAATTTAGCATATACTAGAAATATTAATTCATAAGTGATGTACACTAATTTGAGAGCTCTGGCAGGGTAAGAATGATTAGAAGTCACATGTGGTATTATTGAAGGAGAACTTAAGCATGCGATATTTGTCTTCCAATAAAGTATAAGCAGAGTCTAGTTTTATAATCTGTATGCTTGTAATTGTAATAAAAGCGATTTGTTTGGGACACAAGACCCCACATAAATTGATTGCAACCTGGGGACCAAAATTTCATGATTTGCTTGAATTATTATTCTATAGTTAGTATTGATGGTTTAAGTGAATCATTGAATCATAAAAATGTAGGGCTGGAAGCCATTTCAATGTCACCTTTTCCAACAGTGCAGAAGCAATCGAAACAAATGGAGTCTATCAGATGGCTATCTGTCTTGTCATTAAAAATTTCCTTTAAGAGAAACTTACTGATCTCCCTAGGTACCTGGCTCTGAAGTTTCATTGGCCTGATTACCTTGAAACTAAGTCCGCTTTTTGACTAAAAATTTTAATAATGTTAAAAATACTTTAAAAGCCTCTTGGAAAGCTTGTCTCTCTTACTCTTTTATATTCAGTATAACACAAAAAATGAAAATAAGAGCAGAGCACAGAGGATTTTTGGAGCAGTGAAAATACTGCACATACTATTGTAATGATAGATACATGTCATTATACTTTTCTCCAAACCCATAGAATGTACAACACCAACAGTGAACCCTAAGGTAAACTATGGACTTTGACTGATTATGAATGTCAGTGTAGGTTCATCAATTGTAACAAATGTACCACTCTGGTGGGGGATGTTCGGAGGGAGGAGGCTGTGCGTGTGTGACGGCAGAGGATGTATGGGAAACCTCTGCACCTTTCTCTCGATTTTGCTGTGAACTTAAAACCACTCTAAAAAAAAAATAAATCCTCGAGAAGAACACAGGCATCAACCTCTTTGACCTCAGCTACAGCAACATCTTACTAAACATACCTCCAAAGGCAAGAGAAACAAAAGCAAAAATGAACTATTGGGACTTCATCAAGATAAAAAGCTTTTGCAGAGCAAAGGAAACAATCAACAAAATTAAAAGGCAACCTACTGAGTGGGAGAAGATATTTGCAGATGTCTTATCAGATTAAAGGGCTAGTGTCCAAAATCTAAAAGAACTTATCAAACTCAACACCCAAAAACAAAAAATCCAGTCAAGAAATGAGCAGAAGACGTGAGAAGACATTTCTCCAAAGACATGCAAATAGCCGACAGACACATGAAAAAATACTCAGCATCACTCAGCATCAGGAAAATCCAAATCAAAACCACAATGAGATACCACCCTATACCAGTAAGAAAGACTGAAGTTAACAGTACAGGAAACAACAGATGTTGGTGAGAATGCAGAGAAAGGGGAACCCTCTTACACTGTTGGTGGGAATGCAAACTGGTGCAGCCATTCTGGAAAACAGTATGGAGGTTCCTCAAAAAGCTAAAAATAGAGCAACCTTATGATCCAGCAACTTTACTACTAGGGATTTACCCAAAGAGACAAATGTAGTGATCCGAAGGGGCACCTGTACCCCAAGGTTCATAGCAGCAATGTCCACAATAGCCAAATAGTAGAAAGAGCCAAGATGTCCATTGACAGATGAATGGATAAAGAAGATGTGGTATATATATATATATATATATATATATATATATATATATATATGCAATGGAATATTACACAGCCATCAGAAAAGGATAAATACTCACCATTTACTTTGACATGGATGGAACTGTAGGGTATTATGTTGAGCAAAATAAGTCAATCAGAGAAAGACAATTATCACATGATTTCATTCATATGTGGAATTTAAGAAGCAAAATAGATGAACATAGGGAAAGGGAAGGAAAAATAAAATAAGATGAAAATAGAGGGAGGCAAACCGTAAGAGATGCTGAACTCTAGGAAACAAACTGAGGGTTGTGGAGGGGAGGGAGGTGGGGGTATGTGGTAACTGGGTGATGGGCATTAAGGAGGGCACTTGATGTAATGAGCACTGGGTGTTTATGCAAGTGATGAATCACTAAATTCTACCTCTGAAACTAATAAAAAAAAGAATAACAAAAAAATTAAAACAAAGAAAATATTAAAAGAGTAAAAAGCTAAAAAAAATCTTTAAAAAAAAGAGACACTCTTCTCCTTTTTAAGATTATCTTCATTTACATTTTATGCCCTCTATTCAATTCTGTCCTCCTTTCTCTCATACTGTATCTCGACCAAGTTCCCTTCCAGTTACTCTTTCTCTTCTGGCTCTGTCTGTAGTTAAGTTTTTCTACTCTTCAAAAAAACTTTTCCTTAACCTGAGATAACCTCTAAGAGGTATAGAGCTATGTATGCTTTTTGAGTTCATCACACCATTATTTACTAACTTGTGCTAAAGATTATATATTACATTCAATTCCTCTACTTTTTAACATCCAATCCTTAACCCTTCCCATTTGATCATTATTCACTCACTCATTCAACAATCGTTTCTGAATTCCTGTTATGTACCAAAAACCAATGGTGGTTAGAAGAATGATGAGATAGTCACAGGGTGGAAGGTAGAAAAAACACATTTTGTTTTGCAAAGCACATTCCATGATTCTACTAAAATTTCTCCTTTAGAGGTCATTGATAATAGTGCAATTGTTATGTCTAGCAGCCTTGACTCAGAGCACATCTGACTTGGTCTTTCTGGAATGTATGGCCTAATTGACTCTTTCTTGACAATTTTTCCCACCTTAGTTTTCATGAGTGTAAATCTCCCAGGAAATGCAGGAAATATATTGGCCCCCTGCAGAAATTAGACAAAAATAAAATAGTTGATAGCAAACTGTTTGATTTAATTCTGATATCTATACTGCTTTTGATATGTAGATTCTAGCAAAGTAACATCAGATCTTTTCTCTACTTCATAACACAACTCTGCTGCTCAGACAGGCTTGCTGCTTCAATCTCAAATTACCTCCTTATATTTCTATAATAGTGCACTACCTAACTTAGCATTTGTCATTCTCTCACTTTTTTGAAGATTTATTTATTTTAGGGAGAGAGAGAGAGAGGATGCGCACGAGCAAAAGGGACAGAGGGAGAGGGAGAGAGAATTTCAAGCAGACCCTGCACTGAGCATGGAGCCAATGTGGGGCAGTGGAGCTCAAGACCCCAAGATCACGACCTGAGCCTAAACCAAGAGTCCAAGGCTCAACCAACAGCCACCCAGGCACCCCTGTCATTCTCTCACCTTATGACTCCCTAGGATATATTGCCACAAAATTATCTTTTTATAGTACATCCAGGATTACGTCCTGCACTTGTGCAAAGTTATTATACTTTCCCAGTACCAAGAACTGGTGACTCAATACATAACATTTTTCCCTCTCTGATTCAAAATTATGTATTTTTTCACCTCTCCTCCCACCCTCATAAGCAGAGATCATGTTTGTTTGCAGGCACAAACACTTACACAGACACATAAACACACATGAACAGGACTCGTGAAGACAAGGACTTAGTCTTGTTCACTGCTCTATCCTCAGAACATAGCACTACACTTGGCACATATTAAATGATTAATAATATATTTTGGATGCATGAAAACATGAATGAATGAATGAATGAATGAATGAATGTTGTTTTTGTATCTTCCCTCTCAGGACTTTGAGTAAAGTTGGTATTTCAAAAGAATGCTATCTACAGAACCCTTAGGGTACCACTGTGCACTGTGGACGCTACTTATATGTAGGTCCAAACTAGAAGCAGAGCTTTCTTTTAAATCCTCCTTTTGCTGGGGCGCCTGGGTGGCACAGCGGTTAGGCCTCTGCCTTCGGCTCAGGGCGTGATCCCAGCGTTATGGGATCGAGCCCCACATCAGGCTCCTCCGCTATGAGCCTGCTTCTTCCTCTCCCACTCCCCCTGCTTGTGTTCCCTCTCTCGCTGGCTGTCTCTATCTCTGTCAAATAAATAAATAAAATCTTTAAAAAATAAATAAATAAATAAATAAATCCTCCTTTTGCTGAAGACAAAATTGGGCTCAAGATCAATCAGACAACATTTCCAATATTACATTCAATGGCATCGATAGGTTTTGCTTCTGCGTGAGATGTTTTCACTCTTCCTTTCTGTCAAATTATTAGCTGCTATTCCTTTGGCATTTTAAGACCTAACTCACATGCTGTATCACTCATCCTGTCCCCTTAAATCAGTCTGGTGGGATTGTGTTTTTCCTGTGTTATAGAGGAATGAATATCTGGCTGAAATTGCAGAAGACACTGCTTTTCCCAGCTTCATCTCTTATTGGATGTGTCACTAGTTTTTTTTAAAAAGAAGTTTTTTAAGTCCTATATTCTTTATCTGCAAAATCATTGTATTTCCTTTTCTCTGTAACAGTGAATGCAGGTCTTTTTGGTTGACTGCATATGGGGGTGTGAGTGCAGGGGAGTAAGATTGCCATGTGGTTGCCAGATTACTGTCAAAAAATATTTCTTCAAATTCTCTTCTCTCCACAGACTGTGAGAAAGTATCGGTAATGACTCGCCCAAACTAATGCAAGTACTATTGCACTGAATGCAAAAATTCATGCAAATACATTTTGCACACAGAGGTCTTTCTTTAGGCAACTGCCCTGATCTCTAAGAGTGTAGCTTTTTTTGTTGATACGACTACATCAGCAACAAAATCTAAGCAGTCCTAACAACTGAAATCATGTCAAACATATATTTAAAACAAGTTTTTCTGGGTGCCTGGTTGGCTCAGTTGGTTAAGTGACTGCCTTAGGCTCAGGTCATGATCCTGGAGTCTCAGGATGCAGGTCTGCTTCAGGGTCCCTGGTCAGTAGGAAGTCTGCTTCTCCCTCTGACCCTTCCCCCTCTCTTGCTTTCTCTCTCTCTCACATTCTCTCCCTCAAAAAATAAATAAAATCTTTAAAAAATTAAAAAAATAAAACAAGTTTTTCTATTACCAAATTGGATGCTGACATTAAAACTTTAGAGAATGAAAGGTGACTGTAAGAAAAGTTGAAGAAATTCTCTTATTGCATTATACTCTAGAAGTTATGATAGGAGATACCTTTCCATGACTTCATATAACGTCTCACATATAACCACAGAATAAATTTCTTGCAAGCCTACATTTGAAGAACAGGCTGTGGAGTCAGCAACTTTTTTTTTTTCTTTTTTAAGGACATTATGCACATCACTTTGAAGGTGCTTCTAAAACGGGAAGACAGCTTTGAACTCTTGCCTGCATGTTCAGGGTGTGAGCTCCCCTGTCTAGGTGTTTGGGCAGGTGTGTGTGTATGTGTGTGTTTTGGTATTGTAAAGTAGAGTTCATGGTTGCTGACATAGCTTAACATTCTATAGCTGAAATGATACTTGAGAGTGAAGAGTACGTGATTGATACACACACACACACACACACACACACACACAGAATATGAATATTATCCGTGAATGATGAAGTGAAGTTATTTTATAGTTGGATTCATTATTCAAAAATATTTTAGTTGTAACTCATAAATTAACATGTATCCCACTTCGAAAAAAATAAGTGGGATGATTTACAGATACTCCTTTGCAGCTCAGATTTGCAAAGGGAAACTGAGAAGAAAGCAAGAAAGTATGAATAATGGAAACAGACAAGAGGTGAAATTGTAAAAGCAGAGAATATTCTTTCACATCTATTATTTAATGTTCACTTTAAGATTTATTTTATTTATTTCTATAAACTCTGCACTTGTCCCCAAAGACTACAATTTATTTCTCTAAATTTTCATGGTATGGTGGTTAACCATGTTAAAACCTGAGGATTGATGAAGCAATTGGAAGCCTCCGGCACTTGTGCTCAAAAATTTAACTGTAATAAAACTTCTACATCAGAGGAACACAAATATAATGCTGTTCACCCTTAATTCCTTGTGTGTCTTCCCAAGTGCTTCTTCGAGACAATAACTTAAAGAAGGCACGGAGGTTCTATTGTCTGTGTGTGTACATACACTTACATGTGTGTGTCTCTTTCTGTGTATGTACATACTTATGTAAGAATGAGTGTATGTTTATCTATGTAGATATAAGCTGCAGTATAAGTTGTAGCAAAAATGTAAGTATATATATTTTCAAGAATCTGACCTGAAAGATTTATTTTTATTTTTTTATTTTTATTATTTATTTATTTATTTATTTATTTATTTATTTATTTATTTTTAAAGATTTTATTTGACAGAGAGAGAGAGAGTACAAGTAGGGGGAGCGGCAGGGAGAGGAAGAAGCAGGCTCCCTCTGAACAGAGAGCCCAACATGGGGTTCCATCCCAGGACCCTGGGATCATGACCTGAGCCGAAGGCGCTTAACTGACTGAGCCACCCAGGCACCCCTGAAAGATTTTTTTAACCATATTTAATTTTTCTAGAAGGTCTCTTCTTACTTTATCTACTACAGTACGTCATGTACATGCAGGCTCAGCTTGCAAATAATTTTATTTTTTTCCCACTGGGAATAAATGTAAAAAAAAAAAATCTAAACACTTCAGGAATAGAAATGTAATACCTACTTTTTTTTTTGCTAAGTCATTTTAACTCAGATTAGAAAGCTTATAAGCAAGTGATTGCTGCTACAGAAAAAGCTTGTTTAGAAAACAGTGTTCATTCTCTTTAAATGCCCCACATCATCATTCCCAAGAATTTCTTAAGATTTGATTTGAAGGAAGGAAGGAAGGAAGGAACGAAGGAAGGAAGGAACGAAGGAAGGAAGGAAGGAAGGAAGGACACATTGAAGGCTGGGTATTGGAGAAAGGAAGGAGGAAGAAGAGAGATGAAAACCAAGATAACCAGTAACCTACCATCTACAAATAGCTATATTTTGTTTTAATTCTTTTAGAAATATATTTTTATTCTCAATTAAAAATGACATCTATATATATAATATATAAATCTAATAATCTGTTTTTATTTTTGTTTCTTTTTTCATGCAGGTTACTTTCCTCAAACATTAGAGAGTTATGGTTCATAGTTTGCACTGTATATATAAAATTTTAATATAGCCTTATTCTCAGATATTTTGCTTACATCTCTGTTGAAATCTCTGGTTATGCACAGAGGATCCTTTTCCAGATTAGAATTAAAGAATGCACATCTTCTAAACTTTTGATAAACACTTAGAACAATCATTCCTGTTTGCTTACTCAACAACAGTACAGGAAAGTGTCCACTTTCCAAATAATTGCAAAGGTGGGAAATTTTCACAACAATAATAATGACTATCATGTAATGTAATAATAATAATTATATGATATAATTATACAATGTAATAATAATTATCATTATTAGAGGAGAATCATATCTAATTTTTATTTTCATATGCTTTGTGGATCATTTGAATCACATTACTTGTAAAATTCTGTTCATGTTCTTTCTCAATTTTTTTTCTATAATGTATTTCAATTTGTCTATGTTGTGTCATACAACTTAAATATTATGGACATTTATTATTCCTGAATTACATATATCATAAATATTCTTCTCAGTCTGCCCTTGTGATGTAGGAAAAAGGTAAAACTCTACTCATGAGACCCTTCTGATGTATACTGGTGGGCCATTTGCTTGGGGGATGATTGCTAACATATATCTCAGGGGTAGAGATAAAGGAAGTTTCCAATGGATTTTTCATATGTTAAAGCAGATTTACAGGATCCTGGGGGGTTGGAATAATGTTAAGCTAAGATTGCCTTTTGCCCTTAGCAAAGTATTAACATGGAGGCCACTGAGTTCCTAGAGGAATGTCACTCTGCCTGTTTCAAGTACTTGTCAGTGGGTTGTGGGCAGTAGGAAACTTGATTTTTTCTCTTGCCTTTGCTTCCCATATCACCTGTACCGTACTAATAATATTCTGTTTGTTTTCTTTTCCATCTTTGGTCTTTGATGCCTGATTTGGAAAAGGCTTCTTCAATCAAGATAAATATTCACCCATAAATTGGGGCACCTGGGTGGCTCAGTAGGTTAAGTGTCTGCCTCAGCTCAGGTCACAATCCCGGGGTCCTGGGATCAAGTCCTGCAATAGGCTCCTTGCTCAGTGGGGAGCCTGCTTCTCCCTCTGCCTGGTCTGCCTGCAGTTGCCCCTGCTTGTGCTTTCTCTCTCTGACAAATAAATAAATAAAATCTTTAAAAAAAGATAAATATTCACCAATAATGTCTTCATATTTTTTAAAAAGTTTAAATTCTTTTATATTTAACTCTTTAATCCATCTAAAATTTTAACTTAATATCAACTATGATACTTTCACTTAATTTTCCTCAAAGAAGTAACTATCCTGCACCATTTATTTAATTTATTTTTTTAAAGATATATTTATTTATTTGAGAGACAAGAGAGCAGGGGGAGGGGCAGAGGGACAGGAAGAGAGAGAATCTTAAGCAGACTCCTCGCTGGGCACGGAGCCCACAGTGGCTCCATCCCCAGACCCCAAGATCATGACCTCAGCTGAAATCAATAGTCGGATACTCAACCGACTGAACCACCCAGGTGGCCCTGCCCCCGCACCATTCTTTAACTGAGACATCTTTTCCTTAGCATGTAGAAACTAACTGTATATTTATACTAAATGCATACAAACATATACACACATCCACACATATATTTATTTCTGAGTTTTCTAACTGATCCCCAGGATCTGCTCTTCTCCTTTGCTACCAATGTCATATTTCAGTTTTCATAACTGCGTCTTTATAATTGGTTTGTTAAATATAGTGGTAATGGAAATTGTTTTCAATTCTGAATTATTGTTGTGCTTAATTATGTAGATTTAATACTTTTAAACTGTCTTGTATTCATTACTAGAATAAAACACACTAAGTAATCATGTATTATCATTTTAATGTAGCACTGTATTTGATTTACTGATATTTTTAGGTAAGATATTTTTTATCTGTTAGACCTAATGCTTTAGGAGTGTGTATTGGGGTACACATTTTATAATATTCTGATATTAGGATCATTTTCACTTCATTCCAATCATGTGGTTGGGTCTCATTGCCATAGTATCATTATTTAAATTTACTTTTATAAAGTCACACAGTTGGCCCCTCCACTCTGGAGACAGAGCTATTTTAGTCCAATTGTCTAAGTAGGCCTTGAAGTTCCTCTATTTTGGTTCTGCTAATTCACATCCCATGTTTCAGCTATGGTTCCCCAAAACAACCTTCACTGAGGGGTGGCTGGGTCTTGAAAAATTATAGCCACACTACAGCAATATAAAAGAAGTATTTTTGTGTTTCTGCAGAGATGGAACTTTCTGAATAAATTTTGCTAAAATCTGGGACCCTGGGCTAAAAACAAGTGTTGGGAGGTTAATATTCACCTACATAGATAGAACTCCAAAGGCAGTTACCTAACTCCTGAGATGTATGTTTATATTTCAAAGGCAAATCATGCCCAGGACCCTGGGTAGCAAAATCTGGAAACACTAGGGTATATCTGGCCTTTAGAGAGATACATTCACATCCTATATTATTAGAGTGAGAACCTAGGATCCTTTCAGCTGTCTCCTTCTCCTTAATATAACCAGAGAAAATCCATCTTACTTCCTCCCTGACCTATAGAATATACGGCCACACATGGACTAGATGTTTTTCATCTGGTTTTCATTATGTTATCTCAGGGTAAAACTGAAGCAAAGAAGGCCAGTGAAGTTACAATCATTTAAATAATAATAAATAATCTTTCTGATCCAGAACACTCATATGTGTATTCTGAATAAAATTAATAAAAATAAATACTTAAAACACATTATTCAATCTCTGTACCTAGAAAAGCATCTGGAACCTCGACCATGAATGCCTTTCCTGATTGTTCTTTTCCTCAACAAGTCTTGTTTCCTTCCTATAAGCAGGCCTCTGTTGAGAGAATAAAAATCAGGAATTGTGCTGAGTACAAGTGGTACAAGAATGATTTGGGATGTGGTTTCTATAAACAACTTAACAAGTACTAATGTGATACAGTCATGCTAATGAGAGAGTGCAAACAAGTTCTCCAGTATCTTACAGGAAATATTTAGGAGGAAGTAAGGACACAAAGAGAGGTGGGAATTAAGTTAGATTTATTCTTGGCAGGAATGAAAAAGCCTTTATAGGGGTTGTTTCTATATGTAACAAACATTTATTGTTTACTTTCTCAGTGTCATACACTGCTTTAGCCACCAGGTGTGCAAAGACAAATCTGAACGTCTGTTCTTCAGACATTTCATTGTTTACTGGAAGAGTCAAGAAGTAACCTTTAACTAGGCGCTATGATAGAGTATAGAGGTGGACAGATAAATGTTGGGAAAGCAAAATTGTCAAGGCTTGGTGTCAGCTAGAATGAAGGGCATAGAGAAAAGAAGAGTTTATATCTTTTCTGGTTTAGAGGATTAGATGAACGGTTATGTCACTTAAAAGAAAAATCTAGAAGTAATTGAATCTAGGTTTAGAGCTCAGAAGAGAGGTCAGGGCTGGTGATATGGATTTTTCCAGCATCAACATGTAGATAACCGTTTCCCAAAAAGTACCACATTTTCTCCTGACCCTTTTCTTCTATGGCAAATATCAGACATTGATTGTTGCTACTAATCAGGAATACAGACTACAAATCCTTCTTGGTCTTAGCCTTCCAGATAGCACTATAAAATGATTACACCTGGCAGATGAGATAAAACTAATTCCTTTTTCCCTTTCAAGCTAAGGAATGATCTTAATAACTATAGAGCAAATACAAGTAGTGAAAATATCAGAGGAGCTAAGGCAAAATTAAAGCATAGAAAAATTAAAGAGGTGTGGGGTAAAAGAGAAGTAATAGACCAAAACAAGTTAAAGCAGTTTAAAATGTACTAGAGTTGTACAGTTATAATATGAATCATTATATACTGCAGTCAAGACCATATCATGCAATCCCAGTATTATGAGAAAAAACAATGAAGACAGGTGTCAGTCCTGTTTTGTGACTGTAGACTTTTAATAAGGTTATATTCTATTTAAAAAACAATTTAGATGATGCCTTGCATATTGAAAAAGTTAAAAAGCTAGCTTTGCCAGCAAAAGAGGATGTTTTTACTGAGCACTGTGTAAATAATACTACAGCAGTTGGGTTCCCCGGCGAAATAGAACCAGCAAATCTACATTTATATCTGTATCTGTGGCTATATTTACATCTGTAAAATAAAGAGATTTGTTTCAGGGAATTGGCTCATGTGATTGTGGGGACTGGCAAGTCCAAAATTTGTAGGACAGGTCAGCAGGCTGGAAACTTTGAGGCAGGAACTGATGTTGCAAACGTGAGGCAAATTTCTCTTTCCTTAAGGAAACCTCAGTTTTTATTGTTCGGGCCTTTCAACCAAATGTATGAGGCCCACCTATATTATCAAGGTGATTTCTTTAACTTTAAGACAAGTGATGATAGATGTTAACCACAGCAACAAAATATCTCCACAGCAACAACTAGGTTAGTGTTTGCCAGAGTAACAGATATCATAGTCTAGCCAAGTTGACACATGAAACTACCCAGTGCAAATACTTTTCTCACAATACAGAGAAATCC